>NC_090265.1:1750835214-1752054381 GCF_040414725.1 Anabrus simplex
ACACACCACTTACAGAGCAGCTCGTCTCCTTTCTTCCAAGTTTTCCCAGCCCAAACTTTGCAACAGTTTCGTAACGCTACTCCTTTGTCAGAAATCGCCTAGCACAGGCCAGAGCAAACAGCAAAACGAAGCTTCCACTGAAGTGTCTGTCTCATTTTCGGCTGTCACAGTATGGTAGGAGCTGAGGTGGGGGTGGTGTTGGGTAAAAACATCGGAGCCAGACTTGTGCGTCTGAATGTTATGAATGAGTCAGCCGTGTTGCAACAGCACTTCCTGGCCTAGTGAGGAAAACAATGGCGAACCCATTTCACTCCTCATTTTGCCTAATACGACTCATTGTAGCACCGCCATCCGTTTTTGCTGTTTCTATAATAGCATAACCTTCGATGCTGCTATTTGAAGATCCGACCAACTTTCAGACAGACAGACGGACACAGACAGACAGACAGACAGACGGACACAGACAGACAGACAGACAGACAGTACTACTACGGAGCAACTCAAGTTGCCCAGTATCGTAACCAGGCCACCAGATTTTGAAAGAAACAGAAGATCTGGTTCCAGGGTTGTCAGGTACCTGAAATCAATATACGGGACAGATGTGCGATCGAGAAAATCAACGGGCTCGTATTCTACAAGTTATACACTTCGTTTGAAAATGATACGCTTATTAGTATGTTGACATCATACTGCAGTTTATTAACGCGTGCCGTAATAATTTATACACAGACTGAAACTTACATTGCCGAGCAAGTTGGTTGCGCGGTTTGGGTCAAGTAGCTATCAGCTTGTATTTGGGAGACGATGGGTTCGAACCCCACTGTTGGCAGCCCTAAAGATGGTTTTCCGTGATTTTTCATTTTACACCACGCAGGCTGTAGCTTGTCCTAGGCCACGGTCGATTCCAGTCCTAGCCCTTTTCTCTCACCGTCACCGTAAGACCTGCCTCTGCTGGTACGACGTAAAACAAATAGGAAAAACTTTAGTTAATTTAATTATTCACACCAGTTCTTTCAATTTCAATATATCAGAAGTGCTGTTAAGATTTTTGTCATCCTTAGCAATTTCATAAAAATCACTGCATGACATTGAAGAAAAATTTACAGAAACGAATAAATCAGACCTAATCAAGTCAACAGAACATAAGCTGATATTTCTCACGGCTGACTATTTCACACGAACATGAGGTTGACTCGGACTACCTCAGGTACATGTCCGCTATTGCGCGTCTTATTCGCCAGGATGGACAACCCGAGAATCGCAAACAATAAAATAGAAAGCAATGTTAAAAAATCTATGATTTTTTAATTTTATTTACAATTTTGCTTTACGTCGCATCGACACAGATGGGTCTTATGGCGACGATGGGACGGGAGAGCGCTGGAAGTGGGAAGGAAGCGGCCGTGGCCTTAAGGTACAGCCCCAGCATTTGCCTGGTGTGAAAAATGGGAAACCACGGAAAACCATATTCAGGGCTGCCGACAGTGGGGATCGAACCCACTATCTCCCGAATACTGGATACTGGCCGCACTTAAGCGACTGCAGCTATCGAGCTCGGTAATCTATGAATTCATATCATATAAAGAAACTAAGGAGTGAAGAAATCTATCCTCTTTGATAAGTGCAGACACTGGCGTATTTCTCTTGAGGTTTAAAACACGAGACAATTGCCGTCCCGGATAAGAACTGTCCGGGACGCGGGACATTTAACACGAATATGGTACTGTCCCGTGAAATCCGGGACGCCTGGCAACCCTGTCTGGTCCATCCTGTATGAAATACAAACTTTGTGGTGCTGAACGTCAGCCTGTTAAGCACATCGTCAGGCGTGCCCACTACGAGCTTTGCTGTCGACTGTTCACGACAGATAAATCAATTGAATATATTTGCAATTTAGATATCTGTCTGTGATATTTTCAGATATCAGTCAATCACTACTGATCTGCATTTAGGGCAGTCGCCCAGGTGGCAGATTCCCTATCTGTCGTTTTCTCAGCCTTTTCTTAAATGATTGAAAATAAATTAGAAATTTATTGAACATCTCCCTTAGTAAGTTGTTCCAATCCCTAACTTCCCTTCCTATAAAGAAATATTTGCCCCAATTTGTCCTCTTGAATTTCAACTTGATCTTCACATTGTGATCTTTCCTACTTTTAAAGACAACATTCAAACTTATTCGTCTACTAATGTCATACCACGCCATCTCTCCTCTGACAGCTCTTAACATACCACTTAGTCGAGCAGCTTGTCTCCTTTCTCCCAAATATTCCCAGCCAAACTTAACATTTTTGTAACGCTACTCTTTTGTCGGAAATCACCCAGAACAAATCGAGTATGCTTATCTTTCAAATCTTTATTTCAAATCTAATGCACAAATATCCACTGATTCTTAATACGAAAAAAAGTTCATCTTGCTGGTTTCAGTGTACATTTTTTGTCATGTTCCTGAATTGGTTATATGCTGTATGAAGTATTTCAACGCTAATGACATTTCTCCCCCTTCGCCTTTTCGTTAATTAGAATGCACCATACGCATGTCCACTGGGGAAGAATTGAACACGCATTTAATTTGAATTCTCTTTCAAACATGTGAGATTTAATTAAAAATAAACAAACTGGACATGCAGTTTTTATTATGACGTGAGCTAACAGGGGGAACTTGGAGACTAATATCATTCATACGGAATATGGCATTTAAACTATTGTTCAGCAAGCCATATTGGAGTGTTAATTCCAGAGCAGTTAATTTCTATATTTAGTGATGTACGGACGTGCCACTCGTCGGTCTCTGCAATGTGTCTCAATCAAGTGGAATACGACACGAGCTCCGCATGTGCTAGGCAGAGGGGAATGCACGCTGTTTTGCCTACATTCATGATTGATTTTTCTCGTCTAATACATTGGAATGAGGATTCTCCCCACCATTATTTTACTACATTTCATTTACCTTTATTGTTTGCCGCGTGTGCTACAACACGTTCCATGAGAAGGCATGATGCTGGGATTATTGCCACCCTCGTGGTGTAGGGATAGCGGAGGCTCCGGATTCAGACGCTATTAGGTTTTCAGAGAGCTAGCGAGATTTTCATTTTCACGTCCTTCGTGGCCTTTGGTCGACACCTTCATTTTTGAAGTGTCGGATCCCTTCCAATTTTTCTCTTTGATTAGTGTTATACAGAGGATGGTTGGCTAGTTGTACTTACTCTTAAAACAATAATCACCACCACCACCACCACCACCACGCTCTGGATTCGATTGTCAGCCAGTCCAGGGATTTTAATTATAGGTTGACTGCTCAGACTGTGTTTACCCACGAAATGAGGGATTGACTGATATGAGAGGCAGCGGCGCGGTCACGAAAACCACCTGGATGGGCAGCAGCCATCTTGGCCGCCAATGGGCTGTTCTGCCACGAATTATTATTATTATTATTATTATTATTATTATTATTATTATTATTATTATTATTATTATTATATATAATTCGCCGGGGCCATCAAGGACCACGTTAAGTCTTGTTGCATTTGACACTGGCCTTCTTTAGAGCCCAAATTTCCCTCATTCTTTGTGAGTGGGCCTGCTTACGCTCCACTGTCCAAGGGGCACCGTGTCTTCTCTTCGGTTGCTCGTCTCGGTTTAGCCCGTTCGTCAATATTTTCTTGCGGAAGAGATCTCTATTGAGGGCGTCTTCAGCTGAGATATGTAGCATTTGCAGGTCTTCTTTGGTATTTCTAAACCAAGGAATTGTGGTTTTGGGGTTTGAATAAAAAAAGTGAAAGATTTCTTTAGTTAACTTTCTTCCGTCCATTCTTTTCAGATGACCATGAAATCGTGCCCGTCTTTTTCTGATTGTGTCGGTAATTTTCTCTATTTTGCTGTAGACTTCCTTGTTGGATCTCTTTTGATGGATTCCATTTCTGTACTTTGATCCCAAGATTCCTCTCACAATTTTGCGTTCTTTTTTCTCCAGTTCTTCAAGGAGTCCTTTGTTGGCATTTAGAGACAGGGTTTCGGATGCGTATAGAACTACTGGCTTCAGAACTGTTTCATAGTGACGTATCTTGGTGTTTTGGGACAGGCATTTTTTGTTGTAGATTGTGCTGGATGTTTGGTAGGCTATTTCCAGTTTGCGTACTCGCCCCTGAAGTGCTTCTTTGTCCAGTCCATTTTTCATGATGATCTCACCCAGGTATTTGAATTTGTCTACTCGGGTGATGTCCCCGTATTTTTTATGGAGTTTTGGTGGAGCCTCTTTGATGTTAGTCATTACTTCTGTTTTCTCAAACGATATCTGCAAACCAGTTTGTTCGGCAATTTCCTTTAAAATTTCAACTTGAGCTCTAGCGGTTTCTATGTCGTTTGAGAGAACAGCAATATCATCGGCAAATGCTAAGCAGTCTGTTGCGATCCCCTTGGATTTGGTTCCTATTCTCAATGGACTGTAGTTGGTTTCCTGTAATCTCACCCGCCAGGTTCTGATGATCTTTTCAAGAACACAGTTGAAGAGTATCGGGGATAGCCCATCACCTTGTCGGACTCCTGTTTTGATGCCAAAGGAATGCGAGAGACATCCGTGGAACTTCACCTTGGATTTTGTATCGGTGAGGGTGGCTCTAATTAATGCCAGCAGTTTCAAATCAACTCCAAATTCATTTAAGATGTTTAGCAGGACTTCCCGGTCAATGGAATCGTACGCTTTCTTAAAGTCCACAAAGACAGACACATACTGCTTGGACCTTAGTGTACAATATCTAATGATCGTTTTGAGATTTTGAATCTGTTCAGCTGTTGAGCGACCTTTTCTGAACCCTCCTTGGTATTCACCTATTTGATGTTCGACTTGTGCTTCCAAACGCTCCAGGATGGCAAGTGATAGAATTTTGTAAGTCACGGGTAACAAAGATATTCCTCTGTAGTTGTTGATGTTCTTCATGCTGCCTTTTTTGTGTAATGGATGGATCAAAGCTATTTTCCAATCTTCGGGTAGGGTCTCCTTGTTCCAAATTTCTTCTATTTGCTTTTGCAAGATATCAAGTGATTCCTCTGGGTCATATTTCCATAGTTCTGCTACTTCTGAGTCTTCCCCCGGCGCTTTGTTATTTTTGAGACGGGCAATGTAGCGCTTGATTTCATCTCTGTCGGGTGGTCTGGAATATGAGTACCTGAGTAAGGGTTCTTTGGTCTCATTGGCGCTTTGCGGTTTAGAGCAATTAAGTAAATTCTTGAAGTAATCTGCCAGAATGCTGCAATTTTCTTCATTTGACGTCGCCAGTGTGCCGTCCTTTCGCTCAAAGCATAGAGATGGTGGTTTATAGCCAGTGAGTTTGCGTTTGAAGGCTCTGTAGTACTCTCTGCTTTCATTCTTTCTAAAGTTTTGTTCTATCTTTTCAATGAGAGATTTTTCGTATTTACGTTTCTCAGTTCTGAACACCCTAGCTGCTTGGGTACGTTGGATTTTGTAGGTTTCCCAATCATTTTCTGATTTCGTAGAGTAGTACTGTTTCCACGCATTGAGTCTTTCTTGGAGGACTGATTTGCAGGTATTATTCCACCAGGCATGCTTTTTGTTTCTCTTGATTTCTGCAACGTCTTTGGCGGCCTCAACAAGGAGACTTTTGGCGTTGTTAAAGTCACAGTCATGTGGTCTAGCCTTCTCCTGGAACTCCTCGACCCTTTGCCGAAGTTTATCCTTGTCGAAGAGTGTGATCTGTTTAGTTGTCTTCCTTGCGTTTGCGGGAATTGGTTTGAATTTGATAAGAGAGATATAATGATCTGAGGCCACATTGATGCCTTTCTTTACCTTGACATTCATAATCTGAGGGCTGTTTCTCCTGGAGATTGCAACATAATCAATTTGGAACTCTCCGAGAGCTTGGACGGGAGAACGCCAAGTCATTTGCTTTCTGGGTAGATGGCGAAAGTGGGTCGACATGACCTGCAGGTTGTGATTTTCGCAAATGGACACCAGTCTTTTGCCGTTGGGATTAGTTCTTTTGTGAGCAGGGTAATTTCCTATAACTTTCTTGTACTTCTGTTCACGACCTAGTTGGGCATTGAAGTCACCCAAAAGAAGCTTGACATGGTGTTTGGGGATTTTGTTTAATTTTTCATCCAGTAGGTCCCAGAAATTATCAACTTCGTCTGGATCAGACTTGTTCTTATCGTTTGTAGGAGCATGTGCGTTAACTAGAGCGTAGGTTTTGTTCGCGCATTTAATTCTGAGTATAGACAATCTGTCATTCACAGGTTCGAAATTTGCAACCGATTTAAGGATCTTGGTTCTAATAGCAAACGCGGTTCCAAGCATCACAGCTCCATTGAGGATTTCTCTTTGCGCTTTGCTCTTGAAAAATCGGTAGCCTTCGGATTCAAAAATCTCTTCATCTGGGTACCTTGTTTCCTGTAGGGCCATTATGGATATCTGATTTTCGTGAAGAGCTTTGGTGAGGGTTTTCAGCTTGCCAGTTTGTGTAAGTGAATTTATGTTGAAAGTTGCTAGAAAGGTTTTAGATTTTGGCCTGAGTTTTTGATTCTTCGGGGTACACCGAGACGCTCCGACTCGTCTCTTGCATGATGTCGAGTCTCCCCCAGAATCTGAACGAGACTCGTGCGCCGTGGCATTCACGACGAGGGATTTATCCGAAGATTTACCCCCTGGGGTATGTTTCTTGAAATGTTGTGCCATCATGCTTTTTGACTTGACTTTGCTTTGGACGGGTACCCATCCTTTTACAACTAGGGTTGTTAGCCCTAGAGGTTGCCTCAAGATGTTTTCTGGCTTCTGGTCATTTACCAGTCTTCGCCGTAACCCTGGCAAGGGACCAGGTTTTTTTTTCACGGTGGTATTTTATTTCCCTACTAGCCTCTGACTCTGCTGGCGGCAGAGCCAGCGAGCTTCCCCATTTCCAATGGGACGCGCCCGATGGAGGTAACCGGTAAATCCCCACACGGGTATTATTATTATTATTATTATTATTATTATTATTATTATTATTATTATTATTATTATTATTATTATTTCTCTGTTAGGGTCTTCTAGGGACCACGAGACAATTTCAATGCTTCATCCTTTGTTGTTCCTTCTTCCTCCTCTGCTCTCTACTCCTTTTCCTCTCCTCAGACCATTTTGAGCCTGTTTTCTTTCCCTCCCGACCTTGGAATCCTTCCATTTTTAACACTTTATTTCTAAAAATCTTTCTCTCTGTTGCTTTTTCTTCCCTTATGTTGTTTCTTTCCAATTCTTTCTTGACTTCATGAATCCAGGTTGTTGTTGACTTCTTGTTCCAAAGATATTTGAAGATCTGTTTAGTTAATCTAATAATAATGTTATTTGCTTTACATCCCACTAACTACTTTTATGGTTTTCGGAGACGCCGAGGTGTCGAAATTTTGTCCCGCAGGAGTTCTTTTACGTGCCAGTAAATCTACCGACACGAGGCTGACGTATTTGAGCACCTTCAAATACCACCGGACTGAGCCAGGATCGAACTTGCCAAGTTGGGGTCAGAAGGCCAGCGCCTCAACCGTCTGAGCTACTCAGCCCGGCGTTTAGTTAATCTGTTGTCATCCATTCTGTATAAAATATCAATCGCCTCTTCGTAATTGTTTCTGTTATATTTTCTATGTTCCGGTATATTTCATCATTACTTCTTGATTTCCAGAATTCTGTATTTTCCGTATAATGTTTTTCTCCAGTATTTCTAACGTATTCAGCTTGTAATTCAGTACTAGATACTCACTCGCGTATAAGCATTCCGGTTTGACTACTGTGTTGTAGTGTTGTTTTTTGAGGTTGTTAGGTAAACATTTTTGTTGTAGATATTCCTAGTTATGCCGTATGCCCTTTCCATCTTGTATATCCTTTCTTCTGCTTCTTCTTCTTATTACTATTATTTCTTAAGTCATCAGTCTGGACGCTAGTTTTATCCTAGAAAAGCAGAACCAATGGTTGTTTTCTTACCGGGAAACTCTTAAAATCCACCGCAGCGCTGTAACGAGGCATAGTGGGCTATCAGGGGTGAATCTACCATTGCTTTTCTCACTGAATCAGGAAATGCCATTGGCCCTTCCACACATCTGAAAATATTTACCGTGCTCTAAACGCCATTTTTCGGTACCATCCGGACCACTGTGGCTCCTGATCTTTCAGCTATAAATGAGACTGAGGTATCAGTGAAAGGTACTTCTTAATAACAACAACAACAACAACAATAATATTTTTCTTTCTTTCGTGTGGCTATTTCTAGCCGGGTGCAGCCCTTGTAAGGCAGACCCTCCGATGAGGGTGGGCGGCATCTGTCATGTGTAGGTAACTGCGTGTTATTGTGGTGGAGGAAAGTGTTATGTGTGGTGTGTGAGTTGCAGGGATGTTGGGGACTGCATAAACACCCAGCCCCCGGCCCATTGGAATTGACCAATGAAGGTTAAAATTCCCGACCCGGCCGGGAATCGAACCCGGGACCCTCTGAACCGAAGGCCAGTACGCTGACCATTCAGCCAACGAGTCAGACACCAATAATAATAATAATAATAATAATAATAATAATAATAATAATAATAATAATAATAATAATAATACCGGGCGAGTTGGTCGTGCGGTCAGGGGCACGCGGCTGTGAGCTTGCATCCGGGAGATAGTAGGTTCGAATCCCACTATCGGCAACCCTGAAGATGGTTTTCCGTGGTTTCCCATTTTCACACCAGGCAAATGCTGGGGCTGCACGTTAATTAAGGCCACAGTCGCTTCCTTCTAACTCATAGGCCTTTCCTATCCCATCGTCGCCATAAGACCTATCTATGTCGGTGCGACATCTATATGTAATCTAACCCATTCAAGTGGTAACAATGGCCAGTGTTGTTTACCATCCGAGATCTCACGAGATCCGAGGTTTCTAGTTGGCAACAAAAAATTTTCCAGTTGAATCTCCAAAAGCATGGTTACTTGTATGGCATCGCGGAGCGTGCTTTTTAACATCTACTCTTCAGGTTGCTCCGTAACATTCCTTTGGGTCAAAGGAAATAGTGGAATTTTTGGCAATGAAAAGGCTGACGTACTAGCCAAACGTGGTGCATCGGAAGGTCTACTTACAGCGCTAAAACTCCCATGGATGGACTTCATTCCCACTATTCGACAAAAAATTCATCACAAGTGGTGTATGGAATGGGAAACATCTCAACTTCAAAAAGGTAGAGCTTATGCTCTCGTACAACCCTATATCCCTCCTAAGCCATGGTCTTATAAGTTTCATCGGTCACGAGGTCTAACGGTTTCAGTAATCCGAATGAGGCTCAGTCACTTCTCCATCGCATAGGAGTTTTGGATTCACCACGCTGTCGATGTCAGTATGCGGGGGAAGGCGATCTCAACCACATTTGTTTAAGTGTGCTTCTCGAAGCCACTTTCTATCTTAACTGTCATCTACAAGTGCCGTTTCCGACCAACGTTTCATTGGTGTTGCAAGGTAAAAACAATTCGGTTCTCAATGCTGTGATGGACCTCTTGAGAACCGCGGGTATAAGAACTTGACTTAGTGCTCATCGCATTGTTGCCAGTGTTTTGTTTGTTCTCCCCCTCTCCTCCCGGAAAAGAGATTCAGTGTGGTTTTATGTACATGATGAATGTGGACGATTTGGTTTTTATTTCCTGTCAGTACTTTGCGCTGACAATTCATATTTTTTAATGTGTGTTGTGAGTGTTCATTGAACATGGATAATGACCAAATGTTGTTACAACGAAGGTCAGTTCAATAAAAAATAAAATAAAATATACTTGGCAATACTGTTGACCATAGGGTCTAATAATGATAATGATAATTTAAGTGTTATTTGTTTAAATATCCCTTCGATTACTCTTCGTTATTAAGATACACGGAGTGCTTTTTCTGCTGAAATGAAAATGGCGTATGGCTTTTAGTGCCGGGAGTGTCCAAGGACAAGTTCGGCTCGCCAGATGCAGGTCTTTCGATTTGACTCCTGTAGGCGACCTGCGTGTCGTGATGAGGATGAAATGAAGAAGACGACATATACACCCAGTCCCCGTGCCAGCGAAATTAACCAATTATGGTTAAAATTCCCGACCCTGCCGGGAATCGAACCCGGGACCCCTGTGACCAAAGGCCAGCATGCTAACCATTTAGCCATGGAGCCGGACGCTTTTTCTGCTGTAGTTCTTTAACGTGCCGGAAGCTAACGCTCTGAAATGCCACCGACCTCGGCGAGAATCGAACATACTTTCTTGGGATCAGATGGACACGACTTAAGGGGCTGCACTGTTCAGATCGGCTGTTTGGTAATTCCTCTCGTGTAAGAACAGATTAAAGACCTCTGATCTGAAGTTTCACACGACTCTTGGGAGTGTCTGATGTTGTGAGTCATGCGGCCAGACTGCATTGCACATTATAAACTCATTAACTTAGTTTCACTGGCAATGATTGTAATTGCTCTATTTAGACTTCGTATTAGAGCTATGTATCTGAGCCTTTAATAACAAAGCAATTTTACGATATTTATATCCACTGACCATTGTATTCAGAACACAATAACTAGTTCCACGATCTCTAAATGCCGAAAGATATGAAGTGGACTTCATTACAGGCAGTAACAAAAACTGGTAATTAAAGCCAGTATTAATCTACAACCTACTCAAGAAGTTCAGGATAATGCCCTGGTTTCAAACTAGTTTCTTCGTCACCCGGAATTCTTTTCAAGATGTTGGACCAACAGAAAATTCAGTTTTAGATCACCGTGCGGAAGTACAGTTACGAAGCGAGCTAGATACGTGGTACGAGCCACGTAGTTTTAAGCTTGCATTCGAGGGATAGTGGGTTCGAACTTTACTATCGGCAGCCATGCGAGTTGGCCGTACTGTTAGGGGCGCGCAGCTGTGTGCTTGCATCCGGGAGATAGTGGGTTCGAATTCCACCGTCGGCAGCCCTGAAAATGGTTTTCCGTGGTTTCCCATTTTCACACCAGGCCAATGTTGGGGCTGTACCTTAATTAAGACCATGGCCGCTTCCTTCCAACTCCTAGGCCTTTCCTATCTCATCGTCGCCATAAGACCTATCTATGTCGGTGCGACGTAATGCAAGTTCTAAAAAAAATATCTGGCGAATGCTGTGGTTGTAAAGCCACCGACGCTTCCTTCTCAGTCTTGCCAGTTTCCTGTCCCATGGACATCGAAAACCTGTCTGAGTTAGCGCGACGTTAAATCGCTAGCAGGAAAAAATGACAAGTCCTGTTACGGTATTTATTTGGCCGGCTCCTTGGCTGAATGGTCAGAGGGCCTCGGCTTCGATTCCCGGCCAGGTCGGGAATGTTAACTGCATATGGTTAATTCTTCTACCTCGGGGAGTGGGTGTTTGTGTTCATAACATACATCTCTTCATCTAAACACAACGCACTACACTGCCAACCACTACAGAAACATGCAATAAGTAGTAAATACGTCCCTCTATATAGGGTTGGAATCAGGAAGGACATGCGGCTGTAAACTGGGCCAAATCCACCCCAAGAGCACAGCCAATGAAACCTGTAAAAGACCAAGAGGAAGATGTTACGGTTTGAGATAACTCAGGGGTGAAAAAGATGAACGATTACCTACCTTGCGACCAGAGAAGTGAACAATAAAAGAAACGATATAGGCTTTTGTGCTTATCCCGTGTCAAGGAAATAAGATGAAATTCTTTACGTTTCGGCCGGGCTGATTAGCTCAGACGGTTGAGGCGCTGGCCTTCTGACCCCAACTTGGCAGGTTAGATCCTGGCTCAGTCCGGTGGTATTTGAAAGTGCTCGAATATGTCAGCCTCATGTCGGTAGATACACTGGCACGTAAAAGAACACCTGCGGAACTAAATTCCGACACCTCGGCGTCTCAAGAAACCGTAAAAGTAGTTAGTGGGATGTAAAGCAAATAACATTATTTATTATTATCTTTACGTTTCGCAGAGAACTTCGCCCTGCTTCTTCAGAAAAAAATCTCGACTGTTCACAAGGATGACTTCTACAATAATGAGGTTTGAGTTTAGACGTTAATAATAGGAGAGGAAGTGGTACGTTCATTCGTCACCAGATGGCTCACCGTACGCGGTACAGCGCTAATAGATTCTTCAGCCAGGAGATTCCTCTTCGGCCACCGTTGCTCAATCGGGAGAGCATTCTATGCGAAATCGGAAGTTTATGGGTTAGTTCCCTTCAGTTGTCCAGTTTGCTATTTTATCCTGAACTTCGGCATGTATAATATGTACTCGATACCATCTAATGAGCCGAAAGTCTGTTTTAAGATGTGAAGGTCTTTTTATGTGGTTTCTCATTTTCACGCCCAGGAGATAGGGATGGTTTTCGATGTGTTCGCTCCAATTTGTCCTGGTCTGTAAAATTATTATAGTAAGTTGCTTATTTAATTTCTTTTTTTAATCATTGAGAGAATATTGTTTTACTAATCTAAGAAGCAGCCGTTTAGACGACTATATTTTCTGTCAGCCCAGCGTTCTCAGGGTAGCAAGTCTATCCCATAATCGGAACCCTAAGTTCGATTTTCGGTTACTGGATCTCTAGATTGGTTCGGGGCTCACACAGTCTACGTGAGAACAAAATTGATGATGAAATGGCGGTCTCGGGCTAGAAACCAAAGAATAACGGCTGAGAAAAATTGTCGCGCTGACTACGCGCCATTTCGTAATCTGCAGGCCAGTCTCTCGCTAGTGTAAAGCCCATCAGGGCTGCAGCATCATGGGCGTTTGATTTTAGTTCAGCTTATTTCTATAACTTGTGTAATTGACCCGCGTCTCACTTACACGTTATCACAGGCATGGTTTTATAAATTTCAGAACATAATACCGCAACTATTATTATTATTATTATTATTATTATTATTATTATTATTATTATTATTATTATTATTTCCGATGAGGCCTGCTAAGGACCACATGTCAATTTCAATTCAACTCTTCATACTTAGTTGTTTTCTCTTCCGTTCCTTCCAATATTCTTTCTTTTCAGTATGCTGTTTCTTTCTGTCCTCGGACCACTTCGTACCAGGTTTCTTGTTCAATCTTCTTTGGAATCCGTCCATATTTACTGCCCTCGTTCTAAAAATCTCTCTGTCCATAGTTTCTTCTTCTCGTATATTATTTCTTTCTAAATATTTCTTTACTTCTTGAATCCAGCTAGTTGTTGCTTTTTTGTACCAAAGGTACTTGAAAATCCTTTTTGTTAATGTGGAATCATCCATTCTGTAAACATGTCCAAAAATTGCTATCTCCTTTTTCTTATGGTTTCTGTTCTGTTTTCTATGTTCATTAGATCTCAATTTCCACACTTCTGTTGTTTTCACAGGGCCAAGATTTTTCTCATGATTCTCCTTTCTAGTACCTCAAGTTTATCTCATCTATAGTTTAGTACCAGGCGCCATTCACTTGCATACATACGCATTCCGGTTTCACCACTCTCGTGTAGTGCCTTGTTTTAAGATTTTTAGGTAGACACTTTTTGTTATAAAAATTCTTTGTGATACCATATGCTCTTTCCATCTTGTGTACCCTTTCTTCTACTGAAGACTTGTCTGTTATTATTATTATTATTATTATTATTATTATTATTATTATTATTATTATTATTATTATTTGAATAACCCTTTTGAGGGTACGATAAATCAAGTTTGGTTAATTTTCTTTGCGTTTAACTTTCTTCGTTTCCAAACTTCCTTCATTTTCTGTGAATGCTGTTTCTTTTCCTCTTGAGTCCATTTTCTTCCAGTTGTTTATTTCTTTCTTTCCTGAAATCGTGCTTTTCCTGTTACTTCTCTGAAACGTGTTCTGTTTTCTATCGTATCTATTTTAATTCCAGCGTTTTTCATATCCTTTTCAATTTCAATGAACCAGTTTGGCTTGGATTTGTGACTGTTAAATAAGTTGAAGATTTGTTTAGTTAGTCTATTGTTATTCATTCTATAAATGTGTCCAAAAAACTGGAGTCTTCTTTTCCTCATTACAGTTGTCACTTTTTCAACTTTTAAATATAGCTCTCTGTACGATCGTAGTGTAAATTCGGCGTTGTTTTTTCTTATAGGTCCCAGTTTTTTTTTTTTTTTTGCTAGTTGCTTTACGTCGCACCGGCATAGATAGGTCTTATGGCGACGATGGGACAGGAAAGGTCTAGGAATGGGAAGGAAGCGGCCGTGGCCTTAATTAAAGTACAGCCCCAGCATTTGCCTGGTGTGAAAATGGGAAACCACGGAAAACCATTTTCAGGGCTGCCGACAGTGGGCCCAGTATTTTTCTCAACATTCTTCTTCTTATTATTATTGTCGTCGGTGAAAAGAAGGGGATTAATGCAAGGAAAACCTTTAACTACTCATCGATTCACCAATACTCTAATCTTCCTTTTAGTATAAGTAGAATGTCTACATGCGGCTCGGTTTTAAAAGTCTTCTGAAGCGAACACATCGAAACATTTATTTAGAGATAAAAACATGAGTGTAATTTCTCTTTTTTACATGGTGCGTAAAGTGGGAACAATATTGTAAATCACTGAATATGTTATGTCTACTCTGTCAGGCAGATACGTTATAATGAAGACTAGAAGAATGTTATTTATAAACCTGACAGATTTGACTGACTGGAACTCGCCCGTCTGGCTGGAATTTGATTTGCTGGTGACCTCAACTTTTATCAGCAAGTAAATGAATCAGTACTTAGCGTCTTGTTTGAAAGAAAACAGCCCACACAAGTTCCCCCATTAATAGTTGTAGACCACCCACAGGTCTTTACCATCTCTTTTATACCATTTACTCGAAGCTGCTCTATAAAGTGCATTAGAGTAAAATTTGCATCGGTTCAAGCGACTACACCTACTCATTTGATATGCAACATGAGGCGGGATGGCTTTTAACTTTAAAGGCCTAGGGCTTGGTAAGTGGTGACATCGTACACTTATTTACTGACGTAACTGACGCGTGCATATTTCTTTATGTAAATGCAGTTTGTGATGATGTTTTGAATAAGGAATGTTGAGGTAAAACCAGTGGTTATTGACCGCCGTGAGTGAAACTATTCGTCTTAGTGGTTCATTTGATGAAGTTACTGACTTTAAAGACCAAATCCCACAAGAATAGGTCATGTTCAAGTTCGACGCCAAACTGGACTAAATCCATTCAAAGTTCCGGCCCCAGGTAATTGACAACAACAACAACAACAACAACAACAACAATAATAATAATAATAATAATAATAATAATAATAATAATAATAATAATAATGATGTTGATGATGAGAAGGACATGATGGTTTGAATCCCGGCAACCTGGAGTGAGATTGTCTATAGAACTGACGCGTAGTGGCAGGAAAGACATTCGGTCTTAAAACCCGTCTACCGGGCGAGTTGGCCGTGCGCGTAGAGGCGCGTGGCTGTGAGCTTGCATCCGGGAGATAGTAGGTTCGAATCCCACTATCGGCAGCCCTGAAAATGGTTTTCCGTGGTTTCCCATTTTCACACCAGGCAAATGCTGGGGCTGTACCTTAATTAAGGCCACGGCCGCTTCCTTCCAACTCCTAGGCCTTTCCTATCCCATCGTCGCCATAAGACCTATCTGTGTCGGTGCGATGTAAAACCCCTAGCAAAAAAAAAAACACCCGCCTAGTACTCAATTGAGCCTAGTGCTTTATTATTATTAATATTATTATTATTATTGTGTTGTGTTTGAGTCATCAGTCCATAGACTGGTTTGATGCAGCTCTCCATGCCACCCTATCCTGGGCTAACGTTTCATTATTATTATTATTATTATTATTATTATTATTATTATTATTATTATTATTATTGAAGTTGTTTGGTAGAACCGTATCGTAACACTTCGTGAACTCCGCAAAATGCTGACAGTTTTAGCCGGTTTCTTCGACAAATATTGTATTTGGTTGAAAGATACCCAATGGTTCATACTTATCAGCGTAATGGAGTAAGCTCCAGTGTAGCACGAAGGGAACAGCTTTGGACAAAAACCGTGCCCTGACCCAACGCACTCTGACAGAAATATTTCTTCGCCTGATAAGCTGCACTCAACAAGTCATCTAACGTATTACGCGCACTCCGAATATTGTTGACGACCGAACTCGATAATCTTGTGCGTAAGCATTTTTCTGAGCCTTCAGGACAGTATACGAATAACAAGCTTCTTCCAAATTTATTGGGGTCGGCGTGGACTTCATCCAGTTTTACGGCCGGATGCGCTTCCTGACGCCAACCTTACGTGCAGGGATGTATTCCCTATTGCGTGTTTCTGTGACTAATGGTGCGCTGGGGTGTTGTAAATGTGAATGAATATAAGTGTATTAGAACGAACACAAACACCCGATCCCCGAGCCAGTTAAAATCCCCAGCCCGGTAGGAATCGAGACTGAAATCAACCGAAAGCTAGTACACTGATTATTCAGCCAGATAGCTGGACTGTACCATTAACTCTCACAGCAAGATAATAATAATCATAATAATAATAATGGCGTGTGGCCTCTTAAGAGGCCTGGTGCAGGTTTTCCAGAGTTGACGCCGTATAGGCGAATTGCGTGTCTATGAGGATGGGGCCCTGCCTGTGATGACTCTAATGCTGAAGATGGCAGACACACGCAGCCCCCGAGCCATCGGCTTTAACGAAGGAAGGTTAAAATCCTCGATCCGGCCGGGAATCAAATCCGGGACCCTCTGAACCAAAGGCCAGCACGCTAACCATTTAGCCATAAAGGATAGGTCTGTCGCACTCCTGGGGCAATGATTATTGAATGACAGATGAAATCAAATAATATTGCTGGAATGAAATATGACGGGGAAAACCGGAGTACCCGGAGAAAAACCTGTCCCGCCTCCGCTTTGTCCAGCACAAATCTCACATGGAGTGACCGGGATTTGAACCACGGAACCCAGCGGTGAAAGGCCGGCGCGCTGCCGCCTGAGCCACGGAGGCTTTCACCTCGGAAATGAAAGAAGGAAAATCACTGGTGTCGAGGATCGAACCATTTAGTTTTGACCCTCCAAGCTCGGTCGTATTACCTACACTATTTCAATAGGTTATGAATATTGATGAAGAGTTAATTTTATTTGTGGCGTTGAAATATATCTTCCATCCGGTGCGGGGTTCAAGAGGTACTTCTCTTCCGAAAAACAAGTTGTTGTGGTGTATTTTATCTGTGTGATATGCATAAACTGACGTCCATTGTTTTATTGAGTGGTGTTGATTGCGGTGTATAGCTGTACCACACGGAACCTCTCTGTACATGTGCGTGTTGGGTACTCCAGTTCTCACGCACCCCACACATGCTCCTGTCGATCCAATGACGTCATGGTTTATGCGTGCGAGTCACTTTTTACAAACACTTTCATCCCTCGTATACTGTATATCCTCTGCAGTGGGCTACTGTACTAGTCGCTAACTACTGTGTTCTTTTTTTCTCTCTTCGTGTAGCGAGGAAGCAAAAAGGAAGATGACTGGTACAAAACATAATCTTGCCAGATTTATAGAGGTCGGAAGAGTGCACCGACAAAACGACCGACATCTGCAACATACCGACCGAATTTCGTCCGTGCTCTTCCATAGGCGTTCTCACTAGAGATGAATCACAATTCAAATATAAAACGAACTGCTTGAGCTGGGCTTATGGATCAGTCCGGTGGTATTTGAAGGTGCTCAAATACAGCAGCCTCTTGTCGGTAGATTTACCGGCACGTAAAAGAACTCCCGCGAGACAAAATTCCAGCACCTCGGCGTCTCCGAAAACCGTCAAAGTAGTTAGTGGGACATAAGAAACAATATAACAACAACAAACCAGTTGATTTTTAATATCGTTGTGAACGTTCTTTGATCACAATGTATTTTAGACATCTCATACGTAGTGTAGTAGAAATCGCTTTAAATTGGTCCGTAAAAGGTAAATATGGCAGACCTAATTAAGATCAATCATTGCTACCAACCGGGTTACGAAAATCACCAAATATTACCAAAACAAACAATATCTCGTTGCAAGTAGCAACAGTGGAGATTCACTTGCCTTGCTATATCATTCATAAAGTTTATGATGTAATCCTACTCCAGCTAGATTATTAATTGATTCGTACATGTCAATATTCTTCTTACGTGATGTCCTAATCAACCTAGGATGAAGGAATCAATAAAAGGACAAAGTGTGACGAACTAGGAGGATCATGAAGGGCTTCGCAAATCTCGAAGAGCTGCTCGACTAAGTGGTATGTTCCGAGCTGTCAGCGGAGAGATGGCGTGGAATGACATTAGTAGACGAATAGGTTTGAATGGCGTTTATAAAAGTAGGAAAGATCACGATATGAAGATAAAGTTGGAATTCAAGAGGACAAACTGGGGCAAATATTCATTTATAGGAAGGGGAGTTAGGGATTGGAATAACTTACCAAGGGAGATGTTCAATAAATTTCCAATTTCTTTGAAATCATTTCGGAAAAGGCTAGGAAAGCAACAGATAGGGAATCTGCCACCTGGGCGACTGCCCTAAATGCAGATCAGTATTGATTGATTGATTGATTGATTGATTGATTGATAATACCGTCCAAGATAGAAGAGTACACCAAGAAGAGGTCAGTTATGAAAGAGGAAGAGAAAACCAGGCACCTGAAAATGGAACCAATTTCCACACTAGGTTGAAACTTCATGTTCTCTAACCGCACCTTCTGTGATATAAATAACAATGATTTCCTTTGCCAGTAAAATGATTTTAACTTATAGGCTCTATGACTGTAATTCTTGGAACGATTGTTAACATTGCCGTCTTCGGATGAGCGTAAAAGTTGTTCATTCACACAAATTGGACCTCTATATGCAAAACCAACAATTTCTTTAAAAACACTATAAAACTATTCAGATACCAGACTTCCCTACAATTCCATGGTACACAAGTCCCGAGGCCACGAAAATTACTTAAAAAGTGAACCAAAACTGCGTTGGAGGACACTAAATACGGTTTTTTTTCCTGTTGGTAGCGGTGATATCCGCGGTTCTGAAGTGCTTGGTAGCGGAGTTAGAATTTTTTAAATTAATTGCTCTGAATACATTATAATATACGGACAGGTTTAACAGCTGTTGTATTATTATGCTAAGGATTAGAAACTCCAGAACTGGTTTGATATTAGGCACTCCTCCCTTAGATAAAGACCAAGCTAGGAAATTGAGAACATTCGAATTACTAAGTCAGCTGTGTAGCAAGGAGTTGCGTTCAGGATGTCAGAAGTCAGTTCCATACAGGCGCTAGGTGCAGTACTGTGTTGGCCGGTGTGTTGGCGAGCCAGCTGACCACCAAGAGGAACAGTGCCCCTTGCTGGTTTACCTTGATGTAACAGTCAGTGCTTACTCACTTCCTGGATTATGCTCAGCCTTCAGCGAGCATTCACTGGAACATATGTATTGTGTTTGCCCTTGCTGGCAGGACCTAGTGTTTACAGTGCACTATGTCTTCTGGTATGGGCTAGAGTAATTTTGTTACTTTCATTGATCTGTCTCTGTCTTATCCTTGGCTTTGACGATATGAAAGTGACTGAGGTATGAGCGATGTTAGTAATGCCATTCCTTCTGCAGCCAGTCCCTGCTATGAATAGTGTGAAAATGTTGCTCATGCATTTCAGTGGGCTTGGCAGACTGATATGTAATAGCAACTTCTGGCTCGGTGAAGAAAGCAACGGGAAACTACCTCACTCCTCATTTCCCTAGTACGCCTCTTCAGTGATGCCTAGGCCATCTAAGACAGCTGATGGCAGAGCTATTGAGGATCCAGCTAGCCTTAGGGCTGAAGACTGAACATACATACACGTATTGTGTTGGCTGCTTCTAACTCGGGTAGGAGGTACAGGTTTGATTCTCGGTTACTGTTTCAAGATTCCAGTACCAGTACCATTTCATAGCCGGGCTAGTGGTTCAGATGGCCGAGGTGGTGGTCTTTAGTCTCGCAGGAGTTCTTTTACATGCCAGTAAATCTACCGACACGAGGCTGACGTATTTGAACACCTTCAAATACCACCGGACTGAGCCAGGTCGAACCTGCCAAGTTGGGGGTTAGAAGGGTAGCGCGTCAACCGTCTCAGCCCGGCAAGGTATTATATTACTTCATAATATTGTTCATAGGAGAGCTGAGCATTTTAAGCACCCAAAACATAAATGTCTTTTATGTTTTACTTCATTGCTTATGACAACCTTTAAAGTTATTATTTATTTTCCTGGTACACGGTGGGTACAACGCATGTTTTTCGACACATTTTTTACAAACTCCATGTTGAACACATTTAATTATGTAAGTCCTTATGAAGGAAATTATACATGTGTCGTACGCAGTACCGCAGTTACGAAAGTGTAATGTACACCCCTGCACGCTTGCGCTACCTGATAATGTCCTGGACTAGCGCTCGTATCAGCTTTTTTTCCTTGTGCACGCAGCGTCGTCAGTCAGCTCATCACCTTGATATTCCTGGTATAGGTTATTCTTGTTGTTGTTGTTGTTGTTGTCGGAAGAAAACAGGCATTCAGCAAGGAAGGTTGAACATGGAAAATGAGGAAAAACTTACAAACGCAGGTGGCTTCCCATGATCGCCAATCATGTCGCGTAAGTTTCGTGTCCATTGTGGGGGCGTTTGTGCGGAAACGCTTATCATTAAAAACCTGTGTCCGAAAACTTGTAAGGAATACCGTGGTTATGTGATGTTGTGGTCCGCCGCTTTGAGCAGCTCTTATACAGGAGGAAATACCGAACAACCACCCGGACCACCCACGTCTGATGATGATCCCGTATAACGTGGGAGGCGTAACCTACACCTATAGAAGGAAACCGTTGTTGTTTTATTTCTGTTTCTTTCGGACATGAATTATTGTAATCAGAACGTCACCTACTCTAACCTTTTACAAATTAAAATTATTTATTTAGAATTCCTAAACATTGCGTATATGAATGTTGCTGCTTTCATTGCGCTAAGGATCACTCATTTTGAGCAGTGCCTTTCGCAATAGTAGAATGACATATCGTGAGTGAACGTGATTCATTTTAATGCGTTGGCCTACAACTGATTACGAAAATAAGTTAAGCACGTGTTGTTAAGGTCAGCGTTTTCCAACCGCTCATTCAAGTGTTCATTCCCGAAGTATTTGTTTTCGTTCTTGATAATGGAGCGTGTTCGGAGTTGCAGACTTTCTGAATTGGTACAATTTTTAAGCAGCCTACGTTCCAATAGCACTGAAGTCTATTAGCGAAAGTAGAATTCTTGTAGAATGAGTAATTCATTTTGTGGCATAGTGTGCCTCCAGACATCTTTAACGTGTCAACAGTTATGACATGGAGTGACAAGACTTTTGGCTACTCTTCAAAAATCAACTACTTTGGGCTGAGAATGAACTCCGTCATCTTGGGATAATGAACCAGACGTTGCACTTCGGACGCACCGCGGTAGGTTACAACAATAACGACGACATGAACACAACGCCACTGCGGTCGAAAGGATTCAACAAGTAGACTATGCCCGACTACATTAGTCTTCTGTTTCCTTGAATCACTCCATTATGCAGTGAAGCATGTACACAATGACCCGTAAGTGCCCTCCTGTTAAATCATCCAGCAATCATTTTGTGTTCATTAACTTGATCGCTATTGGGAGCGAGTGACAGGAAGACTGAAGTGTGAGGAGATAATCAACTCTGTGTTCTGCATTGTTCTCCCATTGGAGTGATAAGAAACATTAACTTCGTCTCTCTACCACTGCTCATGTTACGTCACTTCAGCTCCACTCCGAGATCATGACCTGTATGTTCCAAGTGTCTCTAAATCTTCCTCAGACTTTCGCATTTCGTGGTGTAATAATTTATTGTCGCGAGTTCTTTAGCTTCATGCTTATTATGTATACAAGGCCTTGTAATGTTACAGAACCTTACCTCTCACCTTTAATACTGTAGCATACATATTGCAACAGATGGTTGCAGGTAGGCTGGCCTTCATAGAAGCATTCCTAGGACTAATATAAATTGTCAGATTATTAATTTATTATTATGAAATGTGTTCCGGGATGAATTTTATGGATTTCTGCGGTTTGTTTTTAGACAATGCTTTATCGATTTAAGCCGGCCCCATGGTGCAGTGGTAGCGTGCTTGCCTCTTACCCGGAGGCCCCGGGTTCGATTCCCGGCCAGGTCAGGTATTTTTACCTGGACCTGAGGGTTTGTTCGAGGTCCACTCAGCCTACGTGATCAGAATTGAGGAACTATCTGACGGTGAGATAGCGGCCCCTGTCTCGAAAGCCAAGAATAACGGCCTAGAGGATTCGTCGTGCTGACCACACGACAAATCGTAATCTGCAGGCCTTCGTGCTGATCAGCGGTCGCTTGGTAGGCCAAGGCCCTTCACGGGCTGTAGTGACATGGGGTTTTTGTTTGTCGATTTAGCTCAAATAAAAGTAAACATTTACAAAAATTTCTTGTTAAATATTTGAAATAATACAGATATCTCTATAAAATTACGCAGTAAAAACAATTTTCGTATGGTAAAGTTATTTGGATATTAAACATATTAAAGAAATTACAAGTCTATTAGTAAACTCGTGCCCTCGTACCGAGGTGGTGCAGCCCTTTTAATCACATACCAGTCATCCTGCCATTCTTAAATCATTCTCAGTACCGAGAGTCGAGCCTAGGCTTCCGAGGACAGCAACTAACAGAGCTTACCGTTACGCCACGAAGGTGGACACAACTCCATTAAGAACTATACAAACCGTTTTAGAAATATTTCTGTTATCTAATTGTTGTTGGTCCGCGTTTTAAGGTGTGGCGAACGTGCCTGTTACCCGGAGGCCACAGATTCGATTCCCAGCCAGGTGAGGAAATTTTACCTGGATCTGAAGGTTCGTTCGAGATCCATTCAATATGGTGGCTATCTGACGGTGAGATAAAGGCCCCAGTCTAGAAAATCAAGAATAACGGCCGAGAAGATCCGTCGCTCTGGCTACGTACCTTCGTGCTAAGCTGCTGTTGGGTATAACAACACTGAAAAATCACAGGTAAAGATCTATGCCAGTCTTCGGACATGTATCGAGAGACCGCCTCTGTGGTGTAGTGGTTAGTGTGATTAGCTGCCACCCCCCTCCCGGAGGCCCGGGTTCGATTCCCGGCTCTGCCACAAAATTTGAAGAGTGGTACGAGGGCTGGAACGAGGCCCACTCAGCCTCGGGAGGTCAGTTCAGTAGAGGGGTGTTCGATTCCCACCTCAACCATCCTCGAAGTGGTTTTCTGTGGTTTCGCACTTCTCCTCCAGGCAAATGTAAAGGTGGTATCTAACTTTCGGCCACGGACGCTTCCTCCCATCATCCTTGTGTCTATCCCTTCTGATCCTCTCCATGGCTAAATGGTTAGCATACTGGCCTTTGGTCCTGGGGGTCCCGAGTTCGATCCTCGGCCAGGTCTGGTATTTAAAGCTTTATTGGTTAATTCAGATGAGTCGGGGGCTGTGTGTGTGTGTGTGTGTGTGTGTGTGTCTGTGTGAGCGACTTCTTCAGCATTCTTGTTGTATAAACTGGGTATTTTCTCTCTGAACCATTTTGTTTTCTTTTCTGGTGCATTCTTCCAACAACACACCGAACGAGTTGGCCGTGCAGTTAGGGTCGCGCAGCTGTGAGCTTTCATTCGGGAGATAGTGGGTCCGAATTCCCCCTGCCGGCAGCTCTGAAGATCTTTTTACGTGGTTTACCATTTTCACACCGGGCAAATACTGGGGCTGTACTGTACCTTAAGACCACGGCCACTTCCCTCGCACTCCTATTGTCGCCATAAGACCTATCTGTGTTGGTGCAACGTAAAGCAAATTTTAAAGAAAGAGATTCTTCCAACACACTTTTCTCATTCATATCATTAGCAGTTTTTTTTTTGCTAGGGGTTTTACGTCGCACCGACACAGATAGGTCTTATGGCGACGATGGGATAGGAAAGGCCTAGGAGTTGGAAGGAAGCGGCCGTGGCCTTAATTAAGGTACAGCCCCAGCATTTGCCTGGTGTGAAAATGGGAAACCACGGAAAACCATTTTCAGGGCTGCCGATAGTGGGATTCGAACCTACTATCTCCCGGATGCAAGCTCACAGCCGCACGCCTCTACGCGCACGGCCAACTCGCCCGGTCATCAGCAGTTTTATTGAGTGCCTGAACGGAAGAGTTCATAAATTGTATTTTCACCGATAATTTTCTCCTCACTCCTGATTTAGATAAGCGCATAATAATAAGGATAATAACTGTGACAACTAGGCGCAGTGCCTGTAGTTCTGTGCTCAGGTTAGCGCGGTTACACGTGTGTACATGCAATTAGTGGTATTTTACGATTCTTTGATGACATGTTAAACGTATGTACGTGCAGTAGCTGCATTTTATGAACGTTAACGACTTGGTTGATGGCCGTCTTCATATAACTGCGATCTAAAGTGCCTATGCGCATGGTAATATTTTGTATCCAAAATAAAAGTAATTCCGATTACTTTTTAAGGTATTTTAAAGATTTTTCCTGAATTATTCAGGCGATTCTGTAGTCCTAGCGCAGCACTGCTAAACATTATCGACACACTGTGGCACAGGAGCACTGGCTGTGGAACAAAACGAAGAAAGTACTGTAGTCCCTCGTTTTACTAACAAGATACTGTTTCTCATGTTAAATGTACGCAAGTTCACTAAGCTGTATCTCATTCTCATCATTTAATGATTAGTTGTCGTCCCCCTTGAATGAACAGGTACAGCGATTTGTTCTGTAGTACGGTGGCCATATTTCAGTGACAACGATCTGAGAAGTCAACGCACGCGGAGTAAATGTCATACCTAAAATCAGTGATTCTACTGACTCTCTAGGAAATTCAGGAGCTGAGAGCTTGTATTCGGGAGATAGTGCGTTCAGACCCCACTGTCGGCAGCCCTGAAGATGGTTTTCCGTATTGTCACACCAGGTACATCAGGCTGTACCTCAATTAAGGCTACGGCCGCTTCCTTCCAACTCCTAGCCCTTTCATATCCCATCGTCGCCATAAGACCTATCTGTGTCGGTGTTACGTAGAGTAACCTGTAAAAAAACAGACTTCACTGGCGTAATCACATAAATAGGATAGTAAATAAAGGGGAGAGATCTCTGCACATGATTATGTGGATATTTAGGGGTTGTAGTGAGGCTGTAAAGGAGAGGGCTTTTAAGTATCTGGTAAGACCCCAACTGGAGTATTGTTATAGTGTATGGGATCCTCACCAGGATTACTTGATTCGAGAACTGGAAAAAACCCAAAGAAAAGCATCTCGATTTGTTCTGGGTGATTTCCGACAAAATAGTAGCGTTACGAAAATGTTGCTAAGTTTGGGCTGGGAAGACTTGGGAGAAAGGAGACGAGCTGCTCAACTAAGTGGTATGTTCCGAGCTTTCAGTGGAGAGATGGGGTGGAATGACATTAGTAGACGAATAAGTTTGATTGGTGTCTTTAAAAGTAGGAAAGATCACAATGTGAAGATAAAGTTGGAATTCAAGAGAACAAATTAGGGCAAATATTCGTTTATAGGAAGGAGGGTTAGGGATTGGAATAATTTAATAAGGGAGATGTTCAAAAATTTCCAATTTCTTTGTAATCATTAGAAAAGGCTAGGAAAACAGACAAAGAATCTGCCACCTGGGCGAGTGCCCTAAATGCAGATTAATGTTGTTGATTGGTCGTTGTTGTATACGGTCTGAGACCGTAGTTAGGTGGTTCGAGTATAGTTCGTGGAAAAAATCACCATCAGAATGTTGGCCGGCAGGGTAGGAGAGATGGTTGCATACAGTTTCTAATCGCTAGATTAGTCCGCCTCTGTAGTGTAACGGCTAGCCCTATTATCTGCCGTCCTCCGTGGTTCGGGTTCCATTCCCGGTACTGCCAGACAGTTAAGAATGGCGGGAGGGCTCATGTGTGGTTATAATGGTACATACAGCTCACCCCCATTGGGCGTGTGCCTGAAAAGAGCTGCACCACCTCGGGACGAGGACACGAGTTTACGTATCGCTGGATTGCGTACCACTTTCAAACCTCTCCGCAGTGTTCATATGACGCTGTCGGGTGGAGACGTTAAGCCTTAAGCAGACTTCTTGGTTTTAATCGGCAGGAGTAGGCTATGTGTCGACACCGAGTTTCATCCCGTCCGCTCCCTTATTGTCTTCATTCCACATCCAGACGTGCAGATCCGCCCATGGGGATCCAGGCGAGACGAACATGTTCTCGGACACTACAGACACTAAAAACCATATGATAAATAAATAATCATAAGAGTTTTATGAAGTAAAGACTTTTTTTCTTTCTTTCTTTCCTTCTTTCTTAATCCGTTTACCGTCCAGGGTTGGTTTTTCCCTTGGACTCAGCGAGGGATCCCACCTGTACCGCCTCAAAGGCAGTGTCTTGGAGCGTGAGACATTTGGTCAGGGTTAGATCTGGGGAGGAGGACCAGGACATCGCCCGTGCGACCTCACCTATGATGAGCAGCGGCGTTGTGGGGTAATGGAAAGATTTGAAGGGATAGACAAGGAAGAGGTAAGGAAGCGGCCGTGGCCTGTTAGGTACCATTCGGGCATTTGCCTGGAGGAGAAGTGGGAAACCACGGAAAAACCACTTCGAGGCTGGGTGAGGTGGAATTCGACCCCCCCCCCCCTCTATCAGTTGACCTCCCGAGGGAGTAATGGTGTAAGTACTGAAATGATTAGCCCCAATATAAGAAAACATACTAATCGTTATGGAAGTTATTGACGATAAGGGTAGTTCAAATAACAGCTGGTTTCTACTTCAATTGCTGAGGGAATGATCATGGAGATCCATTTTTCCATTAAAGAGAGAATGACGTAAAATGCAAACGTCTTGGGGCCACGTCTTCTTCTACTTCCTGGCTTCCTCCACCACCCCCCACCCTCACCCCCATTTCTTCGAGCTGGGGTGAGTGGTTCATGCGCTGGCCTTCTGACCCCAACTTCGCAGGTTCGATCCTGGCTCAGTCCGGTGGTATTTGAAGGTGCTCAAACACGTCAGCCTCGTGTCGCTGATTTACTGGCACGTAAAAGAAGTCCTGCGGGACTAAATCCCGGCACCTCGGCGTCTCCAAAAACCGTAAAAGTAGTTAGTGGGACGTAAAGCAAGTATATTATTATTTTGGGTTATACACTACATGTGGATTTGGACCTGTTGTTCTTCCGGATGCCCTTCCTGATTCGAACCCTATGCGGAAGGGTGCATTCACTATTGCATGCTTCTCTGGTGGTTGGCAGAGTGATGTGTTGGAATCGAACTCTGGGCCCTCTGAACATACGACCAGTGCGCTGACCATTCAGCCGAGGAGCTGAACGTCTTGGATCCATGTACGGAAGAAAGTTTTAGTTATTATAGTGCAGACTCAAATATGTTAAGAATGTTGGCAGAAGAGAAGGATGAAAGCGCGTAGTATAAGGCGCCTATCGGACAGTTAATCCTTGTGAAAGCAACAATCCTAGAATTGATGTTGCAACATGCGTGGAGCACATCCTCATGGTTGACCTCTTGATGGCTGTCGCATGTAGGAACATTTGCCATGCCCCACTGAAACTAAAGGAGCTGGTCTCAGGCTGTACACACATGAACAAAATCTCTTTGAGCTGGGCTTACTGTGGTGGCGCACTCGGTTAGCCATTACACTTCTGTTCTCAAGATAGCGGATTCGATCTCGGCTGAGGCCATTGATACTTGAAAGTGTGTTTATAAATCGGTAAACTCCGTATCGTTGACCTTCGGCATGTTAAATAACTGTATGGTACACAATTTTAACATCCTGCTAAAACCGTTAGCAGCTGGAATTAACGTCAAATAAATAACATTATTATCTTATTCAGGATAGTAAACAGACGGTGGATTGTAACGTTCCCTTCAATTTATATTGCTGCAAAATCATACTTTGTATTCTTTCCGGGCTGATTATCTCAGGCTATAGAGCACTAGCCTTCTGAGTTGTCCGGCCCCGCTGTAGAGGGCAACGCGGGTTCGGTTCGCGGCCGGGTCAGGTGTTTTTAATTGTAAATGATTAATATCCTTGGCCTGGGGACTGGGTGTTTGTGCCGTCCTTAACGTTCTTTGCTTCACATTTAACACTCTGCACTTCCGCAATTCCACTTACACGCAGGTTCATATCATATGGTGCAAGTAGTAGCAAAAGATCTAAAGATGTCGACGCCACGAACAAATGTAATTTAAAAGAAAATGCCTTCTGAGCTAAAGTTGGCGAGTTAGATCCTGGCTCAGTTCGGTGATATTTGAAGGTGCTCAACACGCCACCCTTGTGCCTGCAGATTTCCTGGCACGTTAAAGAAACCTGCTTGACAAAATTCCGGTGTCTACAATACCGACAAAAGTAGTTAGTTGGACGTACAACGTATTATTACCATTATTATTATTATTATTATTATTATTATTATTATTATTATTATTATTATTATTTATTGTGTTTTTTCGTACACTTGGCGATATCGAACACTGTACTGTACGCTTACAAGTCGGAGATTTTTGAGAACTTCTATAAACTACAATTGAAAGACAATAACAGTTGTTTTAATCTAAATTCATATCAATAAATCATACTTTCATGATTTCATCATCTTATTTATTTATTTATTTATTTATTTATTTATTTATTTATTCAATCATAAAGCACAAGATACAGCTACATTGAGGTCTTCTCGCTTGCTCTGCCCACAGACAAATTAACAAAGCTGGGCTGAGTAGCTTAGACGGTAGAGCACTTGCCTTCTGAGCTCAACTTGGCAGGTTCGATCCTGGCTCAGACTGGTGTTGAAGGTGCTCAAATACGTCAGCCTCGTGTCGGTAGATTTACTAGCACGGAGAAGAACTGCGGTACAAACCTCAGCGTCTCCGAAAACCGTACAGGCTGTTAGTGGATCGTAAAACCTATAACATTATTACAAATTAACAAATGCAACCAACCAAATACAACCACCATAACCAATGTGTAACAGCTGTTAATAACAACTGTCGAAATCAAAAACAACGAGAATGTCCATGTCGTCGTTGATGAAAATTACAGCAAACCACTTCACATTATCTTATTCGTAACAGATTATTCACCCGGCTCTGGAATATATACCTTTAGTCAAGTTCGTGTATCTTACTAATATTGTTAAAGAGAGTTCAAAGGCGGATTAGATAGAATCGTTGGATTTATTGTTTGCCGAGTGTGGGGGATGTGGACAAGTTCTTTGAATCTGGTAGAACGGAAAGGGACACTGAGGAAGAACGGTGAAACAAGATATTCCGAGCGGAAATATCCATTTAAAATGTCGTGGAGGAAACTGAAGTAAGCTGCTTGTCGCCGATGCGCAGCGGTGACATATGTATTACCCTTAATATCTGTTGGTAGAATGATTTCTAAACTGGAAGTTCCTGTTCCGTACATTGGCAGCAAAGGACACTGCAGCCCTTGGGGCAAATATTCGTTTATAGGAAGGGGAGTTAGGGACTGGAATAACTTACCACGGGAGATGTTCAATAAATTTCCAATTTCTTTGCAATCATTTAAGTAAAGGCTAGGAAAACAACATATAGGGGATCTGCCACCTGGGCGACTGTCCTAAATGCAGATCAGTAGTGACTGATTGATTTTATAAGTACGGCCCTGGGGCCTACATCCGGCCGGCCAACGCTTTTTCGGTGGCCCTCCTGAACTGAAGTTATTTTATTTATTTTTTAGGGTCGTTTTAACCTCCTATGGATTACGATTACACAACTTCCTTCACTGTTGGCGTTCTTTCCTTTTACGCCAATACTCCTTCATTCTCTGGCTCGCTTTTGCTCGTTCTCATCCGAGAGCACCTTTCTTGTTCTCCTGGGTTTCTCTACGAACAGATCCGTCACCTCCGCAATTTTCCTTCTGAACGCTGTTCTGTTTGTAATATCTCTCTCCTCAGTGTCACAATTTTCAAGATCGTGATTAACTTCTTTCAGTCATGGTACTTGGGCCCTTCTTCTTTCCTGGAAGATGAGGATCTTATTTGCCAGGCGTTCCGGTCTCATTCTTCTCAGGTGTCCACAGAAAGTCAGTCACTTTTCCTTATCGAGGTTGAAATATTCTCGCATTTCTCATACCGCTCTTGATTTAATCTCAAACACTCATTTCCTGTTGCTTTCTTGGATCCCAGAATTTTCTTCAGAAATTTACGCTCTTCGGTAATCCCCTTTCTGGCAATTGTCTCTTCTGCATAGAGGCATTTTATTTTATTTTACTATAATGAATTTTTAAGTTTAGTTTCTAATGGTTATAATAAACAATAATTTCATTTTCTACTGAAATGACGTAATTGCACTGTATGCATCATTGATAAGTTTATCTTTACCTTGTAATACCAGATTAAAGTAATTTTGTTAAGAAGAAAGCTATACTTTCCAGTGTCGACTGAGTTAAATGTAACTAAAAAGCTTTTCAGTCTGTCAAACCACAAGTTCACCATAGCAGGGCCTCTCAAACGCCTTAAATCTCACGCGTGCAAACCGAGGCGCAGTGGTTCTGTGCACCGTGCATCGGCCTGACTTGGCTCGGTTCGGACCAGCGTTTGGTCTTGGGGGACTCGACTAAGTTCGGCTAAGTTCGGGTAAGCTCGGCTCAACTCTGTTCGGATTGTGGAGCGCTGCAGAGCACGTCAGGAATGGGGGGCAGGCGGAGCGAGCGAGACAGAAAGAGACAGCGCTATCGCTTAAAATCGAGGAGTGGGGAGTCTGCACTCTGGTCAACCTAGTGAAGTCGTCTTTTGCAAGTTGCCCCGGTGCATGCACCCCGAGAGGCCCTGCACTATAGTATACCTGTAAAAAGCACAAAATATTAAACACACCGGGCGAGTTAGCCGTGCGCGTAGAGGCGCGCGGCTGTGAGCTTGCATCCGGGAGGTAGTAGGTTCGAATCCCACTATCGGCAGCCCTGAAAATGGTTTTCCGTGGTTTCCCATTTTCACACCAGGCAAATGCTGGGGCTGTACCTTAATTAAGGCCACGGCCGCTTCCTTCCAACTCCTAGGCCTTTCCTATCCCATCGTCGCCATAAGACCTATCTGTGTCGGTGCGACGTAAAGCCCCTAGCAAAAAAAAATATATATATATATATTAAACAACTATTAAACACAGAATGAGAATGACATGTTTCGTTCTTAAAAGAACATAATCAGATTATATCAAGTCCCACTAAATATTTGGAAATAAACATAAGCTGTTGATGGCAATTCGTCCGTCGGATGGAGATATTAAGCTTTGGCAATGTTCGACTGGAGTGGGGTGTGCACGTATTCCTGGTTTTCCTCTCTACATCATCATCATCATCACCATCATAATCAGTTCACACCCATTCGTGCAGGTCGCCCGTCAGCGTCAAATAGAAAGACCTGTACCAGACAAGCCGAACTTATCCTCGGCCCCACCCAGCACTGAAAGCCACATGCTAAAAGAAAAACAATGATAGGTGAGTAATTTTGCACGTGCTTTTACACCAATAGCACATAGCTTTACAAAAGTGGTCAATAAACTATATTATAAATTCATTTAAAATCTCAAACCGGAACCTCTTTTACGATTTTGACATTCCATAAAATTTAAGTTGTATATAATCGCTCAAGATAATTACTGGTCCTGCATGTAAGAAATTAAAAAAAGTAGGTGGCTCTGGTCTAACTGGTTAACACTGGAGCGGGAAGGCTGTTTTCCAGATCGGAGAGCAGTAGTAGTGAGAGATTGAATCATCATCATCATCATCATCATCATCATCATCATCATCACGGGCATTCAATCGTTGGCGAGTCTTCTGATGTTGCCGATTATGGGTTTTTAGGTTGTTAAAGAGACCAATTTTAGAACCACAAGCTCTACCGCAAAGTTGGCACATCAAACCAAAAAACAGCTTCTTGTTGTAGACCTGGCGCTCATTTCTTGTGTGAGCTCATTCCTTTCTACTGATCGGACGTGCATTTTTCCAGTTGCCGATGTCGATTTGGCATAACTTTAGAACGTCCTTGATTCGTATCTTAAGTCCATCCTTCAACTGAGAATACATCAGCCGCTTTGGAAGAAGTGTGTTAGGCACGTGTCGACTTGACCAGCCAAATCAAATTTGATGTTTGATAAGCTTTAACATCTTTATATGAAATCGAATACAGTTTTCTGGTTCGGCTAACTCTCCCGCCATGTTGTCCATCAGTTTGGGGCTGGTTGAATCCTCAATTTGGACAACCGAAGGTTATGCGTTGTAGTAGAAAACGACAAAGAACCGATGGCGGCGCCATAATGAGGAGCGAATTTGCCATTGCTTCCTTTCTGAGCTAGAAAGTGCTGTTGCAGCGCAACTAATTCCATGAATAACACCTTTCATAGCCTCGAAATGCACAAGATATGACCTGAATGTCATTACTCAGCACCATCCATACCATAGTAGCTTCCGTACTGCCACAGCCATAAATGAGGCTGAGACTTAAGTGGAAGCTACATTTTAGTCTGGCTTATGCCAACAGACAGATACAAATAAACTACATCCATCGTGAAATAGCAAATGGTATTTAGTGCCCTCGTAATTTAATAAATAGACTATAGAGTTCGATGGTTTTGACCCAATAATCTGCTAGAATCAGAAAATAATGGCAAAACTTCCGTAGTCAGAGATGCAACTATTAGCTGTTTCGGCAATAAACCTGGAGAAAATATTGAATATATGTTAGTAAAACTCTTTTTTGAACAGTTTCTAACATAAAATATGCTTCAGGTTTGTTTGTATTGAACTTCCGTAGTCACCGGACATATGCGCCAAATTCACTCTTGACTTAAGAGTTTATAACGCTAATTTTACCAAAAGACCGTATTGAAATACCGGGTCTCTTAACCCGTTTTAGGCCAGTGTTAGAAATAATTACAAAATACATGTTTTTTGTTACTATCCATTCATTTAAGGGTAATTTATTGCAAAAAATGGAATTTCATAATTAATTCACAGAGTGTAGTATTTTCAGCATGAGTCGTTTTCGACCCCAGCATTCAGTTTGTCGTTTGCCGACATAACTGCGCATTAAATATCACTGAGGCATACCTTTTTCGACAATCCGTCCCTATTCAAAAATTATAATAAAAGTGATATGTTAAAATGTTATTCTAACTGGAATTAATTTCAGAACTGTGTCTTCCAGTAACCTCAAAATAGGTTTCATACGGCACTTCCCAAAGCCTATATGCTTGGGACCATTTCTTGAAATATATATATCCATTCCGGAATGTGTCTTTTGTATCACTGAGGGATCATTAATGTGGAAAAATGGCATTATACTAGTAAATAAAATCCAAGCACTATAGGGTCGTATATGACACATTGGCTTAAACTCTCTTGAAGTTCAAGAAAATTAGGCATTATCAGAACTTGTATAGGTGTTCATTTACTGTTGGGTAACAGAAGAGCGAATAGATTAGTCCTTCTATGTAAATTACTACTCAATGTTCTGTCAACGATTACTTAGGCATGCTAGGGACTGGATAGGTCATTAAGCTTGTAAATTAATTCTGATACTTGCATTCAGGAGATAGTGGGTTCGAACCCTACTGTCGGCGGCCCTGAAGAGGTTTTTCCGAGGTTTCCCATTTTCACACCAATAATGTACCGTAATAAAGGCCACGGCCTCTTCCTTCCCACTCCTAGCACTTTCCTAGCCCATCGTCGGTATAAGACCTATCTGTGTCGGTGCGACGCGATGCAGCTTATTCACTTACGCTACTTCTTACTGTAGTCCCGCAAAGTTTGGAACGAGATAAGAGTAAATAAAAAGTGAAGCTTAAGAAGCAGTGAATTATGTTCTTAATTTACTTCCACTTGACTTAATTTGCTTCGTATAATATTCCTTCTTGTTGTATTTAGAGTGTCTTTGAACTATTCACTGATCCAAACAAGATCTAAGTCTCCAGTTTCAATAATATAGATGAGAAGGTCTGGTCTGCTGTAGGATTTATCAAGCGTTTTATTTGATTTTATTAATTGTACTGTTGTTATACATTGAAACTTTCTCAGTAGTATCCGTTTAGTCTTGAATTTCGTTTGTGGAAGATTTCGTAATATTTACAAGCTTGTATCTTTGTCTATCTTGTGGCTCTGCATAAGTTAATTTGACCTTAGCATTGACGTAGATGTAACGTTGCAAATTGAATCTAGTTACGTAGTGAAGTTACCTGCCACCTGCTAAACATTTGGTGCCTCCTTCATGCTGCACAGGTGGAAACACATTGGCAATTTCTTTGACTTGGATCATTTCGACAGCATGGGGAACGACAGGAACTACGACACAAACTTCACAAATCTGTCCCATTTTACTGCCCGTAACTTGACCCTTTCATCCTATCATTCACGTTGACAGTATTTTTATCCGTTCCACTAACATGTTCTTGGGATTAGCATTGTAGTGTCGGCAATGATGTGATTGTCTTGCCTACCTCGAATTTGATTTGGATGGAGTGAATTCTATTACGGGAAGAAGAAACGGATCTGAAGCTCGTGCAGGTACTGTTCATCTCGCTGTTCGGCACCTTAAAATCAAAATCACCACCCACACTTAGGCCTATACACTTTCGCTACAACCACCACCCTCAGCTATTTCTGGCGTGGTTTTCCATGCAGGCAGATATATTTGCTCGTTTCAGCACAGATGGGAAGTTTTAGTTCATTTACGTTAAAGTTGTACAATATGTTCTTTGAAACAAAGTTTCGGGATACGGTGAACCACACGGATTTGCTTAGTCAGTTTCATAACCTAAAACAAACAAAACCAAAAACCTCGCTTAGATAGCTGGAATCGAACACTGTAAAAACGTTAAGAGCTTCCCTGTGCAGTCAAAGATATACTACTACTACTACTACTACTACTACTACTAAAACGTTTTCATTCCTCCCCTGAAGGGGAGGTGGGCCACTCAGACGGTAACGCCGTCTCTCAGGCCGGGAGATTTGTTACGTCCTGTCTCCCGAATGCACGGTAGAGCCGTGGCTACCCCTCCTCTGCTCGGTTCGCCGGTCGGAGTGCAGGGCTGTTGGACCACGGAACAGCCGTGGCCACTTGTGGGCCGAGACCCACTCTGCATCCACCGACCTCAAAGATATTGCTGTAGAAGTAAGTTATATAAATCGTACACATTTCCGGATTGCATAAATATGTCCTTTACCTGGGTGTTACACAGCAGATTTATCAGCTCAAGCTGGAAATAATGGGAACCATTCTCAGCCAAAAGCGAAAAAGGTCTGATAAATAAATCGAAGTTAGTCTTTCGAAGTCTTGAAACCTCTTCGAGAACAGACAGGCTGGCTTGTAAGGCGATTGTGCCATTCCGCGGCCAAACTGCTAACCTTTCCCTTTTCCTCTCCACTCGACACCACTCTAACACTGCTCTCGGCGCGCAAGGCAAGAGCGTGTGAACCCGAGGAGCGCTGTTTGGTCAGGCCTGGATTAAATAATTTAGCTCGCTGGAGGGCTTTTTGTAATGAAAATTGCTAACTGCAACTGAATATGTGAACGAAAGCTCGTAAAGCTGTGTGCTTATTTCCACCATTGCATTACTTCCACCCTACCTAGGATGAAATCTAATGTTGAAGATGTTACAGACACCCAGTCCCTGAGTCAGAGAAAATAACCAATAAACTTTAAAATACTTGCCCCGGCCGTGAATCGAACCTGGGAACCCTTGGACTAAAGACCAGCATGTTAACCAGCTAGCCGCGGAGCTGGACCCTTAAGATAAATATTATTAAAGATTTAGATCGCGAAACCATGAATATTTTGTTTTACCTTGTTTTGTGTCTTAAAACAGCTACAGCGAAAAATGCGGTACCGAACGAATCGACCTTGCGGTTAGGGGCGCTCAGCTGTGAGTCTGCATTCGCGAGATAATGGGCTCGAATCCCACTGTCGGCAGCCCTGAAGGTGGTTTACCGTGGTTTTCCATTGTCACACCAGGCAAATTCTGGGGCTGTACCTTAATTAAGGATATGGCCGCTTCCTTCCCACTCCTAGCCCTTTCCTATCTCATCGTCTTCATAAGACCTACCTATGTCGGTGCGACGTAAAGCCAGTTGTAAAAAAAATGCGATCGGGCAACTTGACAGAAATTAATGTATGACAACTTTTAGGTAATTTCCTATACATTACAATAAATGTGTTCCTCCTCCTCTCCCCGTCCCCCGGACAGTACCGCAGATTTCTTCAGTTTACGGTATCACGTGTGGTGGTGGTGGTAGAAGAATTTCTTTTCATACATGATTTTAAATTAATTGTATAGGCTCTTGCTTCTTAAGTCTGGAGGCTTCAGGAGGCTGAGAACTTCCAGACTTCATTCGTCTGTACGTGAGTTGTTAAATGATGTCTAACTGTATTTTGGTAAAACGTACTTCAAAAGCTTCGGCTCAGCTTGTCATTCATTTCCTCGCCCTTTCATTCAGTGTTTGGATCTTAAGGTTTGCCGGTGAAAGTAGCGTGGCCCCTATTTCTGTACATCATAGAAGGAAGAAAAAAAAGAAACATACATGTTTCTCCGAAAAGAATCCAATCATGTCGACCGCAGAGTCTTTGCAGTGTCGAGATAGCCCTCGCGTTCCAGGTATTGAGCACCAACATAGAAAGTTTCTGTCTTAGACGTGTCTTTCATTTAGTGTACAAACATTGCCGTGCTCACGAATGTGTGTAAATCACGTGTTTCGAGTTACTCGTGATATCCTGATGTTTCCTTAGAATTTACCTCGAATGGAACTGATATGATGTGGGGAAAAATGACTGTGTTGCATATCCTTCTTTTGTTCATGGTTTCATAATAATATGCACACTGTGGCTTGAATATATTACTATCGTTCTGTGTTTACGTTCCCGAGGCATTTCTTCCATTTAGCAATTTAACAATAAAATAAAATGCTAAGGAATCGGAGATTTATTCAATGGTTATGGCATGTTTTATAACTCCCTAACCCCATGGCACTACAGCCCTTGAAGGGCCCAGGCCTACCAAGCGACCGCTGCTCAGCCCGAAGGCCTGCAGATTACGCGGTGCCTTGTGGTCAGCACGACGAATCCTCTCGGCCGTTATTCTTTGCTTTCTAGACCGGGGCCGCTATCTCACCGTCAGATAGTTCCTCAATTCAAATCACGTAGGCTGAGTGTACCTCGAACCAGCCCTCAGATCCAGGTAAAAATCCCTTACCTGGCCGGGAATCGATCCCGGGGCCTTCGGTTTATATCTTTACTCTTGTGAAATAACATAGGCTCTGGTCGAACTACCTACTTAATGGAAACCAGAATATTAGTGTTTTATTCTGCGTATTTTGAGTTATGGTCTTGATATATGTGTGAGAAAGGTAGAACTGACAACGAACTTGGATTTTCCACTCTTTTTTAAGTTTCTAAACAAACAGTATTTAATATCCAAAAACAATACAGGAATCCTATTTTACCAAAGGTATATTAGGGTTATAGTTTAAAATCATAACAAAGAGAATTCTTATAAATTTAGTTTACAAAATCATTTTGTTAACGAATGTGAGAAACTGCACATAGTAATATTGTTTCTTGAGTACATGATACAGTGGTTTAGAACGTTCCAGGTTACAACCATTCAGGTGGCATTGTAAAAAATGTCTTTCATTTCAAACATTGGACACTCAAATATCAAATTATTCACTGTATGAACTGATCTACAAAAGCATGAGTAACCGCCTGTAACGTTAAGTTTAAAGTGTTCCAAATAATATTTAAATTTTCCATGACCAGTTAATGAGTTAAAATAAAGTCCATTTTGAACTTCCGGAAAATATATTTCTCGCGCAACAGATCCTTTCAAACTGCATGTCCATAAAATATTCCAGTGATGTAAAATATATTGCCTGATTTGTCTTTGAACATAGCATATTGGAGATTCATGGTACAATATCCAAAAGAGACGTAGCAGCTGATTTAGCTAATGAGTCTGCTTTTTCATTACCAGTAAACCCAGTGTGACCCAGGGAGAACAGTAAGACTATGTAACGTTATCAGAAGAATGTGGGAAAGGAAATTTAAGGAACGTGGAAGTAGAGAAGATACATGTATGAAGTAGTAATTATATGCATGAGGAATAATCATAGACGAAAGAGTCTATGAAATGCCTCACGAAGTCTTAAGATTCACTAATTATTAATGATACCCTACGACCTGCAAGTATTTACGGGAGATTGGTTATATTCTTATCCTCGATAAGAAATCCACCGTTTGTGGTCTACCATGACGTAACCATTTGTCATTAAATTTTCGTACCAACGTGTAAGCTCTTTGGTTTAGTTCATAAGATAATGATTCGAAGTCATCCTCTTTTTTTGCTAGTTGCTTTACATCGCACCGACACAGATAGGTCTTTTGGCGACGATGGGACAGGGAAGGCCTAGGAGTGGGAAGGAAGCGGCCGTGGCCTTAATTAAGGTACAGCCCCAGCATTTGCCTGGTGTGAAGTCATCCTCTTGTAGCGTAATAGACTACCAGTGTAAACTTGATGTAAATCGGTATTCTCCATGGTTCTTCTTTTTCCTTCCATGGGATTTCGTATAGTTTTTACGAATAGTGGTCCTGTAGCATGTCCTATATTAATAGTAATTATAATTAATGTGTATGTGTACGGTAAGTAAGAGTCACGCGATGAGGCCTTAATGTACGATCTGTTAACAACGTCTGACATGATAAGAAATGAGTGGTGGTGACAAGAATCGTAAGGCCTCAGCTATTTCAGTTTGAAGCAGTCTAGCCTACTTGCGTGTCAATTTTGATGTTCCGTTTCACTCTAGCGGAAGGCAGAGAAACGGATCTCTGGTGGGTGATATGTGGGTGAGTTTTGATTAATTATGTCCAGCAATCACCGAATTTGTCACCAGAGAAATGTACATACCGACATCTTATGCCATGGAGTGAATTTGTCCGCCCATTAAAAAATCCGACTCCGTCTGCGGATACAGAGCTAAGCATTCGACCATTGGTGCACATGGGTAATAAACTAAATCCGTCTCCTCATCCCGAGGTGGTGCAGCTCATTTCAGGCACACCCCCATCGGAGGTGAACTGCATGTACCGTTTTAACCACATATCAGTCCTCCTGCCTTTCTTAAATTTATGGCAGTACCGGGAATCGAACCCAGGTCCCCGAGTAAACTAATAGTGCTAACTGCTATGCTACGAAGGCGGACAAAGTGGAGTGATTACGAAGGATTAGTGGGATTAATTGACAGTTTTGAAAGAAAAAGAAAACCTTACCCAGCGCCCGATTTCTCCAGCATAAATTTGGCATCTTGTCGCCAAGATTTGAACCCAGGATGTTGGAGAGTTATGCGGGCGTTTAACTGTCTGAACCAAATAAGGACCATTTCGTGATTTATTGTCAAAGATAACTTTTACGCGTATACAGGGACGACATTTGTCAATATCATTTTCCATGTTCTTATTTTGCGGTGGGTGCATTACAGAACAAACACTTCGTCTATGATGGAGACGATGTGGAAAACAAAAGGCTTCCTCCCCTACGCTGTGTGTGTAGGATGCTCCCTTAACAAACAGGTTTCTAAGAGAATCGAAACAGGACAGACGTAACTTAAGATAATGCTTATACATATAATGGTCGGTATCTTTTTGTTCCCGACATTGAGAGACAATGTGATGTACCTCTGGTAAATTATATGTTCAATGGACTTTTAGGCGGGAAACAATACCTTAGGACTAAGTGACGCTATCTGATTTATCTGTTCTTGTTAGCTGTGGACATTGTAAGGTTGTTGAATGTGTGTTAAGCTCTCAAATGGAGTGATTTACAATCTTCCTCACGTTACACTCGTGAAGGTAAAGTTCATTGGTCTCAAAGGTACGAAATTTATGACCAGGGGTTCTTGGCACTTATTTGAAGACCAAAGATTGCTCATAGTTCTGATTGGAATTCGTCAGTATAATACCCCAACAGAACATTACCAGAATTACCTATTTCAAATAGAACCGAATTAAAAATACATAATAAAACTAGTTCAGAAACTCATGTTGCTTCTCAATATACTTCTGGTTTTGCCAGATGACACAGAATAATACACTAATATTTTTTCATGAAAGATGATATATCAGATTAATCTTAAAAATAGGTTATAATTAACCATGTTAAATGACATGAACTCCATATAAATTATTTTGAAGAATCGAGACGGAGTATTTGATTATTGACACGATTATATTATATTGTAGATTTTTCTGCAGTTGATATATTTGTCGCCATGTCACGAAAGACTTGGGAATTTTTTCCCTCGCACCAAGTAAAAGTCCGGAGTAAAATTAGTGATCTGTTTCTATGAAGTCTGTTTATTCTGATTCCAGCCATGTGTCCGTTTCAGGCCTAGAATGTATTCGCACACATTCAAGGGCGGAGTATTGCAAGGACTGAAGTGACATTCCAGAGAAAACCAATACCCCACTTGCTTCGCTTTCTCCAATTCAAATTTTTCTTGTAGTCAACGAGATTTAAACCCGGAATTCATCCGTCAAATGTCGACGTCTAACAGAATCATGGATAGGTCTTTCGAATTCTGAGGAGTACTCGGTAATTTCCTGATTTTTCGATTCGGAATAGATTAAGAAGTTTCTCATAGGAAATGAGCATAATGTTTTTATTACATAAAACTTAAGGACTTCAGCACTTTCTTTTTTTCTTTCGTTCTTTATTTCCTTCTTTTGTAATAGAATACTCTACTTGGTAAAGAAACGTACTAATTATTTCAAAATAACAAGAAAACACTGGCAGAATTCTGTAGAGCAGGGGTTAAAGGTCACAGACAATATGGGCCGAATTTAGAGACACGTGAGTGGAATGATTTGGTGGTTAATGGGAGCATATAAGAAACTGTTTATATACAATTCAAAGCGGTTTTTTCGATTCACTCCAAGTTTGGTGGGTTTTTCCCCGCGTTTCAGACTGTTTGAAGACTCTACAGCAGAGATGTGACGAGCAAATAAAAATCCAGGGGGTTCACGGCATTTAGAAATGAGAAAATCGATTAGTGATTATTATTATTATTATTATTATTATTATTATTATTATTATTATTATTATTATTATTATTCATTATCATCATCATCATCTGTTTACCCTCCAGGGTCGGCTTTTCCCTCGGACACAGCGAGGGATCCCACCTCTACCGCCTCAAGGGCAGTGTCCTGGAGCTTCAGACTCTTGGTCGGGGATACAACTGGGGAGAATGACCAGTAACTCGCCCAGGCGGCCTCACCTGCTATGCTGAACAGGGGCCTTGTGGAGGGATGGGAAGATTGGGAGGGATAGGCAAGGAAGAGGGAAGGAAGCGGCCGTGGCCTTATGGTAGGTACCATCCCGGCATTCGCCTGGAGGAGAAGTGGGAAACCACGGAAAACCACTTCCAGGATGGCTGAGGTGGGAATCGAACCCACCTCTACTCAGTTGACCTCCCGAGGCTGAGTGGACCCCGTTCCAGCCCTCGTACCACTTTTCAAATTTCGTGGCAGAGCCGGGAATCGAACCCGGACCTCCGGGGGTGGCAGCTAATCACGCTAACCACTACACCACAGAGGCGGACATTATTATTATTATTATTATTATTATTATTATTATTATTATTATTATTATTATTATTCAGGTAGCTAACAGTGAGGCTCTGTTTCTGTGAAGGTTACAATCATCTTTGAAAAGTCAAGCCTTGTCTTTCTGAATGCTGGGTGTAGCAAGATGCTGGCTGCGTAAAGAAATAATTGAATGTATTCCACGTTAGTTATGGAGACCCTAAGCGTAAGCGAACTACCGCTCTTCTGTTTTCATAAGTAAATTACTGCCTGGTTGAGAACTCCCATGGCTCTGCCACTCCCATCTTTCAATGGATGAGACTAGAAATGTTGACTCCTTCCGGCTGGGTTAGCTTTGATTGTCTGCAAGACAAATTAAGGATCGTGGTTGAACTCGTTAGGTAAATGCAAAGGAGCATTAAATCTAGCTGAGGGAGAGTGAATATTGTTTAACTAATGAATTGGGGAAAGATAATTGTGAGGGTGTGTTGATTCAAAGCATTGGCTCTACAGAAGGCCTCTTCATTCTGTCGTCCAGGAATCGGCAAAAAATAATTGGTTGTTGCAATACATGAATTTCTATGAAAACCCTTTAAGATTTTAAACTACAATCTATCATTTTTTCAGTTCTTTAAGATTAGGTTAAGATGCTTTTAAACAGATGACATTATTCTGTCGTTTCTGATAAAAGCTAGGTGGTTGCTTTGTTATAAACAAATACAAGTATTTTGTTTCGTCTGTCTTTACTGTACGCACAAAGCTGCCTCTGTGGATCCGTGGTAGAGTGTCGGCCTCCGGATCTCAAGATAGCGGGTTCAAACCCGGCAGAGGTAGTCGGATTTTTGAAGGGCGCAAAAAAGTCCATTCGACACTCCATGTCGTACGATGTCGGCATGTAAAAGATTTCTGGTGATACATTTGGTATTTCATCATCATCATCATCCGTTTACCCTCCAGGTTCGGTTTTTCCCTCGGACTTAGCGAGGGATCCCACCTCTACCGCCTCAAGGGCAGTGTCCTGGAGCTTCAGACTCTTGGTCGGGGGATACAACTGGGGAGTATGACCAGTACCTCGCCCAGGCGGCCTCACCTGCTATGCTGAACAGGGTCCTTGTGGAGGGATGGGAAGATTGGAAGGGATAGGCAAGGAAGAGTGAAGGAAGCGGCCGTGGCCTTAAGTTACCATCCCGGCATTCGCCTGGAGGAGAAGTGGGAAACCACGGAAAACCACTTCCAAGATGGCTGAGGTGGGAATCGAACCCACCTCTACTCAGTTGACCTCCCGAGGCTGAGTGGACCCCGTTCCAGCCCTCGTACCACTTTTTCAAATTTCGTGGCAGAGCCGGGAATCGAACCCGGGCCTCCGGAGGTGGCAGCAAATCACGCTAACCACTACACCACAGAGGCGGACCATTTGGTATTTACCCGACAAAATTAGACGCCCAAGAGAGATCCGGTTTACTCTGTCTGCTATCTAGCGGACCTAGAGTAAAACGGAACGTCGAAATTGACGAGCAGACAGCCAGATGGCGTCAAATCGAAATGTCTGCACACGGTAGCTGAGGCCATACGATTATTATTATTTTATTATTATTACTGTATGCACACTACTATCTGCAACTTAGGACTATTTGGGCTTTTGATGCAGAGAGAAACGATTGATTGATTGATTGATTGATTGATTGATTGATTGATTGATTGATTGATTGATTGATTGATTGATTGATTGATTGATTGATTGATTGGTGAATAACATGTACTTAAAGTATTTTCATGTCTTAAGACAAGTAAAAACTATTCGTTTATGTTTTAAGTCTGTAAACATTTTCATAGAAAAACAAACCCCATGGCGCTACAACCCTGCTGGACCTTGGCCTGCAAGGTGACCGCTGCTCAGCCCGATTGCCTGCAGATTACGTGGTGACGCATGGTCAGTGAAACTAATTCTATCGGTCGTTAATTTGGCTTTCTCGACCGGAGCCACTATCTCGTCGTCAAATAGCTCATTGTTCTCACGTAGGCTGAGTGAAGCTCGAACCAGCCCTCAGACGCAGGTAACAATAGAACTCAGGCCTCCGGGTAAGAGACAGGCTTGTTACCCTTTGGCCACGTGGCCAGCCTTACAGGTATTCATTAGGAATGCAAACAATGCTTCTATTTGTTTATATGTGTCCATTATTTTACCTGATTCCTGAACTACTGGATGAAATACTTATTAAATAGCTATTTCTGTGAGGTAACACCCTCTGACCATTATAATTGTCTTTTTTTAATACCGAGCAAGTGGCCGTGTGGTTTAGGGCACGTAGCTGTCAGCTTGCATTCGGGAGATAGCGGGTTCGAATCCCACTGTTGGCAACCCTGAAGATGGTTTTCCGTGGTTTCTCATTTTCACACCAGGCAAATGCTGGGACTGTAGGCCTACCTTAATTAAGGCTACGGCCGCTTCCTTCCCGCTCCTAACCCTGCCCTATCGTCGCCATAAGACGTATGTGTGTCGGTGCGACGTAAAGCAAATTCTAATTCTAAAATAATAATAATAATAATAATAATAATAATAATAATAATAATAATAATAATAATAATAATAATACGAAGAATGTTAGTATGAATGTTTTCGATTGCTACTATGAAGCATGCTGGTGCCGCGAACTAGGGATAGCGTGCCTGCCTCTTAACCGGAGGCCCTCAGGTGCGATTCCCGACCCGGTCAGGGATTTTTACCTGGATCTGGTTCGAGGTCCACTCAACCTGCATTAGAACAATTTGAGGAGCTATCTGACGGTAAGATGGCGGCCCCGGTCTACAAAGCCAAGAATAACTACAGAGAGGATTCGTCGTGCTGACTGTACGTCACCTAGTGACCTGCAGGCCTTGGGTCTGAGCAGCGGTCAGTTGACAGAGCACGGTCCGTCAGGGCTGTAGTGCCATGATTTTTAATATTATGAAGTCGGTCAAGGCCGGAAGTAAAATGACCCTAACCGAACAAAATTTACTTATGAGCTTTTAACTTGGCTGACAATATTTTTAATAATTTCCTAACGTCCATTTCATTTATTTATTTATTTATTTATTTATTTATTTATTTATTTATTTATTTATTTATTTATTTATTTATTTGTACTAGAGAGTATTGACTGTTGTTTCGCTGTGTGTCATTCCTGACTAAACCAGCAATAATCACATTATATTTTACTCTGAGATTAATCCTTTTAATATTATTATTTCTCCTTTTGCAGGTATGTATGGCTAGAATGCCTTCTTCCTTCGTGTGGTGAATTTGCTTCAGTTTCAACGACTCTTTCTCAGCATGTAAGTGGAATATAAATGTTCTTTAATATTCCGTATTCGACAAAGTAATCACGAGGTTAGTGAATTGTATGCTAAATTTTGGAATAAGATTGTAGTGAGAGAACGTGAAGAAACAGACGAATGGGGTCATATTATGATATTGAATAAAGTGATCTGCACAGTGGGGGATGAGAAATCTTAAGAACAGTTTGTGAACATTAAATGAGGTAACAAAAGAGATGGTTTCTACGTGGCCAAAATGTAAAAGGGATTACTGGGATATATGAGGGATATAAATAAAGTAGCGGCCACTGTTGATATAACGCAATATTTAATGAACTAACAAGTCACAGTTGCATTACATTCCGCAAAGTCTATTACCTTTTGCCAAATGTCGGGAAGCCTTTGGGGACCGTTGCCAAGGCGTTCTCTGTTGGTGACAGCGACGGAGCGCCTCACTGCATGGCGTACAGATGCCACGTCAGGAAATCGGCGGCCTCTGAGGGGTTTCTTCAACTTCGGAAACAGGTCGAAGTCACAAGGACTCGTGTATGGTGAGTACCGAGGATGTTCCAAGACCTCGCAATGCCACCGTTGCAATTGCCGGACGCAGATGTCGCTCCAGAAATCGGCAATAGCAGTCACTGTTGACGGTTTGTCCCTCAGGTACAGCATGCGTAAAAATAACACCCTCGTAGTCGTATGCCATAATCAGCATAAGCTTCACCCGACTGGATTCCTGTCGAAATTTCTGTGGACGTGGCGAACCTGAGTGACGCCATTCATTCTTTTTTTGTTGTTGTTGTGGGCGAAGAAATGGAGAGTCCCAGGGCGAAAACTATGCCCTTTTACTCATCTGTTTCCAAGGAATAGCCGATGAGCCGGAAAATCTCAATTCATTGCATTGGCGGGGGTAAAAGCGATCTTTTTTGTAGGTGGAGAACCTACAAGTCAGAGGAGAAAACCCCCTCTTCGCTACAATAATTTCGAAAAATGTACGCTTCTAAAATTAGTGGCGGTGAAGAGGAAGGAGCGTTCTTAACAAACGGCGCTTTTCAGGGTGTAATTTAGAGGTATTTAATGGACGGGTGGTGCTAAAATTTGGAAAAGGCCGAAATTACTTTTAGGGCGGGTCGTATAAGAGCCAAGGGCCTCGGTACTTATAACGAGTATTAGGCTTCTTGGTTCTGATGATCCGCTTTAATAGCGAGATGCCCTGATCGGTGGTCTGGGCTTGGAGTATTCTAGCCTTGGTCATCTTTGTAAGCTTATTTATTTGAGTTCTAATAGTCGGAATACGGACTTCAGTGCGTATCTTTCTATTAGATCTCAGAATGGGGGCTCTTGTCATTTTTCTCAATATCTTATTTTGGAAAATTTCTAATTTTGAAAGTGGAGTCTTGGGAATATAGCCCCAGGCCTCGCACCCATAGAGCAGTATGGGCCTGATACATGCTAAATAGAGCTTTCTCTTGATGGAATTCGAGATGTAGGCCTATTTATTGTAAAGCAGAGGTTTCAGGTTGGCCACACGAGCCCACGCTCGTTGCAGGGCCTGTTCTATGTTCCCTCTCCAGATAAGACTTCTGTCCATTGTTAGGCCGAGATATTTAATTTTATTGGTCCAGGACAGGGGGGTATCGTTTATATGAAGGTGACCAAGGCTAGGCCTTCTAGAAAAAATAATTGTTTGGGTCTTTCCGGCATTTATTTTGATTGACACTTTAATTCAAGCTCGTAGGCTCGTGCTCACGTCTCACCAATGACGACAATACGCTGCAGAAATGCGCATTGCATACCGGTGCCATTTCTGTACGTCGGTGAGGTGATGTGGAAACCAACGGGACGCAATTTTCTTTGTGTTAAGACATTCGTCAGTACGTGCCACACCGTTTGATGACTGAGACCAACCTCTACGGATAATTACCGGACAGTCCATCGATGGTTTAAGGAAATGAGACCACTCACGATGTCAATCTGATCTTGAGGAATGAACGGCCGCCCTGTGCGGTGCAAATCTGCAGTATCATTCCGACCCGCACGAAACGCCTTGACCCACTCATCGCGCAACCGTCCTATACGGCAATGCATTCACGCCACAGGCTTCACGTACTGTAATCCTCGATAACAAACTGTTGCATTTTTGCCACGATTTTAATCCACGAACGCTGGATCACCTTTTGAAAACATGTTTTAGAGCGGTGAATCGCTTCAACGTCACACAGCAACACTTCCAACTGGATGCCCGTGAACTGCACGCTACACATCGACAACAGCGCCACCTGACCGCTCCTGTTTGTGAATGCTGGATCTCCTGCAAGTGTCTGGACTACGTTGTCACTATTTTATTTACAGCCGTCGAATATGCAGACAATTCTTAATAATAATATTAATAATGCTATTTGCTTTACGTCCCACTAACTACTCTTTTACGGTTTTCGGAGACGCCGAGTTGCCGGAATTTAGTCCCGCAGGAGTTCTTTTACGTGCCAGTAAATCTACCGACACGAGGCTGACGTATTTGAGCACCTTCAAATACCACCGGACTGAGCCAGGATCGAACCTACCACGTTGGGGTCAGAAGGCCAGCGCCTCAACCGTCTGAGCCACTCAGCCCGGCAGGACAATTCTTAAGTGATCTGATGAACCTACAAGATTGAACAGCAAACATTAAGAGTAGTGTGCAAGATTAACAGAAAGTTATACGCCAGCGGTGAAACAGGAAGCTAATTCACATACGAAAATACACTGTACATTTTTACGTGTACACATAAAATGAAAACTAACATTTTGGAAATTAGAATAAAGAAGCCATTCATAACAGAATTACCTCATTCCATGAAAATACTCAACAGAACATTAAAAGATATGCAAATCTACATAAAAACGGTTATGAGGTCAATTTTATTTACATTTAATTTAATATGCATATCAATATATTACTGTATTTGCAATATTAGGCCATTGGTTAGACGCTGGCACAGATAGATCGGCATTTGCATGTGTTTATGTTTATTTGGTACAGGTAAGGAAAAACATAAGTTATTGTACATGCTGGTGAAGGCTTGCTGTAAACCAGAAAAATAATACCCAGTCCTGTGAGATTGGAAGAGACATACCTTGTTCTATTGTCCTCCTTTTGTAAAGACTTTTTTTCATTGTCAGTGCAAGCTAATATTCATACAATTAGGGGCATGCTGGATTATTATTCTATGCTTCTATGTACGTACTTCCAGAGTAACGTTTACAGATTAATCTTGCGCGATAAATAAACTATTTCTTTTTTTCCTTCCTCTTCACTGTACGGGACCCAGAGCAGGATTACTTGATTGGAGAACTGGAAAAGATCCAAAGGAAAGCAGCGTGATTTGTTGTGGGTAATTTCCGACAAAAGAGTAGGATTACGAAAATGTTGCAACCTTTGGACTGTGAAGAATTGGGAGATGGTGGTGATTGTTTTAAGAGCAAGTACAACTGGGAAATCATAATACTAATCAGAGTTTTCGACAAATGGTTCAGGGAGTTAAGAAAGGATCGGGAAGACATCCTAAACCGAACAAAGTATATATTAGTGATCGACAGCTTCAGAGGCTTCCATGACGAACAGAAAATGAATAGGAGATGGACAGACGAAAGAGGACTGTCAGAGAAAGAATGCAAAGATCTTGGGCTGCAAATAAGGCCTCCAGTAATGTGTGATTGTTGCTTAACGTGGTCTCAAATGGCCGTAAACCAATATAATAATAATAATAATAATAATAATAATAATAATAATAATAATAATAATAATAATCGGAAGGAAAATAGATGGGGTCCGATACTTCGAAAACAGAAGGTATCGACCAAAGAAAGACAAGGGCATGAAAATGAGACTTTTAAGCCTCAGAAACCTAAAACCGTCGGAGTCGGGAGAGAATTGTTGACCAAGGGAGGTTGGATAGGATAGGTGAAAGTGAGGAGCCTCACACAAGTTAAGCTGTGCCAGGACTCTGTTAAGGCCCCGTTGGACGCCAACCCACGCTCCCAAGTGAAGAGCCCCTGGGCCCACTTTTAAACGCCTCTTTCGACAGGCAGGGGGTACCGTGGATGTTATTGTACCGTCTCCACCCACACGGGGATGGGAAGACTTAGGAGTAAGGAGACGAGCTGCTCGACTAAGCGGTATGTTCTGGGCTCTCAGTCGAGAGATCGCGTGGAATGACATTAGTAGACGAATAAGTTTGAGTGATGTCTTTAAAAGTAGCAAAGACCATCACGTGAAGATAAAGTTGGAATTCAAGAGGACAAATTGGAGCAAATATTCATTTATAGGTAGAGAAATTAAGGGTGGAATAATTTTCAATGTGTTCGATAAATTTCCGAGTTCTGTGAAATCATATAAGGAAAGGCTAGGCAAACAACAGCCAGGGAATCTGTCACCTGGGTGACAGCCCTAAGTGCTGATCAGTGATGATGACTGATTTCTGTTGCTTCGGCCAGTTTAAGACCAGGTCTTTTCAACCGTTTTAGTCTTCCATATTTATCTTTCTTCCCAGCACTCCCACATACGTGTTCGATGCTCTGCTTTTCTGTCTTCAGTTCACGCTTAGCTGTCTTAGTTTCGGTTTTTCGTGGAACCCGTTGTGATTGAAGATTCTTCTTTAAGTGAGTTCAGCTCCTTAATATCGTCATGTGTTTCCCGTTTCTTGCAGGTCCCTCTGTACCTCGGTGAACCAGGCTCACTTGGTTTTGTTATGGGTGCAGATCCGGTTGGTCACTCTCGTTGTGCACATTCAGAGCAGGTGACCATAAAATGCAATCCTCTGTTACCGAATTTCGTCAGTGGTCTTTTCAACGTGCGTGTATAGTTCATGATGTTGGTGATGATTATTATTTTAAGAGGAAGAACAATTGGGCAACCATCCTAATCAGATAGAAAAAATGGAAGGGATCTAACAATTCGAAAAATGGTATTGTCCAAAGAAAGACAAGGGCCACGAAGGGTGTTAAAATGAGACTCCCTAGGCCTCGGAAACCTAATGCCGTCGGGGTCGGAAAAGAACAAGAGTTGACCAAGGGAGGTCTGATAGAATAGATGAAAGTGAGGAGCCTGGCACAAGTAGGTGAGAGAGAGAGAGAGAGAGAGAAAGAAAGAAAGAAAGAAAGAAAGAAAGAAAGAAATGCCAGGACTCAGCTCAGATCCCGGTGGTCGCCTACCCACGCTTCCAAGTTGAGAGCCCCTGGAGACCCTTTTAGTCGCCTCTTACGACAGGCAGGGGATACCGTGGGTGTTATACTACCGCCCCCACCCACAGGGAGAATATAGTTCATGGTTATGTCTTCTCCTCAATTTCCCATTTCTTTGACAGGACCAACAACGAGAACGCTTCTGTCTTACATTTTACGGGTGTTTGGATAGATCTCCTTTCATGTCCTGGGTCTCATAGGGCGGAGTAGCAGAGTGGCGTAGTCACTGGCTTCTCACAGATATGGTCGCAGTTTGAATCCCGGTTAATGCCTTGTTGTTGTTGTTGTTGTCATCAGTTCATGGACCGGGTAGATGCAGCCTCCAAGTCACCTTATCCTGTGCTAACCTTTCCACTAATACGTAACTGATGCATCCTACATCTGCTCTAATCTTCTTGTCATATTCATACCTTGGTCTAACCTTGCCGTTCTTACCCCGTACACTTCCCTCAAAAAATCAACTGAACAAGCCCTGGATGTCTTAAGATGTGTTCCATCATTCTATTTTTCTGGTCAAATTTAGCCAAATCGATCTCCACTCACCAATTCGATTCATTATCTCTTCATTCCTGATTCGATCTATCCATCTCACCTTTAGCATTCTTCTGTAACACCACATTTCAATAGCTTCTATTCTCTTTCCTTCTGAGCGAGTTATCGTCCATGTTTCACTTCCATACAATGCCACGCTCCAGACGAAATTGTTCAAACACATATTTCTAATTTCTATATCAGTGTTCGAAGTAAGAAAATCTCTTTTCTTAAGAAAGGCCTTCTTGATTGTACCATTCTCCATTTTTTTGAGATATTGAAAAGGAAAATTTACGTTCGTGTGGTTCGAAGACTACGTAAGACTGGAGATCCATAGTGATATAAACAGTCTTTACAAGCTTGTGTTTTTATTGGAGTCTCGTCGCCGCTACACAGTGGTCTGCCACATTAGACAATGCTGACTTAGGCCTATTACTCACCAATTACCAGAGGAGAGAAACCGTAATATAGCACCTGTGGACTACTGTTAACTGGGGAGAAGAGAGCCATGGCATTGTTCTACAAACGCTGAACGGTTTCCCCGAAGGCAAGATGATGCCCATGAGAAGCTGCTCTCTCGACACTGTATTGTGGTTCACATTTTATCCTGTCTTTCCCAAGGGCAGGCATGATTTCAGATATTCAAGTAGAGAATGTTACTGACCAATAGCCGCAAGAAACACTGGAAAGTGTTAAAAGAAATTGCAGGCTATATAGGACGAAACCGAAGCTGATAATTGGTACTGATAATTGTGCTTGGTGCCGTGTTTATTTGTACATAATATCTCTTCTCAGCTCCCAACAAGAGCAAAACATGTTAGAACAATGGCAACATTAAGTCGAGCGCCAATTATGTATAAACATCTCGCGGAGAAACACGGAAGAGTCAGGAAGGGATCGTTTCTAAAAGCAATGAGTTGCTCATGTGTTAAATATACGCATAACTGATTACATTTCATTCTAGTGCTATGATACAGTATGTCGCGACCAAGTTGCACAGCTCTCATCTGTTAATGTATGCAACATTGTTGAAATTCAGTTAAGTCAAAATGTTTCAAGTCAATATGGAAATGCCTTTCTGCGGCCAAAATTCTATTCAGTCTCCAGGAAGGCACCTTCTTATGATTTTTACCAACTGCACTTAGAGGAATTCTCGGTAACTTTGCAATATTTCTATTGAACACGATTATACTGTATAACTTCCTTCGCTTTCTCAAGTTATTTTCTCTTTCGTCAGTACTGCATTATTCTCGGAAGAAACTAACAACTTAATAGGTAATTTGGAGTAGTGATCAAAAGTATTGGAATATTATAATGTCGAGGAACTCCCATCGAAAATTGACGCTAAAGACATAGAAAAAAATGCCTTAAAATTGATTATTATGTAATTGAAAAAGTCATCTTCATTATGGAAACCGAAAATCGTATTTGAAGATAAACTAATTTGTTCGACATTTTTCGTTATTGATAGCATAGGAAGCCACGACTTGTTTGGGGATGAACCAGAGCGTTTTCTCTTTCGTGTAGATGAACTACAGTAGATGTTTACTTCAGTCCGTGGTTAGCCCTCGGAACTACTACTCCACTTCCTCAAAATATATCCTAGTACAAGTAAAGAGACTCGCTTTAATATTAGGTCACTTCGGATTTAATGTACAATTCGTGTAACAAACATACAAAGTGATCCCAAAACAAGTCTAATTTGCTATTGGGTATAATATAGCACAATATAGCTAAATTTGACTAGAAAAAGAGACAGAGGACACATCTTAAGACACCCGGAACTTGTTTAGTTGGTTTCCGAAGGAAGTGTGGGCGGTGTGAACGGTAGGGGTAGATCAAGGTATGAATATGACAAGCAGTTTAGAGCAGTTGTAAGATGCAGAAGTTATGTAGAAACGAAAAGGTTAGCACAGAGTAGGGTGGCATGGAAACTGCATCAAACCAGTCTATGGACTGATGACTCAAACAGCAACACAATATTATATTATGTATCAAAATAAATGAACAAAATTAATAATAACGGTCAATGTTTATTTGTAAATATAATTTGAAAATTCACGCCACTTTGGTCACAAACCATATCTCCCTAAATTTTGAGCCATAGGACGCCAATTCAGTACCTTGTGGCGTTACCGTTGGTCTCATTACTTCCTTCAATCGCTGAGGCATGTTCCTGATGATTTTTGGTGTATTCAGCTGGAAGAAGTGCCCAGTATTCCTATAATTTCCCCTTCAGGTGTTCTTTAGAGGTTATGGACGTTTTTCTGGTTCTAATGTTAACCCCCCTCCCCATGCCACAACAGCCCCGAAGGGCCATGGCTTACCAAGCGACCGCTGCTCTGCCCGAGGGCCTACAGATTACGAGGTGTCGTGTGGTCAGCACGACAGATCCTCTCGGCCATTATTCTTGGCTTTCTAGACCGGTCCGCTTTTTCACTGTCAGATTGCTCCTCAATTGTAATCATGTAGGCTGAGTGGACCTCGAACCAGCCCTCAGATGCAGGTAAAAATTCCTGACTTGGCCGGGAATCGAACCCGGGACCCCTACACCACGGGGCCGGCTCTGATGTTAAGCTCATCCCATAAGTTCTCAATCGGATTGAGGTGTCGTGTTTCTATAACTCTCGAACAGTTGTACAAAAACTATTCTTGCACTGCACGAGCTTTACGCTTAGGATCTTTTGTTCTGATAGAATTTGAATATCTGCGTAATCCAAAGTTTGTCTCCACTTTTATTCGAATTGGTCTTTAAAATGTTTGGTCTTCAGCGAAAGCCATTTCTCATACCCCAGTTGACGCTATATACTGTACCCTCACACCATAACACTACTTCCACCCTTTTTTTCACAATCTTCTGCAGATATATTTTCTCCAGCTCTTTGTTTGCTTTGCTCTTCCCTCTGACTGGGAAGATATCGAATTTGCTCTCATCCGCAAATATGACATCATTCCACCATCTTGCAACTTCCTATTCGCCGCACTGAGGTAGGACTTTATCCTCGGAACTCTCCCATTATAAACCCCACTTCTTAGTATCTTTTGAATACCCTCAGGATGTAACTGCTTACCTTTTCTGCTTACGAATCTCTTTCAATTTTGGGCTCTGGTATCGTGGATATTCCTTCATCTTCATCACCGGAAGTCTTTCTCGTTCATATGTTCATTGGTTGTCCTTTCTGCGGCCAAAATTCTATTCAGTCTCCAGGAATGTACCTTCTTATGATGTTACCAACTGCACTCAGTAACTTGGCAATATTTCTATTGAACGCGATTATATAACTTCATTCACTTTCTCAAGTTATTTTCTCTTTCGTCAGTACTGCTCTCCTTTCTTTCATTTTTCCCTACCTATATATTCCTAAACCTTTCATTTTAGAGACGCCGATACTTCTCTTCTTTAGTCATGACGCTAACGACTTGATATTGGTGCCACTTAAAACGAACAGAGAGGCAGAGCTTGTTAGTAGAAATCTTCTTTACAACTAGAAATTGGACTTGGTTCAGCGTACAGTCAAATGCAGTTGAAGAGAGTATGCCCCCTGTCAACTTAACATCCTGGGAATATGCTCAGTTGTATTCGTTGTGGTGGTGGGGGTTGTGGGGGTGGTGACTTCTTTTCAGGAGAAGTACAACTCGGTAATCATACTCTCACTATTCAAGTCTGAAGGTAATAAGAAAGAGGCACGGCATACGTATCGGGTGGTTACAATTATTTCCCTACTTAAACCAGTCTAGACTCATATTACGCGTACCAAACTCTGTACGAATGTTACAAGATATGCATGGTCCACCGGTTCCTGAAAGATGGTGGTTTCTTTATATTTTTTTATCAGGGGAACGTTCGCATATGTTCCGATCTGAAGAGAAGCATATCAATAGAGATATCAGGCATAGATCTACCCATGGAGATGCTTCGCGCAGCCGTGCAACAAGCTATCTTACGCTTTCAGACTGTGCTGGACATAAATGGGCGCCATTTTGAGTACACTTTGTAGTGAAACGGACGCTAGAACCATAGAAACCAGGTATATTGTATGATATTGCTTATTCATTATTTCTCCTCCCCACGCCCTGGACAGTGTTCACATTACTTATCCTGTTCATGTGATCGCTCATTTTCTGCATGGAGAATGTTGAGTTGGGAAAGTTTAATTTTAACTAACCGTGGGCCGATGACCTAGATGTTAGGCGCCTTTAAAACAACAAGCAACAAGTAACTACCCGTTATATAAAGGTCCCTCTCGACGAGTAGGCTATAAGGCATAGCCATAGCGGACACCAGCAATAGTTTCTATCGCGAACGTTAGTCCTAGCCCTCTCTCTGGTAATATGAATTTAGCTTAAACAGGGTAAGTTGTGCAGGAAAGCAAAGCGACCTTGCTGCAAGGGGCTGACCCCTGTCCGAAAATTCATAGTTTGGGTGCTGTGGGGCGTCAAAATTTGACAACGTTTCGGATATGGCGATTGGTGTGCTTTCCATATTTTGTCAAGAAATCTCCACCAACCTAACAACAGCATCATATCGTGCATTAAATTATATAAGAGATTCGAATTGTCGACCACCAACTTGATTACACAGCCTTTGTCGGTAGTGCGGGGTTTGAACCCGCGATCGTACGGCGACATTCTACCAGTGATTTACAGAGGGAGCCTTCGATGCTCTAATCTTCTTGGCCTTTTTCCCAGTTATCTGGGGTCAGCGTTAGTGTGGATTAAGCTCAGTTTTACGGCTGAACGCTGGCACGCAAACATCTCACTTGGCGTTGTACAATTTGAAGAAGAAGAAACAGAGGTTCGTGAAAGACGGAAACTTCGCCAAATCTAGCCACGCCCTCCACCTTCCATTAGGCGCAACATGCAACATCATCCTATGCAAGGATTGGCCTACTAACAAGGAAACTTTCATCTGTAAGACTCCGATCTGATTGAGATTTGGCATGAGGACTTCAGTAGGAATGTTTCAATCAGCCATTTCAAAATTAGATGCCCAAGCATATATTTAGCACCTGTTTTGGTGTGTCAAAGGTTGCTCATTTGAGCATCGCATAGTAAGCTGTGGGAAGCCGAGGCTAGGGAAGTAATGTATATGTGAGAGTGAGAGCGTGGACGATGAACTGGCCAGTCACGCCATCTGCTTTCCCGCTGCTAACTCCTGTCTTTGCGGTCTTTAAACGAGCAAACTCTGACACCCCAAAACCGGTACTAAATATCCAATTGGGCATCTAATATGACTGAACAAATTATTCCTACCGAAGTCGTTGTACCAAATCTCAATTACATCGGAGACTTACAGATGAAAGGGTTTCCATGTAAGTCACCAACGGCAGGGTCGTAGATGAACAGAAGGAACAGGCGCGAAACGTACACTCGAATAAGATCACGGTCGACGACAACGGCCGGATGCCTTTTCTTTCTATTGGTTAAATGACGCACCAGCTCAGGCTTTTGGTGACGGTGTGACAGGAAAGGGCCTAGGACTGGGAAAGAAGCGATCATGACCGTAATTAAGGTACAGCCAAAACAATTGCTTGGTGTGATAATGAAAAGCCACGGAGAAACCATTTTAAGGGCAGCCGATTGCGGAGTTCGAACCCACAATCTGCCGAATGAAAGCCAACAGTTACATGGCCCAACAGCGTAGTCGGCTCACTCGGCGATGTCTTTCCTCATGCGTACCCGATGTGGAAGAATTTATTCACTGTTGAGTATTTCTGCGGTGATTGGTAGTGTGATATGTTTGAGCCGATCGCGAATGCCCAGAGCTAGAGGAATCAACTTGATGCGGCTAAAATCCCAGTCTCAGCCGGGCAATAATCGTAGACAAATTGGGGCAAATATTGGTTTATAGGAAAAGGAGTTAGGGATTGGAATAATTTCAATAAATTTCCAAATTATTTAAGAAAAGACTAGGTAGAAACCAGATGGAGAATCTACCACCTGGGCGACTGGCTTAAATGCAGATCAGTGGTGATTGATTGATGATGATGAAGGGGGTAATGATGATGATGATGATGATGATGATATACAGTACGTGTAGCTTTCATTAACCCTAATATAGTAATTTACTAGAGCCAGACTGAATTGATAGGCAAACAAAGAGCTGAAGCTAAAATTGGAAAGGGCCGTAAGACAAGGATGTGGATTATCGCCATTCTCTCCAAAGATTTTCGTCAGCCGGGTGGCAGGAATGAGTAGCCGTGCGGGGAAATACTACCGGTACGTAAAATGACTATGATAACATTTTCATTTATTCCTCTCAGGGCATTAACAATAATAATAGTAATAGTAATAATAATAATAATAATAATAATAATAATAATAATAATAATAATAATAATAATAATAATAATAATTTCGTGTGGCTATTTCTAGCCGAGTGCAGCCCTTGTAAGGCAGACCCTCCGATGAGGGTGGGCGGCGTCTGCCATGTGTAGGTGACTGCGTGTTATTGTGGTGGAGGATAGTGTTATGTGTGGTGTGTGAGTTGCAAAGATGTTGAGGACAGCCCAAATACCCAGCCCCCGAGCCATTGGAATTAACCAATGAAGGTTAAAATCCCCGACCCGGCCGGGAATCGAACTGGGGACTCTCTGAACCGAAGGCCAGTACGCTGACCATTCAGTCAACGAGTCAGACATTAACAATAATATCAGACAGGTAAACATTAACTGCAAAATTGAACTATTTTAGTGTTATTATCATGAACAAGACGTAACAGAGTACAGTATCTTGAACTTCTAGTGTTCTATTGCTTGTTCATAATCATGTAACACTGGGGGTTATCACGGGGTTGCGTGGAGTGCCATACGGGTTTGTGACGTCCCGCGGAATCGAGTGCTTGTATGCGATTTCACGCTAATCCAGACACCGCTCGCGCTCGACACTACGTGATATTCAAGTTAAACATTTAAACTCCAATATAATTGATGCAATTATGCTGACAATAATGAAAATTTATCATTTAAATAAACCGTTTTACAGTATTTCCATTTTTAACTTGGAGCACTCAGTGACTCAGATAGGCCTATGTATTAATATTATGTAACTGGCACATAGCTAGGTTATGTTAGCCGGGCGGTCTGTAGAAACGGCAGAGCGGTGTGCCCATTAAAAATGTCCTATGAAGAAAACTACCTATATAGAAGAAGCCATAGAGGAATTTTTTGCAACTGACAGTCATGGCATACATGTTAATAGCAAACTGTACAGTATCATACGATTTTCAGATTATACAGCACTATTATTATTTAGCGTTTGGCTGTACATATCAACATTAGTCAAAAATAAAATACATATTGTAGATATGATACAGTGTAGGCTTTTGGGCTTATGCCGTGTCAAGAAAATAAGTTATCACATTGACAAATGTTACAGTTTTCGTGTTTTTTTTTTTTTTTTTTTGTGGGCGAAAAACATTACAAAATGGGGATGCAAAATGTACGATAGAAGTAAACGACCGGATTGCACAGGCGACGGGAGCTTTCTCAAAAAAGAAGTCTCTACTAACATCTAAGACCATCTGCTTGGAGGTACGGTAACACTTAGTGAAAAGTTTCGTGTGACTGTTGTAAGCTATGGCTCAGAAATATGGACCTTGCGAAAAGCGGAAGTGATGAAACTCAAGGCCTTTGAGATGTGGTGCTGGCGTCGACACCTAAGAATACCTTGGATGGATAATCACAAACGAGACCGTTCTCAAAAGAGCAAATGAGACACGCACATTGGTTGATACCTTGCACAAAAGAAGAAATAGCTTCGTTTGCCACGTGCTTCGTCATTCTGATTCACCACCCTGTTTGAAGGGAAAATGGAAGGGAGAAGGGCCAAAGAAGACCTAAAGTGCAGTTTATAGACAACATTATAGGCAAGCACACCAATTACCACTTGAATCTGCTGGCCAAAGAACGGAAACGCTTGGAAGGCATGCATGTTACCCACCAACCTTAGGGTTGAGGAGAATATGAAGTAATTAACAAACGCATGCATTATTGTTTTGCATTATTGACTTTTATTCCTGTCGGAAACTAAATAAATAACCAAAGGGATGAATTACGCCAGTATTGCTATGCTACAAAATTAAACCAATAACTTTGTGCGAGAAAGACACGCTTTATAAGGAAATGAGTCTAACTGGAAGGGCAAGAAAGAGTATTAGCTAACAATGGGAAGGAATTAAAAGTGGTAAGACAATAGGGATAGGTAATAATGTCAGTTTGAACTCGTTAAGGCCACGCAATAGTAAGAAGGGGGAATTTCTTACAGTTACTCGTTCATCCATGTAGGCCTACTACAGAATGAACACGTCCAGTTGCTTTGTTGCAAGAATCATTATGTAAATTTGTAACTAGACAGGTTCATTTGCATGCTGCGTGAAAGTTATCACTACTTAGTCAAATGCATCTTAATGACAAAAATGTTAAATGTATTAACTATGTATAACTACTTGTTAATATTTAAATGTTTATAGAAATTCACAGACCGAGCTCGATAGCTGCAGTCGCTAAAGTGCGGCCAGTATCCAGTATTCGGGAGATAGTAGGTTCGAACCCCACTGTCGGCAGCCCTGAAAATGGTTTTCCGTGGTTTCCCATTTTCGCACCAGGCAAATGCTGGGGCTGTACCTTAATTAAGGCCACGGCCGCTTCCTTCCCACTCCTAGCCCTTCCCTGTCCCATCGTCGCCATAAGACCTATCTGTGTCGGTGCGACGCAAAGCAACTAGAAAAAAAAAAAAAAAAAAAAAAAGAAATTCACAGAAATCAACCGTTGGAATACTTGGTCGCAAGGTCATTCTCGTACTTGTGAATGTCTATAGGCACTGTATAGTGGGTGCAGGACCAAATTCTTCCCATTGTTAACTTAACATAATAATAATAATAATAATAATAATAATAATAATAATAATAATAATAATAATAATAATACAAGAAAGATTTGGAAAGAAACAACATAAGCGAAGAAGAAGCAACACAGAGAGAGGATAGAGAGAGAGAGAGAGAGAGAGAGAGAGTTTTTTAGAAAGAAAGTGTTAAATATGGTAGGATTCCAATGTCGAGAGGGGAAGAAAACAGGCTCACAATGGTCCGAGGAGAGGAAAAGAAGACATAGTAAGCAGATGGAGTATTGATGCATTGAAGCATTGAAATTGTCTTGTGGTCCCTAGAAGATCCCAACGGAGAAATAATAATAATAATAATAATAATAATAATAATAATAATAATAATAATAATAATAATAATAATACTCGTATGGTTTTATCTAAAATTGCTAGGAACAGATGTTGGTTCAATCGAAAGGGTAAAGCAATTCAAATATTTGGGGGAAACAATCCAAGAAAATGGTTTGGAAAAATTTGCTATAGAGGCAAGGATACACAAAATGGAAAGAGCATATGGTATAACAAAAAATACATACAACAAAAAATGTTTATCTAAAAATCTTAAAATAAAGCACTACAACACAGTTGTGAAACCAGAATGCTTATATGCCAGTGAATGCTTAGTACTCAATTATACACTTGAAAGAATGGAAGTACTAGAAAGAAGAACTATAAGAATAAAATATTAGGCCTTCTAAAAACTACAGAATTTTGGAAATTGGGAAGTAATAACGAAATTTATCAGAACATAGAAAACATATCTATAACAGTACGGAAGAAGAGACTGCTATTTTTTGGACATATTTACAGAATGGACGACAATAGACTAACGAAACAGATCTTCACGTATCTTTGGAAGAAAAAGTCAACAACCACCTGGATTCAAGAGATCAAAAAAGACTTGGAAAGAAAAAAAATCAGAGAAGAAGTAATGGAAAGAGAAATTGTTAGGAAGAAAATTTAAAAAATGGAAGGTTTACAAGGGAGGGAGGCAAAGAAAACCGGCACAAAGTGGTCTGAAGATAGACAAAGGAAACAATGAAGGAATATTGGAAGAAAAGGAATGAACAACAACAAAGGATGAAGAATTGAAATTGGAACGTGGTCCCTAGTAGGCCCTAACACAATAATAATAATAATAATAATAATAATAATAATAATAATAATAATAATAATAATAATAATAATAGCGTGGCCTCAACAACTGTGTGCAAAAATTGTATTTAGTGTCAATCAGGCTGCCTGCGCATTAATTTCAACGTTCCGTTTTATTCTGCTGGATGACAAACTAGGAGCTGGGTTGTGCGATTCTGGCACCGGAATCATCTTCGCATAGCTTCCTGGCCATGTGCAGACTGCGGGCTACAAACCTGTGGATCAAGCTACAAAAGTAGTAGTACTTTTACTACTCAGACCAATGAATGTACCTGCTATGGATATTTATTCTCAGCTACCTCTAACCATCTTGGCATCTTGGAAATGGGAGTGGCTAGCTAACCGAACTCCCAACAAGCTGAGAGCAATGAAGATTTTTTGCTATTTGCTTTACGTCGCACCGACGCAGATAGGTCTTATGGCGACGATGGGATAGGAAAGGCCTAGGAGTGGGAAGGAAGCGGCTGTGTCCTTAATTAAGGTACAGCCCCAGCATTTGCCTGGTGTGGAAATTGGAAACCACGGAAAACAATCTTCAGGACTGCCGACAGTGGAACCGCATGGCCAACTCGCCCGGTAAAATCTTTTTCAATAAAACTAAATTAAGGTACAGCCCCAGCATTTGCCTGGTGTGGAAATGGGAAACCACGGAAAACAATCTTCAGGGCTGCCGACAGTGGAACCGCATGGCCAACTCGCCCGGTACAATATTTTTCAATAGAACTAATATTGACGGACATTGATCATTTCTTCTGTGAGCCCTCATTACCTTGTTGCTGCACTTGAAGTATACGCGTCAAATTGGCTGATATATAACTTACAGCAGTCCACAACCCAGACATCCCTCAAATTCAATACTAGTTTCGAGAAATTCTTGCCGTTTTCTTGCAATGCCTTACCAAGCAAATGAAAAACAAACTTGTGTGTAGCTTAACCGAGATGAAAACATAACATGAAACAAAAGTTTGGAGTGTGGTGGTGATTATCGTTTTTAAATAAAGTACAACTGTCGAACCTTATTCTCTTTACATTAATCAGAGGATAAATGAAAAAGATACGACCCTTCGAAAAATGAAAGTATTGGAGAAGAAAGAACAGGGCCACGAAAGACGTGAAAACGTAACTTCCCGGACCTCGTATACCCATTATCGCCGGGGTCAGAACAGAACAAAAGTTAACCAGTAGAAGTCGCGTTCGCAAGATAAAAGTGAGGAGTCTGGCACACATAAGTAGAAGAGCAATATCAGACTCAGCTGGGGACCATGTGGTCACCAATCCACGCTCCCCTCCTCCAGTCATATTTTGTATGCATTGGAAGTGTACAGACACATATAACTTTATTTATGAAGATTTACGCGTCATGTAGAAAGCCTGGACGTGTGAAATCTTTACACTCTTGCCCGTGTTCGCTCCGCGAGAAGACTTATTATAGTACCGGTACGTAAATCGTTTGCGTGGTATGTGTCGTATACTGCGGTCAGCTTGTCGTCCTCCTAACCTCGTCTCCTCCAGTACAATCACCGTAATGTGGTGTCGCCAGGCAGCAATTAATACCACCACTTGTTTTGACTGGAACGATGTCAACGACAGCAATTAAAACTCCCTTTTATCGTTTTCTCTCCCTCCCTTCTAGTGTTGTAGTTCTGTTATGAACTACTTACTGCACACGACCGGGAACACAATGGAGGGGACTCGGCAGCTGAGAGGAAATCGAAAAGAAACTCTATTCTAGTACGTTCGATTGTTTTCTGTTTCTTACAGTAGCTGTAGTGTGGTGACCTTGTAAACTGAAGAGTTTGGGTTTAATCCCAGTTCATATCCTCTACCTGACCTCGAAATACAGCTCGCCAAGTCGCGTGCTATAAGGAGACTACTGGGGAGGAAGCTGCAGTGGCTTTAATTAAGGTACAGCCTTAGCATTTGCCAGGTATGAAAATCGAAAAACCTCTCAGGGCTGCCGACTCGGGTTTTTTTTTTTTTAAGCGGGCGGGCAGACAGGTCATGAGCGTATGCTGTTCAACCACAGTGACGTTGTGGCTACTTCACAGGCCGTGAAAGTTGGGCGAAGTTCCTCCCGATCACTATGGAGGTACCCGAGTTTGAAATGGAGACAGAAAATAATGAAAGAAAGAGGGCAGAAATGCACGTCATTTTCAATATACGTTCTAACAAAGAAGTTATTTATGTTAATGCATGTTTGTGCATTTTGACCGGAGCCAAGCCGAAGTTAAGCGACATTGGGCGTGGTCAAGATTTGGATGGGTTGCCACGCGCTGTTTGTGGGGGGGGGGGGGTAAGGGAATGGAGGAGCGGAAAGGAACTGGCCACCCTACCGTACGTAAACTCCGGCTCAGGCACACCTCTACGGAGGTTCGGACCTGCCTTCGGGCAGAATACACCCTTACCTTACAGTAAAGAGTTAAGCCGACAAACTCAAATATTTTTGTAATGTACGTAATGAATTACAGTTTTCACTATAAACGTTTAAGAAGTGCTTTAGAAACATTTCTAATGTAATACGGAGTTGAGGTGGATAAGCTGTGGCTTGTGGGTTCTTGGGTTAAATTATCTGATAACTCACCAACAATCCAGTCATGCTTACCGGGAATAACATCAGTTAGGTTGTTTATATGAAGGCATACTGTATTATCCATCTGGTAGATACATTTGCATTGTTGTTGTTCTTTAATCTTGGATAGTAAATATCTATGTCCCCACTCGTGATGAAACTTCCTCGCCATTATCATCGGACGCCTGATAAGTTTTAAATAATATTTTCAGAAATTCATTGAACAGGGAAAGTCACACAACACTTTGCAAAATCAAAGAGTAAACTTCCTGAATAATGTAAATAAGTTATGCAAATTTTTGCGGAAAGAATAAGATCAATTTTACTTTGTTTAATGGAACTATTGTCATTCCCATCCAAGGAATTGTAAATCGTCTCTTCTACGCTTAAACCCTGTACGTTTGTAAATTGTGACACGAAAAGTATAACGTGTTAGTTTTTTAAATCTATAAATTTACCGTAAGAAATTAAAACTGACCGTTTATATCGAGCGCAGTATAAATCAAACCGGAATATCTTGAAGAGGTCGATTTTCTTGCGATTATAGCGTTTAAAAAAATGCTATACCCCAATCAGTATTTCGCTGAGTAGTGGAGGAGAGATTCCTAATCACAATCGAACGTCACTGTTCCCTTTCCTGCAAAGTGTGTTGGCTCTCGCTTCACTGTGAGACATGCTTGGTACGTAAGCTGCGCGCATGTACTCTCGAAATCCTTAGTACCTCGTGTCCATAAACATTCATTTCAGGCAAAAAATCGGTACACCCCTCAGAACCACCCAGTACCTGCTTACACACTCTCTCTCATGGGTCACAACAATTAGACGCGTTAACTAATGCACACATCTGAAGAATGAGGGGTGTGGAGAAAACGAAGTACGAGGATATCTAGCATGAACGAAACACACGTGGAGGGGAAGGTACTTGCTTCCCCGCCTGCCCATGCGTCCCTCTGGCTCGACAATGGAGGATGAACCACACGCCTCCTTCAACGCAATAGACGTAATGTGTATGTCAACTCATTGAGGGTCAAATTCTCCAGTTTCTTTGTAATTCTTGTGTGTGAGGTCTGGCTGAAATGTTAGCGGTCTCGACTATGACTTCATTATCAAATGGCATCGCGCTCAACCACTGTAAAAAGAATGACTCTTATTTTCGTCAGTATAGGCCCTGTTAAATACTACTACTACTACTACTACTACTACTACTACTACTACTACTACTACTAATAATAATAAATGTTATTCTCATGCCCTTGCTGGCAAGATGTAGTGTTTACACTGCACTATGTCTTCTGGTATGGGCTAGAACAAATTTGTTACTTTCATTGACCTGTCTGTCTCATCCTTGGCTTTGACAATATGAAAGTGACCGAGGCATGTGTGATGCTAGTAATACCATTCCTTATGCAGCCAGTCCCTGTTATGAATGGTGTGAAAATGTCGCTCATAGGGTCGTTTGGTGCATGCATTTCAGTGGGCTTGGCAGACTGATATGTAATAGCAACTTCTGGCTCGGTGAGGAAAGCGACGGGAAACTGCCTCACTCCTCATTTCCGTAGTATACCTCTGCAGTGACGCCTTGGCTATCTATGTCAGCTGTTGGCAGAACTGTGGAGGATCAAACCAGCCTTCGGGCTGAATACCCAACATACATAAATATTATTCTCAAAACCCAAAGTAAAAATAACTTGGCATTAAGTAATTATGATTATCAGAGACGCAAGGGCGTTTGGAAAACCGTTCCTATGAAGTTGCCAGCGCTGATCCGACAATTAAATGCCATATATTGGGGTGGGATTACATCGTGCGCACTTCGTCGCAATTAAATTAAAGTTAATTAATTGTTTTCCTTGATTAGGAAACGCTAGTATAGCCAGGATGTTTAACCATAGAAACATCATAATCAGTTTTCGAAAAAATGAGGTTGGGAATGGCCTCTAAGTGCGCAACGTGGCAAGCCACACCTCCTGGAAGACGAGCACATGTGACGTAGCCTTGGTTACTTCTCCTTCATCCTCAGGGTTGGCCAAAATCTTCGCCCAACCGTTATTGTTTCCTTTTCCACCCGGAATTCTTGTGATCGCGATTGTACAGTACGTCAGGCCAGCCCAGCCGCACTGGGCTAGCCTCAACGGGCGCCCAGCTGAACATCTCTTAACATTTCTTAAAATTCTGTATTTGAGATGAAGGATACCTGGGTTGTGCACTACTTGTATTGTTGCTATTTGAGCAATCACTCCATAGCTCTCAAACTACTACATCCTACCCCCCCCCCCCGCCCCTCCCATGGCACTAGAGCCCTTGAAAGGCCTTGGACTACCAAGCGACCGCTGCTCAGCCCGAAGGCCTGCAGATTACGAGGTGTCGTGTAGTCAGCACGACGAATCCTCTCGGCCGTTATTCTTGGCTTTCGAGACCGGGTCTACATCCTACATCTACTGTAATCTGTTGTCATATTCATACCTTGGTCTGCCCTTACCGTTCTTACAACACCTACACTTCCCTCAAAAACCAATTGAACAAGTCTTTGGTGTCTGAAGATGTATCCTATCATTCTATCTCTCCTTCTGGTCCAGTTTTTGCAAAATCGTTCCCCTCTTACCAGTTCAATTTAGTATCTCTTTATTCGTGATTCGATCTACCTATCTTACCTTTAGCATTCTTCCGTAACACGACATTTCAAAAGTCTATTATCTGTATTGTTTCTTTCTTTCTTTTTTTCTGGGCTAGTTGTCAATGTTTCCCTTCCATACAATGCCACGCTCGAGGCTATTTTTATTACAGGCAATATATTATTATTCGATTGATTAGTATACAGTAGCGTAACAATTATGTAATAAGGGCTCACAGCAGGAATGCTCAAATATCTCCGCTAATATTAACTGTAGTGAAAAACTGTACATAACGAAAGTTGTATAAAATATGATCTGACGATTGTTACGTGTTTACGTACGATGAATAACAGAAACATCATTTGCTATTAACGTTTTCATAAATTACGGAATATCTCCGCTCAAATGAGTTCCGTCTAAAAACTATAACAAAAGTTATAGAAAATGCTACTTCTGTTCAATTATGACAAGCAAAGCCATCTCCATACATCCATGAAGACCCTTGGAGGAGTGGAAGTTAAAGGTTTCCACACTCCGTGGGATAGAGGGTTAGCCCTATGCTCGGCCGCCTCTTTCCCCAGGAATTAATCTGGTATTTATTTTTGCTGTAGCTGATTGAATCTCAGGGCCATGTGCCACTCCTAAAGTGGAAATCTCGTTCGTTTTTTTTTTTTTTTACCGCAGTGTTAATTCCCACTAAACAGAATCATCAGTAAATTATACGATTCGTTACTGCCATGAGGTAATAATAATAATCAGTCATCATTGTCATCAGGACAAATTCAAGCACAATAAGTACTCCTATCCGATGGTGTAAATGTTCCAGTCTCATAAAATGGAGAATGTAGAATTGAAATTCAAAATACGCCATGGAGTGTTTTTTAAATGTATCTGGATTTAGGCCCTGTTAGCCATACAACCAGAAAAGTGCGTAGTACATAACAGATGCATAAACATATATCTAAAAATGAAAATGTTAGTACAATAATGATAGAAAACGTGAGTTAACAAAGGAGAGCAATTGCAAAAATATTTTTAAAACAAATTCTTTCACTGAGTGTTAATGTTGACTATTCATTGTTTTGTATCTTATGGTGTTAGAAAATTGGTGCAATATAAACTTTGATTGATTAAAATAAATGACGGATATAAACAATATAAATTGTATTCTTATGTCACTATTTCGGAGAAATTCAGCTAACTGTTGACAAACTTAACCATAATAGGTAATTGATTTGTTCCTGTATCGACTTGTCTAAATCAATTAATAAAAAATTTAAATAGTTTGTGTTGGATCCACCTTCATTCATACATGTTTCAGGAACATTATGCATTACCTTCATCAGTGAAGTAGGCTTACCAGAATAAAAAGACTTTATACTTTGTCACTCGAAGACGGTTGCCAGCATCTGTGTCAAGAGTCTCGCACGTATTAGTGATGTAAGTGGCGTCTAATGCGATTTATACTGGTGAACCATGGTTTAGTTGAAATATTGGTTTAAAATGTATAGAAATAGAAAAGAATCATCAGTGCCTTCGATGTGTAAATGACAATACTATGCTTTTCTTATAAACATGCAACGTAAATATTTGAATGGAGCTTGATTTTTTTGAGTGGATCCGTAGCCTAACTTCGGGGTGTGCCACACACACAAACACACATACAAACACGTACACGTAGTGATGGGATAATGGAATACAAAATACTCGCTTATTCGAATATATTTCTCATTCGATTATTTTTGCGATTATTCATTCGAATGAATGAGGCAATCGAATAGTGAATATTTTTCCATTCGATTGTTTTTCGATTATTTTTCGATTATGCATTCGGAACAGCATTGGAATGAATGAGGCAATTGAATAGTGAATGCTTTCGAAATAATCCAATGAAAAGTGTTATTAAGACAGTTAATTCACTCATTTAGTTTCAACATTTGGAGATACGGTTGAAAAAAGGCGTATTTCTATTTTTTGTAAGAGTTCATCTATTCGCTAAATTCAATCAATTATCCATCCGACACACTTAAACGTAAAAATGGATTCATTACGCACCCGAATATTCAATGCGATACAACTGAACGATATTTGAAACTCATTCGGTTATTTAAATAATCGGAGGAAGGTTATTCGATATTAAAAGTATTCGATTATCCCATCACTACGCACACACACACACACACACACACACACACACACACACACACACACACACACACACACACACACACACACACACACACACGTGTCGCCACGTTTCATTGAACTAGACGCTCTGTTGGCTGAGCACACGATTACGAAGTCTCCCTACTTATACCAGAATCATATCTATTCCTTTTATCGCTATCAAAATACGTAATGAAACAATGTGACTGTTGAGCCACTGTAACAGGCGCCAGTCGCGACAAGACGCACTTGAAATCTCGGCGCCCGCCTTAGTGTCCGTCCGTGTTTTCAGCTTCCGTTCTGAGTGTGTCTTAGCACTCACTCGTGACGTAATGAGGTAACAAGTGGATAACATCATCAGTTAATGTGTCTTAAGTAGTGCACTGAGAGACGAATGCCAAGCCGGATTAATCAGCTACTCTTCGATACCCAGCAGCCACTTACACATTGTTTAGACGCAAACAAAAATGTTTGTACACAGTACTCGCAAGGGTTTGAAAGTTATGGGACACAACAGTAACCTGAACTGGATCTGGCATTGCTAGTTCTTCTTCATGACAATTTGGGTGGACAAAGGCTAAGCAAGAAGTACCTCAGTTTGTTCATTTCTCAAATAAACTTTTCGTTCTTCGACCCTGATAACGCGTTAATTAATTATTTAGTTAACTAGAGTACCGGTGCTGCTTCGCACCGTTCGTTATAAATAGGTCAGATAACTCGTTTTGATATGCCTGTCGTATTCATATTGTTTTGCCTGCCCATTTCAAGATTTTATGAACATTTGATAAAAAGGGCGTTATGGTATGGCGCAGTTCGTAGTCAGAATTCATCCATTCTGACGTTATCATGATATCTGTTACGTAAAATCTAGCTTTTTTCGTTCGTTCGTTCGTTCGTTCGTTCGTTTTCACGTTTTCATTCCCCGCCCGAAAGGCGGGGCGGGCTCCCTAGACAGTGACGCTCTCGCTCGGGCCGGGAGAAGTGAAGAGAACTGGGAGGTGTGAGAATTGAGGAAGGTGGGTTATGCGATTTGATATTAGGTGGAGAAGTGATTAGGGCTTCTTGGTTGATAAGATGTGGGCTAGGGGGTAGTGAAGGTTTAAACTGGAGTTCCGATGTGTGAAAGGAGGAGGTGAAGCGTAGCTGAGATGTTGCATAGGGAGGTGGTGAGAAGTCGGAGTAGGTCAGCTGTTAGAGGTGATGGGATGAAGGAGGACGTTGGAGGAAGGGGTTGATTGACTGGTGGCGAAGGTCGATATGGGGTGGCAGTTCGGGATCGATGACGTGGGGTGCGTGAGGGTCTGGGAGGGGAGCGGGAAGGCTCCACGGTGAGTTGTCGACCATAGAGACGTGCGCCGTTGGTGATGAGTCGTTGGACTTCCTGTTCAGTTTGCAGGTGAAGACGGACTAAGGTCTTCCAGATGCGGAAGGCTCGCCGGACAGTGATACCTTCGTAGTTGAGCTCGTGGATGACGTCTTGGCCAGAAATAAGGGGATCCACGCCGCGGACACAACTATATATGATGTTGCGGGCTGGTTGTAGCTGTGGCGATTGTTGTGCGGCATCTGCCTGAGGTGGTGGCTGCGATGCTGGTGACGTCGTAGAGCTTTCTTCGGCGTTGGTTGGCAAGTGGTTGAAGTAGCGGGGAGGGATGTAAAGAAAACTGGATGGATCAGGGTATGTTGGCTGAGGAAGCGTCGAAGTAGCAATAGGTGAAGGGTGGGAATACGTAACAATTGTGATAGGAATGGGAAGAAAGGTAAAAGCGGAGGTCGTAGTTGCGGTGGTGGTGGTTGTGGTGGTCATGATGGGGAGGCTAACTTCCAGTGCGGAGTCGGCCTATATGCTTTATTGGGTCGGCGGGGAGCTGACAGTAGAGAAGAATGAAGAGCCACCCAGCCGATCAAAAAATGCAGAAGTGTTGCGTCGGAGGTCGGAGACGTCCAGGTGCAAGAGAGATCTCACTAAAATCAGAGATGTGTGTGAGCATACCTTTTTTATATCCTGCAGTTCTTGATGCAAAGCTTGGTATTGTGTCGTAGATGGTACTGGCATTTTTAAATTCAGTTCTTCTACATAGAACGGTTGTCTTGTGAGCTTATAGGTTACTCTCGAAGGAGCGGTTTTTTTTTTTTTTTTTACCAGGCAGAGAACTTTTTTTTAAATACATGGGCATTAATCTCTCTAGTGTAGCTAGGTTATCCTTGGATAGGTGTTCCCAGATAATGTCTAAGACTACGCCATGATGGACTCTGTACGTAGACTTTTTCCTCTTAGCAGCATGCAAGTTATTAGGAACGCTCTGCCATCTGTTGAATATATTTGGAAGCTGTCCGTCTCCATGGCTAAATGGTTAGCGTGCTGGCCTTTGGTCACAGGGGACCCGGGTTCGTTTCCCGGCAGGGTCGGTAATTTTAATCATCATTGGTTAATTTCGCTGGCATGGGGGCTGGGTGTATGTGTCGTCTTCATCCTCATCACGACGCACAGGTCGCCTACGGGAGTCAAATTAAAAGACCTGCACTTGGCGAGCCGAACATGTCCTCGGACACTCCCGGCACTAAAAGCCAAACGCCATTTCATTTCATTTGGAAGCTGGGAAAGTTTAGAGAATCAAGGAGTATCTAGCAGGTAATAGTATTCTTCCGCGATCAGGTGAAGTGTATACTCTCTGGCTTGACATATAGTAATCAAATATGGCTGCACGCAATGACCTTACTAAGGATGAAAATGATATTATATTTATCAGAATATTAATGAAAGACGCTTAGCAACCTGTTAAGTACAGAATGTATTGCAGGTTAGGGTAAGCTTTCGCCTGCAATTATTGGAGTAATGATTTCATAATTGGATTTTATGATCACTGAAAGTTGGCTGAACTTAGAGATCTGCCAATGTCTCATGATTCACCGGCAGGTAATTCCGGAGAGAATACAACAAAACTGAAAGCAAATCGGTCCAGTAGAACGGACGGATGGATTTACCAAAGCTGGTTTTAGTAAACTCTTCTAATATATAGATGGTATTGACTTAACTACTTCAACGGTTTCCAGAAACGCGCCGAGGTCCCGGAATTTAGTCCCGCACGAGTTCATTAACGTGCCAGTGAATCTATCTACACGAGGCTGACGTATTTGAGCGCCTTCAAATACCACCGCACTGAGTCAGGATCGAACCTGGCAAGTTGGGGTCAGAAGGCCAGCGTCTCAAAGGTCTGAGTTACTCAGCCCGTCTAGTAATGCGGGGGCGGGGACTTAGAAGCCCACGGATTCTTTGTAACCATATCTCTCAATATAAGAATCTGAAACACATTTTTATCGTTTAACTGACATGGTAATGGTGTGTTCGCTTTATCCATAAGGATGTGGGTTCGATTCACCGCCAGGAAGTCGAAACATTTAGAAACGAGATTTGATCTTCTGGAGAGGCACACGGCGCCGAGGTTCACGCATCCTATACCAAAAATTAGTAGATTAATTCCTGGGGGGGGGGGGGGGGGCTAAATTGGTCAGACATAGAGCTAACCACTCTATCCCACTTGCCCGTACCTTCCTACCTCCAGAGGCCGTCATAGTCTACAGGGTCTCTTATAAACCCAGGCCGAGTGCTCAGCCCACCTTACAGTACGTCGCGCGCGGCCGCCCTGCTTTAAGCCTGTGTACAGATAAAAGAGGAAAGATGCTGAAAGTGTCATCCTTTATAACAGGGACTCCATAAACACTATCAGGATTTTCTGCACACCAGTAGCGAGAGGTATGACTCATTGGCTGAATGGTCAGCGTTGAGGCCTTCGGTTCAGAGGGTCCTGGGTTTGATTCCCGGCCGGGTCGGGGATATTAATCGTCTCTGATTAATTCTTATGGCCCGGGTTTTTGTGTTTGTCCCGACACTTTTCTCTTCATATGCAGACAACACACTACACTACCAGCCACCACAGAAACACGCAATATTAATTACGTCCCTCCATTCATAGGGTTGGCGTCAGGAAGGGCATCCAGCCATAAAACAGGGCCAAATCCACATGTGCGACACAGTTCGCTCACGCAACCCCACAGGAGTGGGAAAAGCGGTAGAAAAAGAAGAAAAGAAGAATAGCGAGAGTTATGACTGTTCATACGACCATTAAGATGAAACCAGGCCTCATCCACAAAGAACGCAAGCTGTGGGTCGAATAAACGAACATATATCACAATATCTCACTCTTGTGGCTGGATCAGCAGGTTGTAAGCAATGGCCCCGTGTAAACATGTACGGTTTGATGTGTAACCCGTACTTGTTGCGCTAATTTTGTGAGTGATTTATTTGGTGACCGTTCGAGATTAGCACCATTGTCATCTAGCTTTTCCTCTGTTAAAACTGTTCGTGTGCGCGCATGCTTTCTATTGAGCACTGAGCCAATCATTTCAAATGTATTTACAATTACGTGAATCTGTGCTCGTGAAGGTGCCACTTCACCAGGAAATTGCTGAACAAATGCATCGGGTACCCGTCGAGCCTACTCGTACTTAAAATAACTTTTACATACGAAAATAACTGTCTCACCATGTTAACACTGAGATTCAGACCGGCTATTCTTGGTCGAACACGTGCACTCTTCTCGCAAGGTCAACAACTATGCCCGCCTCTCCCGTGCAACTGGTTAAGTCTCGGAGGGCAGAAACGCCGCTGGACGGTCTGCGTTTATAAGAGACACCCCGTATACCACGGGGCTCGCCGTAAGCCCTGTGTCCTTGCTAGAAACACAGTACCTGTACACGAAGGCGCAAGTCGCTTCCCCTCTGTCGGCTTGTACGTCCCCACGTTGTTGACTCAGGGCAATACACGCCTACCGGTGATAGGCTCCAGTTACCTGTTTTGGTCCACAAGTAATGGTTGAAATATTCAGTCGCATTGGCTATAGCTTAAGGATTGACAGTAATTTGGTGATGTGTTTTTGTGTACTTCTGTATCGACATGGTTGCTTGAAGAGATGCTACTTTCATCACAGCGTATTTTCTTTTGTTTAAGTTTATTAAAGCATGACGTTTTTCTACAGAAGCGATATGATAGCGGGATATTATTCGGTATTATTCTGCTTCATAAAAGTTCATAGGAGAGTTGATCATGTTAAGCCCCTTCATTGCTTTTGGCAACCTTTAAGTAATTATTTATTTTCTTGGTACACGGTGTTTACAAAGCATGTTGTTCATTTTATACAAACGCCGTGATACGTTCAGGGATCTTTTGTGGACGGCTGCATTGTCCCGATCGATCGACCGATTATATTCGCTTATTGTATGCTAGTTAATAATACACTGACTGACAGAGCAAATGCAACACCAAGAAGGAGTGGTTCAAAAGGGATGAAAGTTGGGGAAAAAACAGAGACGGCACGGACGAATAATTGATGTTTATTTCAAACCGATATGCAGGTTACACAATGCGCACGGCATCGACTCAGTAGGATGTAGGACCACCGCGAGCGGCGATGCTCGCAGAAACACGTCGAGGTACAGAGTCAATAAGAGTGCGGATGGTGTGCTGAGGGATGGTTCTCCATTCTCTGTCAACCATTTGCCACAGTTGGTCGTCCGTACGAGGCTGGGGCAGAGTTTGCAAACGGCGTCCAATGAGATCCCACACGTGTTCGATTGGTGAGAGATCCGGAGAGTACGCTGGCCACGGAAGCATCTGTACACCTCGTAGAGCCTGTTGGGAGATGCGAGCAGTGTGTGGGCGGGCATTATCCTGCTGAAACAGAGCATTGGGCAGCCCCTGAAGGTACGGGAGTGCCACCGGCCGCAGCACATGCTGCACGTAGCGGTGGGCATTTAACGTGCCTTGAATACGCACTAGAGGTGACGTGGAATCATACGCAATAGCGCCCCAAACCATGATGCCGCGTTGTCTAGCGGTAGGGCGCTCCACAGTTACTGCCGGATTTGACCTTTCTCCACGCCGACGCCACACTCGTCTGCGGTTACTATCACTGACAGAACAGAAGCGTGACTCATCGGAGAACACGACGTTCCGCCATTCCCTCATCCAAGTCGCTCTAGCCCGCCACCATGCCAGGCGTGCACGTCTATGCTGTGGAGTCAATGGTAGTCTTCTGAGCGGACGCCGGGAGTGCAGGCCTCCTTCAACCAATCGACGGGAAATTGTTCTGGTCGATATTGGAACAGCCAGGGTGTCTTGCACATGCTGAAGAATGGCGGTTGACGTGGCGTGCGGGGCTGCCACCGCTTGGCGGCGGATGCGCCGATCCTCGCGTGCTGACGTCACTCGGGCTGCGCCTGGACCCCTCGCACGTGCCACATGTCCCTGCGCCAACCATCTTCGCCACAGGCGCTGCACCGTGGACACATCCCTATGGGTATCGGCTGCGATTTGACGAAGCGACCAACCTGCCCTTCTCAGCCCGATCACCATACCCCTCGTAAAGTCGTCTGTCTGCTGGAAATGCCTCCGTTGACGGCGGCCTGGCATTCTTAGCTATACACGTGTCCTGTGGCACACGACAACACGTTCTACAATGACTGTCGGCTGAGAAATCACGGTACGAAGTGGGCCATTCGCCAACGCCGTGTCCCATTTATCGTTCGCTACGTGCGCAGCACAGCGGCGCATTTCACATCATGAGCATACCTCAGTGACGTCAGTCTACCCTGCAATTGGCATAAAGTTCTGACCACTCCTTCTTGGTGTTGCATTTGCTCTGTCAGTCAGTGTATTTAACAAGTTACAGCGGTCGTTCAATTTTTGTTTCCTCATTCACTCTGCGAATAAGATAGCTTAGCGCACAGCTTTTTATAGATCATATGATAGATAATAATGCAAACAAACAAAGCAGTCCTATAGCATAGCGATACCCAACATGTGGTCCGTGGATCCTTCGGGGTCCATGGGAGCAACGAAAGAATGGTGATATATTTTACTATATTCTCTTTCTATATGAAAGAAAAATATATTCATGTATTGTGTACAGAGTCGGAAGGACGTGGGATCGAATCCCCGTCAGGAAATCGTAAAATTCAAGAAATTAGATTGCCACTTCTGGAGGTGCATATGGCCCTGAGGTTCACTCAGCCTACACCAAAAATGAGTATCAGGTTAATTCCTGGGGGCAAAGGCGGCCGGGTGTGGAGCTAACCACTCTACCCCATCAAGTGCCGAGGTTACGGATAGTGGAAGCCTTTACCTTCCACCTCTCCGAGGACCTTCATGGTCTGTACGGAGAAGACTTTTCTTTTTCTTTTATTGTTTACAGAGTACTGTAGTTATGAACGTGTACTGTACACCCCTCCAGGCTTGCGCTAGCTGATAACGTCCTGGGCTAGCGCTCGTAACAGCTCTTTCTCGTGCACGCAGAGTTGTCAGTCAGGTCGTGACCTTGAGATGCCTGGTCTATACGGCGGTGACGCACGTACGCGCGTGTGCGTGCGCGCGCTTCATCTCCGTTTTCCCATTGTTTTACTCCTCCTCCTCCTATCCAAGTGATATCGTCACTGATTCCTCACCAAGCTTGCCGCGGATCGAAATCTGACTGGTACATATAGAATTTTTGAAAAGCAAAATCGCGCTCTTATGGTTTGGATTCCACGTAAAACTGTAGATTCCGTGGCTATGATCACGACATCAGGAGTTATGCAAAACTACGAGCTTGCTGCTTCTTTTTCTTCTTCCTCCTTCGTCAAATCGGTTCATTTTCCACTATTAATTTCTGTTTATAGAACCTGAGCTGAGAACTGTTCGAGATTAGTGACATATTGTAAACGATTTCTATCCTATAATGTTGCTGTCAAGACAGAAGGTCGCGGCAAAAACAAGTTCCGCTCTTATCTCATCTGACTACTGTACACAGGAATGTACAATACTAATGGGGTCCCTTTGTTCGTGTTTAGCTGATATATTGGCTGCGTGTCATAAAATGCTTCATTAATATTATCTCTGTTTAGGTACCCGATTTTTATCACCGTGATATATATGGGCATTTAATTCCCGAGCGCGTTTAAAGGAGTGGTATATTTCCCAAGAGCCGTCTGATAATATATATCAAGTAAATTCTTTGAAAATTTTCATTGAAAGGACTTGATTACCCAGGCACGTTCTTTGGAAGTAGCCGATTATTTGTGAACGTAAATCTCTATTCTAAGCAGCACCGTGTAAAATATACGCGCACAATTACCTTTGGCTGCGTATGAATGATTTAAGTACAAGTTAGTGGAAGGAATCAATTTTGATACGCTCAAGGATCTATTGTGGATGGCTACATTGTCCCGATCGATCGACCGATTATATTCGCTTATTGTCGACAATGAAGTGTATGCTCGTTAAGAATATTTAACGAGTTACCACGGGCCATAGACCGTCCTTTAATATTTGTTTCCTCATTCACGCTGCGAATAAAATAGCTTATCGCACAGATTTTTTAGATCATATATTAAATAATACGACTTTTGTATTCATAATATACAAACAAACAAACAAACAAACACACACACACACACACACACACACACACACACACACAAAACAGTCCTATAGTATAGCGATTCCCAACATGTGGTTCGTGGATCCTTCGGGGTCCATGGGAGCAACGAAAGAAGGGTGATTTTTTATTTACTATGTTCTCTTTCTCAAAAATGTTCATAAGTTTTATCTCAGGTTATGGCAGGAATGAAGTAAATAACCGTATGACCTCAGCTACCGTGTGCAGACATTTTAATTTGACGCCATATGGCTGTCTGCTCGTCAATTTCGACGTTCCGTTTTACTCTAGGCCTTGGGCGTTTATGGCTGAGTTTTAATGAATTTTACATGCTTTTTGGAATGAAGTAGGCCTACAAGCTAGCCACGCAGCGATGCTCGAAATCCCTTTCCAACGGCGAACATCCATTTATTTGAAGTCCCTCCCACCCCACATTTTCTCTTTCGGATATCAAATTTTCGTAGTCTTGTGTCGTGGTAAGTTGTATTGTCGTGTACTTGGATTAAATTCTTGTATCACAGGGCGAGTTAGGGGCGCGCAGCTGTGAGCTTGCATCCGGGAGATGATGGGTTCGAACCTCACTGTCGGCAGCCCTGAAGATAGTTTTCTGTGGTTTCCCATTTTTACACCAGGTAAATGCTGGGGCTGTACCTAAATTAAGGCCACGGCCGCTTCCACTCACTCCTAGGCCTTTCGTATCCCATCGTCGCTATAAGACCTATCTGTGTCGGTGCGACGTAAAGCAAGTTGTAAAAAAAATCTAATTTATTGTTAATAAGGATTGATGGTGAAAATGGGATTCGCTAGAGAGAGAATAATGATGAACATCCAACTTCAACATGTAGTACAGAAAAGCACACTAAAGTTCGAAAATACCACGAAATCTCATAGAATTCAGCATTAGAGAAAACTGTAAACGACCACTTCAGTGCGTTATTTCCTGTGAGGTGTTATCAAATGAAGTGATCAGCGATGAAAGTTTTAAAATAATAAACTATTAACGCAATATTACAGTTATATTTTAGATGAAATTTAACAGCATAAATTCTGTATATTTATTGGCCGGGGGGGGGGGGTTCTGTCCAAACAAAATAAATATTACCAGGGGACCGTGAGAATTAAACAGACCCTTAATGACCTTGACCTGTCAAGACGACTGCTGACCAGATGGATGGCCAACGTGGAAGAACAAAACTTTGACGGGGGAAGGATTTGAACGCGGGTCTCCGAGCTGATAGGATCGTGCCATAGCAAGTACACTACGGTGACACTGGCTAAAACCCTAGGTGTGTTTATGTTTGATTTCTCGGCATGGCTTTCAAGCCGGTATTAAGTAACGTGCAGATCTGGCAACACCGCTTTGCAAAGCGTATTTGAATTCGCCCGCAAAGCGATCTGATTGGCTAACTTCAGCAGCTGATAAAATAACGGCACTAGATATAGAATTCATTTTTGATATTATTTATCAGTATGACCAACCCTCTAACGCTTAAATACCCCGTTCACATTGTTTCCGACCACCCTGTATATTCTCTGATATTTCTTATTTGTTTTCAGTCTTTACGTTTGACCTTTCCAACTACACGTGACATATCAATCACCATATTCTGTCTGGAATGTGCTGACCCGCACGATATCTATACAGTACAACAATTATTTCTCTGACACATACACAACGTCAGGTGAGATACATTGACTAAGAATACTGCGATGCTTCAGACAGGAATAGAATATCAATCTGTCGGCCCTTTTAGTGTCAATTAGAGACCTTTCTTTGATAGTTGTCTCTCCCACCATACACTGAAGAAATCATCTCCCTCTACAAAGAATTCTGCGGGCGCTATGTAGGTAAGTAGCTTCATTCAAAGATTATATCTTCGACTCATACACTCGAGCTACATTCGTGGAACGCAAGGAATGCCACTCGGTAATGCAGGTGAGACATGTGGACAGCGCAAGAGTCTTGCCCACCCACGAGGAGTACAAAAATAATTAATGTAAGGATGAATAATGAGGGTTCTGCCAAACAAGGGCGGGGTGAGAAACTGTCCGTTCTCGAGGAGTCACGATAGCACGTAAGCATCACTACACCTAGACGTAAAATAGCAGGTTACAGGGACTGTATTATTATTATTATTATTATTATTATTATTATTATTATTATTATTATTATTATTATTATTATTATTATTATTATTATTAGCCCGCCTGGTGGCCAGGCTCATTAATGCGTGAAGTCTATTCGGTCGGACACCAAGGTTAGCCGGTTCGAGTCCCGTTGGTCGAACAGATTTTCAGCATCAGAATGTTTGCGGGCAGGGTAGGGGAGGTGGTGGTATAATATTTCTAATCACTAGATTGCTTGCCAGAAGCCTGTGTTTAATTCCAAACCTCTCCGGGTGCTCATATGGAGTGAGGGCATATGACGCTGTTGATGGTGATTTGTCCGTCAGAGGGTGACGTTAAGCCTTGAGCAGACCTTGGTGCTAGGGGGAGGAGTAGGCTGTGTGTCGGCACATTTCACCCTCTCCCTTCCTACTACCATACACACGTCATTCATTTCATCTCATTAACTCCCCTGATGTTGACGTCAAGAAAGGCATCCGGTCATAAAAGCCCGCCACGACAGATTCATCCCACTTCATACCGGACCCCGTAGAGAAACGGGACAAGGGTTGGACGAACATTATTATTATTATTATTATTATTATTATTATTATTATTATTATTATTATTATTATTATCATTATGTCCGGCTCCATGGCTAAATGGTTAGCGTTTTGGCCTTTGGTCACAGGGGGTCACGAGTTCGGTTCCCGGCAGGGTCGGGAATTTTAACCATCATTGGTTAATTTCCCTGGCACGGGGGCTGTGTGTATGTGTTGTCTTCATCATCATTTCATTCTCATTACGACGCGCAGGTCGTCTACGGGTGTCAAATCAAAAGACCTGCACCTGGCGAGCCGAACCCGTCCTGGGATATTCCGGCACTGAAAGCCATACATCATTTCATTCATTATTATTATTATTATTATTATTATTATTATTATTATTATTATTATTATTATTATTATTATTATTATTAGCCGGCTTCACGGTGTAGTGGTAATTTACTTGCCTCTTACCCGCAGGCTTCGGGTTCGATTCTTGGCCAGGAGAAGGATTTTTACTTGGAACTTAAAACTTGTTCGAGGTCCACTCAACCTACGTGATTGCAATCGAGGAGCTATCTGACGATGAGATATATTAATAGAATACCAAACGACACCTCGTAATCTGCAGGCCTTCGGGCTGAGCAGCAGTCACTTGGTTGGCCAAGGCCCTTGGACCCCGGGTAGTATTGATGACCTCCGGGTCCTAAGATCACTTCAAACTCCACAGAGTTAGGGTTTCACGATGTCGGCATTTAAAAGGATCTCTGGTGACAGTTTATTTTTTCATGATTCTTTTGCCCTTATTGGACTTTGTTATATCAAACAACCGCAGATTGCAGATTACGAGGTGTCGTGTGGTCTGCACGACGAATCCTCTCGGCCGTATTTCTTGGCTTTCTAGACCGGGACATTTGCGGTTTTCCTGATCAAATTAATTAAAACTCAGCCATGGATCGCCCGACAGTGGTCCCTTTCTTTGCCATCTGGTAGTGTAAAACGAAACGTCGAAATTCAAACTCAGGCAGGCCTAGATGGCATCATATAAAATTGCCTGTACATGTTAGTTGACTACGAAGGGTATGAAAGGGCACCGCAAGCGCAATACCATCAACGTTGGAAGGGAAAAAGGGTTGATCAAAGGACATCATATGCAGGGCGGTATACGCGGGTATACGCTGTATGCCCTCTGGTTAACTCTACTCATTAGAGTATGTCTTCTGGTTTCTTGCGTATACCTTCTTTTTTTAAATTTCGCCTTTCTATCAGTGAGTTTTAACTCTAGATGCGCTCGTAATCGCGAACATCGAAGGTTCAGTTTGATGAACAACATTATCAACCATCACTTATTTAAGGTCGTCACTGTTCGTCGATTACGTCTCCCGCCTTATGTTCATACATTCAAATGTCTCACCAGTTGATCGATTTAAGCCTAAGAAGTATATGAAGACGTGGCTGTAAAACCACTGTACTGCAACATACACCAGTTCAAGAGTTTGTTCCAGTGAATAGTGTGATCGCAAATCAAAAGCCCCTTGGACTGGTTTTCAATAAATAGCTGGAAGTAGGTCCAGTAGAAAACTACTATTTAAGCAAATTGAGATTTTTCAAGCTAGTACATTCAAATATGGATTTTTTCTTTGTCATCGTAAAATGTCTCATATATGCGTGAATTATGCTAAATTGAGGGAAGTTTGTTATAACTAGCTATAAACTACAAATTTTTAACGACACACGAGGTCTAACGGTTTCAGTAATCCGAATGAGGCCAAATCATGGATCATTCCCTTCACCTCTCCATCGCATAGGAGATTTGGATTCACCACGCTGTCGATGTCAGTATGCGGAGGAAGGCGATCTCAACCACATTTCGTTTAAGTGTGGCCTTTATGATGCTTCTCGAAGCCGTTTTCCATCTGAACTATGTCATTTACAAGTGCCGTTCCCGACCAGCGGTGCATTGGTGTTGCAAGGTGAAAACAATTCAGTTCTCAATGCTGTGATGGACTTTCTGAGAACCGTGGATATAAGAATTTGACTTTGTGCTCATCGCATTGTTGCCAGTGTTTTGTTTGTTCTCCCCCTCTCCTCCCGGAAAAGAGACTCATTGTGGTTTTATGTACTTGGAGAATCTAGACGATTTGTTTTTTATTTCTTATATTCACTTTGCGCTGACAATTCATGTTTTTGTACGTATGCTGTGAATGTTCATTGTACTGTGCATGGAGGATGACCAAATGTTGTTACAACAAATGTCAATTAAATAAATTTAAAAAAATTAATGACAGGGTGGTCTTGCATCCGGGATTTGTCATGCACTGACTTAGAGTATACCCTGTGAGAATTTCGGGACTTCATAGCTGATCATATGGAGGAGTTGATGGTGAAGACCCTGGCACAAGTGAGACGTCAACCCACGCTCCCAAGTTGAGAGTTTCTTGGAAGTCGCCCCTTTCAGTCCCATCTTAGGACAACCTGGATACCTTGGATGTATTCTGTGCTCTCATTCACTGCAGAAAACCTTGTTAATAATAATAATAATCCTTGGCTTTTCTCCAGTCAATGACCACCCCTCTCTCTACTTCCTTGTTATAATTCTTAATTAAGTGCGCTTGGCAGGTAGACGGGGCGCGCCGGGAACGCCAGTTAATTGGGGAGGCAATTATTGTTTTATAGAGTTGCTGGAAACTACAGGAACAAGCACTTTACTCCATTTCATTTCCGTAAATTTTCGAGCTGGAGGATTATTGTTGCCTTAAAACTCATATAGGAGTGCACTCAACTTTACTTCCTGCGTGAAGGGTGTTTCAGACTATTAGCGGATCTAACATTCAGGAAGCGATGGTATTGATCTTGATCGTTAGAAACCCTTGCAGCTAGTAGGCCTAGTCAAGAATGTGAGAAAGAGGTCAATATTTACTCACATCCTAGTCGTCAAGGAAGAGAAAATCTTAAAACTAGTATACGAAGCCTATATTTCTTAAATAACCGAACTTTGAGAATATTTAAGCGGTTTACCTGCCGCCTAGTTAGCTTATCTCTTTCGAAGTACTTCTCTCCTCTATTGATAGAATACTCTTAATGACTTTCCCACTTATGGAGGCAGTTCAAGTAGGCAATTTTTTGGGATCGCCCGCAATACCGGCAGCAATTTCAGTTTGATTTCTTGACTGAAGTTGTCGTTCCTTTAAGACTGAATTTCAGTTTGGAAAATAGAATGTCAGCCGGAGCTAGGTCAGGTGAGTAGGGTGGAAAAGCACAGTTGTCTTAGCGAGGTGTGAGTTGGCGCGTTGTCACGGTCGAGGCTCCAGGAGTATTCCTGCACAAGTCTGATATTTCTTCTCTTGAATGGCTCAAGACTGTGAGAAAACGCTAGCGGTTCATCGTCTGACAGTTAGGAATTCATGGTGCACAACTGTTGATAAAAAAGAAAAAAGAGTGACCGTCCACATTATTTTCACGTTCAATCTGACTTACCGCGCTTTCTTCGGTCTGGGTGAAGTTTTTCCACCCCAGTGTGTATATCCGTAAACATTTTCTCGAGTTCGAAGCAGAAGTGAATGTTGGTACGCTGCTCGTAATATTCAGACATCCCGACAATCACAACACATATTCTACACACTCACAAACAGCTGCCGAATGATAACGTGTTTTATTGTTAGAGAAATGCACAGCAATCGGTTAGTTAACTGCTAAGTAGTGCCACTTACCAGAACCCGGTAAGACTTCGCATTTGCGTGGTGTTTTCAAAGTTCGGTTATTTCTTGGCCAGACCTCATATTTATATGAGATGTCTATTAGACTCTAGCGGTACCCGTGAATGACCCAAAGAACGTCGTATTATTGTTCACTATAGAATTATTATTTATTAACATAACTCTCTTAAACATACCTGAGCTTATCATATGATTTAAGCAGTATTTCTGCATGAACAATTTAGGACCTTCTAGGACTTCAATTTGTAACTAGAGATTAGAAGCATTTCATTTGTAACAATATTAATTAATTGACTAGAAACACATTATTAATTTTATTTCTTCCCAGGACTTGAATTTGTAACCGGAAACAAAACTTCATTAGAAACATTTCAAATGGAGTGAAATTTAGTAGAAAGCCATTCATTTTATAACTATGCGACCGATTGCGTAGAGCAGTAGATTAGGCACTCGCCTGCTTTGTTCAAGGTTGCGGGCCGGAGACTTGAAAACCAGTACTTCAACAACTAGTGATACGAATATTTCCCTTTGGAGCACTCTTAAATGCCAACCAACTGCGCCGGTATTTGATCCCGCTACCTTGAACAGAGAAGGCAAACGCCGAACGATCTACGCTACCCAGTAGACGGATAAAGAAACGATCTTCGTCTACGGAACATGCCTTCTCCTGTGCGGAAACATACATGTTTCGCTTTCTCCGGATGCCACTATCTTCCTGATGGACAATTTCAACCTCAACCACTCTCTCTTAAGTCACAACCTAACGACCCTCCGAGCTCCGGTTAAGAGTGCGTAGTGAGTAAATAACCCCGAGGTTCGTCTACATCCGCAACATACGCGGAACAGGTCTGGGAAAAAAAAAGTTCTCTCTCATGCAGTAGTCGCTTGAACTCGATAGACTGTAAGCGAGAAAAGTGACTTATACGAAGTTGAAAATGTTTAAGTCATCAACCCGGAAAGGGCAGTGTCTCCAGAATACCATAGGAATTTATGTCGTAGAGGATACCATTAGAAAACTACCAGCCTTATAATGAGCTGAACTTGTTAAAGACGAGAAGTGTAACAGTTTGCCATGACTCTCCTCACTGAACCAGAAAACACTATTGCAGCGCCACTATAACTCTTTATCACTTCACCTATAAGCACTGACCGTGTCCTAAATATATTTACTCAGTACTATCCGTATATCAGCAGCTTCCATTCTATAGGGCCTACCAGTAAACCATGTTGTCACTATCGTTAGTACTGTATTCTTGGTACCGGGCGAGTTGGCCGTGCGGTTAGGGGCGCGCAACTGTGAGCTCGCATCCGGGAGATAGTGGTTTCGAATCGGGTGAAGTATGATGATAATATTCAAACAATACATAATAATAATAATAATAATAATAATAATAATAATAATAATAATAATAATAATAATTTATTCGGAAACTGAGAAAGATCCGAAGGAAAGCAGCATGATTTGTCCTGGGTTATTTTCGACAAACGACTAGGGTTACGAAAATGCTTGCAAACTTTTGGCTGGAGTGATTTGGCAGTAAGGAGACCAACTCGACTACAGTAAGTGGAACGTGCCGAGCTGTCAGTGGAGAGATGGCTTGGAGTGACATTTAATAGACGAATAAGTCTGAGTGGAGTTTTTAAAGGTAGTCACGATCATAATATGAAGATAAAGTTGGAATTCAAGAGGACAAATTGAGGTAAATACTCGTTTATAGGAAGAGAAGTTAGGGATTGGAATAAGGAACCAAGGGAGATGTTGGATACATTTCCAGATTCTTTGATATAACTTAAGAAAAGACTAGGTAAACAAGCGATAGGGAATCTGCTACCTGGGCGACAGTCCTAAATGCAGACCATTGGTGATATCAAAACTGCAATTACTATGTAAATAAAATTTTAATTACTGGAATGTGTTCTGAAAACCTGTGTGCCAGACTGAGTGGCTCAGAGGTTGAGGCGCTGGCCTTCTGACCCCAACTTGACAGGTTCGATCCTGGCTCAGTCCGGTGGCATTTGAAGGTGCTCAAATACGTCAGATCGATCGGAGGGCGGGTTGCTTGCTTTACACGATTTGGAACTGGATGTAACTGTTACTGTAAAAATAACCTGTTAATAGTTTTATGTACTGTATATTGCAACTAATGTTTTCTATCAACGCCTCTTTCTTTCTTTTCTAAATGTAATATATGTAATAAATGTAATTATATTATCCTTACATTACATATAATATATTATCCTTACATTACATTTACCGGCACGTAAAAGAACTCCTGCAGGACTAAATTCCGGCACCTAGTCATCTTCGGAAACGGAGAAAGCAGTCAGTGGGACGCGAAGCAAATAACATTATTATTATTATTATTATTATTATTATTATTATTATTATTATTATTAAAAACCTCTGGTAAAACACTGTATATATATATAGGCTTTTGGAATCGCCTTATTGCTACGACAGTATTTGAACGATAATCCTAGTCAAAACGGAAATTTAAAAAAGATCCTTGTTACGGTTCCCGTGAAGACGCAAAGCAAAGTAAAGAATTTCACTTTTTTTTCTTGACACGGCAGAAGCTCAAAAGCCGTAATGTTATGTTGCTTTCTTTCGGGTATTTTACATGCGCACACTACCACAGTTATTTTTAATGTTATTTTTAAGCACTTTGAAACTGCGAACAATCGTAACAAACGCCACAGTGCCAATATTTTATCCCTCAGGAGTTCTTTAACATTCAGAATACTTTGAAATGATGTCGCATTTAAACACTTCCCCTCACCTGGTATCTAACCCGCTATTTTTGGTAATAAAACGTGACTCTGTCTCTGAGGTCAGCTCCTTCTATTAATAGTTACCGCGTAATTCTATTTGCCATGCTTTTGATCATCCTATTGTGCTTGCCTGAACAACCTCGTAATGTTGAAGTAGCTCGACGGTGAACTTCAGACTGAGAGTAGAAACCAAGAACTGCAATACATACAGACGTTATTAAACTTTTACGATATTTGTATGATCTTGCTAGATATCTTCTCTAAAAGTTTATATCTCCTGATAACTATAATTAGGGTGATTATCTACAATTTGTAATGGTCAAACTTTGCTCTTTATCTGCCCTCGTCTTCCTCATTGAAACCTAGAATTTGCTGCTTGCATGGTCTTCGAAGTATATAATGTGAGTGTTCTTTTTCTGTGTCTGAAATTCCTTCGTCAAATCTAAGCCATATATATTTCCTTTGTAAAGAGTAGTTGAATAGCCTTGTCCTGTGATTACTGCGCGGTCTCTGTGAAATAAGAGTGTGTGTATAATTGTTTAGGTATGCATATAAGAGGCGATTGACTCGGGGTACGGTACCTTTTTGGAGATCGACTGCATAGTGTTATTGGTCAGGTGTATACCTCTTGTACTGGAAGTTTGCTGGATCGTATACCGGAGCAGTTGGATGGCATTTAAGAGTATTGTTGCTTTTATGTTCTTGTGTAGTAGGAATCATAGTATAAGCTCTGTGGTCTATTCCTGTGGAAAGCAAGTTGACTTGTAGTTTTACGTGATTGTCAATATACCGAGCTCGATAGCTGCAGTCTCTTAAGTGCGGCCAGTATCCAGTATTCGGGAGATCGTGGGTTCGAACCCCACTGTCGGCAGCCCTGAAGATGGTTTTCCGTGGTTCTCCATTTTCACAGTAGGCAAATGCTGGGGCTGTACCTTAATTAAGGCCACGGCCGCTTCCTTCCCACTCCTAGCCCCTTCCTGCCTCATCGTCGCCGTAAGACCTATCTGTGTCGGTGCGACGTAAAGCAAATAACAAAAAAAGAAAAAAAAGCTTGTCAATATCATGACCATAACTATGGGACCTTTAGTATTACGTGGAATCCGAACCACAAAGACTTGACCTTCAATTTCAAAAATCCTACATGGATTCAGCGGGACTCGAACCGCGTCCGCCTTGGTGGGGAACCAGTGACGATGACATCACGCCTCTAGTGGCCTTTTAGAAAGTTAACCTTGATTGTCGGTTGACGCGTTGTAAATCAGTCATTATGAGAAGCAGTGAAAGCAAATAAAGGCTTGAAAGCGTTTGCGCTAACAAATAAGAAAAAATCAAATAAAAATAGAATATCCAAACGTGTGGGAGAATAATAATTAACACTTCTGTTGATAAGTACTTACTTCTCTGTGAAGCGTGGGGATTTTCGCGGTTCGAATGGCAAGCAGTCATTTTCAGACTCATTGAAGTTATTTTAGTTTTAAAGGTATAGCAAAACTCTTCTGATTGTTATTTACAGGGTGACCCAAAAGTTTGTTACAATTTGACGAGGCAATACTTAACGGGATATTGGAGGTAGAGAGGTAACGACACACGTGATTGGCATGACATGATGTTTTACTGTCACTAAAATAAACTACACAAAATGACCAACAGATGGCGCTTCATACGATACGCAAGTAATATTAGCATAATAATCGAGGTTTTTATAAGACATGCTCAACATGTCGGCCGTCATTCATCAACAATACCTGTGGTCGAGGGACAATGTTGTGAACAGCACTGTACAGCATATCCGTAGGCATGGTGAACAATTGCCATCGATGTTGTCTTTTAGCATCCCTAATGAGGTCGGACGATTGCGGTGGACTTGCGACTTCTTGTTTTGTTGTCAATAACACCCCATGTCATGCCAATCATGTGTGTCGTTTACCTCTCTACCTCCAATACTCCTTGCCTCGTCAAACGTTAATGGACTTTCGGATCAGGCTGTACATCATTCTGGGATACGTATAGAAAAAGACTGAAGAACTGAAAATCGCAAATGATTTTAACTCCAATAGCCATAGTACTGCACGTTATGGCTTCAGTACTCAGTCATACTGTTTACTCACAAAAGGTGCAGATCGAACCGCAAAGCTATTTTTGATATTACTGGCACAACAAAATAATTTATCTAACCATAAAGCTAACAATGAAGGTATTTTCTTTCGAAGATGTCAAATAGTTTTGTTACGGCAGTAGAGATAGCAAAACAGTTACATGTCTGTAGTGTCACGATTGTGGTTATCTTCCGGTGTGATAACCGCTGTGTAACGATCATAACGGGTTAATCTCTCACAGCCCGAGTTGGCCATTAACATTCCTGTAGTTGGAACATCTAAAGTGTAGCACAGAGATCTTTAATCATCTACGAGCTTTCCTAATGCAACTCATAAATTACCAATCTACTGCATAGGATGAGAAGGCATTGTTGCTTTTTTTCATCTGAATGAGTACATGCACACATGTATAAAGCTTCGGGCAGTTCTGAGACGTCCATTAATTCCCAAGAAGGAAAAGATGAGGAAGAAAGTAATATATGTGCTGGTTCCGGCGATTATGCAAATAAGGTATGACGCTGTGTTATATCACACCATACGCAGTACTGGAGCAGTAGGAAGAGAAGTCTGTCCGCCTGGGTGAGTGGCTCAGACGCTAGAACGCTGGCTTTTTGAGTCCAAATCGGTGGGTTCGATGTCAATAAAAGCCCGAAAAAATAACAAAAGAATAGACAGAAATGACTCATAAATAAACAAAACACTCAAAGTGCATTGCATGTATAAGCCTCCTGCGTATACATCTGTTACAGTTATTCACTGAATTGCTTGTACAGACCAGGTTCCTTGTATAAGCGTTGTATAGCAGGAAGTGAGGAAAACGAAACGAGTGATCAGTTTATTTTACTCCTATTTACTGTCTGCAGTAATATAATCGTGGTAAAACATCAGACTTATCCATGAAGTATACACTGAAAGAATGGAAAATAATATTGATAATCTCCACGATATTTGTAACGCAGAAGGCATATCACATTTAGAGGTTATGGAAGCTGGACATGTTTGTAAAATAAAACACTTTAAGAGACGGATCCATTTATCCTGGATGACGAAAGTTTCAAAATGAAATATATATTTACGAAAGAGTATGTTCTAATTGTCATTGCCATAAACAGAAATTATATATCTATATCGTGCGAAACTTCGTATTCTCACAGCACTACGGACATGAGCGCGGAATGAGGTTAGTAATTATAAAAAAAATAGAAGAAAAACTCCATGGTACTACAGCCCTTGAAGGACCTTGGCCTACCAAGCGACCGATTCTCAGCCTGAAGGCCTGCAGATTACGAGGTGTCGTGTGGTCAGCACGACGAATCCACTGGGCCGCTATTCTTGGCTTTCTAGACCGGAGCCGCTGTTCCACCGTCAGATAGCTCCTCAATTCTAATCACGTAGGCTGAGTGGACCTCGAACCAACCCTCAGGTCCAGGTAAAAATCCCTGACCTGGCCGAGAATCGAATCCGGGGCCTCCGGGTAAGAGGCAGACACGCTACCCCTACACCACGGGGCCGGCTAGTAATTATTAGTGACATAATTATTACTAGTGAGAATAATATATCGCTGTAATATGTGTATTCCTGTTCTGTTCATGTTTATTCGGAGATTCTATTCTATTCTATTCGTGCTACCACGTGGTTTCTTTAAAGGTTTTGCTCCTAGATAACCAGCGAAAGCGATCATAAAGTTTATTCAGTGTATAGCTGTACAAGTGTTAAACAACTGTAGAAGTATTTTTTATTAGTAAGACTGTACGACGATTAAGCATTTACACTAATTATGAACTGGTCCGTAATCCCGTCTAATTCTCAAAGTTGTCCCACTTCCTGCACCACATGGTCGATACACGCCCGCCCCTTCTCTGCTGTTTCTTTTGAAATGAAATGGCGTATGGATTTTAGTGCCGGGGGTTTCCGACGACAAGTTCTTCTCGCCAGGTGCAGGTCTTTTGATTAGACTCCCGTAGGTGACCTGCGCGTCGTGATGAGGATGAAATGATGATGAAGACGACACACACACCCAGCCCCCGTGTCAGCGAAATTAACCATACAATACCTGGTCGTATTTTAATAAAAACCAGAAGCTTGAATTTAGCGCCAAGTAATTTTTAATGATGTAATGATGTTAAAATGATTAATAGAAAAATAGTATAGATGTGTCATAATTTTTATAAATATATATTTTAAATCGATGTCTTGGTACAGCTCACTTTATCCAATATTGGTCGACAGTAAGTACAAGAAGATGACTTTTATAGTTAATCATCTTTCCCGTAGATTATCCCAAATAATCTTCCGATTAGTTGCTAAGCGTTTACTACTTGACTAATGGTACTTGTCATACTCGACTGTTCACATTCACCACCTGAGGCATTAGAATGAGGGGCCAAGGCGACAGGAAGGAATGAGCCACTGTCTTGGTGTGTTACACCGTGTGCTTGAGGAATTGGTTTCTAACCAAATTCTTGGCAACTGTATCTTGCTCAATAAAAAGCTTTGGACATACACATTACTTAGGGAGAGCTATTTTACCATACTGGTCCAACACATAATGACTCCTCTGCAGTAATTAGATTTAACACGTTGTAACACACAATTAGGTATAGGCTATCTTATTTGCTCTCACTGTGTTAGCTGCACGCGAGTAGAAGGAACTGTATACGCAGGGAAGTACGTTCCTAATATGTGCTTTGTATGGACCATTGCAGGCTTAAGATTCTGGCAAACAAGAGAATTAACCCCGAGCATTATTGGTGACTCAAAACCAGGTTGCACGCTGTCTCTTCTTTCAGAAGGATCCATCCGTCACCACGTTACCAATCTAAATAACTCGGACCAGTACGGTTCATCCATGCGACTCACAAGTGGTGGACTATCCTGGAAATAGTTTACCATTATTTCACTCTTCAACTTCAGGGCAGTACTAGGATGGTGTCGATGACCTTCATCTAAGCCTCTTAAAAGGCTATCATTCATGATCATCATTTTTTCTTGTGAAGGAGGATTTTCTGTGGTGATCTAAATAGTCAAGCGTGGCAGTTTAATAAATAGGCCTACTGTTTGAAGAAATGCGAGAGAACTTATCCTATAATCGTCCAAAAAATAAATATTTTTTTAAGACTCGGTGGGCACTGGTGTGCCCCCCCCCCCCCCTTCTTAAAATCGTATGCAGTTAAAGTATGGCTCATCATTACCATCGTCATGATCTTTATGGCACTCCTTTGCCAACCCCTTCCTAGTGCTGTCCCTACATGCACCGCATATTCCTTTGATAGTTCCTGGTTGTTAATTTTCATTTTTGGCCTTACATAAACAGCCCCAGTGAGAAGTTTTCACTACGACGGTTTAGGCAGCACCGATGGATTGGGTAGACCTAGCCTCCTGAATATAAGAGGGTCAGAATATGTCTAAGAACCCCCCCCCCATGGCACTACAGCCCTTGAAGGGACTTGGCCTACCAAGCGACCGCTCCTCAGCCCGAAGGCCTGCAGATTACGAGGTGTCGTGTGGTCAGCACGACGAATCCTCTCGGCCGTTATTCTTGGCTTTCTAGACCGGGGCCGCTATCTCACCGTCTGATAGCTTTTCAATTCTAATCACGTAGGCTGAGTTGACCTCGAACCAGCCCTCAGGTCCAGGTAAAAATCCCTGACCTGGCCGGAAATCGAACCCGGGGCCTTCGGGTAAGAGACAGGCACGCTACCCCTACACCACGGGGCCGGCATGTTTAAGAAGCCTACTCCTTTTCCATAGCAACTAGTATTCCGACCATTAGGATTACTTACTAGGCCACTCAGCCGTTTCCAATGGTTCGCGAAGTAGGACGTGACTGCAGGAAACCACACCACGAAGGTAAGAGATATGGAACTAACTGGTTGCAAATTTATTATAGTGGAGGCGCTTAGTTTATTGACAGAGGCTTGCAGACTGAAGTGAGGATGTGCAGTATATATGTGTATTAATCAGTTCGATGGAATGTCTCCTGGCTTGGTGTACTTCTTGTCTTATGTCATATGAGGAATTTACTATAACAGTTTACGATGAGGATCTAACCATTTTGTGGACTTACAATCAGAGCACACGCACCCGTTACAGACCTCTTAATAGTACAGTATTGACTGACAGTTTACATTTCAGGCACAAGTAGATTTCCTCGGCAGTGGAACAGTCAAGGCAATCAGGGTATGGGGGTCAGAGGAGTGAGGGAACAACCGCGCCGCTACCTAAGTCGTAGAGCAGTGTCGCGAACACAGGGGTGTCATCTGAAGGTTTATGGGGTGTCACGAAGTATCTGAACTCGGAAAGTGGAAGAGAGCCGCTAAGAAATGTTCCAAAATACAGTATAATATTAGTAGGCTATATCTCTCAGTGATTTGAAGAAAGAAATAAACAAAATGAATTTACAATCATCCGAGTTTACTCAGAGATGAACTTAAGTCACTTCGTATATCTGAACACAAATGCTTATGGTCTGGATAAGAAATCAATTTGTTTCATCGGAAGTTAGTGGGCTTTCCTTAGTGGAAAAGAATAATTGGCAGAGCTTAAAAATGAGAGGTTTTTGAAGCTCTCTCAATGAGTTTATTTAGACAAATTCTAGTCTCCAGTTGAAGATTTTTCCGCATCTGACTAAACGGGCTCTTGTATTGTATTTTTGTAATTTGTAGTTTTCGAACACATATTTTTTGTGTGTTTGTGAAGCAGGATTTTCTGTGTTGACCTAAATAGTCAAGCGTGACAGTTTAATAAATAGGCCTACTGTTTGAAGAAATACGAGAGAACTTATCCTATAATCGTCCAAAAAATACAATATTTTTTAAGACTCGGTGCACACTGGTGTGCCACTAAACGACTGAAACTGAGAGTATGTTTGTTTTCCTCCTCTTAGAATTGTATGCAGTCTCTGGTAAGACCGCAGTTAGAGTACGGCTCCAGTGTATGGGACCCTCACCAGGGCTACTTGGTACGAGAGTTGGAAAAAATACAAAGGAAAGCAGCATGTCTTGTTCTGAGTGATTTTCGACAAAGGAATAGTGTTACAAGAATGTTGCAAACTTTGGGCTGGGAAGACTTAGGAGTAAGGAGACGAGATGCTCGACTATGTGGTATGTTTCGAGCTGTCAGTAGTGAATTGGCGTGAAATGACGTAAGTAGAAGGATAAGCTTGAGTGGAGCTTTTTAAAAGTAGGAAAAATCATAATGTGAACATAAACTTGGAGTTCAAGGGGATGGATTGGGTAAAATTTTCATTTGTAGGACGAGGAATAAGGGATTGGAATAAATTATCAAGAGAAATGTTCGATAAATTTCCAAGTTCGTTGAAAATATTTAAGAAAAAGCCTAGGTAAACAATTAATTGATAGGGAATCTGCCACCTGGGGGACAGACCTAAATGCAGATAATTGATTGATTGATTGATTGATTGATTGATTGATTGATTGATTGATTGATTGATTGATTGATTGATTGATTGATTGATTGATTGATGGATGTTTCTTTTACCTCATAAAACCCGTCAGGAAGTCGTAATTTAAGAAACGAGATTTCCACTTCCGGAGGTGCACATGGCCCTGAGGTTCACTCGGCCTACACCAAAAATGAGTACCAGGTTAATTCCTGGGGGCAAAGACGGCCGGGCCTAGAGCTAACCGCTCTACCCCATCAAGTGCCGAGGTTACGGATGGTGGAAGCCTTTACCTTCCACCCCTCCAAGGGCCTTCATGGCCTGTACGGAGATGACTTTGTGCTTTTTTACCTCATAAAAACTATAAATAATACTGGAAATACGTGCATTTGTTTTATTCTATTCATGCTATAATGTGTGGGATGCTTTCATTTGAGGGGGGTAGAGTGTCGCACCGAATTTCAGATTTCGGTGAAGTGTCGCCATGGAAAACGTTTGGAAAGCACTGCCATAGAGTATTATCTCTAACCGACATAGCCAAGCCGCTCGGCGCCTAGTGGAGGCGTGTGCATATGGTGGTTTATTTCTTAAACATGTCCTAGAGCGCACAAATCATTGACCACGGAGTTCAGGCAGGCAAACTATGTTTCAGTTCGCCGAGGTGTCTTAATGAGATGGAAGCACGGCTGCTTCTCGAGAAATACTTGGGCGTGGAGGTGTCTTAATGAGACGGAAGCTCGGGCTGCTTCTAATTAACTCGAAAACTTCTGGCTGATCCACAGTGTGTCTAGAGTTAAGTCGAAAGAGGAAAAACCATGTAATAGATAATCAATCTCATATTTAGATGAAACGTATTACTGATGGCTCTAACAAGTGAATGAATGAAAACCTGCAACCTATTTTGCAGTCTTTGACCGGGCCAGGGGTGCGATGAATGAATCGTATATAGGCTATTAGTACGATGGGGTTCCCACTCCCAAAGTGATTTATTAATGATTGATATATGCTATGAAATGATACTGGAGAGTGTTGCTGGAATGAAAGATGACAGGGAAAAGCGGAGTACCCGGAGAAAAACCTGGCCGCCTCCGCTTTGTCCAGCACAAATCTCACATGGAGTGACCGGGATTTGAACCACGGTATCCAGCGGTGAGAGGCCGACGCGCTGCCGTCTGAGCCACGGAGGCTCTGGCTCCAAGAGAATTAATTAATATTTTCAGCTTTCAGCTGGGTAGTGCTGGGTTGTTGGTTAGTATACTAAAACAGTTAACCAACCTGTGATATTTGCATCCTAGCGTAGTCTGATCAGCAGCTTATCAGACATAAAACTACAACCCTGAAGGGATATTTGATCTGCAAACTCAACCACTCCATATAATTCTCTTGTTCAGTTTATACATTTGTAGATTTCTCCTTTCAGAACGGGCCTTATGTAGCGAGTTCCTCTTAATCCTATTTCGTGTAATATGCGACGATGGGACAGGAAAGGGCTAGGAGCGGGAAGGAAGCAACTGTGGCCTTAATTAAGCCACAGCCCCATCATTTGCCTGGTGTGAAAATGGGAAATCACTGAACCATCTTCAGGACTGCCGACAGTGGGGTTCGAACCCACTATCTCCCGAATACTAGATACGTACTGGCCACACTTAAGCAACTGCAGCTATCGAGCTCGGTAATATACTTAAAATTTCCCGTGCAGGGAGGAGAGATACTGATCCACAATACTAAGAAGGCATTTGTGGTTTCTTTCCCAAAGAGCCAAAGATTGACAGGCTTGAGCAGTGTTTGTTAGTCGATTGTCATGGCCGATAAGAAAAACATAGGAAGCGAAGGTATGTCTGTTGTTGTCGGCGACAAAGTAAGGGTGAGCGAGGAGAGGAACCTAATGCGCTACACAGCCCACAAGACAAATGGCCAGTAATGATCTAACCATGGTGTGTGTGGTCGGTCCGGACGACCACCTGGGACAGTCACGAGTATTTTCCTTAAATGCAGCCCATTTGTGTTCTCTTTAAAAGACGGTCACGAACAAGGGTGGGAACGGCATCCCGCACCACGTTTGTTGGCCGTACTTCACCTTTACGTCCCTCGAAATACAGTAGAACTTGGTTCATTCGAACGTGTCTAATATGAATTCGTAAATAATCCTAACTTTTCTCGTGGTCCCTTGACATTTCTTTACAATACGATGTTAAAAGTTCGTGCTTAATTTGGATATTACATTGTTTAATTTGAAATAAAAAATTAAAGAAATTAAATTAAAGCTGGCACGTGAAAGAATTCCTGCTGGACTAAATTCCGGGACTTCGGCGTCTCCGAAAATTGTAGAAGTAGTTAGTGGGGCGTAACGCAAATAACATTAGTATTATTAAATTAAAACTCCCATATTTTCAAAAAATATATATTCTTAAGGGTGACAAAACTGGTTAAGTGAAACACAAAAGTAGTGTAAAATCGTGCTGGTGCTGGAAAGGGAACTGTAGCTGTTACGAAGGTAAGAAAATGTTCGAGCTCTTGACCACTTGAGAGTATATCCCTTGTCTAGGGAGCGAACTGTAAGTTTCGATAACCGGGAAAATCCGCTCAATAGGTCTAAACCTAGAACTCCACGTGGCGTTGATTGACAGACGAAACGAGACTCTGCTGAAGGCATAGAAGGTGGAACATAGTGAACCCTTTGGTCCATATTGAGGGATACCTACCTTTCTTAACCATCAGCAAAGTTCATGAGATCTGTCTCTTGGGTCGTATCGGGTTCTTCGTCACTTGCTGAGGTAAAGGTAGGGTTCAGTAATTCTAATCTATCTACTGGAATGAAAGGTCTATTTAAAAGATTCCTATTTATTCAGGAAAATTCTGAAGCAATCTGATATGTCAACGGTGTCATAGTCAGTTGTGTCCACTGGACACCACAATCATTTTTACATAAAGGTCAGAACACTGGTGTGAGACTTTCACGTAACTGCCTGACGGGCATTCATACTAGAAACCATTGTCTCAATTATTAATCATTTAAGAAAGGAAAGTCTGGAAATCCTTAAATTCGGCTTCCATGTGAGACCACATGTACCATCATAGTGATTCGTTATGGTCCAGCCCTCGTAACACGAACTCTGGACTCTGGGTATAATTAAGGCCGTCCAATCGGTGTGTGCCACACAGTGGTTCTACGGCATGGACCCTTAATTGAATCGATGTGACCTGCGTCTATGTCATGGACCGATATCTAATCTTCTAAGTTACTTTAAAGTCATTGTGGATGATGACCGCAAGGAAATGATGCTACAATGGCATATGGCCCTAATCTAAGTCACTGAGGTTGATGACCCCCTGACCATCCAAGTTTCTAGGCTGAAGGCTAAACACAATTAAGTTACATCGGTTGATGACCAATGTTTCCACTTTACTATCCCCAGTAGATTCACTGCTCAATCAATCAAAGTTCAATAATTACAACAATAGCAATGCTCACAAACTTTATGGCAGTAAAATCCATTTCCTTCGGATATGTCCCCTTAATCGTTACTTTACATTTAAATATTCCCCAGAAAACAAACTAAAATTTCCAGAATGCATCTCCAAGTTATTCGCTTGATTAAAGTTATTTCAAAATGCGGTTTCACTGAATTTAATAATTAAATAAATTTAAATGATTTAACGAAATGTTAAAGAACAGTAAATTTTATCTCCGCGGACTCTGGTTTCTTCACAAATTCCTACGCAGCTGTGATGAAAATTCAGTCTTGTGATATTTATCTGGCTGGAAAAGAATTGTTACATAATTCATGTCCAGTTATATATCTTGTCTCCTGATCTCACACTTTTAATCTAATCTAGTCCTAACCGTTATTAACACTCGGATATCCTAATAATCTACGTACAAACCAAACAACTCGCCATATAATTACGATGTCATATCTCGTCATACCATTTATGAATTTTGCACACCCTCACAGACAAACCAATCATCACAACCATCGCTCTATATTTTGGACAACCCTGAATTTGGTTACTCTGTTCGTTATACTCAAAGTTCGTGATTTCAAATGTTCTTTACGTCCCCAATTAAACAAATTTTACAGTATTTCACAATACTCAGATTATTACCGGCTATGAATTTCAACTAAATCCAGCATTTTAACGTTCTCCCCGGCCGAGAATACAATCTCAATTCCACGCCTGTCCCGTTATCATATGGTGTAACCCTCACAGCTGAGGCCTCTCGTCTTCAAGTTCGCTTGGCAGTAACATGAAACACCTCGTTTGTTCCAGTTGACTGGCTTCTCAAAATGCTCACCTTTAAACTCCGCCGACATAATAAAACAAATACGATATTCTAACCACCAAAAATGCACAGATTATGCTTCAAGATGCCCACACTAATTATACTCGTCGCAAATTAATACCGCTATGGATTTCTATGTATTTCTTTCCATTCCCAACATTATAAAATATTCCTCGGGCTATCGTGTCCCGGCTTCAATGACAGGTCCAACCTGATTCACAAATCTCATATCAACAAAACTAACCTCTGTTTCCCAGCTCCACAACTATCATTGACAAAGAACTGGAATAAAATCCTTACTAGAAATCTCGACGTCTAATATCGCACAATGCATTAATCATGAATAACTTCGCATAAATGATATCGTATTTAACAACTTGATTTTTACGAAAAAATGACTGAAACATACTACTAGATCCTTTAGTTGTCAGTCAGACACAGTTTAAAATGGGCCTAGAAAAACGTTTCTCTCCGTGACCAAATTCATCACCCGAGATTCTCACCCGACAGCGCGCTTCCACTCGATTGAAAATGAGTAACCATGGATTCCTACAGTATTATCGTCAAATTGCAGACAGAAAAAATTTACGTCGAATGAACATCTTAATTTGACATCACAAAATATAGGCAGTACACTCACACGGATGACGATCTACAATGGACGTGATATCACTTCGAAACCCTATTCAATAACTTTTTACAACATTATACGGCACTCGCAAGACTTCAAAAATTTATCCAAGTGGAAAATAAAACAAATGACTCTTTTAGTCGTATTCTCACATTTACAAAACTTAGTAGGGGTGACCACTGCGTCGTATATCCCCATTCAGATATACTTTATAGATCATGAAACAAGATATAATAGGTAGTAAGATGGAAAGTCACATTACCTTATGTAGTCACACCATTGTTCATCATAGGGCTCACCTGCGACCCTGGCATTTTATTTAGCCATTTTTACATTCATGGCTTTACAGATCATTATTATATTTCTTCAGGTTTCCTGGAATAAAGCATAAAAAGAAAGAAAATACCCTTCACTTGTTTGCTGAGCGCACACGATGGACTATAATTACTTCCGCACACGAATTACTTAATCACATTAGAATTTATTCAGTACTTTGACCGTCCTATCTGGTACAATTATTTCACTCAAGAAAACTATCTCCTCATGGAGTCAAGACCTAGCCACAATGGCTAAAATCTGCAGTTGAACTCAGTCTACCTTTGTTGTTTGATTTCGCAGAGCAGCTCAACAATTTTTCGTCCGCTTTGTATCACAAATGCCGGAGAAGGAGACTTCGTCATGGCGTCCCTTCATATTTATAGCAGTTACCCCCTCTCTTCGGATATCTCCCTTTGCCGCCAAGAAAATTTCTATAAATTTTCTGACTTAACTAAACTGTAATTTCCAGAGTTTTGAAAGTGACTACATGCTTGCTACATTTCTGGCGGTAGTGTTCATGGACATTTAAAATTTATACGGGTTCGATTTGTGAGATGATTGAGCCCTTTTGATAGGCACTATATTTTTTTGACTTGGCTTGGGTCACGCCATGTACACGCGCTTTGAAATAGTTCACAAAAATGACTTGAGATTCTTCCGCCGTCGACACGTGTGGCTGACGTCACGTACCCCAGAGCGTGGGACCGAAGGTAATCACCCCCTCGTCACGTGTCAAATCCATGCTATCAAGAATCCAACTTTTAAATGATTGTCGATTTATGCATGATGTTCTTAGGGCACAAAGGTCATGGGATCAATAGGAACTCATGGTTAAATGTATGTGTATGTTGGGTATTCAGCCCAAAGGCTGGTTTGATCCTCTACAGCTCCACTAACAGCTGTCATAGATAGCCTAGGTGTCACTGAAGAGGCATACTAGGGAAATGCTAGGGGCTTTACGTCGCACCGACACAGATAGGTCTTATGGCGACGATGGGATAGGAAAGGCCTAGGAGTTGGAAGGAAGCGGCCGTGGCCTTAATTAAGGTACAGCCCCAGCATTTGCCTGGTGTGAAAATGGGAAACCACGGAAAACCATTTTCTGGGCTGCCGATAGTGGGATTCGAACCTACTATCTCCCGGATGCAAGCTCACAGTCGCGCGCCTCTACGCGCACGGCCAACTCGCCCGGTAGCCTACTAGGGAAATGAGGAGTGAGGTAGTTTCCCGTTGCTTTCCTCACTGAGTCAGAAGTTGCTATTACATATCAGTCTGCCAAGCCCACTGAAATGCATGCACCAACCAACCCTATGAGCGACATTTTCACACCATTCATAGCAGGGACTGGCTGCATAAGGAACGGTGTTAGGCTACTAGAATCGCTCATACCTTGGTCAATTTCATATTGTCAAAGCCAAGGATGAGACTGAGACAGGTCAGTGAAAGTAACACATTTATTCTAGCCCATACCAGAAGACATAGCGCACTGTAAACACTAGGTCCTGCCAGCAAAGGCATCCGTCATTAATTCCAGACTGATTTAGTGAAAACAGCAAGGCTTTTTTTTTGCTTTATGTCGCACCGACACAGATATGTTTTATGGGGACGATTGGATAGGAAAGGCCTAGGAAGTGGAAGGAAGCGCCGTGGCCTTAATTAAGGTACAGCCCCGGCATTTGCCTGGTGTGAAAATGGGAAACCACGGAAAACCATCTTCAGGACTGCTGACAGTGGGACTCGAACCCACTACCTCCCGATTACTGGATCCTGGCCGCACTTAAGCGACTGCAGCTATCGAGCTCTGTAACAGCTAGGCTTTGCTACCGACCTAAAACTAGTAAGTGACTATTATTACAGTTGGCCTTTGCTGGCAAGACGTAGTGTTTACAGTGCACTGTGTCTTCTGGTATGAGCTAGAATAAATTTGTTACTTTCATTGACCTCTCTCATCCTAGACTTGACAATATGGAATTGACTGAGGTATGAGCGATGCTAGTAACAGCATTTCTATGCAGCCAGTCCCTGCTAAGAGAGGTGTGAAAATTACGTTCATAATGTCGGTTTGTTTGTACATTTGAGTGGTCTTGGCAGACTAATTTGTAATAGCAACTTCCGGCTCGGTGAGGAAAGCAGCGGGTAACTACATCACACCTCATTTCCATTGTAAGCCTCTTCAGCGACGCCTAGGTCATCTATCACAGATGAAGGCAGAGTTGTCGAGGATTCAACCAACTTTCGGGCTGAGTCCTCAATATCTATATAATAATACACTGCTTTTGTTTACAGTCAAGCGCTTGCAATACAGTGTGCCGCTTTTATTTCTTATTTCCAGTAGATTATTGGGGCCAGCCTGGTTCTTCAGAAGATAAGGTGGTTTACTGAGGGACAACAGAATGGAAGTGATTATCTGTTTCAATAAATATATACAGGGTGTTTCAAAAACACACGGCATAATTTTAGAGTTGGATTCCTCGCAGATAGAGAAGTAAAAATGTGTAACATATAAACATGGGTCCAAAAATGCGTGCTTTTTGAGATATTAGTCTGTCGTGGGCTAAAAACTCAGGTGGTGTGGGCTAGCTTGAATGTACTGATGTACTCCGGTCACTGCTTTACAAGAAGAGCTCAAAATACTGGCCTCCTGCCATACTACAGGCTTGTACTTGACGTCGCAACGAGTTACGAACACGCTCGGATATGCCCAGTGTTCTACGTATTATTTTAAAATACCTTACAATTCTGCCATGAAGTGTTGCTTCATCCTCCACAGCAGTCGCTTATACCAAAGACTTACTGTATCAGCACAGAACGATGTCCAACGTGTTCAGATCAGGTGATCGTGGAGGCCAAAAAGTGCACATTTCTGGATCCAAGTTTATATACCCTTTATTCCTTCTCTTTATGTGAGGTATCCATCCCTGAAATTATGTCGTGTGTTTTTGAAACGCTCTCTACATATATACTTGACGAGTTAGCACCTATCACGCAAATAAATCCAAGGAAACAAAGCAAAATTAAATCTTTTAAACAAGTTGTGACGGATTAATCATGTTCGTAGTCCGCCTGGTGGCCGTGACCGTTAAGGTGTCAATGGATGTGGTCCGACACCTTGGTTAGTCTGTTCGAGTCCCGTTTGTCGAAAAAATATTCACCATCAGAATGCTGGTCGGCAAGGTAGGAGAGATGGTGGTATACAATTTCTAATCACTAGATCGCGTGGCAAAAGCTTGGATTAAATTCCAAACTTCTCAGTGCTTTTGTGGAGTAAAAACATGACGCTTTTGACGATGATTCGACTATCGGATGGGGAGGTAAAGCCTTCAGCAGACACCTTGATGCTATTCGACAGGAGTAGGCTATGTGCCGGCATCGGGGTTCATCCTTTCCCTTGCTATCACGTCATTAATTTCATTGACTTCTCTGAAGAGGTTGACGTTAGGAAGGGCATCCGGTCGTAAAAATCTCTAACGAAGATTCTTCTCGATACATAGGCTACGCGACCCCGCAGAGAATCGGGACAAGGGTTGAACAAACATAGTATATAGTCATTAATGCTGTGTATTTTATGGTTAACAAGCTTAAAGTACTCATTCTTCGTTCAGATTTATGAGAAAGGATTAAGGGGGTTAAGTTAAGGAGGCATGCAAGTAATATTTGTCTTAAAGCACTCTCTTATATATATATAAATGAATGTTTATATGTATGTCTCGAATAGACTCGTAGACTCGAAAACTACTGGACCGATTTCGCTGAAAATTTCACAATTTGTTCTTAAGTTGTTACTATCCCTGGGAGGGTTTAGGAAGTGATTTGAACGAAATCTGATGGGTAGTTCGACATAGGGGGTGAGAAGGGTGAAAAATAATAGGGGAAGGTAAGTAAACTGCATGACAAGTCTGATCAGCTGGTTGCCTAACCAACAGTATGTGAAGGTTATGATGTGTTACTTATAACTTATCTTCGTCTTCTTTTATAAACGGCATGAAAACCTACAACCTATTTTCCAGTCAGTGAGGCCAGGGATGGAATTTAATGCGGCGAGGATTGGAAATGTGCCGGCTGCCGAAGCCTGTCGCACTCCTCTGGGGCAATGATTAATGACTGACAGATGAAATGATAGTGGAGAGTGTTGCTGGAATGAAAGATGACAGGGAAAACTGGACTACCTGGAGAAAAACCTATCCCGCGTCCGCTTTGTCCAGCACAAATCTCACATGGCGTGACCAGGATTTGAACCACGGAACCCAGCGGTGAGAGGCCGGCGCGCTGCCGCCTGAGCCACGGAGGCTTCTATAAACGGTATATAAACATGGTAAGTCCAAGTTCAGTCCCCATAGCATAGGGGGTGAGAAAGAGTGAAGAAAGAAAATGTCGAAAATGACAGAGATTACGGGTGAATGTGTGTGTATGTTTCAGCATAGCTCTCAACCAAACTAGATACACATATAACTTAATATCTGGAAAAATTACTCTAGGGGCAAGAAACCCTTAGCATCCCTAAAGAAAGGGGTGAAATGTAAAAATTCCAAAAATGGCCAATATTAGTGGCGAGTTCATAGTCTTTTTGGTAGCTGAGATGAACTGTGACACTCTCGATGCCGTTTGAACCAAAGTTCATTCCCAATCGGGATGGGGGTTAGAAGGGGTGAAAGGAATGTCCACAATGACCGAGATCATGGATGTACATGCGCATATTCCAGAATAGCTCTCAACCAAACATGATACTCATATAAGTTACTGTTTGGGAAGGAGGGTAAAACACCCCTACGGGCGGGGGGTTGAAAGGGGGTGAAATATTAAAATAATAGAAAACGACCAGTATTCAGAGTGAAAAGGATCTATGTTAATAAATATAGTTTTTCTTTTGAATTTAATTAAACGGTTTAGAAACATCTAACGCGGTTGAATTAATAAACTTAGGCGAAGCCGCGGGCACCTGCTAGTAGACAATATTTACGATCTTCTCATTGGGTACTCGAGAGTTCGCCACTTAAAGCTGGTCGTGACTAGATAATGACGCAGTTTGAAATGTGAATTATAAACCCACTAAATATTAATCCTAAACCTGCGCAATATTAAAAAGATAGAAACACGGAATATGACACGATGGCGATGATAGAGAAAATGGAAGAATAAATAAACTACAGCCCACAGCAGTTCTCAAATGTGGATTAGCACGCTGAGCATTCTCAACAATACAGTTCCAAATGCTTTCCGTAGAATGACGACTTATACGCGAAATTAGTAGCCTGTTCGTAAGTAAAGGCGACCACAGCATGAACACAAACAGGCTGAAGAAAATGCGTATGACTTGGAAAAGTTAATTTCAAGTGCACTTCTTTTCTCGCTCGGGCCAACCGTTTACGCCTGACAACCCTTCCGATTTACCCGGAAAATTTCCGTTTTTTAACACTTCTTCCGATTTTCCGACTTATTTTTACTTCTTCCTATTTTTGACCAATCTAACCTCGAGTACGGTCAATACTCTTCCCCTAGGATAAATTATTGTGTGCTTGTGTAATTTACGTAACCTCATTTTCAAGTGTTTTTATTCGGAAAGTGCATCGTCCATCGCCTTCCTGTATCGTATTTCCCACTCACTACAGCATCGTGTGTGTTTTACACGTGGGAATTCGGGACGGCAGTCATCCTACAAGCGAGAGAGGCTAGCGCGCGGTAGCGACTCCGTTAATCGGGACGAAAGTATTGAGTTTCTTGTTCGCGCGCTGTTAACGTCTTTTCTGTGCGTAGTTTCTATAGGCCACGTGATTTTTCTTGCGGTGCTGTGCTTTTCCCCCTGTCGAAATCGTATGTTAATAATGTGGTATGAGACATATTTGACTGTTTTGTATGTGGTGTTTACCCGTATTTCAGTGCATTTGTGTTCATTCTTAGTTCATAATTTGAATGAGTTGAATGTATTTCAGAGAACTGTATCAGTGACAGTTTACGGTATTTTCTCTTCACATTATGGCCACAAAACATAACGTTATCTCCAAGTGTTGAGAGATACCTATAAAATTGAATTTTCTTTCGTATTACAGTCGAATAAAGGAAACTATTATGCATTTTGTTCCGTGTTTGTTACATTTTCTTGTAACAATTTTTATGTTTTCTTAGTTCAAGATTTTAAGTTGAATGTTCAGTTCGCCTTGTAACTGTAGGCCTTTTTAAAACGAGATGATGGCGTAATATACGCGATAAAATCCAAGATTTTTTTTAAAATTCCTATTTTTGATTTCTAAACGTTGGCAGGTATGCTTACCCATTATGTTAGATGATGTAGCACATAAATTGTCCAAATTTGTAAAAATACTCGTATAAAATCCCTCCCCCTATCCTCCTTCCACTAGTTCGAAACGGTGAAATATATCCCTTGCGTGACTCGGGATTCCAAGCGAATTTCATACCAAAGAAAGTGAAGGAAACACATTCCAGTGATAAGTACCCATTATGAGACGGGATAAAGGTTATTGTTGGAGGAGAGTATTTGAAATGAATGAGTATGAGGATATGAGGATAGGAAAACAGATAGGGATTTGAATGGATTGTGTGGAAGAAGAGATGCGGCGTAGGAGACTGACGAAAGAGATCGTTTGGCATCGAGGAAGGTGGTAATAATAATAATACTATTGGCTTTGCGTCCCACTAACTACTATTTCTGTTCTCGGAGACGCCAAGGTGTCGGAATGTTGTCCCACAGGAGTTCTCTTACGTGCGCCAGTAAATCTACCGACACGAGGCTGACGTATTTCAGCACCTTCAAATACCACCGGACTGAGCCAGGATCGAACCCGCCAAGTTGGGGTCAGAAGGCCAGCTCCTCAACCGTCTGAGCCACTCAGCCCGACGCGAGGAAGGTGGAAGAGGCTCATCAAGAAAATTGACCCTGTCTGAGCGGAAAAAGAAGAAGAAGAAGAAGAAGACGCTATCGTGTGTAAGGAACTCTCCTCACGATCAGTTCCCGAGTCGGAGTTACATTGAGCCGAGTCAGGTATTCACGATTGTGTGAAAGTTGCGAACAATAGTCAAACCTCTGGCTACCTAACAAACTTCAACAGAAGTACGGTACTTCAAAACTTTTGACTGACCTCAATAGTACAGACTGTCGTTGGCCTACGGTTACCAAGATGCAAATTCGATCTGGTTTTGGTAGCATTTCAATGACTTAACGTGACAATTCCATGCCTTTGTATTCCGGCACGTTAAACTCCTATGTGGCAAAATTCCGTCCTCCTGGCCACTGCTAAGATCTTTAAGCTCGGATTCTATGTAATTACATATTCTGTTCTCGTATATGTAGCTACAAAAAAAGCTAAAATGTCGGGGAATCACACTAAGGGGACCATTATCCCAGGAGGATATAGCGCTTTTGAAAGAAAACACAATTCTTTTTTCACTAATTTTACATCGACTTAAGATTTTTAGTTAATCATTTGAAAATGGTTTATAAAGCCTGTACATCTGTAACATCTAAAATTAATTTTAATAATTTAAAGTGAGGTATTCTGTCAAAGAATTGTATCCCTTAGCTATGTTAACGGTGCAAGTCTTGGGTGTCTCGAGCTGTGTTTATCAAACTTCCCTTGCACAAACTTTGTCACATTGTTCTCCTCTCAGATTTAGTGACTCTTCTTTTGTGATCTTTTGTGATCCCTTCGTCAGTCCTCGGTTTTATGTCACATGTTAAAAGAATCCTTCCTCTTTCTTTCTTTCTTTCTTTCTTTCTTTCTTTCTTTCTTTCTTTCTTTGGTCATTGCCCATGATTCACTTCCATAAAGGCCTACACTCCATACAAAAGTCTTCAAAAACATTTTTCTAATAAGCATATCTGTGTTCCATGAGATGAAATTTCTTCTCTCTTAATAAGGACCATCCTTCCTTGAGTAAGTATACAATTAAATATTTCTTTATCGGGCAATTTTTAAATCCGCGCGCCAGTGACTTCGTGTGAAGTTGAAAGGTATTTTTCTATACATCAGTACATCCTAACAGATAGAAGGCAATCGATGACCGCCGAAAATTTGGAAAAATATTTAGTTTTTAATTGCGCCTCCAAATGAAAATTAGAGGTTGAATAACATCTGCACTTCTTACTTTCTTCGGTTTTGTTTCCTTTTCTGTGCACAAGAATACATCAAATGAAGCTTAGATATTAAGTTACATATTTTTTATTACATATTTAGTCAATTTTAGCTACATATTTATGTACATATTTATCATTTTTATATTACATAAGATCCGCGCTTTATTAATTAGAGTAGGGGTTGTATAACATTATCAATAACTGCAACTCTTTAATTGGGAGGCCCTTATCCTGAAGTTATTCAATCTAGTTTTTCCTCCTCTGGTGAACATTGAAGTCCTGTTAATAGCCGCACAGTTTGTATCGTTCTAATGACGTTGGCGTATTAGAACGAAGTCTTTGATTCAGCTCTTGTCATATTATCTTAAACAGCTTCCAGTTTTTAAGTACCATGGTAACATGGAAGCTTGTTTGGCGTCGAACTTGTAATGATGAAGATGAATGCATTTGCAGTTTATTATGACTCAGTCATTCCAGAAAGTTGTCCGTGGAGCTTGTTTGTTTTTTGGCACTTATACGCCGAAGTACTTAACCTTTCACTGTTCTCATAACTGGGGCCCCATCATCTCTACGATCGGCAACCGAGCCAACGAACTCATAAAATGACTTTCTTGTATGAGCCAATGCCCTCTTCATTCATGATATATTTCTTTCTGAATTGCTGGCCCTATGTGTAAAAGTTGCGTTACGGTTATTTGATGCTTCACGAGCTTCAGTCTGGACTTTTCAACTTTTCAGACGAGACATTGCTCGGTACGTTTCATGATTTTGAATAGGAATTCAGTTGAACGTACACCAGTCACCTTTCTGGTCTAGTGGTTACAGTAATAGACTTCTAACCAAGAGACCCTGCATTCGATTCTCATTTGTACAATTAATTTTATAGCCTTGGTATCGCCTGAACGGGGTTGCTCAGCCTCGAGACACCAACTTGCGATCTACCCGACGATGTACATGTATAAGAACGGAATGGAACTCACCACTCTATTGATCGAACTTGAGCGTACTGAAGCTATAAATTAATAATAATAATAATAATAATAATAATAATAATAATAATAATAATAATAATAATAATAATAAACGATGTTGTATAGGGGGCCATCACCGCAAGTTTCAACGTAAACCGTGATAGGTATTATCGAAATGTCCCGCTGCACGGCTAAATGGTTAGTATGCTGACCTTTGGTCTAAGGGGTCCCGCGTTTGATTCCCGGCCGGGTCGGGGCTTTTAGCCTTCATAGGTTAATTAATGTTGCTCTAACGCTTCGAAGGTTTTCGGTGATGCAAGGATGGGAAATGGCTAGGTATCGGCCGTCGCCTTAGTTAAAGCCATGGCCCTTCGGGGCTTTTGCGCCATGTTTTTTTTTTTTTTTTTTTTTTTTTTTTGTAGGTAGTTTCGACCTCTTCACTTAATGAGGTCATCGTCGGCCAAATATACTATAATGAAAACGTATTAAGGCAAAAACAAACGCCAAATATAAAACCGAAAAACTTGTATTTTTTGACAATAAATTGAAGTTTTAATGTGTTTCTTCCATTTCGTTTTAACTGTATTGTTTCACACTCACACACACAATTTTATGAATTAGGATTCTAGTCATTCTAAAATGGGGACATAAGTTATACAAGCCCCATCAGACTTTGTATTCAGTAGTTGATCAACATCAGCCTGATTAAGACTTATGTTGAAACTAGTACCATTATTCATAAAGCATAGAAACATCAAATTATGTGTATTGAGTAGGTGGACCTTCCTTGCCTTTGATTGTGATCAATTTTTTCAATGCAGATCCAGAATAAAACTTATTGCTTACGATTGGGAAGATGAGTTTAACCAATGACTCTTTCGGGAAAACAGCATCTCACCCGTCTAGAGATTTCACCTGTCTAGAGATTTCTTAAGATGTGATTTCGATTATGTTTCACAATATTTCTTCGATTCTTTCAACACTAAAATGTTACTCCATATAATTCGTGTAATCTGGGAATTCGCGTAGTTTTACTTTTCCGTTTCAGTAATAATGTTAACGGTCCTTCTGTTGACGACCATATATCATGTTGAGTCTTCAAGAGCAAGTAAGAGCAGATTACTTAGCGTAGTTTTTGCAATCCCGTGTTAATTGCTGCGCAAAACAATAGAGAGAAGCAATTAACATCGAGTACTGGTGCGTTGGTGGCTTGAGATTTATGATCTGTGTATACAAAAACTTCAGCACAATAATAGTCTCGGACGCAGATAACCTGCTGTTACAAACTGTGTCTAGAAAAATATTTGTCTCGGTGCTCCTTTTGTCCACTGCCGTGATAAATTGTAGGAGGCGACTCAGGTCAGGACCGTTTTCCATACCAAATGCTACAATTTCATCCGATAGTCGGATGTGTTGTGTCAGTCGATTGAGTTTCTTGAATACAATACTATAGTCAGGGACACAAGAATTCAGACCTTCTTTCTTACAGAAAACCATTCATCGCAACAGCGAGCTCACTGGTAAGTATTTGAAAGGACATCACTTTGGTGTTGGAAATGCTAATGATCAGCACGCTCTGCCGTTAGCATAAGTCCGGCTGATTCCTCTCTGCCATGGCATACGTTTCAGTAAATGGCCCATGTTGTCTATGAACAACAAAGGTGAGAGATTACAGCCTTCTAGCGCCTGTAACAACTGCGAACCAAGAACACATTTTAATTTAAATTCTCACTGGGGCCTGATTGTCAAAATAAACGCCTATGGTTGCCTGTAATAAACTGCCCTTGATCTCTAGATCTACGAAACATAAACATAACGGTCTATTCCTTTTGTAGATTTTTCAGCTACTTACTTTGCGCATTTTGAAAATCTGGTCCTAATACCCCTCAGTGACCTGTAACCGTTCTGGTTTTAATCCAACTTTCTCGTCACCAATGATCGAATCCTCTTCTCTTTTAATACCCGTAAACACCTTACCTTGTAGACCGATCAATGAATTTCCCCAATAGTTGTTGAAATTCTTCCTGTTCCTCTGATTATAGGAACAATTACTGCTTTCATCGTTACCAGCTTACCCTAATTCCATACTTATCTTATTAATGTGTGAAGCCATTCCATCCCTGTCCTCCCGCTATATTTCGTATATTTCTGATGATGTAGAACTATTAATTTTATATGGTTCGAACAGTTTTAAATACGGTTTCCTACGCTGTTTCAACATTAACAAATACATACTGTAATATTCATCATAAATTAATTAAATCAATTAAATTAATCATTGTGTACCGGCGGTCCTTACTGAATAAGATGCTTCATTATTTCGAGCCTAATTGTGGTTTTAATTATTAGAACCTGTTGAAATATCATCTTATGCGTTCTAGAATACATTATTTTGAATGCTTCCCCTTTTTTCAACAATTTAAGGAATTCAGTCTTTGGACTATTTCGTGACAGTAACGTAATCGCATTCCTATTGATGAACTGTGAGTTGACTTTTCCAAGACCTTTGCTCACTGGTCAGATTACTAAAAATGTAGAGTAATATTAGATAATGAGACATTTTTCTATGAATTCGGAAGGGTATTGTGATAGCATTAGTCGCTTGTGTGATTTCAAGGGCACATACAATTTCGTGGAACGATTGAGGAATTTGACATATGTGGCAAGATGTTTATTTTAGGATTGGTAGATTGAAATACGGCACCAGATCTACATATATTTTACCCAGCGACAGTGGTGAACACATCTTCTTATAGATACGTCGCGCCAAATGCTTCCACGTTTCTTTTGGTACACTGCCACACGCCTTCTCTAGATTTACAAAACCTGAGCATGACATGACTTTACGCACATTAACGTCGAATCCGAACCAAAAGAAATTAGACTTTTTTGAAAAAAGACATGCTCTGACAGGAATTCTAACCATAGTCTCCTTGGTTAGAATTAATCCCATGAATGTTATCCAAATATTATAGACAAAGATGAACGTGCTGAATGCGCAATCGGAGTTGAGTTCGCGGATATGTTATATGGCACATAATAATGCAGAACTATAATGGGAATGACGTGAAGTGCATGGAGTTACACTGGGTAGTAGAGCCTGCACCTGAAGGTGTCTGTTCAAGCAATACAAGACTTCAATCTCCTGAGCGCTAGGAACTGCCAAGTCAAACTGAGTACGAACTATCTCCAGCCAAAAAGTCAAGGCCCAGTAGATTGGAAGATACTGAGGACATCAAACTGGAGAACATTAATGAAGACTATTACAACCGTAGCTTCAATTCCTACAGTAAACTGAGGCGTTAAAGTGATAAATCAAATTGTGACTAGTAAATGACGAGAAGCACCTCACTTCATAAGAAACAGGCTGTCACACTTACAAACTTAAGAAAGCATGTGAGGTTGCAATTTGATTGATCAAGGGCGTATGGATTTACAGTTCACTGTTGGCACCTGCAAACTTGTAAAATAGTTGATCTGAACAATTTCAAAGCTTCGACTTCTTTTATCGACAGCCTTAAGGCTGAATGTCTCATTTAAATAGGAATATTACTACTTTCGTCAAACGTAAGGACGTAGAAAATGATAATAATCGTCGGAAGACAATAACGTTTGTGGAGGAAGTTAAATTTATACCAGACGGAAGTGTGGACGAAGGACTTATTTGGAACTGTGAAAAAGAGTCAATTTCATTATGAAATATCTTCAATGTTAATACTATCTCACAAAGAGAGAAAACTAAAGCTTATGTGTTGTAGTCTGTACGAAGCTTTGCACACAACTATACAATCGATGTGGCTTTATCATTGAATGGCAGATTAGCTAACAAATTGTATATCTGTTTTCAAGAGACACAAGGTACTTTCGGCACAAATGTTGCAAAGAAACTTGAACTAACATGACCACAAAACATTCATGTGGAGGCAAACAAAAATGCTTGGAAAAATTACGAAAGAACATGAAAAGTTTTTTATTTCTGTTCTTGGTGAACATGTAAGTGAAAAAGAGCTTATTGCTGTGTGAATCCCGGTGAGGTCGTACAGATCTTACGCTTTTAGCTGCAAGTTTTCTAAACAACGATGTTATACTTAAGAAAGATAACAATAAAATATTGCCAGCCTCTTGACGTGTACGTCTTTCGGCAATATAAGCTTTATAAGAAAAGGATGGTTGATTTTGTAGGACAATAATGTGAAAAACCATAAATAAAATTATATGATAGGAATTTCATCGTTAGACTTCACTCTGCGATGTACAGTACAATCAATTTTCTGCACCTAAGTGCAAGCTTACATCACTTATTTGGCAAAAGACATATTTTGACATTAATAAACCCGTATCATTGTTTGAAAATGTAATTAGTATCGCTTTTGATATTTGCTTGAATGCGAAAGTGGTGTGTCGACTGTAAAAAGATCGCTTTAGTGAGATATGCATATTATTGTCTTACTCTCTGTTTTAACCACTTAATTGAAATTCAACATCTGTACTTTGAAGATTAATAACAGCGCTAATAAGATCGGTATAACAAATGTCTTTTACGTATCGTAATTACTTTAAGCAGAGGGTTTGTGACACTGTTGATGGAAAATGTGGCAATATACTCACGGCACTGAACTATTTGCGTGTTTCCTCATACTATATTGATATTGTGTTTCCTTGCGTTACCCATGTTCCTCTCTTAGGACTTGAATAGATGATTATTTAGGTGTCTCTTGAGCTAGAATGCACAGTTTTGCGTGGGAGTGACTCAGACCACAGTTATTGTGATGAACGATCTATATTTCCCTGCGGTTCAGAGCGTTCGAGGTTAAATGTGTCCCTTGTAATTTAAACGAGATAGTGGTTAGCCCTATGCTCGGCCTTCTTTACCCCCAGGAATTAACCTGGTACTCATTCCTCGGAACCCCACGGCAAGGTGCCTCGTCAGAAATGCAAGTCTCATGTTTACGTTTTTTCAACTTCCTCACGGGAAATCGAAGACATGTCCATCCAGATGAGCCGAGCCCGAGGCAGTCCCCGCGAAAATCTCTTCAAGTAATTGAGTATTCTGTCAGTATGATCCTTAGTGACTAGGATAATCGAATCGCCGGGCTGAGTAGCTCAGACGGTAGAGGGCTCAGCCCAACTTGGCAGGTTAGATCCTGGCTCAGTCCAGTGGTATTTGAAGATGCTCAGATACGTCCGCCTCGTGTCGATAGATATGCTGGAACGTAAAAGAACTCCTGCGGGACAAAATTCCTCGGCGTCTCCGAAAACCGAAAAAGTAGTTAATGCGACGTAAAGCCAAAACTGTAAAAGTGCCTGTTGATTGATTTACGCCCCACTTGTCTCTCATTTATGACTCTGATAGTATGGCAACTGCTGATTAATGACATTCAGAGCACGGCTAGTGTATCTGGATATTAATCTTGTTTTTACGCCTCATTATAGCGCTACTATCGGTTTTTTCGATTTACTTGTAACTGCATAACATTTCGGTAGTAGGTTCTATTTGAGGGTCCAACCAGCCTCCAGGTTGGCGAGTTGACCGACTAATCTCAGACGACTGAGGCGGGATTCATCCTTCAAACTTGGGCTCAGAATGTGGGAAAGTAACCACCTGCGCTACTCAGCAGAACGAAACCCTACCACATCAATCAATCAATCAATCAATCAATCAATCAATCAATCAATCAATCAATCAATCAATCAATCAATCAATCAATCAATCAATCAATTAATCAATTAATCAATTAATTAATTAATTAATTAATTAATTAATTAATCAATCAATCAGTGATCTACATTTAGGACGCTCGTCCAGGTGGCAGATTCCCATTCATATTTACATTTATTTATAATTGTTTACCAGCTTTTTCTTAAATATTTTCAACGAACTTGGACATTTGTCCTACATTTCCCTTGATAATTTATTCTAATCCCTTACTCCTCCTCCTATAAATGAATATTCACCCAAATCTGTTCTCTTGAATTCCAACTTTATCTTCATATTATGATCTTTCTTACTGTTAAAAGCTCCACTCAAGCTTATCCTTCTACTTATGTCAATCTATGCCAACTCGCCACTGACAGCTTGAAACATACAACATAGTCGAGCATCTCGTCTCCTTACTCCCTAGTTTTCCCAGCCCAGAGTTTGCAACAATTCTGCAACTGATTTACTACTCTATACAGTATAAAATCATCCGCAAATATCCTTATCTGTAATTCCAAATCTTTACTCATATCATTTATATATAAGAACATATAAGGGTCCAATAACAGCGCCCTGCGGGACCCCCTGTTAATCATTACAGGCTCAAATAATGCTTCACCTACTCTAATTCTCTGAGTTCAGTTCTCTAGAAATATTGCCACCCATTCAACCACTGTTTTGTCTAGTCCAATTGCCCTCATTTTCGTCAGTAATCCCCGTGATCTTTTCTGTCCCTTCAGCCCCGTCTTGAGATTGATTTCTCGATCGTGAAGAATTCAGGAAGTAAAGGGACTGGCGTTCTGCTGAAAAGTGTGAAGTAACAATGTCCACTTTGATCTGTACGAACAGACATGTATATGTGCGCGTAATAGTTATGTTCCCGGAGAGTCTCGTCTTTATCGCTGTTATTGACAACACGTGGCCACAAGGAGATTGCTTTGTTACTGTTAGTTCCTTGTACCGAGAAAAGATGCTATTTAACTTGTTATTATTAATGAACCGCAGAGATAAGGAGGTGTTTACGAGGAGCATTGTATTGCCTGGCTTTAACTGGTTCCGCGATAAGTGAAGGTGTAACACTACACGCCCTCGCTAGATAAAGACGATGAGATACAGAAAACAACAACGAGCAGGAGCACAGTCCCTTGGGAAATCGGCCTCATGAATCAAGAAATTCCCATGTACATTATCATTGCTACGAACACTTCCTGACACAATAGAATGAGCGTACTCTTGTACATTACACACGCACATACAGTGCGTTTCTCTCATCGGTTCGCCAGTAGGTGCGCACAGCTTATCTGCCATCCGTTGATTCATCACTCCCCACTCCGCGGCGTAGCAACAAGGACAGAACTTCGCTCACTTTATCCGTGCATGATATGAGATAACAAATAAAATTAAGAAATTTAGTAACTAAGAATTAAGAAAAATAGCTCGTACCTTATGACATGAGATGTTGGAATTTTAACATTTTCATCATGTTGAGCTCTTCAAAACCCCGGCTTCTTGTACAAGTTGTCTTAGGGTTTTTGTAGGCGTATGTTCTAATCTTTCTGCGATTTCATTTACTTTTTTCCTCGTTAAGTAGGTTTACACGTTTTTTTTAACACGTCGCTTCTTATCGAGTAAAGAATCAGTTCCTCTCAATTTCTTTACGAGTTTCTCTGAGAACTCTCTATGTGGAGGGCGTACACCTGGAAATTGTGTTACAAATCGCCTAATGACTTCCCTGCAAAACTCTGTTTTCATATAATTATTGTATTTAAATACCCTCAATCAATCAATCAATCAATACTGATCTGCATTTAGGGCAGTCGCCCAGGTGGCAGATTCCCTATCTGTTGCTTTCCTAGCCTTTTCCGAAATGATTTCAAAGAAATTGGAAATTTATTGAACATCTCCCTTGGTAAGTTATTCCAATCCCTAACTCCCCTTCCTATAAATGAATATTTGCCCCAGTTTGTCCTCTTGAATTCCAACTTTATCTTCATATTGTGATCTTTCCTACTTTTATAGACGCCATTCAAACCTATTCGTCTACTAATGTCATTCCACGCCATCTCTCCGCTGACAGCTCGGAACATACCACTTAGTCGAGCAGCTCTTCTTCTTTCTCTCAATTCTTCCCAACCCAAACATTGCAACATTTTTGTAACGCTACTCTTTTGTCGGAAATCACCCAGAACAAATCGAGCTGCTTTTCTTTGGATTTTTTCCAGTTCTTGAATCAGGTAATCCTGGTGAGGGTCCCATACACTGGAACCATACTCTAGTTGGGGTCTTACCAGAGACTTATATGCACTCTCCTTTACATCCTTACTACAACCCCTAAACACCCTCATAACCATGTGCAGAGATCGGTACCCTTTATTTACAATCCCATTTATGTGATTACCCCAGTGAAGATCTTTCCTTATATTAACACCTAGATACTTACAATGATCCCCAAAAGGAACTTTCACCCCATCAACGCAGTAATTAAAACTGAGAGGACTTTTCCTATTTGTAAAACTCACAACCTGACTTTTAGCCCCATTTATCAACATACCATTGCCTGCTGTCCATCTCACAATATTTTCGAGGTCACGTTGCAGTTGCTCACAATCTTGTAACTTATTTATCACTCTATAGAGAATAACATCATCCGCAAAAAGCCTTACCTCCGATTCCACTCCTTTACTCATATCATTTATATATATAAGAAAACATAAAGGTCCGATAACACTGCCCTGAGGAACTCCCCTCTCAACTATTACAGGGTCAGACAAAGCTTCACCTACTCTAACTCTCTGAGATCTATTTCCTAGAAATATAGCAACCCATTCAGTCACTCTTTTGTCTAGTCCAATTGCACTCATTTTTGCCAGTAGTCTCCCATGATCCACCCTATCAAATGCTTTAGACATGTCAATCGCGATACAGTCCATTTGACCTCCAGAATCCAAGATATCTGCTATATCTTGCTGGAATCCTACAAGTTGAGCTTCAGTGGAATAACCTTTCCTAAAACCGAATTGCCTTCTATCGAACCAGTTATTAATTTCACAAACATGTCTAATATAATCAGAAAGAATGCCTTCCCAAAGCTTACATACAATGCATGTCAAACTTACTGGCCTGTAATTTTCAGCTTTATGTCTATCACCCTTTCCTTTATACACAGGGGCTACTATAGCAACTCTCCATTCATCTGGTATAGCTCCTTCGGCCAAACAATAATCAAATAAGTACTTCAGATATGGTACTATATCCCAACCCATTGTCTTTAGTATATCCCCAGAAATCTGATCAATTCCAGCCGCTTTTCTAGTTTTCAACTTTTGTATCTTATTGTAAATGACATTATTATCATACGTAAATTTTATTACTTCTTTGGCCTTAGTCTCTTCCTCTATCTCGACATTATCCTTGTAACCAACAATCTTTACATACTGCTGACTGAATACTTCTGCCTTTTGAAGATCCTCACATACACACTCCCCTTGTTCATTAATTATTCCTGGAATGTCCTTCTTGGAACCTGTTTCTGCCTTAAAATACCTATACATACCCTTCCATTTTTCACTAAAATTTGTATGACTGCCAATTATGCTTGCCATCATGTTATCCTTAGCTGCCTTCTTTGCTAGATTCAATTTTCTAGTAAGTTCCTTCAATTTCTCCTTACTTCCACAGCCATTTCTAACTCTATTTCTTTCCAGTCTGCACCTCCTTCTTAGTCTCTTTATTTCTCTATTATAATAAGGTGGGTCTTTACCATTCCTTACCACCCTTAAAGGTACAAACCTGTTTTCGCATTCCTCAACAATTTCTTTAAACCCATCCCAGAGTCTGTTTACATTTTTATTTACCGTTTTCCACCGATCATAGTTACTTTTTAGAAACTGCCTCATACCTGCTTTATCAGCCATATGGTACTGCCTAACAGTCCTACTTTTAAGACCTTCCTTTCTATCACATTTATTTTTAACTACCACAAAAACAGCTTCATGATCACTAATACCATCTATTACTTCAGTTTCCCTATAGAGCTCATCTGGTTTTATCAGCACCACATCCAAAATATTTTTCCCTCTGGTTGGTTCCATCACTTTCTGAATCAGCTGTCCTTCCCATATTAACTTATTTGCCATTTGTTGGTCATGCTTCCTGTCGTTCGCATTTCCTTCCCAATTGACATCTGGCAAATTCAGATCTCCCGCTACAATCACATTTCTTTCCATGTCGTTTCCCACATATCTGACTATCCTATCAAATAATTCCGAATCCACATCAGTGCTACCCTTTCCCGATCTGTACACTCCAAATATATCAAGTTGCCTATTATCTTTAGAAATGAGCCTTACACCTAGAATTTCATGTGTCTCATCTTTAACTTTTTCGTAGCTTACAAATTCTTCTTTCACCAGAATGAAAACTCCCCCTCCCACCTTTCCTATCCTATCTCTACGATACACACTCCAGTACCGTGAGAAAATTTCTGCATCCATTATATCATTTCTCAGCCATGATTCAACTCCTATTACAATATCTGGTAAATATATATCTATTAAATTACTTAATTCTATTCCTTTCTTTACAATACTTCTACAGTTCAACACTAACAATTTTATGTCATCCCTACTTGATTTCCAGTTCCCTGTTCCCTTATCACCGCTCCCTAGGCAATCCCGTTTCCCTGAATGTACCTCCCTATTACCCTTCCAAACAAATTTCCTAACTTATACGTACCACTGCGGTTTAAATGAAGGCCATCCGAGCGCAGATCCCTTTCTCCTACCCACCCATTAGGATCTAGAAATTTCACTCCCAGTTTCCCACATACCCACTCCATAGTCTCATTTAAATCCCGAATCACCCTCCAGTCAGTATCCCTCCTACACAGTATTCCACTAATAACAATCTCCGCTTTCTTAAACTTCACCCGTGCTGCATTTACCAGATCCCACACATCTCCAACTATGTTGGTACTTACATCAGCTTGCCTTACGTTGTTGGTACCAACGTGAAACACTACCACCTTCTCCTTCCCCTCCTCCCTCTCTTCTACTTTCCTCAACATCTGCCTCAACCTAATTCCTGGATAACATTCTACCCTGGTTCCCTTTCCTCCACACACTTTCCCCACGTGTCTAACGATGGAATCCCCCATGACCAGAGCCTCAACCCTACCCACCTCATTTGATCCCCTCCCCTCCTGGTCAGCCCTATCTTTCCTGATAGCTGCAGAAGCTACTTCCTCCTCCCTTTTCTCCTTCCCATGACCCTGTTCCACCTGTCTTTTCCTATCCTCTACTCTACATTTCCCTTTCCTACCCTTTCCTCTACCGTGTACCCATATGGAGTCAGTATGAGAATTATACCCCGAAGTAACACTTCAGAACTCGAAAACAGTTGGAGCGACAGATCAACACTTGGTACACATTCTAAGCACGGACCTGAACTGCGAAGTGCGGGCATTCCCGTGCTGTCGCTGCGCTCTGTAACGCGAAGTGATGAGACAGCGGGAGGCAGATACAGTAAGCTGGGCGCGCCTGCCGGCCGACCGATGAGAGAAACTCAAATAACATGTTAAGAAAATGATTTAATGTCAATCCTAAGTGCATTTCTTACATTGCATAGGGCGTGAGAGCCGAGTGACATCCTTGCTGGCTTTTCATCAAGGCGGCCATGGATGGAATCCGGTCAGAGCAAGTTACGGTTGCCAGGTTTTCAAATTAAAAATACGGGAGATGGCCAAATCTCCCAGGAGGCCGTTATATACAACTGTAATTTAAGATAAATATCATAAAACTAGGCTCATTAAGACTTTGTATTCCCCCAGAAACATTGGCTAAAAGTCGGTATCTGCTCCAGCTACCAGTTTCTTTGCAGCGCCTTACCCCCACTCTCGCCACTGCATGCCAGTACTTATTGAGTGTTTAGAAGCAGTCAATAATGAGTGTTTCCCGAAAAGTTTACATATTGCAACTCCTTTTACAAAACAGGTTGAAAATTAACGAGAATTCGTCATTGTAGATGGTACTTAAAATATTTAATTAAATTAACTTTCATAGCATCATAACAATATTCATATTGCCCGGCTCGTTGGCTGAATGATCAGCGTACTGGCCTTCGGTTCAGAGGGTCCCGGATTCGATTCCCGGCCGGGTCGGGGAATTTAACCTTCAATGGTTAATTCCAATGGCTCGGGGGATATTCCCAACATCCCTGCAACTCACACATAACACTATCCTCCAACAGAATAACACGCAGTTACCTACACATGGCAGATGCCGTCCACCCTCATCGGAGGGTCTGCCTTACAAGGGCTTCACCTGGTTAGAAATAGCCACACGAAATTATTAAAAAACTATTCATATTTACCAAAATATTTAATTACAAGAAATTTCATAGGATCATAGCTCTATTCATATTTTCCATTCGCATTGCACTCTTTAAATAAATTGACATGTTTGAAATAGGTGAAAACGCGTTAAATACGGGAGATCTGGCGGAAATGCGGGAGACGGGAGAAAATGTGGGTAAAATACAAGGGATCTGGTAGCTAGAGCAAGTTGGCGTTTCGAAATGTAAAATCACGTCGTTGTGGTTCGTGGAGGTCTCGTATCTATGATCACGATGTTAACAACCATGTAGAACATCTTTCTTCTCACATAACATATTTATGTTTCTATGAAGAATCAACATTTCTGCATTAAATGTTCGTCTTCGTCTATACATTTTGTAAAATCTATTATCTTGCCAGAACGATCATAGTTTCATCTGATTAATAGTGTGTTTCTTAATATTTTTGTATGATCTGTGGTAAAGATATTTAAGTATTTTTCTAATAGGTAAGTAGACAGTGTATCCCCTCCTCAAAAGTAGGATACGTGTACAAGTGTGAGTGAGTTGTAAGGACTACCACTGCAATAAATACGGGAGATCTGGCGGAAATATGGGAGACGGGAGGAAATGTGGGTAAAATACGGGAGACCTGACAATGGTGGAAGCTTTTACCTTCCACTCCTCCAAGGGCCTTAATGGCCTGTACGGAGGTGACTGCTTTTGCTTTTTACTTCACCATAAAGTGTAAATTTTAATGACTTGTTATGAACCTTGCTCATTTCAGTTAACGTTTTGTACAAACATTCACGTTCGAGCCAGCCAAATCGCGTGCTGGGTTCCATTCAATCTGACTGAAGGACTGTGAAGGCGGGAAAAGGTTCGTGAGCTCCCTACGTGGGCGGATGAGTTTGAAACGAGGAAGTAAATACTGCTCACGTCGCTGTGTACACAACGTCCTTCCTCTCGTATCGTAAATATCCAAGTACCGTAAGTGTTGTACTTGATTATAAAAATGTGTTCGTATGCAGAGTTCCTTCTCCATTCAGCTCCGTTGGAGTTGAAGAGCTCGCTGCTTCGGTTTGCTCGGCTGAATGGGCTAACTCGTACAATAATAATAATAATAATAATAATAATAATAATAATAATAATAATAATAATAATAATAATAATAATAATAATACCGAGCTCGATAGTTGTAGTCGCTTAAGTGCGGCCACTATCCAGACAGTGGGTTCGAACCCCACTGTCTGCAGCCCTGAACATGATTTTCCGTGCCAGGCAAATGCGTACCTTAATAAAGGCCACGGCCGCTTCCTTCCCACTCCTAGCCCTTTCCTGTCCCATCGTCACCATAAGACATGTCTGTGTCGGTGCGACGTGAAACAATTTGTAAGGAATAATAATAATAATGTCCGGCTGCTCCATGGCCATTGGTCACAGGGGTCCCGGCAGTATCGAGAATTTTAACCATCATTGCTTTATTTCACTGCCACGAGGGCTGGTTGTACGTAGGTCGAGTCATGTCATGACAACTATTTTTTTCTCGCGAACAGGAGACAACACGGAAAATCTAAGATATGCATTTGGAAACGTACGGTATGTACTTGCGTATGATGCTACTAGATGGTGTATGTAAACAACAGTGTGGGTCTAAGCATGCCCTCAAGTTCAGTGTGTGAGTGAGAACATCACAAAATGGAAGTTAGCAAGGAGGAGCAACGATCGTGTGTCATCCACTGCGTGAGGGAAACACTGTCAATGCAGTTGTACCAATTGCGCCGTGCAGTGCGAACCAAACGTCCAGATCTTTTGGACAACGCCATAATCCTACATGATAACGCGACAGCTCACACAGCAGCCATCGTTCAGCGTCGCTTACAACGGTGGGGATGGGAGGTTCTTCCACACCCGCCTTATTCGCCTGGTCTGAGCCCATGTGACTATGATCTAATCCCCAAAGTCAAGAAGCCATTACGTGGACAACGGTTTGCTAACAAAGAGGACATCGTAACAGAATTTCGGTGAGAGGTGTCACACGTTAGCGATACACATGCAACGAATGGTATTCAGCGCTTGCCCCACCGCTGGCAACGCACAGTGGAAACCTTGGGTGATTATATGGAAGGTTTGTAACCAGTGGAGACCTGTCCTTTGTACGTAGTCTTGTGTATTTGCTGTCTATACCATAATAAAACAGTCTTTACCAATGGCCTGTGTTCTGTCACTTTCCTACGAGAATCTCCTGAAGTCAGATTTGTCTTCAGGCACTATACATAAGTACATGCCCTATATTTCCAAATGCATATCTTAGATTTTTCCATGTTGTCTCCTGTTCGCGAGAAAAAAAATAGTTGCCATGACTTATGACTAGACCCTCGTATGTATGTGTCGTCTACATCATCATTTCATCTTCATCACGAAGCGCAGGTTGCCTAAGGGCATCAAATCAAAAGACCTGCACCTGGCGAGCCGAACATGACCTCGGACACTCCCGGCACTAAAAGCCATACGCCGTTTTATTTAATAATAATAATAATAATAATAATAATAATAATAATAATAATAATAATAATAATAATAGTAATCAGATAAGGTCATAGCCACTCGCACCTATCAGAAATTTATTTTGAACGATCTAACCATTTAACTGGGTAACTGTCGCCGCTGCTCCATGTCAGTAGAAAACATTCAGCACATTATATCAGGCTGCCCACATCTAGCGAATTTAGGCCACAAACATCGACTGCTGGACCAAATAGCAAAAATCATCCACCAGAAACTTGCCCTCCAGAGTAAACTACTTACTCTGGCTTTTGGAAATACACAACAGGAGCAGTGCTTAAAATCTCCAGCTATAAACCCCTCTGAGACAGAGACTGCGTTATTATAATGGATGTCGCTGTGAGACCAGATATCATATTTGTTGATAAGGCTAGGAAGGCTGCATTCCTCACAGATAGCCTGGAGCGAGCTGACCGTGGGGTGAGGAGCGCGCAACTGTGAGCTTGCATTCGGGAGATACTGAGCGAACCCCACTGTCGGCAGCCCTGAAGATGGTATTCCGTGGTTCCCATTTACACACTAGGCAAATGTGCCTTAATTAAGGCCACGGCCGCTTCCTTTCCACTCTCAGCCCATTCCTATCCCATCGTCGCCATAAGACCAATCGGTGTCGGTGGGACGTAATGCCAATTGTGTAAAGAAATAAAATAAATAAAAGCAGCATCTCCAAACACTTGCAATCTGTCGAGAATAACAACAAAATAGTGAAGTACACGATCTATCAATAGAAATACAATGCATGCGGAAACTTCATTCTGTAACCACCCTTCTAATAGTTTTATCGGGTGCTATGTTTTTCCTAGGATTCTCCACACTTAATCTGCAATCCATCCACTTCAAAAGGCTCATCTCCTGCATACCTGCCACTTTGTGAGGAAGTTCCTAGGCACGAACTCCAGTATCCTGCCGTCTGAACCACTCAGACTGGCATTTAACATTTGATAAGCTGTATTCATTCATAAGGTATTCAGACTTTTATAGTTTTGTGAACATTTTTTTTCAAAAATAGCGGAAATTGAAGGCCTTGCTAGTTGTTTCAGACCAACGTACATGAGCGAAAATTCGATCAGCTTGTCTTTAAACTGGCTGACTATTCATGCGTCCTTTCGGCGCAAGGCCTAATAAACGAACACGATGACTGTGTAAGGCAGGGTAAGTCCTAGCGCAAAGAGAAGACTGGCATTAATCAAGAGATTTGTTCTGCTTTAGTTACTTGTCTCGGCCTATGACAAATTAGTCTCAACGGTCACGCAGTCTGATAACAGCCAGATTTGTGCGCATTTATAAGCCAAGAATCAGTGCACAACGAACTGACGTACCGATCTCTACTGACCGGGGCTTTAGACACGATTGTGTACGTGTAAAGTAGGGCAAATGGTGGGGAAATAATGAAACCTTTTCTAACAGCTCTTCCTATGAGAATTGTTGTAGAAACTTAATGACTTTTTCACCTCATGATCATTAGTTATTATAACCTCAACATTCCGCCGAAAATGAAGTATGTTTGTCTGAATTGTTTGTTAACACTTTTAAACGATTTGTACAGCAAGAATTTTGTACCTTTTATAATTCATACTTCGAAGTCCATCTATATTTACTTAGGAAAAAAGGATATGAAAGCGGGGGGGGGGGGGAAGTAAATTCGGTGGCATTCGACGGTCCTTAAATACGCCAGCCCCGTGTCGACAGATTTAGTAGCACGTAAAAAGGCAGCGCGACAACATTCCGGCACCTCGGCGTCTCCGAAAACCGTAAAAATAATTGGGCGTAAAACTGAAAACGAATTTATTATTAAAATGAAAAATGTTATATATATACATATATATTTTTTTGCTGGAGTTTTAACTACGCATTTACACATAGGTTTTTCACGACGCAGGGATGGGCAAGTGTTAGGATTGAAAAGGTGTGCTTGTTCGTAGCTACGAGACTCGAACCGTTTAGCCAGCTCGCTCACATTTTATGTAATAATAAGAAAGTCGTATTTCTGATACGTTTATCCTGAGCCTTGAGAGAGAAACTTAATGCTAGAGAAGCCCTAATTGTTTATACTATACTGTCACCACAATGTTTGATGCAAAATAATGAACCTGTGAGTTTAAGTTGCTATAAAAAATATCCGTGTGTTTCCATTAAATTAAGTCTCTTTTAAAACTTTTTTTTTTTTTTTTTTTTTGCTATTTGCTTTACGTCGCACCGACACATATGTCTTATGGCGACGATGGGATGGGAAAGGCCTAGGAATGGGAAGGAAGCGGCCGTGGCCTTAATTAAGGTACAGCCCCAGCATTTGCCTGGTGTGAAAATGGGAAACCACGGAAAACCATCTTCAGGGCTGCCGACAGTGGTGTTCGAACCCACTATCTCCCGATTACTGGATACTGGCCGCAATTAAGCGACTGTAGCTATCGAGCTTGGTCTCTTAAAAAAATACATATCAAGTTTAAAATCAAAGTTCTTCTCTTTGAGAAGTATTGAACAAAGTCGTGGTAACTATTAGTGAATATTTCTCTTTAAGTGTCTATCATCGACTGCGTTTTGTACTTTATTAGAAGCTCATCTCCGGCATAGTGGCGTGATAAGGGGCGGGGGGCCCATGACTGTTTCTTAATTCAGTAGCTAAAGACTGATTTCACATAATGATAAAGGTACAGCACACAATACAGCATCATTTCTATTACAGAGGGTTATTCCAAACTTAGGCCGTCTTAGTGCAGAGCTTCTTTTGTCAATAGGAGCACGGTAGTTATTTCTGAAAGAACGTGGGTTTCCCAACCCGTTCCAATAATAACCATCCCTTGCTGCCACTCACAACAATCAACAAGGGTTTTGAAGTAATTAGCCAGTTTTGAGAACACACTTGTCAGCGAAGACGAGACAACAAAGACATCCTTCGGATCTAAGCTCTAAATACTGAAGTTTCGAGCCTCTTTATAACTATCGGCATTCATTGTAGCTAAGTACTGTAGGCCTATGATGGACGGTTGTGTTGTAAGTTGTTTGGTCCTAGGAATGAGACTGTTTCTTAATATTGCGATGATCAATGTGTTGTGCTGACTATAATTAGAATATGCATTTCGTGTGTGTGTGGGGGGGGGGGGGGTTCGTACCATATATCTAAGTGTATTATTTTAGTTCCTTCGAATTTGGAAACTAAATTGTCTAACATTTTTTTCTTTGCGTTTAGGCCATCTACGGACCACGGTGCTTGTGTTCTAGCTGTGTTTTTGTCGTCGTCTGCCCCTTTTGGCATACTGGATTGTGTCCTTAGCGGCCTCTTGAGCCTTCCTGTTGGCCCAGTATTCCTTCATTTTCTCGCGGAATTCTTTCTTGCGCTCCTCTGACCAATTCCCGGCTCCTTTGTGGCTAGCTGATGTTAGGGATGTTAGGAAAGGTTTAGTTTCGACCACTAAACGGTATGCATTCTTGTCAGTTATGACGGCTTGATTAATATTAAGCTCTGCAAGATCTTTGTCCACTTGCATGGTCCAGGGGAATCCACTAGCTTTGCCTTTGTTAGCAACCTTGAAGATCTTTCTTCTGATGACATCTATGATGTTTTCTTGATGCTGGTAGACCTCATTGTTGGGTTTGTACCATTGCCTTCCATCTGGTAGGATCCTTGGTCCTATTATTCTTCTCAGGAATTTCCGATATTATTATTATTATTACTGTTATCTTCGTTGCTGTTCATTGTAATAATATGCAACCTTGTACTTCGAAATAAACTTGTAACTTTCCTTATCAGGAAACAAGGGGCCCATTTTCAATTATTGCGGGTGGGGGGTGGGGGTCGTGCTTCTTAGCGCCGCTACTGCTCCGGCAGTCATGGTTATAGAATCGAACGAATCCCAGCACAGTCAGTAGTTATTCTTGAAGAGACGTTAAACACCTGGACTAAATAAATCGTTCCATACTTCGTTCTTTATTCTTATTTTAAGAATTTTTTCCCGTACTGTAATTGTACAGTGTTTCGATTGAAATCTCTCTCTCTCTCTCTCTCTCTCTCTCTCATGATTAGTAATTTCTTCTGTTTCTTCTTTTGTTTTCCCGTCTTGCAACAACTACCACATTATATTTTTCTTGCGCTAATAAAGCCATTGCGTGTAGAATTCAAAGCGCTGTCACCCTGGTGAGAATCGAGCTACGAAACCAGCGCAAAGTGGGTGTTAACATATGAGCAGGTCGTGGTGGGCTGTGAAACTCGCAGACTGGTACTTGGTTGATTTTAACATGCAAATTTATTTGTCTGCTTTCACGTCGCCCACTATCAGCAAATCCCACTTCAGTTCACCTCGCACTCAACATTATCTGAAAACATAGTTCAAGATGTCTGTTTCTTGGTCGGTGTTCTTAATACGTTTTATGAACTGGAGACATCGTTGACCGTTAGCCATATGCATTTATGTATCTCTTTCGGGGAGATATGTGAAGAAGGGAATAGATGAGAACAAATATAGGATACAGTAGGTACGTAAAAATGAAAAGCTCAGTACAGCAAACTGCCCAGCCAAATTACATGCTGATATTGTTGTGCCACTTGGTCAGCAAGACAACGACTTCAGTCATATTACTAGTCTTTCTGTATCAAACTAGTCTATGGATTCATGTCTCAAACATCTACCGTCCGCCTCCGTAGCGTAATGGTTAGCACTATCAGCTGCCGTTCTCGGAGGCCCATGTTCGATTCACCGGTACTACCAGAAATTTAAGAATGGCAGGAAGACTGGTATGTGGTTAAAATGGTACTTGTAGCTGATCTCCATTGTACCATCTCGAGATGACGACACGAGTTTGTCCGGCTCCTTGGCTGAGTAGTCAGCGTATACTCTATCGGTTCAGAGGGCCCCGGGTTCGATTCCCGATCGCGTCGAAGATTTTAACCTTAAATTGTTAATTTCCGTGACTGTCCTCCACCACAATAACACGTAGTTTCCTATACTTTGCAGATGCCGCCCACCTTCGTCGGTGGGTCTGCCTTACAAGGGATGGCCCAAGCTAGCAATAGCCTAACGGAATTATTATTATTATATCTACCGACACCAGGTTGACGTATTTGAACACTTTCAAATAACACTAGACTTATCTTAGAAGTGAAACTACCGGGTGAGTTGGTCGTGCGGTTAGAGGCGTGCGGCTGTGAGCTTGCATCCGGGAGATAGTGGGTTCGAATCCCACTGTCGGCAGCCCTGAAGATGGTTTTCCGAGGTTTCCCATTTTCACACCAGGCAAATGCTTGGGTTGTACCTTAATTAAGGCCGCGGCCGCTTCCTTCCAACTCCTAGGCCTTTCCTATCCCATCGTCGCCATAAGGCCTATCTGCGTCTGTGCGACGTAAAGCCCCCTAGCAAAAACAAGTGAAACTTCCACAATATGTAGAGTTATTTAGTTATATTAGTTACATTGCCAACATTTCGTATACATTACAATATTCTTTGTAAAGACATTTTGTACGGAATGTACAGAAAACAACGAAACAGTTCAAACCAGAAGAAGAACTAAACAGCAATAGACTCAGTCAGGATCGAACCCGCCATCTTGGGTCCAGAAAGCGGGGCACTAAGATTTGAACATCAGGTCCCTAAACGTTGAAGTTTTCCAATACCAAACTGTGGATGTGGCCTACATCTATTGTAGATTGCCGCTGTGACTGTATAGTCCAGCAGCCTGATCAGGCACTGACTGCGCCTGGAGAGGAGTTTACGGATAACCAAATCGCAACCAAGATCTGATTTCTTTCAGGATGGAAGAAGACAGTGACCTTGCATTGGTCTTTAAAAGGCAAGAACAGTTTTTATAAGGTGAGTCATCGACCTCTAATAGTTGCATTAATAAACCGCAAATGAGTGTGTAGCAAAAAAAGAAGTTGCAGTAAGGCCGTCTCAAAGTGGGAGGACGACCATGGTTTCCGGGCGGCCAGAACAAGGAGTGTAGTCGGCGCCTCGAGGCCTAGCCGCTGTTTCATACGCATACAGTAGCACTTTCACAGGGAACTTTCCTTTTTCTGCTCTATTCCACAACTGTAAAAGAATCCGCTCATTAATCGCAGATGTCGCTCCATTCCAATAGAGCTTGCTTCATAAAGCAGACCCTACACGGTCAATAAAACTGTCAGTACCGAAAAATATTGACAGTAATACTGATCGCGTGTGGACTGGAATGATGGAATGAAGGCCAGTACTGAAGCAGATCCGGATTTCCTGATCTGCGAGCGTCAGTACTGTAGAGTGGTGGGTATACTGACAGTTATACTGACCGTGTGAGTGCTCTTGTCATTATTTTTGTCAGTATCAACGGAGCAGCGGTGGACGACAAATGCGTTTCTCACCAAGGCCAAGTAGAGGTGCTTGAGGAACCGTCAAGTACGCCTATTGCAAAAGTGTATCGAGCTATATGAAATGCTGCCAGAATAAACGTAACACAATACTTTACATGTTTCCACAACTGCTGTACTGATGGAAACTGGTGACATTATAGCGAAAAACTTTAAATCTTCAAAATTTTTATCAGTTGTAAGATACCTCACTGTCACCGCTAGGCCTAATCTCTCTGCCACCGATAAACAGCACCGCATGTATGTATTTTGCCTTATTACAAAAGGCTCTACCATTCGTAGTAATTTCGCAAAAGTAGCCTCACGCATTCGGAGATAGTTCTGATAATCTTCTGCTTCGGTATATTGTGTTTCCCTCAACACTTCATATGAGAATACTCTTCTCTTTTCCTAAGCCAATCTTTAACCCATCGTTTACGTTTAAAACTGCGTTTCGTGCAGTACTAATATGATAGCTACAAAATGCCCGTCTTTTACGATCCATTTGGATAGAATACCGCAATTGCATGTTATAAATCTCATTCCGTAGTGACGGTTATTGACTTTATTTGTAAAGTGAGAATGCCGCAATGGTAAGCTAGTGCACTGGTACTGACCAAAATATTGACAGTAATAATGATCGTGTAAGGTCGCTACAATATTGATGCGTACTGTCAGTATTATTGACTCAGTATTACTGATCAGTATTACTGACCGTGTAGGGTCTGCTTAAGGGGCATGATTAAGACGTAGCAAACTGACCTGCGCGATGTTCGATCTAGATATGATCCTGAGAAACTGCGGATTGATGTAAAAGAAATTGTTGAATAATTTGAGATATGTTCTTTATTGCTATTTCTAACTGCAAGTCTGTCTGTGATCGGAAATCAGTGCACTCGAGTAGTGATTGGATAATCGAACACAAAATAGCTTATTCATTATTTAATTTTATTCGATTAATCGATTACATTTCCCATTCGATTATTTTTCGATTATTCACTCGAATGAATTAGGCAATCGAATAGTGAATATTTTTTCCATTCGATTATTTTTGATTATCCACCCGAAACTCCATTGGAATCAATGAGGCAATCGAATTGTGAATTTTTCCATTCGATTATTCTTTCGATTATTTAAATAATCGGAAGAAGGTTATTCAATTATTAAAAGTATTCGATTATCCCATCACTACACCCAAGTTATTAAATCCTCTGACAACTTCTCGAGTGGCTGCGGTTCTGGGATCCATAGGTTGTCCTACACCGTATTAGTAACGTGGTTATAATGTGAAGGCTTATCGGTGTAAGTCGTCTAAAGAACTTAAGTAGCTTTACAACAGGTTTCAGGATTCTGAATTGAAGTACCATTCCGAAAATAAGGGTTTTGAAGATTTCAACAGTTTTAACCATACGACTTTTATTTTACTTTCTTCGTCTCTCAGCTGCTTGAATAATGAAGTTTTGAAAAGAGATTGTTTTTACTGTACGTGCAATTTATTTTGTGATGTTAAAATTCCATAAAATAAAATAAAATAATAGAAAATGCCAACGGCTGAAGCCGTGTTGAAACACCGGATCCCGTCAGATCTCCGAAGTTAAGCAACATTGGGCGTGGTCAGGAGTTCGATGGGTTGCCACGCGCTGTTTGGGGGGGGGGGTAAGGGAATGGAGGAGCGGAAAGGAACTGGCCACCCTACCGCACGTAAATTCCGGCTCAGGAACACCTCTGCGGAGGTTCGGACCTGCCTTCGGGCAGAATAACCCTTACCTTACCTAATAGAAAATGAACAAAAATCTATCTCTTAACATTAAAATGATACCAACGTTCGAAATTTAATATAGTGTGTCAAATATGTTGTGTTAGGCAGTTGCAAAGCAGAAGTCCAAGCCTTCTGTGGCTTTCTTGTTGATTTGTTTTTATCAAAATACAGTGGAACCTTGGATTGCGAGCATAATTCGTTCCGGCAACATGCTTGTAATCCAAAGTACTCGTATATCAAAGCATGTTTTCCCATAAGAAACTATTGAAACGCGGATGATTCGTCCGCAACACAAAAATATTTATTCGCATATCATTTCTAAAACAAAATATAACGTAAAACAAATTAAAGTGCACTTTTCCTTACAATAGAAACATTGTTGGTGTGAGGAAGACGAGAGATGACATGAGAAGTGTTACTGTGTAGCACGAATTTCACTATCGGAATCACTGCTATCTGTTGGCTCACTGGAATTTTGTTATTTTCATGCAACTTTAACGAGGAACATGTCCAATGATTGTTGCATTTGCCTCTTTTTTGAGGATTTCACGAAAATGTGACATTGTATTGTCATTGAACTGATTCATCGCTCGCACTGCTACAGCCTTATTCGGGTGGTGCTTTTCTAAAACATTTTGCACCGTTTCCCAAATTTTGCACTTCTCCCGAATATCCGTTGAAGTGAGAGATTCGGTTGACTTTTCCTCCTCCTCTTCCCCGGACGAGATCTCCATAACCTCCTCCTGTTGTTCGCGATGCAGGTCCATCAGTTCGTTGATGGTCAGTTCCTGGCTATGTTGTTCCACCAGCTCTTGAATGTCCACGTCATTCACCTCCAGCCCCATAGTCTTCCCTAAGGACACAATTTCATAGACAATCAGCGGCTCATTTTCACCAACAATCCCCTCAAAGTCACGTCCAAGAGTACAGTCAGGCCACAGCTTCCCCCAAGCAGAAGTGAGAGTTATCTTGGTGACTCCATCCCACGCTTTATCGTTGGGGAAATGATTCCTCCCAAACTCTCGGAGGGTAAGGTTTGTTCCTTCGGTCACTTCGAAGCATTGCTGAAATAATGCTTTGGTGTATAGCTTCTTGAAGTTAGAAATGACTTGCTGGTCCATAGTCTGGAGTAGTGGAGTAGTGTTCAGAGGAAGCAAATTAACCTTATCGAACTTGAATTCCTCCAATAAGTCGTCCTCAAGGCCTCAAGGCCTGGAGGATGAGCAGGAGCATTGTCCATAACCAGAAAGACTTTGAGCGGCAGATTATTTTCTGAAAGGTATTTCTTTACTACAGGACCAAAGACCTCGTTCATCCATTCAACGAACGAAGAGGGGAGGGGAAACGTCGGCACACGTGACGCTCGTATTGCGGAACTTCACTCACTTATCAAGTTACAATTTATTTAAAATGTTTGCTCGTCTTGCGAAACACTTGTAGACCAAGTTACTCGCATTCCGAGGTTTCACTGTACATTTTTGTTGATAATTTCTGTTAATATTGTGTAAGAAACTGAGTGAACAACTCAGTACAGACGTATGCGGTTCATTGGAAGTCCATATGTTCAGTTCACTATCAGTGTGTTGGAAATTTCATAAACACAGCGGACAGTTCTAGTGAGGCAAATGGCCCTGGAGATCGCTCAGCGAACAGCAGAAATGAGTACCAAGCTACTGAGGACAAAGGCGGTCGAGAATAAAACTAACCTCTCTACTCCAATTTTAGTCGATATTACAAATATTAGAAGTCTTAACCTTCCAGTGTGAGCAACACCATGAGTAGGCTATACGTGGCCTGTTATTAGTTCCACTACACCGTGGGTCTGCGTTGCTTGCGAGTAGTATCCTTAAGCTGCGTTTACACTAGCGAAACTCCCTCGCGGAAGTCGCTCGAGTGAAACTTACTCGCTTCGAGTGAAATTTCTCACTACCCAAAACAGAGCGCAATTCAGAGCGAAAAATAGCGCGAGTGGAGTGAGCCGCCTTCTACAAGCCTGAACGCTTCTGTTCTTGTTTTGCAGCCGCATGAGTTCCCAAGATTTTGAACAACTCGTTTCACTGATCAGTCAAAAAGTTGAAAAACAAGACACAACATTCAGAGAAGCAGTAACAGTGAGAGAAAGGTTGACTGTCACACTGAGTTTTTTTAGCAACTGGTGATTCGTACACAAGTTTGCAGTATTTATTTAAAATATCGAAGTGCACAATATCAAAAATCGTCTCAGAAGTTTGTGATGCGTTGATTGAAACACTTCAGGATTATTTGAAGGTAAGGATAATAATTAATCGCATTTAAAACAGTAAATCGACTCGGTATTACATATATATTTAAAAAAGTCAAATGAACAAATAGGAATGCTAATAATTAAAAATCACACAGTATTCATTCAATTCAGAAATACATCTTGTATCCAAACCGCGCCCATTTAAAAATAGCGTTCGATATATTTGTTAATTGTTGTGGATCAATACAAAAATGGGTGAAAATGTAAAATAAAGATAAAATAATGGAAGAAATATAAATCACAATCTAAGTAAAATTAGTCACAAGCGCAATAGCCCATCTAAATATGACGAATCCAAATGTTGAGGGCTTGTGCCTTCTGAATGTGGTGTTGTCTGCCCACTAGTGGAAGTTCTTCACAATGACCCAAGAATGCTTCCAAATAGGTACCGGTAGGTTAAAAAAAGTAATGAAATGACACAATTTTGAATTATAAACCAATAGTAATAGCTTACATGATCCAGTGACTCTGTTCTTATTTTCTTACGATCTTTCACTTCGATATGATCCCAGTAGCGCTTTCCTCTTCGCTTTTACTGTAGAGATAGGAAAGTTTAATTGAGAACTAATTTCCTTCCACACATCTTCTATTTTATTGCGATTGAAATAGTTTTTGTTTTTCGGATTCCACATAAAATCTCTATTTTTGTAGAGCTCGATGAGCTGCAAGCACTGTTCTTGATTCATCCCTCGCGCATCTACGGGGACCACGTTTAAGCTGCGTTTACACTAGCGAAACTCCTTCGCGAAAGTCGCTCGGGTGAAACTTGCTCGCTTCGATTGAAATTTCGTACTACCCAAAACAGAGCGCAATTCAGAGCGAAAAATAGCGCGAGTGGGGCGAGCCGCTTTCGACAAACCTGAACGCTTCTGTTCTTGTTTTGCAGCCAACATGGAAACTTGTTTTGTCCCTCTAGCCGCTGCAGCCCGTTTTCCATCATATCAATGTCATTTTTGATCAAGAAAGGGAAGAAGAAAAATCGGCGCCCCCGACGATGGTGGCGCAAACAATTATTCCTTGGAAGAAGCCAATGTGGAAACAGCTTTATGAAAGACATGGTACAGGAACCCATTGATGATACAATTAAGAACTTCGTCCGCATGAGTACCCAAGATTTTGAACAACTCGTTTCACTGATCAGTCAAAAAGTCGAAAAACAAGACACAACATTCAGAGAAGCAGTAACAGTGAGAGAAAGGTTGGCTGTCACACTGCGTTTTTTAGCAACTGGTGATTCGTACACAAGTTTGCAGTATTTATTTAAAATATCGAAGTGCACTATATCAAAAATCGTCCCAGAAGTTCGTGATGCGTTGATTGAAACACTTCAGGATTATTTGAAGGTAAGGATAATAATTAATCGCATTTAAAACAGTAAATCGACTCGGTATTACATGTATATTTAAAAAAGTCAAATGAATAAATAGGAATGCTAATAATTAAAAATCACACAGTATTCATTCAATACAGAAATACATTTCGTATCCAAACCGCGCCCATTTAAAAATAGCGTTCGATATATTTGTTAATTGTTGTGGATCAATACAAAAATGGGTGAAAATGTAAAATAAAGATAAAATAATGGAAGAAATATAAATCACAAACTAAGTAAAATTAGTCACAAGCGCAATAGCCCATCTAAATATGACGAATCCAAATGTTGAGGGCTTGTGCCTTCTGAATGTGGTGTTGTCTGCCCACTAGTGGAAGTTCTTCACAATGACCCAAGAATGCTTCCAAATAGGTACCGGTAGGTTAAAAAAAGTAATGAAATGACACAATTTTGAATTATAAACCAATAGTAATAGCTTACATGATCCAGTGACTCTGCTCTTATTTTCTTACGATCTTTCACTTCGATGAGAACTAATTTCCTTCCACACGTCTTCTATTTTATTGCGATTGAAATAGTTTTTGTTTTTCGGATTCCACATAAAATCTTTATTTTTGTAGAGTTTGATGAGCTGCAAGCACTGTTCTTGAATCATCCCTCGCGCAACTACGGGGACCACGTTTACACTGAGAGAAATTCGATGAGCGAAACCCTTTGATGCGCGGACAAAAACCGACTGACCTCCAGCTAGCAGCGAGGGCCCTCACTCCGCAATTACTCGACATTTTATGTGGAATCCCCCCCACCAAAAAAAAAACCTATTTCAATCGCAATAAAAGAGAAGATGCGTGGAAGGAAATTAGTTCTCAACTAAACTTTCCTATCTCTACAGTGAAAGGGAAGATGAAAGCGCTACCGGGATCATATCGAAGCGAAAGATCGAAAGAAAATAAGAGCAGAGTCACTGGATCAGGTAAGCAATTACTATTGGTTTATAATGCAAAATTGTGTCATTTCATTACTTTTTTGAACCTATTTTGAAGCATTCTTGGGTCACTGTGAAGAACTAAGCGCAACCGGCACGAAGAACGCAACACTTCAATTTCTTACAAAAACTGAAATTTATTTTAACTTTATGACACTTTTATGACACTAATCTACTATATGATGATGATGATGATGATGATGATGATGAAATAATGTAGCGACTGGAGGGACAAAATAAGTTTCCATGTTGGCTGCAAAACCAGAAGTGAAGCTTTCAGGCTTGTCGAAAGCGGCTCGCCCCACTCGCGCTATTTTTCACTCTGAATTGCGCTCTGTTTTGGGTAGTGCGAAATTTCACTCGAAGCGAGTTAAGTTTCACCCGAGGGACTTTCGCGAGGGAATTGCGCTTAGTGTAAACGCAGCTTTACGTGGGAAACACCATGGGTTTGTGTTACCTGTGAGTGGCGCCATTATGTGTACATACCATGGGTCTACATCACCTGTGATTAGTACCACCATGCGAGAAACACCATGAGTTTACGTTACCTGTTATTAGTACCACTTCAGGAGGAACACCATGGTTCTGCTTTTCCAGTGAATGCTATAATGAGGGGCCGGTGACCTGGCTTTTGGACCCCTTTGAACAACAAGCATCCTCTCTGAAAATAAGAAATTGGGATTTGGATCCAAAGACTCTTTTGGATTCATGGTCATTTCTTCATCATCATTCGTTTCAGATTCTAGCCGGTGGATACATGTTGAAGTTCTAATTCTCGTGTCATTTTGTTACACCTCGTACCATTAGGGCCGATGACTTATCTGTTAGGCTCCCGTAAACTACAATCATCACCATCATCATCATCGTCTTATTCTCCTTAATTTCCTTCTCCGATACGCAAGTGGGTTCGCAGATGCGAACTGGGTCTCGACTTGCCCATTTTTACGACCGGTTGCTCTTCCTGACGCCAGCTCTGTATGGAGGAATGTACTGTGTGTATATGAACTTCAACTTTTCCCCATACACTTGCTCTGAGCACGCAGCTTGTCAAGGATTTTAATTGACTTGAACTCTAATTTTCCACTAACTCCTTCGCTTTTAATTGATTTTACACCTCGTTGGTGCTTAATTGCTTTCATGTCCCGTTAATCAGCTAAAACAATATGCACAGCGATATAACTAACTGCTGGCGATCTCAAATGCACTTGTTTCGTGCGCTGAGTTTTTAGACATTATTTGGAAGCTCTATCAATCAGACTGTTTAGAGGGTGTGAGCCACGTGTAATCCCCGTCACGCTTCCCAGGGAGATCCAAATATCTGATGGTGCAGAGTAAAAATAACCGTCTTGGCCAGTGCGTAGGCTATATCAACAGCACTCGCTATAAAATCTTCCGTGGCTTGACGTTTAGCGTTATAGTGGTTTAATCAACAACTTAACACCAGGGGTATACTAACTACCAGCAGAATGGAAGAAGTGTTTATTTGTGGTTTCCTTTGGGAATATACGGCTCTCTAACACCTAAATGTTTTTGTAATTCTTCTCGCAACCATCCCAGCAAGAGGAACTTTAAAAATGAGGAATACTGGGAGCCTCCATGGCTCAGGCGGCAGCGCGCCGGCCTCTTACCGCTGGATACCGTGGTTCAAATCCCGGTCACTCCATGTGAGGTTTGTGCTGGACAAAGCGGAGGCAGGACAGGTTTTTCTCCGGGTACTCCGGTTTTCCCTGTCATCTTTTATTCCAGCAAAACTCTCCAATATCATTTCATTTCATTAATCATTCATTAATCATTGCCCCAGGGGAAGTGCGACAGGCTTCGGCAGCCGGCACATTCCCCATCCTCGCCGCTAGATGGGGGCTTCATTCATTCCATTCCTGACCCAGTCGAATAACTGGAAACAGGCTGTGGATTTTCATTTTTCAGGAATACCGGGCGAGTTGGCCGTGCGGTTAGGGGCGCGCAGCTGTGAGCTTGCATCCGGGAGATAGTGGGTTCGAACCCCACTGTCGGCACCCCTGAAGATGGTTTTCCGTGGTTTCCAATTTTCACACCAGGCAAATGCTGGGGCTGTACCTTAATTAAGGCCACGGGCGCTTCCTTCCCACTCCTAGTCCTTTCCTATCCCATCGTCGCCATAAGCCCCAGGGGGTCTGAACTTTGGAGCGTGGGTTGGCGACCACGGGGTCCTTAGCTGAGTTCTGGCGTTGCTTCCACTTACTTGGGCCAGGCTCCTCACTTTCATCTATCTTATCCGACCTTCCTTGGTCAACTCTTGTTATTTTCTGACCCCGACGCTATTAGGTTTGCGAGGACTAGGGAGTCTTTCATTTTCACTGCCTTCGTAGCCCTTGCCTTCCTTTGGCACACACAGTGGAATGCGCAAGCTTTTTAAGACGCAATTCACTTTTTTTTTTTCTGGTCACAGATGTTACTATGAATATAATAAGCTAAGAAGCCTTTTTCGTAGATAGTAGACATTTTCTTCTGATGACGCAGAGCACAGTTCTCTGCGAAACGTAAAGAATTTCACCTTATTTTCTTGACATGGCATAAGCCCAAAAGCCTATACAGCATCATGTCCATTAGTACGGGCCGTGAAAGCATCAATGGCAACATTGTGGAACAGCATAATCACACGATACGCAGTCATGACGAGCTAAACTGTTCAGCATCTGAAAATACTAAGCTCTCAAACGGTTGATATCACAATACAATACAATACAATACAATGGATTTAATTTGTCTTGCAAGATTAAGACCGTTATGCCCTCTCTTCCATCTAACCAGAAAATACAGTTACTGACTTTTGTGAAGAGTAATCGATTAAACGACCGTTTCTGTCGAAATCTACGTGATGAGCGCAGTGGTGTAACTACTGGCTTTCTGTCCGAACGGCCGAGGTTCGTATCCCGGCGGATTCTGGGTTAGAATTTTCACCAGAAAAATCAAATGGCGTCAGGAAGGGCATCCGGCCTTAAACTACCGGCTAAAACCAAAATACCAGTGTGCCTCTAGAGACACTGGTATACTTGCGATAGGCTGGAAGAAAGTTCCTTTAAATATGATGATGTGCAAGTACTACTTCCAAAGTTGTTGTTGTTTGAGTCATCAGTCCATAGACTGGTTTGATGCAGCTCTCCATGCCACCCTATCCTGTGCTAACCTTTTCATTTCTACGTAACTATTGCATCCTACATCTGCTCTAATCTGCTTGACATATTCATACCTTGGTCTACCCCTAGCGTTCTTACCACCTACACTTCCTTCAAACACCAACGGAACAAGTCCTGGGTGTCTTAAGATGTGCTCTATTATTCTATCTCTTCTTCTCGTCAAATTTAGCCAAATCGATCTCCTCTCACCAATTCGATTCAGTATCTCTTCATTCGTGATTCGATCTATCCATCTCACCTTCAGCATTCTTCTGTAACACCACATTTCAAAAGCTTCTATTCTCTTTCTTTCTGAGCTAGTTATCGTCCATGTTTCACTTCCATACAATGCCACGCTCCACACGAAAGTCTTCAAAAACATCTTTCTGATTCCGATATCAATGTTTGAAGTGAGCAAATTTCTTTTCTTAAGAAAGCTCTTCCTTGCTTGTGCTAGTCTGCATTTTATGTCCTGCTTACTTCTGCCATCGTTAGTTATTTTACTACCCAAGTAACAATATTCATATACTTCCTTTAAGACTTCATTTCCTAATCTAATGTTTCCTACATCACCTGCCTTCATTCGACTGCACTCCATTACTTTTGTTTTGGACTTATTTATTTTCATCTGGTACTCCTTACCCAAGACTTCATCCATACCATTCAGCAACTTCTCGAGATCTTCTGCAGTCTCAGATAAAATAACAATATCCAAAGTTATTGTAAGTAATTTCTGAAATTAGCTACAGTATAAATGGCCATGTTAGCTGCATGTTTCATTTGAAAACACCAGACTGAATACTCGGATAGCAAAAATACATTACTTCCAAATCGCTTTGTGGCATAACGTAAACACAGATCAGAGGTTGAGAGACAGCTGTATTATCAGCATTGCAGAGATGTGTGTCTCTAATTTAGGAAAATGTATATGTATATGTTAACCATACAAAGAATAAATTGTAATTTTTTATGACCAAGAAAAAATATTTTCTGCAGCTCGAAAGTACCATCCAGTTCCTTTCTTGTACAAATTTTCTTATTATTCAAGATAAAATACTCGTGTTTATTTCCTTTTATAGCCACGTGAATGAAAATATTTGTTTCCCTGTTTGCCTTGCCGTACGAGTGAACTTGGCCTTATTCTGAGAAGCATTGAACTTTAGGTTACGGTAGGAACTTGTTCGACTATCAAGAATTCTCAGCATTCCACATGACTACGTTCTAAAAGCAGAGAAGACTCACAAACGGCGTCTTCTTGTCCCTCGGGCTAACTTGATTCTCTATACTACGGCAGATTTTTCATTAAAAAAAGAGTCATTATCTATCCCTCGTCCACTCTCACTCGCGGTGAATGCATATGTCTTGACCTATCACGGGATGAAACAATTATGTAAATAAATAAAATACAGTTTAGATTAAATGCCGTGTGGCATGTGGAGAGGCCTGGTGCAGGTCTTTTGATTTGAAGCTCGGAGGGGACCTGCGCGTCGTGATGAGGATGAAATGATGATGAAGACGGCACATACCAAGTCCCCGTACCAGGGGAATCAACCAATTATGGTTAAAATTCCCGACCCTGCCGGGTATCGAACTCGGGACTCCTGTGACCAAAGGCCAGCACTTTAACCACTTAGCCATGGAGCTGTCCTCAACCCGAGGTAGTGCAGCTCTTTTTTTCAGGCACACTCCCATTGGAGGTGAGCTGCATGTAACATTCCAACCTCATACCAGCCCTCCTGCCATTCTTAAATTTGCAGTACTGAGAATCGAACCCGGACCCCCGAGGACGGCAGCTAATAACACTAGCCGTTACGCTACGAAGGCGGACAGATGAAGTGAGCAGTAGACAGATCGTGGTAGTTTATTACCCATGGCATTCGCGATAGGTCTGTAACCATTTACAGAGTAATAGCAACATGGTCCGCCTCTGTGGTGTAGTGGTTAGCGTGATTAGCTGCCACCTCCGGAGGCCACGAAATTTGAAAAGTGGTACGAGGGCTGTAACGGTGTCCACTCAGCCTCGGGAGGTCAACTGAGTAGGGATGGGTTCGATTCCCTCCTCAGCCGTACTCGAAGTGGTTTTCTGTGGTTTCCCACTTCTCCTTCAGGCAAATGCCGGGATGGTACCTAACTTAAGGCCACTGCCGCTTCCTCCCCTCTTCCTTGTCTATCCCTTTCAATCTTCCCATTCGCCCCACAAGGCCCCTGTTCATCATAGCAGGTGAGGCCGCTTGGGTGAGGTAGGCCCTACTGGTCATCCTCCCCAGTTGTATCCCCCAACCCAAAGTCTCACGCTCCTGGACACTGCTCTTGAGGCGGTAGAGGTGGGATCCCTCGCTGAGTCCGAGGGAAGAACCAACCCTGGAGGGTAAACGAATTAAGAAAGAAGGAATAGCAACATGATAAAAACAAACACATTTAGCACGTTCAGGAAAAAATTTTTGTAGATAGCTTGCCTAATTCCATTATGACCGAGCGAGTTGGCCGTGCGGTTAGGTACACGTAGCTGTGAGCTTGCATTCGGGAGATGGTGGGTACGAATCCCACTGCCGGCAGCCTGTAGATGGTTTTTCGAGTTTTCCTATTTTAACACCACGCAAATGCTGAGGCTGTACCTTTCCAATCCTTACGTCGCCGAAAACATTCGATGTGTTAGTGCGACGTTAAACAACTAGGGGAAGAAATTGGCGGTAGACTGTCACTAATGTAAGGGCCGCAGGGTTTTGAGCGTTTCGTAGACTTACAGTACTTATTAGAAATGAAAGACAAATATTATTACCTCAAACTGAACGTGCGAGTCAACACAGCGCCATCTTATAACAGAGTATGCGTGTGACGTCACATATTTAGCAAAAAGTTTGCCTCTAAAGCGCTATATCATGAAAACTGCATTTCAGATTTTCAATAAATAAAAAGATCTATATATTTTGTAGCAGGTAGCCTTCTTTTTTATCTGTCAATTGAGACATTAGACATAATCGTAAGTTAAATACTCTGAGCGATATCCGCGATCTACCCAAACACTACAAACATCTTAACATTTTTCTTTCCATGTACCCAGCGTAAGATTACGTTAAAAATCCACTATGTGAGGAAAGCGACAAGCAGCTAGTTAGGGCAATTTGTATGGAATGTTATAATTTAAACCAGTTCCAAAAGTATAGAAGTTGAGCCTTTTGTTGGCAAAGTGTAGAAAACTCCGTGTATTAACTAGCTGCAAATTCTTCGACAACATGCTCCTTTCTTTCGATCGTACTTGTACTCGGGGACGTAGTTATTTAAGTCGATCAATTTTGTTTCAGAGCCTTTGTATCTCAGGTGGCAGCGCTCCGTCCTCACACCGATGGGTTCCATGGTTCAAATCCCGGTCACTCCATGTGAGATTTGTGCTGGACAAAGCGGAGGCGGAGCACGATTGTCTCCGGGTACTCCGGTTTTCCCTGTCATCTTTCATTTCAGTAACACTTTCCACTATAATTTAATTTCATTTCATCTGTCAGTCATTAATCATTGCCCCAGAGGAGTGCGACAGGCTTGGGCAGCCAGCACAATTCCTATCCTCGACGCTAGATTGGGGGGCTTCATTCATTCCATTCCTGACCCGGTCGAATGACTGGAAACAAGCTGCGGATTTTCATTTTCATTCATAATTGTTTCAGACGTGTCCCTTTCTCAGATTAATGTTACACTCCGCTTGGGGGATCCTTCGCCCTTTGTCACCTCGGGTCGTCTACTACGTAATTGAACTGCTTCTTTTATTTTATAATGTTAAAGCAATCCCTTCGACTGCATCTCTTCTTCTTCTACTTCGTCTTCGTCTTCGTCTTCATGGATGGCGTCCTGACGGTGCAGCAGCTGTTGCATTTACTATAAGTAACATTAGTTCCTCCAAGGTTAGCGGAACGTAGTTGCATTCTGTTGTTGGTGCAACTTCTAGTCTTTCAACATTAGGAGGGACTGAAAGTTTTTATTGCACCCGGCTATTTTATAGCCTTCTTCATTTGGCAGGTAGTTGGAAGTCAAGCGCTCTCTGGGCTATCGTCCTTTTTTTCTCCAACTTTTCGTACCTTCTTTCATGCATTTTATGATACGCCTGTGTTATAAAATTTGTATTGGTCGTTTTTCTGAGCACATTTCTCCATTCAAACAGAAATTTACCTCACCCGGCTGAAAACATAAGAATACAAGACAAAAGCGAAGAAGTACAGTATACAGTCCAGATGTACACAGACGGCAGCAAAACCGAGTCGGGTCTGGAATAGCTATATATATATCAACTCTGAACTAACTCACCAACTTAGGTTCAAATGATATAATAGATGCTCAGTCAGGCTGAACAAGTTGCTCTTGAGAAGTTACAAGACATAGACAAAATTTATTTTGTTTACACATGTATAAAAACCCTTTAGGTGTTTGTCCACGAGTTTGTATCTCTTCACAGGTCAGTGTCCAGTGACTTAATAACACTTCTAAAAATTTCACCTCCCTGGAGTTGAGTAACTTACACTCCCAAAGAATATGGTCAACTGTCCGATGAATTAGCTGAATCTGAATTAACTAAATGCCTCCACAGCCCTCTATTTGTAACTAGCTCTGTGGCGTCTGTTAGCGCCACATCTCTTGAATAATTAAAAACTGAGTTCACCAATCGTCGTCTTGGTCTCCCTATACTTGTCTCGCACTTCATATTTCGCTTGGTACCAGTTACTTAATCCTCCTCCAGTCGCCTTACCTGACCCCTCCACAGACGCTGGTTTATGCTTGTGGCTTCGTCCATCGAGTTCATTCCTAACTTAGCCTTTATCTTCCCCATTCAGAGTACCCTCCTGCTATTGTTCCCACCTGTTTGTGCTGGCAATCATTCTGGCTACTGTTACTTCTGACTTCTTTCTCCTATATACATTTGTCTGTACATTGAACTGCAGATCTGTTCCTTATTCTTCGTTTTTATCTCCGTATAGGTATTCATAAGTCGAAATAAAGTTCAGTTCACTTTTTTGTCTGCTCGTTTGTTTTTACGACATCACGGGAAACCGGCTTAACTGAATTTCTCAAAACTTTGTACTAAAGTTCAGGGATACCCGATTTGTGACCTAGCTAAACAGGAATATTAAATTTATCCATTTTGTTTTCGAAAAACTACATGATTGAAGTTGTGAAAGATATTTCCAATTTTTTATGTTTAGTATTTGTTTCTCCCCTACGAGATATAACAAACGAAGATATTGAGGAATACGACTATATTTTTCATTAATTTCCAAATACCTCGGGAAATATTAGCTCTGTCTAAAATGTATAGCTACATAACAAAAATGTTTAAAAAATCTAATTTTCATCCTTATACATATCTACGATATTCACGAATTTACACTTGATTGCTAAGTCCATCAACGGCGAGCATTGCCGACATAGTAATGTTGTTCTGTTGTCATGGTAACGAACTGACTGGTGGTTGGGATTGTTTTTAAGGCTGCAAAACTTCGTGGTCTTTGGTGAAGAAGACAGTGTAGATGACTATCGAAATGAGAAAAACTTGATAGAACGATATGTTGAAGATTGCGCGGAAGAGGAAGGATAATTATTATAAAGGAAAGGTTGCAAGCCTAATCTTCCAAAGCCCTTAAACGTCTTAAAAGAAAGCATTACACATAATGTTGTTGTTGTTAGTCAAGGGTGTGCTCTGTCTCTTCCGATGACAGTTGACTCATTTAGATCATATTACTTTTGCAAAAACTAACCTATGAACGATTAGTATATAACAGCTAGTTACACGTGAAATTGTAAACGTTTTATACGACTTCTCCTAACGGAGGAGACTTCACAAATCACATCGGTACCCTCACTTTGGGCTCAATTGACCTTCATGAAAGTTGGCTCAGCTACGTACGTTTTATTCCTTCAGGTGTTATCGCTTGACTGTCGACATCCATTAGTTCCAAACAATAATAGTAATCTCAAGGCTATTCCCCACGTGCCGGTCGCTCATTTGGTCGGTTTCCAATTTCGTTCCACTCTGGGAGTGATATATTCTAGTCTTCTGTCAACTTCTCTCTTCTAACACACCTCACGCATGAGTACTGCTTTCATACCATATATTCCAGGCTTTACTTCCATTATGTTGTCAGCCGCGACCTGTATTATTTACTAAACCGTAACGACTAATTTTACGCTTTGTGTGCGAATTGTAGTATGTCGAATCTGTAAAAGCCAATGCTTATTTGCGTAGGGCTGTTAGTTATCTCTGTTATGACTAGTGAAAACCTGTTTTCCAGAATTAATAAAGCTCCAATTCTCAGCGAGGATAGAAATTGTGTCGGCTGCCGAGGCCTGTCGCACTCCTCTGGGGCAATGATTAATGACTGACAGATGAAATGAAATTATATTGGAGAGTGTTGTTGGAATGAAAGATGGCAGCGAAAACCAGAGTACCCGTAGAAAAACCTGTCCCGCCTCCGCTTTGCCTCGCACATATCTCACATGGAGTGACCTGGATTTGAACCATGGAACCCAACGGTGAGAACCCGGCACGCTGCCGCACGACCCTCGGAGGCGCGCTGTTAGTATTGATCATATAAATGAATTGGAGTTACAAGAAGGGATAGAATAAGGAATAATTAAATAATGATAATGTTATTGGTTTAACGTCCCACTAACTAATTGTACGGTTTTCGGAGACGCCAAGTGCTGGAGTTTAGTCCCGCAGGAGTTTTTTACATGCCAGTAAATCTACCAACACGAGGCTGACGTACTTGAGACCCTCAAATACCACCGGACTGAGCCAGGATCGAACCTGCCAAGTTGGGGTCAGAAGGCCAGCGCCTTGACCATCTGAGCCAATCAGCAGACTAAGGAATGATTACATCAGAGGATCAGTGATAGTGAGACCCATAGGAAAGAAGGCTAAGCTGGTATGGGCATGCGCAGAGAAGAGGGGAGGACTACGTGGGGGAAATAATTGGAAATCTGGAAAATGAAGTGTTAAGGAAGGGAGGAAGACCAAAACTGAGATGGAAAGACACGTTAGAAGGGGATGTAAGAGAAAAGGGTTGGAAGAGGGAAGAAGCATTGGACAGACATTTATGGAAGAGAAGAATCCACCAAAGCAGCGCTGATTCTACGTGACTTGAGAAAAGGGTGAACAAGAAGAAGAATAACTTAACAATTAGTGATGCTTTAGAAACCATCAGTGTTTCGAACATGTTCTTCAAAGCTACTAAAAGTAAATAAAAGTGAGGGGGAGGGGGTGGAGGGAGCGCTAGGGGAGAGTGCAGTGAAAGTCTGACGCAAATTATGTACATAGAACATAGTTGAAAAAGTGTGTTACTGGACAAGCAGGAGAAGACATACAATAATAATTATTATTATTATTTATTATTATTATTATTATTATTATTATTATTATTATTATTATTCCTAAATGAAGCTGGGTGAGTACTGTACTGTAACTTTACGAGCTAAAACTCTTTTGTGGAATTTAATTCAGTATTTTATGTATTGTCCGCCTCTGTGGTGTAGTGGTTAGCGTGATTAGCTGCCACCCCCGGAGGCCCGGGTTCGATTCCCGGCTCTGCCACGAAATTTTAAAAAGTGGTATGAGGGCTGGAACGGGGTCCACTCAGCCTCTCAAATTAGTAGAGGTGGGTTCGATTCCCACCTCAGCCATCCTGGAAGTGGTTTTCCGTGGTTTCCCACTTCTCCTCCAGGCGAATGCCGGGGTGGTACCTAACATAAGGCCACGGCCGCTTCCTTCCCTCTTCCCTGCCTATCCCTTCCAATCTTCCCATCCCTCCACAAGGCCCCTGTTCAGCATAGCAGGTGAGGCCGCCTGGGCGAGGTACTGGTAATTCTCCCCAGTTGTATCCCCGACCAAGAGTCTGAAGCTCCGGGACACTGCCCTTGAGGCGGTAGAGGTGGGATCCCTCGCTGTGTCCGAGGGAAAAGCCGACCCTGAAGGGTAAACAGATGATGATGATGATGATGATTTTATGTATTACGTACTTCAGTTTTGCACATTCATGTCAGGCTTAAATCTAGAATAAACCTAATTAAGTTTTGTTTTATATAATTTTCCACCTCACTCGACTGATACCATAAAACTCGGTTACGACGACACAACCTATCAGGTCCCTTGGTTGTCATTATAAGGAAATTCTACAGTACTGTATTTAACTTTTCCACTCACGTATAGTTCCGTGTTTTATGTCGTATTTTCCTTTTTTAGTGCATAAATGCGTGCATATTTCCAGAGGTGTTACATCGTAGAAACCCTAACCCTAACAGTGACTGTCAACGCATTGTGTTCTTTACTGACTCCAACACTCCTGGCGCGCTGCGTATTGTCTGACAAACTTCCATTTCGCTCAACACGATTTGCTGCTACTTCGTGAAGTGCAGGCAAGGGCTGGTTACACATTTTGACGTACTAGTGTCTCAGATTTAATTTCAACAAATAAACATTAAATGAATAGACAGTCAAGTTCATGTTTTGTGGACTTAGAGAAGGAATATGACAGAATACTGAGGGGAAGGATGTTGGCCTTACTGGGAAATTATTGAATTAAGTGCTGGTTATTACAGACAATCGAATACAACACATTTTGTTGACAATCAGGCTGCGGTGAGAACTGATGGTAAAATGAGCTCTTTGTTCAAATTGGGTACAGGAGTTAGGCTAGTATTTCACCTTTGTTGTTCATAGGAGACACGCATCATATACGAGCGTATGGCTGAGAAACATAAATACAATCACCACTATAAACAAACATCTAGCCCGCCTGGTGGCCATGATCGTTAAGGCGCTGAAGTCTAAAAACGGTCTAACACCGAGGTTAGCCGGTTCGAGTCCCGTTGGTCGAAAAAATTTTCACCATCAGAATGTTGGCCGGCAGGGTAGGGGAGGTGGTGGTATACGATTTCTAATCACTAGATTGCGTGCCAAAAGCCTGGATTAAATTCCAAACCTCTCCGCAGTGCTCATATGGAGTGAGGGCATATGACGCTGTTGATGGTGATTCGTCCGTCGGATGGGGACGTTAAGCCTTGAGCAGACCCCTTGGTGCTATTCGACAGGAGTAGGCTATGGGCCGGCACCGGGTTTCACCCTCTCCCTACTATCATATATCACGTCATTCATTTCATCTCTCATTAACTCCTCTGATGAGGTTGACGTCAGGAAGGGCATCCGGTCATAAAAAACCGCCACGACAAAATTCATCTCACCTCATACCCGACCCCGTAGGGAAACGGGACACGGGTTGGACAAACAACAAACTATAAACAAACATCTAGTTCTTGGATGTATCTGATGGAATGCGTGGTTGCCATTAGGAATTGCTCGTACTCTCCTCCGTAAGCTCTATTTCTGCAGTCTTACCTAACATGTTGAATGGTCTGCCGTGGTGCGCCGCGGGTGGGGATTGCACTCCCCACTTGAAGAGTGAGTATCCACATCTTCCATTGTCTGTTCTAGTCCGACTCGTTGGCTGAATGGTCAGCGTACTGGCCTTCGGTTCAGAGGGTCCCGGGTTCGATTCCCGGCCGGGTCGGGGATTTTAACCTTCATTGGTTAATTCCAATGGCCCGGGGGCTAGGTGTTTGTGCTGTCACCAACATCCCTGCAACTCACACACCACACATAACACTATCCTCCACCACATTAACACGCAGTTACCTACACATGGCAGATACCGCCCACCCTCATTGGAGGGTCTGCCTTACAAGGGCTGTACTCGGCTAGAAGTTTTTTTTTTTTGTTATTTGCTTTACGTCGCACCGACACAGATAGGTCTTACGGCGACGATGGGGCAGGAAGAGGCTAGGAGTGGGAAGGAAGCGGCCGTGGCCTTAATTAAGAACTCGAACAGGGGTATTTATAGGGAGTACAGTTCGGTTATCTACATCTAATAACCGAAAACCATTTGTAGGCATTTCGTTGTAAGGAAGTATGTATGAGGCTATATCAGGGGCTCCGAGTATTAGAGGGACTAATCAATTTCCAAATCCTCCAATTATGATGGGCATTACCATGAAGAAAATTATTACAAATGCGTGAGCAGTGACAATTACATTATAAATTTGGTCATCACCAATTAAATAACCTGGTTGTCCTAATTCTGCACGGATTAATAAGCTGTTCAGCCCCAGCATTTGCCTGGTGTGAAAATGGAAAAACACAAAAACCATCTTCAGGGCTGCCGACAGTGGGGTTCGAACCCACGATCTCCCGAATACTGGATACTGGCCTCACTTAAGCGACTGCAGCTATCGAGCTCGGTCGGCTAGAAATAGCCAAACGAAATTATTATATGGTCTGTTCTCAATCGATTGAGTGTTGTCCATACCTTGCGGGTAGATCAAACCCAGGGACTGTCTTAGAGATTCAAGGTAACAGCTGACATGTTTCTGGAGTATTTTGAAGCCATTCTCTTCTCCAGGAATCAATGATTTTATATCAAGTGGGACTGTTTCCAAGTGTGAGAGGGGGATGTCTTGAACGAATTCTGTTGATTCTGAGGTCAGGAATATCAGAATGCAGCGGGAGTCCAGGGTTTGCTAAGATCTTACTGTATAAAATGACAGGAAGGGATTGATTGAGTTGGATGGAATTGTAAGTAGTTTGGCCTATGCCGACGACTTGGCCTTAATGGCACACTGTGCTGAAAGCCTGCAGCCTAACACCTTGGAGCTTGAAAGGAAGTGCAGCGAGTATGATATGAAAATTAGCTTTTCGAAGACTTAAGTGATGTTGGATTGGAAGAAACCTAAGATGATTGAATGCCAGGTAGGAAATAGGAAACTGAAACAGGTGGATCATTTCAAGTATTCAGGATGTACCGGGTGGACAAAATAAAACTGGCCCGGATATTTACAATAGAACTGACGCGGGATTGGCCCTTGTTAATGAACATCACAGAAGATGCTGGAGATGGCCTCATCTGAAGAAATGGAAAACTGAGGATCCAAAAGTGCTGACTCCACTTTACTCAGAAACCACCGGCGGAACTCAACACGCGAAGGTTCATCTGGACGCTTTAACGATGCACAACAGTAAATTTGTAAGGATACAGATGCTGATGTTCCGCCCGGACTATTTCTTAATTCCCACTTGCACAGATAAACGGCGTAGAGATTTCGTCGAACTTTGTTCCAGGCTTTCCTTCACCCGAGCAGTGTTTTTGGTGTTCGAGCTCTTTTCGGATATTTACAATTTTTATTCGCTACAGAGCCTGTTTCACGCCATTTTGCCACTAAGTTTTGCATTGCAGACTTTGCCAAAACACGTCCAATCTTAAACTCTTGCGCAAACAGTTCCGCACAGGTTTTCCACGAATCTTTCTGCGCATGACACTTTACAATGAACACGCGCTGTTTTGTCGTGAGCACCATTTTGTGTTGCATTCAGCTGGTCACTAAACACTCTGCTCCTCTCACTCACAGCGACGTACTCGGGAGATGCGCACGCGCAGACATGTGACAGCAACCTATTTGTGCATCGAAATCTCGGTTTCCAGCATTTCGAGTGTTTGAGCAGTTCTTCTGTTCATTAACAAGAGTCAATTCCGCGCCAGTCTTATAAACATTTTCCGGCGTAGTTTTATTTTTCCCATCCTGTAAATTCTCCCAAGATGATCGCAGCTACACTAAGCGAAACTGAATCGAGGCGCAGCAAAACTAAAGCAGTGAGCTCTCAGTTGCGATCAATGGTATTTTAAAAGAAAGAATTCAACTTCCGGACGAAAGTCTATTTACAGCGGTCTCTTTTCAGACCAACTTTACCGTACAGGGGTGAAAGCTGGGTGGACTCAGGTTATCGTGTTAATAAGTAGAAAGTAACTGACATGAAGGTAGTGAGAATGATGGCAGGTACAAACAAGTGGGAACAATGGGAGGTGGGTACTCGGAATGAGGACATAACGGTTAAGTTAGAAGTTAACTCTGTGGATCGAGATGTACGTGTAAACCCGTTTCAGTGGTGGGGTCGTGTATGTCAAATGGAGGCGAACACACCAAGGCGGCGATGGCTAGACTCAGTTTTTAATGTGATGAGGTGTGCAACTAAACGAGACCACCGAATTGTTTGGAAACATGGGATTGTGGATACGCGTAGTTAATTCACCGAGAATTGTCGACGCAACGCTGAAAGGGTTAACAGTCTAATGAACATGTATGTACGTAACATTCTACGTAATTCAGAGAGTACTACCTACATATTATGTGCCTTATATCCTCGATATAGGCCTCCTCGAAAATCAGCAACAACGAAACATCAATGTTACTTTTCTTATAACTCCACGATATCCTACATTTCAGTTGTTTTATTGCTGAAAGTAAGTCTCATCTTATGCAGTTAAATTGCGTAAATGAGATTCTGTCCAAATCTGGAAGAAAAAGAATACTTTTCTCTTTTGCGCTCTTCAAACCAGAAAACTTTTGAAGCGTCTACTCTCGCAGTTGCTAGTAATTTATCGTCCAATAAAGAAGGCTGTAGAGAATGTAAAGCACGTCGAGTTCTTGAGACTGAAAACAAAGCCGTCCCTTCCAATCTGTGGAGCGAGTCATAAACCTGTTGTGCGCATGAATAATGGATGTGCAAACCCACGGCTCGGTCTAGGTGTGCTGATGAGTCCAGAGCAGAACATACGACCCATACGGAGGCGTGAACCTTTATGGCATGGATGTCATTCCTAGCGCTAGGCGAGCAGATGTGAGCTTAACACTACCTCACTGCTAGCACAAACTGCAGTACTGGTTACTTATATCTTCAAATACCAAGGTAGCTGGATAACGCAAGAATGGTCACAGCAAAGCCCCTTACAATGGTAATATATCTACAGTATATAACATATAAAATAAGAGTTTTGTCTGTACATTGTTCAGAATTTAAAAAGAATGGTATGCATTTTTTTAATTTCGCATCATCTGTCTGTTTGCCTGCCTGTTTGTTTGATCTAAATGTAGAAATCAGAACCAGAATCTACATTATAAGGTATATGTTTTTGAAATGAAAAAATCCACAGTTCTAGTCCTTTGGACAAGCAAATGAACATTGCAAACGTTCCTTCACGAAATGTGGAAAAGGGAACTTCTAGGACATGAAGAAGAAGTAAACCATGAGATTGCTTAGCTACAATGTACACAAACAGAAAGAAAAACGAGAAAGAAAATATTTAGGAAAGAACTCGAAATGGGCAGAAGTGTTGTCTACCCCTGATTTACGTGTATATGTTGAGATGGGGACGCAGAGACATTTAGTGTTCCTGATTCAACAATAATTGTACTCTTTGAACACTGCGACAGTGAGAGTTAATAGCAACTTCTCAGACATCTTTTCTACTACTGCTGGAGTGCGACAAGGTTGCATTCTATCCCCCTCCTATTTAATGTGTACAGTTGAGTATATTATGAGGGAGATTCTCGAGGATTGGAGTAACGGCATCACAGTTGGTGGCAGGAAAATTAACAATCTCAGATATGCGGATAACACTGTGATAATTGCAACAGGTGATCACGAACTAGAAACCATCATGCGGAGGTCAGACGAGCGAGGCAGAGAATATGGTCTTTAAATCAACAATAAACATACCAACGTGATGATTGTAGATCGTGTTAATAACAACAGACCTGCCATAACAAGAATTGCTGATTATGAGGTTGTCAGTCGCTTCGAGTATCTGGGAGCTATTGTCACAAATACCGGAGACTGTGAACCTGAGATCCGTAAGCGCATTGCGATAGCGAGAAATTCAACAGCACAACTTACTCGCATCTGGAAGGACACCTCCATCATTTCCAAGACAAAGCTCACCCTCATTCGAACTCTGATATTCCCTATTGCGACCTATGCAGCAGAAACTTGGACGATGAATATGGTGGATCGCCGCAGGATTGATGCTCTAGAAATGTGGTGCAATAGGAGATTATTATTATTTTTTTGCTATTTGCTTTACGTCGCACCGACACAGATATGTCTTACGGCGACGATGGGATAGGAGAGGCCTAGGAATTGGAAGGAAGCGGCCGTGGCCTTAATTAAGGTACAGCCCCGGAAACCACTGGAAACCATCTTCAGGGCTGCCGACAGTGGGGCTCGAGCCCACTATCTCCCGATTACTGAATACTGGCCGCACTTAAGCGACTGCAGCTATCGAGTTCGGTCAATAGGAGATTACTGCGAATACTATGGACAGCACACCGTACTAATGAATCGATCCTGCAACAGCTCGGCATCCGAACAAGACTGTCGACCCTTATGAACCAAAAAACAACTTAGATATTTTGGTCATATTGCTAAAAGACAGGAGGCAATGGAAATACTTATCATAGAGGGAAAAGTTAACGGCCGAAGACCTACGAGGGATGGACCAGATCAAGAGCTTGACCAGGATGAGTTTACACCAAGCAAGTCACCATGCCTAAAGCAGAGACTTCTGGAGGCAGATCACCAAAAGTCTTGTCGCGTGATGCCACTACACCCTTACGAAGAGTTGGACTCAAAGAGAGGGAGTTGGTGATAAAATTTTGTATGTAGTCGCGTTTCTCAGTTTTATACCTCATCATTATATCCTGTCAAGTTGTTGTCTTTGTCATGAATCACGGTTTGCCGTACTCTGTTTTGATAGAGTACCAGTAATTTGTTATGGTTTGGTTGCTTTATGAAGGAGTCATCCTCTCAGACTTTGCGAAGACAAAAGTATTTTCAGCCACGTGAATGTGACTAATGACGCGTCTCTCCTCATTCAAGGTGAGGTATAAAGAGACAGTAGGCCTCCGTTGGGACAACTCGACGGTCGTGTAGGGAGCTAATGAATTACCACGTCTCTGCAGCTAATTCATACGAGCGCTCTTGTTATGGAGATGGTTCGCTCATACACACTCTTTTGTTGCTTCTTTCTTGCCGGCTGCTGACATGCCTGTGTTTACCGTAACGAAGAGCTTCGCTGTTGTATTGTGTGCGTGTGTCTTCGCGAGCACGAGAGAAGTTAGGCCTAATGAAAGAAAAAGGACTTCTTTTCAGTGGCGCTATTTTTAGATGACAAAGCTATGTTGGGTTAAGATAACACATGATGTGAAATATATTAATTTGCTACGCCATGTCACTTAGCTTACTGTTTATTCTCCTTGGAGGGTGCCGTCGAACTAGGGAGGCCACCATCGACTAAGAACTCATTCAAAGATTATTTGAATCATGTAACACGAGTCTGCTCACGTAGCTTGCATTCGGGAGATAGTGGGTTCGAACCTCACTGTCGGCTGCCCTGTAGATGGCTTTATATATTATTTTATTTGGCATTCGGCAAGTAGCCATGCAGCCAGCAAAACATCATGGATAAATACATACAGTACATACTATATATATAAAAACACTATATCTAAAATTACAAGCAACAGGTGAAATATCTTAACACAAAAGAAATACAACGCATTTTGTTTACTTCACAGCACACGCAAAAGAACCATCGGCGATAAATGTCTCAATCAGATCTTCAGATCAGTCATATGTAAAAATTGGGCAAGTACTAGGAGGTACAGTAAATATTGGTGTTAGATCTTCGTAGTAAACACTGGTAGGAAAAGGACCGGGTGAGTAGGCCGTGTGGTTAGGGGCGCACAGCTGTGAGCTTGCATCCGGGAGATGGTGGGTTAGAGCCCCACTGTTGCCAGCCCTGAAGATAGTTTTCCGTGGTTTCCTATCTTCACACCAGGCAAATACTGGGGCTGTACCTTAATTAAGGCCACGGCCGCTTCCTTCCCACTCCTAGGCCTTTCCTATCCTATCGTCGCCAAAAGACCTATCTGTGTCAGTGCGACGTAAAGCAAATTGTAAAAAAAAGGTCACCTTTTATTGCAGACAGGGGATACCGTGGGTGTGGAGGGGAGGTCCAACACTTCGGAGAATGAAATTATCGGCAAAAAAGGGGGAGGGGAGGAGAATGGAGAGCGTGAAAATGACTCTGGGCTGCCCGAAGGTAACAGGGGGCCGTGCTTGCAGTGGGTGCCACATAACGTGAACTAGCGCATGGAAGAACACTGGACACGGCGCCCTTCGTTGATCCCCAACCGCCGAAGAGCGGTGCATTCGAGCAATACGAACTGTGACAAGAAGTTATGTTTGTGAATTGAAATACTGAATTATAATGTCAACACAATTTATTCCTGTCTAAATCGGTGAAATAGTCGTGTGAGTAACAAACGGAATTAACATTTCAAGAATACATTGAAAATTATAGAAAATTATTAACGTTTAAACAAGTTTGGTGGCCATGGCCATGCTTTAATTAAGGTACAGGCCCAGCATTTACCTAATGCGAAAATGTGAAACCACGGAAAATCATCTTCAGGGCCGCCGACAGTGGGGTTCGATCCCACTATCTCCCGGATGCAAGCTCACAGCTGCGCAGTCCTAAACGCACGGCTAACTCGCCCAGTAAGAGGTGACTAAAAGGGGCCCCAGAGGCTTTCATCTTGGGAGCGTGGATAGCTAAATGTCTTTTTTGGCGTATTTAAGGCCATGGATGACAACCAGGGGACCCTAGATGAGCCTGGCTTTGTTTACACCTAACTTTAATCTGTCCTGTCCGACCTCTTTTCGTCAACTCTTGTTCTCTTTCGGCCCCGATGTTATTAGGTTTACGAGGCCTAGAGAGTCTTTCATTTTCAGCCCTTCATGGCCCTTGTCTCTCTTTTACCACTGCCTTCATTTTATGTTAATAGTGGATGATTGCCTAGTTACACTTCTCCTTCTCTTAAAACATTAATCACCACCACCACCACCCCCTATTTCAGTTGTGATTAGCGTCAATAGCTTGTACTTCCCCTTAAAACAACAATAATCATAAGTACCTGTCTACGGTCATTTTGACGACAGCTCCTATATTTTATTGTAGTTTCTTCACGCTGCATAAAATTATAACAATCAGACTGAATTAAATATATTTTATCTGGTAAGATTAGGTTCGTTAAGCCCACTTTTCTAGCCGTACACATAGCTATTGATATAATACCACGGTAATTTGAATACGATTACGGTACAGTAGTAATAATAATAATAATAATAATAATAATAATAATAATAATAATAATAATAATAATAATAATAACAATAATAACATAATAATATAATATAATATAATATAATATAATAATAATAATAATAATAATAATAATAATAATAATAATAATAATAATGCCGACCAGTGATTTTTTAAACTAAGTCTCGCCTGTGGTTCGAATTGCACGTTAGACTGGAGGTCCTGTGGTTATGATCATGATATCAACAGTCGCATACAAATACAAGTATACTGTTTTAACTGCGATCGCCTGGTTTCGATTCCCAACCTACTAAAAAATTAATGCTAGTTTGAGGGACTAATATATGGTTCACCTAGATTAAAATGTCCCAGCTATCGAATTCCTGGCTTATTTTCGTTTTGGTAGGATATGGCCAGACGCCCTTCCTGATGCCACGTGATTTTTCAGGTGAAAATGCCAATTCGGGATCGATCGGGAATCGAACTTTGGCCCTCCTGTTCGAAAGAAAGCAGCTAAGCCTCCACTCTAATTACGACCCATGTAACCTAAGGTAGCACAGCTAAGAAAAGAAATGGGTTTAAAATCTCACACTTTTGGTCATCTTAGAATTGGTTTTCCATGGTCCCTTTCCTCGGAATTCGAACCACGGCTATCTTGGTGAGAAGCCCGTGACTACACCACTGGCCACTCGGCTATCACAGCCCTCACCATAGAATTCAACTCCCAGTGTCTAGTTTCGGAAAGATCCCGAACTATCCTCATCAGACTTAAAACGTGGAACTAGAGAGAGAAAGGGAGGGAACACCACACAGCTATTGACTATGGTGTCTAAACACCCTTTCGTGAGGCATTATCAACACGTACAACAAAACAGCCACAATGTCAACAACATACTTCAATATTTTGTGTCAATATTAAAATGGAAAGCCGGCTCCGTGGTGTAGGTGTAGCGTGCCTGCCTCTTGCCCGGTGGCTCCGGGTTCGATTCCTGGCCGGGTCAGTGATTTTTACTTGGACCTGCGGGCTGGTTCGAGTTCCACTCAGCCTACGTGATTAGAATTGAGGAGCTATATGACGGTGAGATTGCGGCCCCTGTCTAGAAAGTCAAGAATAACGGCCGAGAGGATTTGACGTGCTGACCACACGACACTTCGTAATCTGCAGGCATTCGGGCTGAGCAGCGGTCGCTTGGTAGGCCAAGGCCCTTTGGGGGATTAAAGTGGAAAGTGCAGTTACACCAGATTATGTGTTCTAATGCGATTAGATGAGAAACAGAGTCTAGTATGTCACAACACGCCCTAAATATGTTGGAAGACTAAGTGGCATTCCGCAGTATGCTCTGTATATGCCCTAGACCCATATTATCCCAGTGATGAATTATAGCTGATTAGTCCGTTACCATTTTTTGTATGTTTCTTATTTATAATGTAGTGTGGAGAGGGGATTGTGAGGGGGGCTTCACAAGGATCTGGGACTCCAATGACTTTCTGAGAATTCTCATCGACTGAGAAAAAACATTCGAGTTTCTAAAAGGACTGCTCAGTGTTGCTATCAGCCGGCCGCCATCTTAATGGGCTGATTCTCTGATTAACACGGCCCATGAACACTCAGTTAAGTAAAAATAAATACCACTTTCCCCCAATGGCTGTACGCAAATACGATGCTTGCATCCGCTTGAAATACGATATCAAATGTAGTTAACTGGACTGCATCGTAGAGAAGGTCTTCTTGTGTTGCAATAGTGTGCCGTTCTATGGCGTTCTTTGAACATTCTATGGCGGTGATATTTATTTATTTATTTACCGTCCAGGGTTGGTTTATTCTTCGGTCTCAGCAAGGGTCCCACCTCTACCGCCTCAAGGGCAGTGTCATGGAGTGTGAGACGTTGGGTCAGGGGATACAACCGTGGAGGAGGACCAGTACCTCGCCCAGGCTGCCTCAACTGCTATGCTGAACAGGGACCTTGTTAAGGGGGTGGGGGTTATGGGAAGATCGGAAGAGACAGACAAGGAAGAGGGAAGGAAGCGGCCGTGGCCTTAAGTTAGGTACCATCGCGGCATTTGTCTGGAGGAGGAGTGGGAAACCTCGGAAAACCACTTCGAGGATGACTGGGTTGGGAACTGAACCCCCCTCCCCTCTACTCAGTTGACCTCCGTAGGCTGAGTGGACCCCGTTCCATCCCTCGAACCACTGTTCAGATTTCGTGGCAGAGTCGGGAATCGAACCCAGGCCTCCGACGATGGCAGCTAATCACACTAACCACTACACCACAGAGGCGGACTCTTTATTTATTTATTTATTTATTTATTTATTTATTTATTTATTTATTTATTTATTTATTTATTTATTTATAAAACACTTTTTTCAGCGGCGCTACCGAGGCTCATTTTGGTTTTGGTCGGGACTTGAGACTGGATGCCCTCCTAACACCACATGTTTTTTTGTGATAAAAATCTCATCCCAGAAAATGACTGGGATCCGAACCTCAAGTCTTCCATCCGGTCGATTTGTAGGTTGATATTTTTATCTCAAAAATCATGTGGTGTCAGGAATTTGATTTGTATAAATACCGTACCATAAATTCTAGTTTTGTACACTTGAATCTTTGCCTCATCGTATATATCTGAGATTAGGTATGAAAGTAGCGAAACTGAGTTGGCCGTGCTGTTAGGGGCGCGCAGCTGTGAACTTGCATTCGGGAGCCCAACGGCCTACTCACTGGGTGGAAACACATCATGGCTGTGTAGCAAACGTTCAGCGCGATCTCCCTTTGCATCGCTCAGCACTCAGTGCCTTGTAAGTTATCCAAGGGATAATTTCTTTCTCCTAACATTCTTTAGAATATATTCATCTGTCAAACGTACTCTGAAGACGCATAAAGTAGAATTTCTTCTTGGTATTGTGAATTATCCAAGTTCAATAGGAGCAAAGTACGTAAAAGAACGCAAGGAGAAATGAAGTTTGCAAGAGCGCTCGTATATCTGTAGCTGCCATCGGCAGGCTATTGTAAGATCACTCGATTAATTTATTGCCTCATCTGCAGTAATTAGCCAAGTTACAGGTATGCCCTTTGTTCCGCGGGTATGAGAGCGGAGAAAGTCAAGTAAACAACGGAGATTTATATCATCCTGACCATCGAGGGTCAGTAGTTTGTTTATAGGGTAATTCATAAGTGTATGCTCAAAGGTCGCAAAAGTAAATTACTGTCGGTGATATTTAAACATTAACAATGCCATTTAGACTATGGTTGCAACAATTTGTTCGTGACCTTGAAGTGATGTCTTCACACTCATTTTATCGTCACCAGTAACTGGTATAGATCTCACGGATATTTGTATAGAAGAAGGATATAGTGATTTATTGTTACAGAAGACAAAATACTGTGTAGTCGACATACTTTGTCCTTGTGGCAGCCTCCGCATGGGGAAGTTGTAATAATAATAATAATAATAATAATAATAATAATAATAATAATAATAATAATAATAATAATAATAATAATAATAATAATAATAATATATTTCTGCTTATACTGGGGAAGATAAACGGAAAAAACCCACAATACGGTTGGAGGAGATAAATCCACGTTCATTTTCTTAAAATTCACAGCCTGTTTCCAGTCATTCGACTGGGTCGGGAATGGAACGAATGAAGCCCCATCTAGCGGCGAGGATAGGAAATGTGCCGGCTTTCGAAGCCTGTCGCACTCCTCTGGGACAATAATATATGACTGACAGATTAAATGAAATGTTAATGGAGAGTGTTGCTTGAATGAAAGATGACAGGAAAGACCGGCGTACCCGGAGAAAAACCTGTTCCGCCTCCGCTTTGTCCAGCACAAATCTCATATGGAGTGACCGAGATATGAACCACGGTATCCAACGGTGAGAGGCCGGTGCGCTGCCGCCTGAGCCACGGAGGCTCTTTTACAAGAATATTATAATAAAATCAAACCAAACTCCACGGCGCAACAGCCGAAGGGTCATGGCCTACCAAGTGACCGCTGCTCAGCCGGAGAGCCTGCAGAGTATGAGGTGTCGTGTGGTCAGCACGACGAACCTCTCGGCCGTTATTCTTGGCTTTCTAGACCGGGACCACCACTTCACCGTCAGATACTCCTCAATTGTAATCACGTAGGCTGAGTGGACCTCGAACCAGCCCTCAAATCCAGGTTTAAATCTCTCACCTGGCCGGGGATCGAACCTGGGGCCTCCTGGTAAGAGGCAGGCACGCTATCCCTACACCGCGGGACCGGCAAGAATATTACACTGACTGACAGAGCAAATGCAACACCAAGAAGGAGTGGTCAGAACTTTATGCCAATTGCAGGGTAGACTGACGTCACTGAGGTATGTTCATGATGTGAAATGCGCCGCTGTGCTGCGCACGTAGCGAACGATAAATGGTTGACAGAGAATGGAGAACCATCCCTCAGGACACCATCCGCACTCTTATTGACTCTGTACCTCGACGTGTTTCTGCGTGCATCGCCGCTCGCGGTGGTCCTACTGAGTCGATGCCGTGCGCATTGTGTAACCTGCATATCGGTTTGAAATAAACATCAATTATTCGTCCGTGCCGTCTCTGTTTTTTCCCCAACTTTCATCCCTTTCGAACCACTCCTTCTTGGTGTTGCATTTGCTCTGTCAGTCAGTGTATAATACTGCACTAAAATTATACTTCTGAGTGAAACGTAATCGTGCCTGTAATGAAGTATGGTGAAAAGTGCGGGGGATGCAGATTACCCATATCTCGTCACGATAATTATTTTTTGTTGTTCTGTCCTTCACGTTAGACTTCCAAAATAAATTAATTTCCATCTCTTTTAGAACACGATATCCTTTGAAACTTAAGTTTTGTGATTGGAGACAAGGCACTGATAAGTGTTGTGTAATTCCTTTTCATGTTGCGGTCTGTTACATTGACTAAGCTTGATCTCACAGCCTCATTTAGCGCGCCCCGAAGTTAACGTGCGGGGGGTAACGGAGCGTTTACTAGTCTCGTCTTGTGTCCCCTCCTTAGACTTCCGATAAGAGTTTCCGACAGTACTACCAAGTGATTCTCCACGAGTCCATTATATATTTTCAAACAACGCGAGTTTTGTGTAATGTGGTGTAATGAGCGGTGCTGGTAACACCATTCCTTCTGCAGCCATTCCCTGGAGTGAATGGTAGAGAAATGTCGTCAGTTGCATATGCAGAATTTCGTCGTGTGGGCGCGTGTGGAGGCATTTTGGACCGGTTATTCAAATGTAGTTTACCGGTACTTAATTATGTTTACAACCACTACCTGTGGTTCCAATTACGCAATAGCTGTCTACGCAAGGATTATATGTTTATCGTTTAATATCAGTAAACCAGGAACATATTCATTGCACATTTACAAGAATTCGTGTTTATATTTCCAGCACTCAAAGACACGTGTGTTTGGAATGCTGGAGTTTATTATTATTTCTGGTTGCAGGTGTTATTTTGAATGTGAGAAACTAACAAAGAGATGCAATTCATAATACTTATTATAGCCTGTAGGGCCCACTGTTTTTATGATTCAATTTAAGAAGTCGAGATGTCAAGGAAGTGGTTTAAACCCGGTAACCCCACCTCCACCCGCTTGCGTACGTCAGTAACTCACAGAGTCGGTTGATGTGTGGCCTCCGAAGAGGCGTGGTACAGGTCTTTCGAGTTGACGCCGTATAGGCGACCTGCGCGTCTATGAGGATGGAGTCCTACCTAGAATGAATTCTAATGCTGAAGACGGCATACACCCAGCCCCCGAGCCACTGAAATTATTAAATGAAGGTTAAAATCCCCGACCTGGCCGGGAATCGAACCCGAGACCCCCTGAGCCAAAGGCCATCACGCTAACCATTTAGCCATGGAGCCGGGCGTGTGTTTCAGTAGGCTTGGCAGACATACGTAACAACACAGACTGACACAGTGAGGAAAGTAACGGGAAACCACCTCGCTCCTCATTTCTCTAATACACTCATTAGTGACGCCTAAACTATCTATAATAGCTGATGATCAATGTGTTGGGGATATAACGAGCCTTCGGACTTAGAACTATACATACTGTGCATACAAGTGACGAACTTCTGAAAAATATTTAAGGATTCTGACAATGAGATTCGATCCTACCAAGATTCATGGGTATTTTTCTCCAAGGCTAGGGCTTGCATGTACTCAGCCAAACTAGTTTGTAAAATGATGCCGTTATTATTATTATTATTATTATTATTATTATTATTATTATTATTATTATTATTATTATTATTATTATTATTATTTCTTGCTGTCGGTTCGGCCATCTACAGAGGGCTTATGCCGTGTCAAGAAAATAAGGTGAATTTCTTTACGTTTGGCAGATAACTTTGTTCTGCGTCTTCACAAGAAAATCTCGACTGTCCACGAGAAAGGCTTCTCAAACAATGAGGTTTGAATTTAGACGTTATAATAGAGGTGGAAATGGTACGTTCATTCGTCACCATATGGCTCTCTACGAAACGTAAAGAATTTCACCTTAATAATATCTTCATCTTAATATCTTAATATCATGTCTATAAGTACGGGCGTGAAAGCATCAATGGGAACATATTATTATTATTATTATTATTATTATTATTATTATTATTATTATTATTATTATTATTATTATTATTATTATTATTATTATTATTATTATTATTATTGTTGTTGTTGTTGTTGTTGTTGTTGTTGTTCCGGGGTATATGTGGAACGCAGAGATGGTGAAAGAAGGTGCAGGCTTGAATGGGTCTAACTACAACACCAAGAATTGAATTAAAATTTTAACAAAGGTTATATTTCTCTTTAAATCGTAAACTTAATCTTTTCACTGAGTGAATAGCATGAGGTTACAGGTACAATGACAATTTAAAAATAATTCAAGATTCAGAACCTTAACAATTTTGGGCTTCAAGCCCCTAGGTTACAAATTTACAATTTGAAAGTGGTTTTGTTCAGGTAAGGGCAGAACACCCCTAATTCCAGAGCACTTGCTCCCTAAATTACAATGTCTAGCCTTCCAGAGGCACCCTTCACTATTATAAAATATTGAAAAGAGCTAACAGGCTCTCAGTTTCTTCCAGCCTACTCAAGGCAACATCAAAATCCTACAATCTCTGGCTTCTCAAGGCACAACTTACAAATAGAAATAGTTTTATACAGGGGTATCTCGTACCCAACCTACAGGGCCTTTGCGAAAAAGAACAGGTTAAATAAACGGCCCGAACACAAACTGAATGAAGCCGTCCACTGCGCTCCCAGATAATGAAAAATTAAAACCTACAGGGCTCTCGACTGATGAAACAGGGGCTAGTCCCAAACTACTGAGGTGGCTCGAATGGAAATAACTTTAATACATTACAGAAAAGGTTATAAAACGTATTCACCTCAAACCAAGATGAAGGGGAGCTCGAGAGGGTAACTCACTCTCTATCCCCGATTTACAGTTAAAGACTTATGAAATTTTACATTAAGCGAAAGAAGATTTACATTTTAGAAAGGTTTGTTACATGGTTAAAGACTCGGATCTTCCCCTCAGATAAAGTTGCGGAAACAGCAACAAAGACTGAATTTGTGTGGCCATTACCTGGTAGATGTTCTGCTGGCCGAAGAAAGAGGCGCCCTGCCTCCTGCCTTAACACACATGCTCAGAAAGACGACGATCAAATGGCCAAGTAGCCCGAAAAGCCGCGGTTTATATACCCTCAGGGAAGGTTCGAGAGAATTCAGGACTAATCAGGACACACCCTCTTAATTTGTATTTTCAGATTCAAAGTGAACAAGAAATGCGGGATTGGTAGAAAATTAATTACCAAAATTTATGATTGGCCAGATTCAAAACTGGCAGAAAGGAAAAGAAGTGTTGCCAACCCCAAAACAAATGAACATAGATTCAGTTATAAAAACCTAGAAATACGAAACTTCTTAAAGTTATAAGTTCTTCCACCTTGCACCACAGTGCATGATCCGAGTTTTTGGTAGTGTCATCTGTGGAGAAATGTCCAAACTTCTTGATGTGTAGCAAGACAGAACAAGGAGAAATTCAATCAGTTCAGGAAACTTCAGAATAACACAGTTACTTAATATTTCGGTAGTGATATCTTCCGATTAACGTCTCAACTTTATGTAATAGCAATTTCACATTTTGGTCGGTAGAGGAGTTCATTAAGGCGCTTATTTTGAATTTGCGGCGTTGAGGTGTACCTCCCGGTACTATTATTATTATTATTATTATTATTATTATTATTATTATTATTATTATTATTATTATTATTATTATTATTATTTCAACAATGTGTTTGAAATGTCATCTATCGCTTGCTGTGTGCTTGAGTGTCATTGTATTGGCGTAGTTAAGTCCATTAGGCCTTCTCTCTCACTCCTCTACTTCAGTAAACACACGCTACCATTTACTCCAGCGTCTGCAATCCTGTAGTTACATTATTTCCTGATATTTATTTTTATCTCGTACCATCTCCTTTAGTCTTATTTATTAGACCTCCAAATAACACATGGGGATTAGTGTTGGTTATTTGGAGTTGAAATACTTTTCTTACTCAAAGGCTATACTGTTTTATCTTCACATTCTTGCACTACTAACACACACATAAATTTGCTTAAGATTCCTGCCAACAAAAATATTCCCATTCCTTGGTCTCAGAAACACCCACTACAACAGCTATACTTAGGTTCAACATAGCCGTATGTTGGTGGTAGGTGAAGCACTTAACATGACAATTGCATGTCTTTGTGAGTATTGAAACGACTTATGGCACTGTGTGCTCTCCTACTACAAATATTATCAACTATACATGTATGCTAATATTATAAAGAGGGCAGGTTTGTAAAGTTCTGTAATTACCGAGCTCGATAGCTGCAGTCGTTTAAATGCGGCCAGTATCCAGTATTCGGGAGATAGTAGGTTCGAACCCCACTGTCGGCAGCCCTGAAAATGGTTTTCCGTGATTTCCCATTTTCACACCAGGCAAATGCTGGGGCTGTGCCTTAATTAAGGCCACGGCCGCTTCCTTCCCACTCCTAGCCCTTTCCTGTCCCATCGTCGCCATAAGACCTATCTGTGTCGGTGCGACGTAAAGCAATTAGCAAAAAAAAGTTCTGTAATTCTTTTACCAGTAGAGCGTACCCCGTGGTCTAGGGGTAGCGTGCATGCGTCTCATTCGGAGGCCGACCCCGACGGTATTACGTATGGAGGCCTAGGGAGTCTTTCATTTTCACGCCCTTCGTGGTCCTTGTCTTCCTTTGGCCGATACCTTCATTTTTCGAAGTGTCGGACCCCTTCCATTATTTCTCTCTGATTAGTGTTATATAGAGGATGGTTGCCTTGTTGTACTTCCTCTTAAAACAATAATCACCACCACCACCCTGGATTTGATTCCCAGCCAGATCAGAATTTATTGCCTGAACCTAAGGGTTGGTTCGAGGTCTTATCAGCCTTCATGATTACAATTGAGGAGCTATCTGACAGTGACGTGATGACTCGGATCTAAAAAAAATCAACAATAACGCCCGAGAGAATTCATCACACTGACCGCGCGTCACCTCGTAAAATGCAGGCCTTCAGGCGGTCGCTTGATTAGGGCAAGGCCTATCAGAGCTTTTAGTGCAATGTGATTTTCTCAGCACTAGAAAACTAATTTACTCCAGATTATCATAGAATATACATAATTAAGCTAGATTATCTGGGAAACGGGTAGTTATAAAAAGTAGGGCATGCCGGAAAAAATGTCCATTAAGGAGCCTTAAAAGTGAATGTATTTTCAACTGTTAGTACAAAAATTGAGCCCATCAAGCATATATTGAATTAAGATGTGTACAAAAATAGGTCATATTCATTTTCTTTCTATCTAGCAGTTTTCAAGGAATAATAATAATAATAATAATAATAATAATAATAATAATAATAATAATAATAATAATAATAATAATAAGGCCTCAGCTACCGTGGTGCAGACCTCTAGAAGTGGTGCCCAGCGGAAAGCCGAATTCTACTGGTACGGCCACCATGGCTGAGTTATTTTTTAAATCTGTGTCTGGTGACATGGGGTTCGCCACCAGAAATCCTTTACATACCAGCAACAATAAATTACATGGGGGTCACGTAGCTGTGAGCTTGCATTCAGGACATCGTGGGTTCCAATCCCACCGTCGGAAGCCCTGAAGATAGTTTTTCGTGGTTTTTCATTTTCACCACCTGGTAAATGCTGGGGCTTAAGGCCGCTTCCTTCCCACTCCTAACACTTTTCCATCCTTACCTCTTCGACAATCTTCGGTGAGCTAGAGCGACGTTTAACCACCAGCAAGAAACAGGAGTGTCAAGATATTTTACCGTTTTTCAAAAATAGACTACCTCAGCCGGGATCAAACCCGCGAACTTGGGATTGGTGGTGGTGATTATTGTTTTAAGAGGAAGTACAACTAGGCAACCGTCCTCTGTATAACACTAATCAGAGAGAAAAATGGAAGGGACCCTACATTTCGAAAAATGAAGGTATCGGCCAAAGAAAGACAAGGGCCACGAAAGGAGTGAAAATGAAAGATTCCCTAGCCCTGGGAAACCTAATAGCGTCGGGATCGGAAAAGAACAAGAGTTGATCAAGGAAGGTCGGATAGGATAGATGAAAGTGAGGAGCCTGGCACAAGTAAGTGGAAGCAATTCCAGGACTCAGCTAAGGGACCCGTGGTCGCCAACCCACGCTCCCAAGTTCAGAGCCCTTGGGGGGCCAACTTGGGATTATGACTCGAACACTGTAGAGCTGATCCCCATAGAGAGCTAGTTTTCCAGGAAAAGAATACCTTTCTGCTTTTTATTACATGCCTGATCCGATAAAAACCAACTTTGTACGCAAACTGTTTGTCATATTTTTTTAAAAAAAGTATGTGTATGCAACATTTAGAACTCAATTTCCTACAAAAATATCCATATACATTTTCTTTCTAATTCGTTCACTGTTCCAGGAAAAGTATTTGCTGTATTTTGAACGCGTACTTCATCCAGAAAGTGCCACGTTAATTTATGTAGAGGCTCAGGAGTAAAGCAAATGGCGTATGGCGTTTAGTGCCGAGAGTGTCCGAAGACATGTTCGGCTCGCCAGGTGCAGGTCTTTTGATGTGACTCCCGCAGGCGACCTTCGCGTCGTGATGAGGATGAAATGATGATAAAGACGACACATAACCCAGCCCCCGTGCATGCGAAATTAACTAATCATTGTTAAAATTCCCGATTCTGCTGGTAATCGTACCCGAGACCCCAGTGACCTAAGGCCAGCACGTTATTTAGCCACGGAGCCGCACGGCTCAGGAGTAATGGAACGCGACCGAGAGGTTGATTGGATGTAAGTTGTTATTGGACTTTTCAGATCGGATTTCTGATACCGACTTCATCGCGGGTGGAGCCGTGGGCACTACTAGTCAAACATAAAGATGTTCTCTTATGTACTGGTTAAAACAAAACTGCTGCACATTATTTCTTTATTTTGGAGTCGCAGGTGTTGAACCATATAACACTGAACCAATTTCGATATTACTCATTAGTGTATTACACTTCTTCCCCTGGGATAGCAGATTACCCTTTCGCGTCAGCCCTTAGTAAACGGTCATCGCTGGCCCTTTGCAGGTCACAAGTGTGGAGAAGGGAGAGTTTGAAGATTAATTGTCGTTTCGTGGAAGGGAAGGAGGGCTGTTTGGGCTAGCCGCGACTAATATCAGTCTTTTCACCCCTCTGACTGTCAAGTTTTACGGCCGAGCTTTCCCTTTTTACTGCGTTTCGTTTCACAGCCCACAATTTGTTAAACACTCTCAAGAAATATTTGGTTCTCTTCTTGTCTGGCTTCATTATACACCTCTCTTCTGTTAATGCCCTAGTTCTAAACGGGAAGGGGAAGACTCGTCGTTATTAAATAAGGTTCATGCGTCTCTACATCTGGTTATACACGATAACAGTATATAGGAGGAAGGAAAGTTATTATTTCCAAACTGTTAATGATTTCTCATTTGAGTACTAAGAGCTCCACTCCAGTATATCCCTCTCTCCATTTCTACACTTAATAGTTGATATATTACAAATATTTCTCCCCCGTACCATCTGCAGTTCGCCCCGACATTACAAAGTATTTCACCTGGATTTTCTGAAGACTTTCGTCTGGAGCGTGGCATTGTATGAAAGCGAAGCATGGGCGACAACTAGCTCAGAAAGAAAGAGAATAGAAGCTTTTGAAATGTGGTGTTCCAGAAGAATTCTGAAGGTAAGATGGATAGATCGAATCACGAATGAAGAGATACTGAATCGAATTGGTGAGATGAGATCGATTCGGCTAAATTTGACGAAGAATTGATAGAAGGATAGAACACATCTTAAGACACCCAGGACTTGTTCAGTTGGTTTTTGATGAAAGTGTAAGTGGTAGGAAAGGTACGGGCAGACTAAGGTATGAATATAACAAGCAGATTCGAGCAGATGTAGGGTGTAGTAGTTACGTAGAAATGAAAAGGTTAGCACAGGATAGGGTGGCATTGGGAGCTGCATCAAATCAGTCTATGGACTGATGACTCGAACAACAACCAGTAGCTCAGGCGGTAGAGCGCTTGCCTTCTGAGCTCAACTTGGTGGGTTCAATCCTATCTCAGTCCGGTGGTATTTGAATATGCTCAAATACGTCAGCCTCATGTCGATAGATTAACTGGCACATAAAATAACTCCTGCAGAACAAAATTCCGGAACCTTGGCATCTTAGAAAACCATGGACACGTAGTTAGTGGGACGTTAAACGAGTAAGCTACTTGGTCAAAAGTGGCAGACGGACAAAGTTAGCATCAGCCGTATGCATGTGCTATGTCGTGGTCATAATTACCTTAAACAATTGTTAGTTATAACTTCAAAGTATGAAAGAAGCCTATTTTTATGTTACATGTTTAGTTTATCCTACGCATGATGTTTTCACGAGAACTTCTTTTTCCTTGAGGTATTACCATTTTCGAGTACGCTCAGAACGGTTTAAGCAAAGGAAATGGTAATACCGCAGGGGAAAAACCAAACAACAAAAACAGTTCTCTAAGTTAGGAATGAACTGGATGGATGAAGCTGTACGCATAAGCCGGCTTCGGTGGTGCGGTCATGTGAGGCAAATGGAGGCTAGGCTACCTAGGAAAATAATGGATTATGTTATGGAGGATAAGAGACAAAGACGGCGATAGTTACACTAAGTTTCTAACGATTTAAAGATAAGAGATGTAGAACTAAACGAGGCCACAGAACCAGTTACAAATAGAGGATTGTGGAGGCGATTTGTAAATTCACAGAGGCTTGCAGACTGAACGCTGAAAGGCATAACAGTCTATAATGAAGATGTATGTATTAGCATTTTCTAAAACACATTAATCTAATTCTCAATGATTTTCCTAATAGCGTTCTCATAAATAGGACTATGTCTGAGATATCAAAGTCATGGTCTGGTCAATAGCTGCTCTTTATATTGGCACAACTTAAACAACTAACAGATGTTCAGTGTCAGTCAGGAATTGAGACTGATATTGTTAGCGTTGTGTGAGAGATATTATACAGAATTCAGCATTTCATCTTCTTTTGGCTCTAGATCTGCTTAAACTGATGATGATGATGATGATGATGATGGTGATGATGATGATGCTTGCTGTTTAAAGGGGTCCAAATTCCAGGTCAATGGCCCCTCATAATGGTACTTATCGCTAGGAAAGTAAGAACCATGATATTTCTCATGTAGTGGTACTAATCATGAGTAACGTAGACTTACGGTGCTCCACACCTTGTGGCACTACTCACAGGTAATGTAATACGCACAGGTAACGCAGACCTATGGTGTTTCTCACAATACGGCGCCACTCGCAGGCAACGCAGACCCACAGTGTCCCTCGTATAGTGGTACTAATCACAGGCAACGTAAACCCGTGGTGTTCCGCATATAGTGGTACTAATTACGGGTACTGTAACACCCATACTGATTCACTCTCTGTTGCTACTAATCACAAACCTATTGTGTACCTAACATACTGGTACTACTCGCAAGTAAAGGCGACCCATGGGGTTTTCTCCCTTGATGGTACTAATTACAAGTAGTCTCATGGTTCCAATTCAATCATCCATTGGTCGCCCCTTTTAGTCGCCTCTTACGACAAGCAGAGAATATCGTGGGTGTATTATTCGTCTGCGTCCCCCACACACAGGGGGTAAAATAATTATGGTTATGATTTGAGTCTTAAAGATTCGTAAAACTAGCATTGCTTGTTTGTAAAGCATCGTCGTTAAACAAAACAGAGTACATGGAACTTTCAAGCTGCCTATAATGTTGTTGTCGTTTGTTTGAGTCATCAGTCCATAGACTGGTTTGATGCAGCTCTCCATGCCACTTTTTCCTGTGCTAACCTTTTCATTTTCACGTAATTATTGCATCCTACATCCGCTCTAATCTGCTTGTCATATTCATACTTTGGTCTACCCCTACCGTTCTTACCGCCTACACTTCCTTCAAAAACCAACTAAAGAAGTCCTGGGTGTCTTAAGATGTGTCCTATTATTCTATCTCTTCTTCTCGTCAAATTTAGCCAAAACGATCTCCTCTCACCAATTCGATTCAGTATCTCTTCATTCGTGATTCGATCTATCCATCTCACCTTCAGCATTCTTTTATAACACCACATTTCAAAAGCTTCTATTCTCTTGCTTTCTGATCTGGTTTTCGTCCATGTTTCACTTCCAGACAGTGTACACTCCAGACCAGATGAAAGTCTTCAGAAACATCTTTCTAATTCCTATATCAAAGTTTGAAGTGAGCAAATTTCTTTTCTTAAGAAAGCTCTTCCTTGCTTTTGCTAGTTTGCATTTTATGTCCTCCTTGCTTTTGCCATCGTTAGTTATTTTACTACCCAAGTAACAATATTCATGTACTTCCTTTAAGACTTCATTTCCTAATTTAATATTTCCAATACTACCTGCCTTCGTTCGACTGCACTCCATTACCTTTGGTTTGGACTTATTTATTTTCATCTCGTACTCCTTACCCAAGGCTTCGACCATACCATTCAGCAACTTCTCGAGATCTTCTACAGTCTCAGATAAAATAACTATCATCGGCAAATCTTAAGGTTTTGATTTCCTCTCCTTGGACTGTGATTCCCTTTCCAAATTCTTCTTTGATATCCTTTACTGCCTGTTCTATGTAAACATTGAAAAGGAGGGGGGACAAAGTGCAGCCTTGACTCACTCCTTTCTGGATTGCTGCTTCTTTTTTTCAAAGCCCTCGATTCTTATCACTGCAGACTGATTTTTATACAGATTGTAGATAATTCTTCGTTCTCGGTATCTGATCCCAATCACCTTCAGATTCTTAAATAGCTTCGTCCAGTCAACATTATCGAATGCCTTTTCTAGATCTACGCACGCCATATATGTGGGCTTGTCCTTAATTCGATGCTCTAAGATCAGACGTCTTCCTACATTTCTTCTGAAGCCAAATTGATCTTCTCCCAACTCAGCTTCATCTTGTTTTCCCATTCTTTTGTAAGTAATACGTGTTAAAATTTTGCAGGCATGAGATACTAAATTAATGATGCGGTAGTTTTCACACCTGTCAGCACCGGCTTTCTTCGGAATAGGTATAACATTCTGCCGAAAATCGGATGGGACTTCTCCTGTCTCATATATCTTACACACTGAATGGAATAACCTTGTCATGCTGGTTTCTCCTAAGGCAGTCAGTAATTCAGAGGGAATATCATAAATTCCAGGTGCCTTGTTCCTATTTAGGTCTCTCACAGCTCTGTCAAACTCTGACCTGAAAATTGGGTCTCCCATTTCATCAGCATCAACAGCCTCTTCTTGCTCCAGAACCAAATCATCTACATCTTTACCTTGATACAACTGTTCGGCATGTTCCTGCCATCTTTCTGCTTTGTCTTCTTTCCCGAGATGTGGCTTTCCATTTGAGCTCTCAATATTAATACTAGATTTCCTTTCTCCAAAGGTTTCCTTGATTTTCCTATACGCAGCATCTACTGTACCTTTCCTAGGACAATATAACCTTCGACATCCTTGCACTTTTCCTTCAGCCATTGTTCCTTCCCTACCTTGCATTTTCATCCACTTCATTCTTTAATCATCTGTATTTTTTCTGCCCTCTTCATTTCCAGCATTCTTGTATTTTCGTCGTTCATCAATCAGGTCTAGTATCTCCTGAGCTATCCACTGATTCTTAGTTGATCTTTTCTTCCTTCCTAACATTTCTTCAGCAGCCCTACTGACTTCATTTTTCATGACTATCCACTCTTCCTCTATTGTGTTTCCTTGAGCCTTTTCATTTAGTCCTTGTGGCCTATTTGAACACTTTCAAATATCACCGGTTTGATCAGAGATCGAACTCGCCAACTTCGTCTCAGGAGCCCAGCACTTTATCATCTGAACTAGAGATGGGGAGATTCTGAACGAGTGATTCAAAATGAACGAACCATTGCACTGAACGATTGAATCATGATTCAGTGAGCGAAATGAATCGACTCGTTTGTGAATCGAAATCTGAATCGAGAGATGGCAGCCGCAACTCGTTCCTTGGTTCCTCGTTCGTTCTGATTCATATCGCCAAATCGGGTATCCACCATTTTTGAATCAATGACTACTTGTGAAGAACGACTCTTATTTTTTATTTAACCTGAACTAAAAGTCCTGTCCACAAGTCAAATACTCTAACCTAACCTTACAGGAAAAAATATATTTTTTAAATAAGAAATTATCACGTAGTTTCAAGTCACACACTTCTCGGAACTTTCAGCTCGTGGCGAAATGTTAGGTTAAGTTTACTTCAAGGTTCCCGCTCACGTTCTTGTTCTTGTGAAGTAACGTGTGAAACATGGCCACAAAAATGTTCATATCTACTATAAATTTCAAATTCGATTCTCGTATAGTTTCGAATGGTAGCTACTTAAGTTTGGAAAGGATTAGTCAGACAGTTGTGTAGCATTTCTCAACTGTAACCTCTAAAAAGGATATTACTCTTGTTAAAATGCTATCAATTATTATTATTATACCTTGAACATTTCACTTCTTGTAACCGGTAAACACGTAAAGCAGTAGCAGTTATAAAGAACATAACGGAATGGTTCATCTGAGTCCATGGTTTCGCTTTCGGCTCTCCGTCACGCGGTATTGGAATGAACGAATTAAATGAACGAATCAAATGAACGAATCATTTTCGTGAATCGGTTCAAATGAATCGGTTCTTCTAAAAGAATCAGATTCCCCATCTCTAATCTGAACCATTCAGCCCAGCGCTCCCAAGTTGAGAACCACTGGTGGGCGTCTTCCTTTTAGTCGCCTATTTCGACAGGCAGAATATATCGTAGATATCGTATTCTACGCCATCACTCAAAGAGTAGGAGAGTGAGGTTTTCAAGAATGATAAGATATTTTAACTTCTCTATCTTTTTGTTATTAGGAAGTCGCTGTATTATTATCCTACTATGAATTGAATAATTCTGTCAAACTTCATTTTGGATAAATTTACCGGTTAATTAATTAAAGTTTCTCTGTTTTTTCAGGTATGTATGCTGCAGTTGTCGAGTGTTGTTTGTCATGCTGTATATCAACGTATTCCGGACATGTAAGTGGAATGTATGCTGTGTTCTTTACTGTTAGATATATCATGACATGATGAGTGAGGTTGTCACTCAATTTTGTTGGGACAGTGGATTGAGAATATTGATGAGAGATATGGCTAGCGGATGTTCAAGAATGTTCTTCACGATGTTTAAGGGATATGAAAAGTTGTAATGTCAAGTATCCGAGGTCCTGCTTTTATCTAGGATAATAAGAATTTCTAACAATTTTTTAAATCCTTTGCTCGCTGTGTTGTATTAGATTGCGACTACTGTATTAATCTAGCGGTAACCAGACTGTTCTGTCACTAAGGTTGAAAGCGAAATACCGACGTCTTCATTTTCACCTTTATGAAGAAGAAAATCAACCCTTTGGAACTTAATACCGTATTACTACCTTAAGATATTGTAAAAGGCGTTCACGGCCTGTTATTATTTCCTGATGGATGTTATAAGCTCAACTTGTAGGGTTCCAGCAAGATATAGCAGATATCATAGATTCGGGAGGTCAAGTGGACTGTGTCGAGATTGAGCTATCTAAGGCATTTGGCAGGGTAGATCATGGGAGACTACTAGCAAAAAGGATTGCAGTTGGACTAGACAAAAGAGTAGTTGAATAGGTGGCTATATTTCTAGAAAATAGAACTCATGAGAATTAGAGTAGATGAAGCTTTATCTGATCCTGTAATCATTAAGAGGGAATTCCTCAAGGCAGTATTATTGGACCTTCATGTTTCCTTAAATATAAAAATGATATGCGTAAAGAACTGGAATCAGAGGCAAGGCCTTTTGCTGATGATGCCATACTGAATAGAGTAATAAGTAAGTTACAAGATTGTGAGCAAGTGCAGAAATATCCCGATGATGCTGTCAGATGGACAGCAGGCGATGCCATGATGATAAACGGGGATACAAGTCAGGTTGTGAGTTTCACTAATAGGAAATATCCTCTCAGTTTTAATTACTGCGTTCATGGGGTGAAATTTCCCTTTGGGGACCATTGTAAGTACCTAGGTCTTAATATAAGGAAAGATCTTCATTAGAGTAACCACATAAACGAGATTGTAAATAAAGGGCACAGATCTCTGCACAAAATTATAAGGGTGTTTAGGGGTTGTAGTAAGGATGTAAAGGAGAAGGCATATAAGTCTCTGGTAAGACCTCAATTAGAGTATTGTTCCAGTGTATGGGACCCTCACCAGGATTACCTGATTCGAGAACTGGAAAACTCCAAAGAAAAGCAGCTCCATTTGTTCTTGGTGATTTCCGACAAAACTGTAGCGTTACAAAAATGTTGCGAAGTTTGGGCTGGGAAGACTTGAGAGAAAGGAGCTCTTCGACTAAGTAGTATGTTCCAAGCTGTCAGTGGAGAGATGGCATGGAATGCTATTAGTAGACGAATACGTTTGAGTGGTGTCTTTAAAAGTAGGAAAGATCACAATATGAAGATAAAGCTTGAATTCAAGAGGACAAATTGGGGAAAATATTCATTTATAGGAAGGGGAGTTTGGGATTAGAATAATTTATCAAGGGAGGTGTTCAATACATTTTCAAATTTTCAATTTCTTAAGAAAAGGCTAGGTAAACAACGGATAGGGAATCTGCTTGCAATCCATCTCTTGGCAACAACAAAACAGAGAAAAGTGTAGCTTCCACTGAAGTCTCGGTCTCATTTTTAGCTGTGACAGTAAGGAAGCTGCTGAGTAATGACATTCGGCAGACTACAGTGGTGCATCTGCTGGGCTGAGTGGCTAAGACGTTTAAGGCGCTGGCCTTCTGTCCCCAACTTGGCAGGGTCGATCCTGGCTCAGTCGGGTGGTATTTGAAGGTGCTCACATACGTCAACCTCTGGTCGGTAGATTTTCTGGCTCGTAAAATAATTCTTGCGGGGGGAAAATCCGGCACCTCGGCGTCTCCGAAATCCGTAAAAGTAGTTCGTGGGATGTAAAGCTATTATTATTATTATTATTATTATTATTATTATTATTATTATTATTATTATTATTATTTTGGTGGTGCAGCTGAATGTTAGGACCAGTAGTGCTTCAATAGCACTTAATATCCCAGTGAGGAAAGCAATGGCAAACTGCCTCACTTCTCATCATGATGCCGCCATCTGTTTTTGTACAGTAGTTTCCCTCTAACCACATAACCAGCCTCCGGGCTGAATATTTAACACATAAGAGATACGTTCTTTGTGCATAGTTCGTAAAACCACTAAATTCATTAATGTTAATACCTTGGAAGATTTAAACTTTTCATTACTAAGTCTCTCATAGACTTAGTAAAGAGCAACAACACTGCAGCCTATGTTATTTGTTTCCTACGTCCAGCCTTGTCACTTAGGGCAGAGCAGAGTACGCCCACCAACACAATACCGAAGACATGACCGCTATTTTTGACAGTCATATAACTAATGATATATTTGTAGTCACGGAGTATACTTTCTGTCGGATTCAAAATCGATATATTACATAAACATACTTTATCAGGTGAAATGAAATGAAATGAAATGGCGTATGGCTTTTAGTGCCGGGAGTGTCCGAGGACAAGTTCAGCTCGCCAGGTGCAGGTCTTTCGATTTGACTCCCGTAGACGACCTATGCATCGTGATGAGGATGAAATGATGATGAAGACGACACATACACCCAGCCCCCGTGCCAGCGATATTAACCAATTATGGTTAAAATTCCCGACCCTGTCGGGAATCGAACCCGGGACCCCTGTGACCAAAGGCCAGCACGTTAACAATTCAGCCATGGAAGCGGACACTTTATCAGATAATTCTTACTCACCCACTTGGGAATCAACCACTGTCGCTTTTCGTTAAGGCAGCATTAAGTTCTAACGTGAACATTCGTTGTCTTTAGGATGTTTCTGATGCGATATTGTGACATCGTCTGGCTATAAATTGGTGCATATTGAAGAGTTAAAAGGCATGTTCATATTTTCAGTATTTCTATTTCGGGTTATAAAATACATTTACTGTTATTTTTACCTCCTCCTACTGTGTTGATTCCATTTCTTCGCGTGGTGAGATTGGATACTGCTTGTCTGTGTTGAGGATGTAGCTGTTGTGCAGACGGAGGGAAAATTCCTCTGAATGTTATGTAAACATCGTAGTGTGCGGGATCTGGATCTGGCCGTATGATTTGCTCTCTTACTTATCCTGGAACTTGTGATGATGTGGACGTGTGGTGCTCCGCACGCTCCAACGGTCAGCTTTTTATCCGAGAGTCTCCGCTGAGTTATTAGTGAGGAGTCTGTGTTTAGATGAGGGCCAACCGTGAAGATGATTGATGACTGCAGGGTGTGACCCACGCGGGTCAACAGACTCTTGCCCTGCGTGGCCCTGACCCCAGCCCTTGGAGGAGCGAGTCTTCACTTGATTTGCAGGCAGACCTTGTCCTTGCTCCTATAAGATACCCATTCTTCGACGTCGGTACTTCTGCTTATGAACACGCACCTCTAGAGACCTACGCTCCAAGATGTCTACAGAGATATGGACTATAAATTATTAGATTTAAAAAATGTAAATTGTTGTATCTGTTTGCAAACTTCAAAATCTGCCCCATACTTTGTGTAATTCGAAACAAAACAGAAAGAGTCCAAAATAAGGAAATGAAAAATGAAAATCTACAGCCTGTTTCCAGTCATTCGACCGGGTCAGGAAATGGAATGAATGGAGCCCCCATCTAGCGGCGAGGATAGGAATTGTACCGGCTGCCGAAGCCGGTTGCACTGCTCTGAGGTAATGATTGACTGACAGATGAAATGATATTGGAGCTTGTTGTAGGAATGAAAGATGACAGGGAAAACCGGAGTACCCGGAGAAAAAGCAGTCCCGCCTCCGCTTTGTCCAGCACAAATCGCATATGTAGTGACCGCGATTTGAACCACGGAACCTACCATGGCGCAGCGCGACGCACTCCAGAGACTGTCCACAGAGGGCGGTGAATCAGTAACTTCACTCCCAACCACCAGAGCACAGCGCGATGATATCAGAGTCCAGTTAGTAGTGTGGCCGTAGATACTATAATCGTGACTTCCACGTTCTTTGAAGAATTTCTATGATCACTGTCAGAAGCAGAACTTCACATGCCCCGATGAAGGCCAGTGTAATTTGGCGGAAAACTTGGCTTTGTTTTAGTATTAGTAATAAATAAGTGGCTTTAATCCAGTGAATCATATTTATTTATTTATTTATTTATTTATTTATTTATTTATTTATTTATTTATTTATTTATTTATTTATTTATTTATTTATTTATTTATTTATTTATTTATTTATTTCAGTTGCAGATTTGTTTGCTTGTTTGATCACGCAAAAATAAATATGATTTCAAAACAATTCTCACGTCCTTGAAATGATTTTGTTGTTTTGTTGCCTCCTGACATACAACATTCTTAGTTGTATTTCGAGAAGATGAGACTAAGAGTTTTGCTACTGCTCATCTTCGAGAAGAAACAGTGCGGATTTCAATGCGTGCAGTTTTCAACGTGACACACGTCTTCATAGTCTCATGGGATTTCAAAAAGTGAAGTATCCTACTGAAATCTCGTACTGAAGAAAAGTTGTTTAGAATTACATTTAAATCATGTTCATTCTATAACATTTTTTCGTAAAACCGATATCAACGAATATATTTAATTTTTTGATTCATGGTTCCTGCAAACTGAAAACTCCCAGTACCCATATTGAGGAATTATATACCCTTCCCCCCCCCCCCCCAGCAAAATGAGGATAGTACATTCTAACTATAAAGTGTGGTTGAAATACCTCCATTAGTTTTCACGTTATAGCGTACAGACACGAATTGTTAAAGTTTTCGTACATTGGTTTCCAAACTGTATGAAACGTGTTATGAACGCCTAACGTGGAGTGAATTCGCGAAAAGGTAATTTTTATTAAGTATTATCTTATTCGACCCACTGTATTTTTTTCATTCCTACTCTTCGTCGCAGAAAAGTATGGCTTACAAACAATCATCAGGTACTAAACTATGTGCTGCTCTTGTAAAAGTAAATTGAATTTGAATCCATGCATTTGTAAATTGACCGTATAATTACATGTTTTTCCACTTCCGCTATGGTAAGCATACTCTTATTACATTGTTTTAGGGAAGCAAGTCTCTTCTACCGCCATATTTTTTGTTGCTATTGACGACAGGTAGCAAGTAAACTCGCCTCGCTAGGGAAGTATGTCAGAAAGATAGTTTAACAAACAGTTTCACACATTTTTAGCAATATATAAAAGAATACTGAAACTTGAGGTATTGTCTTTGTGATGGTGATTGTTGTTTTAAAAGGAAGAAGAATTTAGTAACCATCCGCATGTATTCATCGATACTAAGGCCTATATTATACCCTCACATTTCTGTATCACTGAATATGATAAACGATTTGATAAAATTTATGTATCAAATATGATTTTAAGTATATTACACTATGTCAGAGCTTTTATTAACTCAAGGATAAACGTATTTAGGTTAGAGATTGGGTAGGGGGAACAACATCCATCAACCTTTATTGAGAGAGCTTAAATGTGAAGATGTGAAATTCTGTAGTAAGTATTTAAGAATAGATTATGACAAATTTCAGATTGTTTCAAAAGTTCACCCCTTATTGCAAAACAAATTAAAGGTACTCCTTGGAGGAACCCCGTAAGTGTGGAAGATTTTGTTATGGTAACACTAAGACTTTTAGCTACAGGCGAAAGTGTTACAAGTTTACTACCAGAATACAATAATGTGAGTTTCAGCAATACTGTACTTTACAGAAACATGTGAAGCTATCTACAAATCAATCAAAGACGATTACGTGAAGGTAATTTAGCATGTTTATTTTATGTTATACTGTTGTACAATCAATCAATCAATCAATCAATCAATCAATCAATCAATCAATCAATCAATCAATCAATCAATCAATCAATCAATCAATCAATCAATCAATCAATCAATCAATCACTACTGATCTGCATTTAGGGCAGTCGCCAAGGTGGCAGATTATCTATCTGTTGTTTCCGTAGCCTCTTCTTAAAAGATTTCAAAGAAATTGGAATTTTATTGAACATCTCTCTTGGTAAGTTATTCCAGTCCCTAACCCCCTTCCTATAAAGGAATATTTGCCCCAATTTGTTCTCTTGAATTCCATCTTTATCTTCATATTGTGATCTTTCCTACTTTTAAAAACACAACTCAAACTTATTCGTCTACTAATGTCATTCCACTCCATCTCTCTACTGACAGCTCGGAACATAACCGCTTAGTCGAGCAGCTCGTCTCCTTTCTCCCAAACATTGCCACATTTTTGTATCGCTACTCTTTTGTCGAAAATCACCCAGAACAAATCGAACTGCTTTTCTTTGGATTTTTTCCAGTTCTTGAATCAAGTAATCCTGGTGAGGGTCCCATACACTGGAACCATACTCTAGTTGGGGTCTTACCAGAGATTTATATGCCCTCTCCTCTACATCTTTACTACAACCCCTAAATACCCCTTATTACCAACCTCATTTATGTGGTTACCTCAATGAAGATCTTTCCTTATATTAACACCTAAGTACTTACAATGATTCGCATAAGGAGCTTTCACCCCATCAACGCAGTAATTAAAACTGAGAGGACTTTTTCTATTTGTGAAACTGACAACCTGACTTTTAACCCCGTTTATCATCGTGCCATTGCTTACTGTCCATCTCACAACATTATCGAGGTCATTTTGCAGTTTCTCACAATCTTGTACCTTATTTATTACTCTACAGAACACAAAGAAGCATGTTTATTTTACATTCTTATATCACATTTATGGCTTCAGTAATACTTGCTTTTAGTATATTTCCAGTCTCTCATTCCTGTTTCTTAAACCTTTGTGTTTGAATAGTACAATATTTCATGTGACTCATAATTCAGAATTAGAAGCTTTGTGGTTACCGCGGACAATGTGTGCAGTTTGCTAGCCGTTTTCTTTCTTGTTTGATCAACGGTGTGATGATGACTTCGAGGGCCCTGGGACCGCTACAGTAGCTGTGAAGGCCCTTCAGGAACTCTGAAAAGTGGTGGCAAAAGGGGCTCTGGTTAAGACGCAGCAGGTCGTTATGCTACTTAAGTTCCAAAATGGGTAAAAAATAAATAAGTAAATAAATGCAATGTATATTTTATACCTGTTGTATAGTATTATTTGAAGTAATTCCACATACTGTATATGAGCTGACTATATTTTTAAGTACAGGAGGTATTATAAGTAGAATTTTGTAAACAGTATAAATTTATTAAGGATGAGCTGTGTGTTTAATAGAAAAAAATGTTAGCGTAAATTGTATAATATTGTATTCTAGGAAAATTTTCTTCTCTTGTTAATCTAAAATTTAGTGCTTGACAATAATGTATTTTAGTATACCATTTGCCACGGAGGTAGACACCTCATTTGCAAATAAAGAGATTTTGATTTTTGATTTGATCATGACTTTTATCACAGAACTGTCACGGCTAGATGTGACCGAAGATACTATATTAGACTGTTAAATATTTCATCAAACTTCTGTGACACAAAAATGTGATAGTGTAATATAGGCTTTACTGATGAAAATTAAAGGTATTTTTAAAATACAAGGACATGAGAAAAAAATATTTTCAGTTCGTGACGTAAGAAAAATCACTTAGGGACAAACTCGTCTTCGATTGGTGCGTACTCCTTACCTCCCATGTGGCATAAATAGGAAGTGCTATGTAGTCTAGAATTAGATGCAGTTATCTTTGGTAAATGTAGAGAAATTTAAGATTGAATCGTAAACGCTTCCCGGAAACATGCGCCTGCATGCACGGTTCAGTTAGCATACGTTTATGGTGTTCGTCTTTTTATGTCAAGAAATAACCGAATAGTCTATACATATTCAGGCTGTTTGTTGTCGTTATGAGTCGAGGAAGGGTATATTTGTAAGTTCTCTGGCGAAAGATCTGGAGAAACCACACTTCCTGAATGGAAAGCCATGCTATAGCGTGGTAGTCCTTGGTTCCTCACATTGAAATAACGATAAACTTGGGGTGAAGGTAGTTATTAAAGAAACATGTAGTTCTATTCCGAGGTTTTATAGGCCGGAAGCGTGTATGTGTGTGTGTCTCTGGCGGTTGGCTCCAGCCGCAACAGCCACACAATCGCCGGAAGTCGGCGGTCTGTGCGTCCCATCCCGCAACAGTGGGCAACACACCAGCATCGCTTCATAAAACATGAGCTGGTCCAGCAGCTACCGCTAAAGGTAACTATACGAATTTACCTATTGAATGTCTGTTAATGAAATATGCTGATCGATTGGTTCATACACCCGTTCGGTGCCTTCACTGAATGGTCAGCGTCCTGGTCTTCGGTCCAGAGACCCTCTGGTTTGATTCCCGGCTCGGTCGGGGATTTTTAACCCCGTGTGGTTATTTTCTCTGATTGTGGGACCGGAAGTTGAGTTAATAATATTGACGTGTGGCCTCCGGGGAGGTCTGGTGCAAGCCTGTCGATTCGACTCCCATGGGCGACCTGCGCGTCTTTGAGGTCGTCTGACGAGAAATTGCAGGATAAGAAGTGCGAGGGGTAAGCAAGGCTACTGCGCATGCGCCCATCTCAAGTCCCACGGCCTGACAATAAACATCTGTTCCTTCCTCGGTGAGGTGTTGTCGTGGAGTTTCATATTGTAATGCAATTATGCCTTTACATGAACTGTTATTAAGGAATATGCATTGATTCAGAAAGCTCGTATTGTCTGGCACGACTGATGTTTGTAGCTAAGAGCGTAGTATCTGTTATTTCTGCCGTACCTACAGGCTGTCGCGACTTTTCGTCAGACGCAGATAGCACTTAGGATGGAATCTAATGTGAAAGATGGCACAAGCACGCAGCCGCAGGGCCAGAGGAAATAACCATGAGGATTAAAATTCTCGATCAGCCGGGAATTGAACCAGGGACCCTTTGGACTAGAGGTCAGCGTGCTAACTAGTTTGCCACGGAACCGGGCGGTGTTTGAGTTAATTAATCTTGATCTATACATTTTATACACACACAACCCTCTGTTTACCACCACAGAAACACGCAGTAATGAATACATTCCTCCACATAGGATTGGCGTCAGGAAGGGCATCCTGATGCAAAACAGGGGCCAAGTCCACATGCGCTACACAGTTCGCACCCACAACTCCACCGCGGTATGGAAAAATCGGCAGAAGACTGGATAGTACGCTCTCGTTGCGTGGTTGGTAAGTCGTGTAGACTACCATCTCGTCAGAATTAACAGGTTCACTTCCAGATTGCAGCTACTTTCGGCAGTCGTTTTGTAAGTGTATAGTGTTTCTTCGCTTCTTTTCTTCGCATTCAGTCCGGATGCGTAGCGTAGTTCTTCGACGCGCTTGCCGTACATATTCACGGTTACAGGTTCGATTCTGTCATAGTCGATAAGATTTATGGGTGTTTTAATGCGAGGGACCACGTTAAGGAGCCCCGTTTCAGCGCCAAATTCCGGCACTACAGTGTTGCTAAATACCAATAGTCATCAAACGGACGTTAACATAATATAAACCTTGACAATAATAATAATAATAATAATAATAATAATAATAATAATAATAATAATAATAATAATAATAACAGACATTTTAGAAAGAGACACCTTCAGACACAAAGTCAACAAGTGGGAAGTTACATCAGAGCAACCAAAGCAAAAACAGTGCAGACCAAAATGGTCGGAAGAACGTAAACTAGCCTTCTCAGAGAGAATGAAAGCCTATTGGAAGAACAAGAAGAACCCAAAGAAAGCTTGATTGAGTTGTTTGCTTAACGTCTTCCATTATTGAGAGAATACGCTAATAATAAATAATAATAATAATAATAATAATAATAATAATAATAATAATAATAATAATAATAATAATAATAATAAAAAATTAAGAGTCTTAGCCAGCATGGTACTGCTGGCCAACTAGATCATTTGCAGTTATTAGAGTCCCGTGATCAACGTAACAACCTTTCCAGCTGTGATTCTTCGATTTCTTGTCCAGATCCACTTTGTTAACCTCACGAGGCTTGTTCCAACACTCAGTGCTGCATTAAGATTATTTGACGACTCAAGAATAGAACCCTAGACCTCTAGGTTAGAGGCAAACAGGCAAATCCTATACAGTGAGATTTACTTCCTATTCTTCTTCTTCTTCTTCTCCTTCTTCTTCTTATTATTATTACTAAGCGCGTTTGAATTAGTAACTTCACATTTAATTGGCCATAGTTCAATTATCAGATCCGCCACGAACTTTAAGACTGGAACGAGATGCGTTCGGCCTTGGGAAAGAGAAATACGTTCTCAACTCTGTTACGTAACGCCGAGCAGAAAAGCCAGGAATCGAACCCTGTCTGACCAAGCGAGAAACTACTGTGCTAACCTGTAGACAGCGCCTGCGGACACAACGTTTTATTTGGCAATTATAGCCTTAATTGCTTTCTAGTCCACAGCCTTAATTGCATATAAACCGGTGGCTTTGGTCATCTAGAGCGTGAAGAGGACATCGTCATCATGATCGTTGTCTTTCTGCTTAGCTTCAGTATTTACCAACAGAAATGGAAGTGTTCTGAGTGGTTCAACGAAACCGATGTCGATGAAACTTGGGTGCAAGATCAATTAATGTATCCTGGATTTAGTGGTAATAAAATAATCAACTTGCCGTAAAATCAATGATAGTGTTATAATATAACTCATTAGTGAAAAATAGCTGGGCAGTTATTGATGACATAAATGCCCTTTCGTATGCTCTACAGAAATATACCGATAGTCTTACTTCGAAGACACTTTATACTAAAAAATTGAGATTTTGACAAGATCAGAACTTCATGCGCTTCAAACCTATTTTACTAACACGTACAGTGTGTAAATAGGCCTACATGAAAATGTTAGGGTTTTTAATGCGAATACAGTATGCGGCAAAATGAACTTATTGAAATGTTATTTAATTACGTTGGTATAATATCATCAGCCACCACTGATCTGCATTTAGGGCAGTCGACCAGGTGGCAGACTCCCTATTTGTTTTTTTAATAACAGCAAAGAATTTGGAAATTTATTGGTAAATTATTCCAGTCCCTAACTCCTCTTCCTATGGCTCAGACAGTTGAGGCGCTGGCTTTCTGACCCCCAATTTGGCAGGTTCGATCCTGGTTCAGTCCGGGGTATTTGAAGGAGCTCAAATATGTCGGCTCGTGTTAGTAGATTTACAGGTACGAAAAAGAACTCCTGCGGGACAAAATTCCGGCACCTCGGCGTCTCCGAAAGCCGTTGAAAGTAGTTAGTGGGACGTACAGCCAATAACATTATTATTATTATTATTATTATTATTATTATTATTATTATTATTATTATTATTATTAGCCCCAATTTGTCCTCTTGAATTCCAATTTTATCTTCATATCGTGATCTTTCCTACTTAAAAAAGCTCGAAATTATACGTCTACTGATGTCATTCCATTAACAGCTCGGAACATACCATTTAGTCGAGCAGCTCGTCTCCTTTCTCCCAGGTCTCCCCAGCCCAAACTTTGCAAAATTTTCGTAACGCTACTTTTTTGTCGGAAATTACCCAGAACATATAGAACTGCTTTTCTTTGGATTTTTTCCAGTTCTCGAATCACGTAATCTTGATGAGGGTACCATACGCTGGAAACAGTTGGGGTCTTACCAGAGACTAATATGCTCTCTCCTTTGCATCCGTACTAAAAACCCTAAATACCCTCATAACCATGTGCAGTATGTGTTCAAAATGCGTACCATCGTGTGGCAAACATTGTTCACACGTTTCTGAAGATTACTGAACATGCTGATGAATAAGATTGCTGTAAGGACACGCAAATGGTTATCTTCTCTCGTAATTCGGGAATATTTGTAGGTAGGTCATCTGTCTTGAAAACTGATTATTTCAACATGCCCCCGTTTGTAAGCATCTGGAGAGCAGGAAGGGTACATGAATGGAGCTCCACTAGAAATTAGCCTATTTCCAAAGGGTTGTTGCAGAAGAGTGACGCTGTGGGCTGTAACGCTATCTTGTTGCATTCATTGTCGTTGGAGGTGGTAAGTTCCTGCTGCGACAAACACTGCGTAAATCCCGCGCGAATGAGGTCTGTGTAAACTACCTGGTCCACACACCATATTGCCAAACACCATAGAAAGACGCAATAGTGAATACGTCCCTCCACATAGGGTTGGCTGCAAAACCGAGTCAGGTCGACACCTCCAATCAGGGGAAAAGTGATAGAAGAAGATGAGATCTTGTTCATCTACTATGTGTAGAAACGTGCAAGCTATTAGCACAAATGAGGAAACTTCATTGATCATCCTATAGGTCTGTTCCCATTTCTCCTGTGAGTGAATTGTTCTATGGTGTGAGTTCTCGTGTCCTAGTTCCACAACTTAGCCTCGTCCAAAAACGTTCCGATTGAATTGTTCGCTGGCCTTCTGCGAGGGCGTTTCCCTGGTATTTTACCCTCCAGCGCGCCTGTCATTAACCCAGTGTCCCAACCAACTTAATCGCCTTTTCATGGTATGGTTCATAAACTATTAAATCTTAAGATTCTCTTTCTTCACAGAATCAACCGGACGAGTTAAGCTCTGCCACCAATGTAGCATGTTCGAATGGGTGTTCTTGAAATGATTTGAATAGCAAAAATGCTTGCAAATACTCCTGTCAAAGTTATGACCGTTTTCTTCGATATCTTAGTCCTGAGCAAAACAAGCACGCGACAGAACAGACAACACCATCGGACAAGTTATCAGACACTCTTCCTAATGATAGTTGTCTTTTGTCTTTTAGTTTACATCGCACCGAAGATTAAAATCACAACGTAAATGCACTAGAAAGAAATGAAAGCAACGTTAATACTTGAGACAAAACAAAAATACTGAAGACTAGCTATATTATGCGGCGCTGCCCGGACGGGTTATTGTTTATTTTTAGGTATTCTACTACTTGTTAATTATGTGTGAAGCGAATTTTTGTAGATTTCGTTATTGTGACGTTGACTGATACTTCACCCCCTATCCACCTCCACCCAGAGAGGTGCACACACATTAAGTCCATAATCTGGGCCATTTTGGACTTTTTAACCCCTTCTCACCCCGATGCCGATGGGGGCTGAACTTGTACTTAAACGACATGCGGAGTGTCACTGTTCATCTCGGCGACCCCGAAACCTATGGATTCGACAATATTTTCGATAATTTTTATATGCTCTCCACAGTGCTTTTCTTTCAGACAGTCGTATGTGTAACAGAATTTCTCCTTGGTCTAGCCTACATTTACGCACGTGCCTACTTCGAACCGCAGGCCTGTATCTACTGTAGAATCCTCGAGTTGACGTTGCCATGGTTGAGGCTGGTCATGTCTTCATCCGATTCCTAGAGCGGGGTAGTGTGATAGCAATATCTCCATAATGGTTGGTTTTGTGCCCTTAAAACATGATTTTCGGAGCCCGTAGGGCCATGCTGAGTTTTGTTCTTCGCGCCATGAGGCTTAAAATGAGCTTTGTCTCGTCCTTGTGCGACAAATTCGATATTTCGTCTATATTGGCCTATGACTTTTATAGGCAAATTTTTGATACCTTGGGTTACATTATTTCATTTTTCGTAGGGATCTCCAATCGTTCTGAAAATAATATACAGCCCATGTTACTCACTGGTAATGTTGCTTTCTACAGGTGAAATATATTTTTTTTAATCCGTTCAGTAGTTTTTGAGTTTATCCATTCCAAACAAACACACAAATCTTTTTCTCTTTATAATATTAGTAGAGATTATTTTACGAACTTTTCATTAAAGAGCTTAGTAATATAATTTGCCATCTTATGGTGTTTCTACAAACTTTTTATCAATTATCTCCAATATTTTTGTTTTGAATTGTCTCAAGTATCAACACTGCTTGCATTTCAAGTTATTGTGATTTTAATCTTATTTAAGTGTCTGTGCTGATAATAACGCCCCAAGAGCTGGAACATGTTCACAGTTATTCCATTAGTATTTTTTTTAGTTTGTAATATATGTATTGATTTGGTGGTGTAAATATACATATATTATCAAGTTATTAGTCAATACGGACCATGAGCATGATTACTTGTAATGGAGTGTCCGAGGACATGTTCGGCTCGCCAGATGCAGGTCTTTTGATTTGACGCCCGTAGGTGATCTGCACATTGTGATGAGGATGGAATTATGATGAAAACGACACATACACCCGGCCCCCGTGCCAGCGAAATTAACCAATTCCCGTCCCTGCCGGGAATCGAACCCGGGACCCCTGTGACCAAAGGTCAGCACGCTAATCATTTAGCCATGGAGCCGGACTATTACTTGTAATAATAACAGCTCTCGTAATTCCAGAAAACAAGCTATTACATGCATACGGAATGAGTTAAGGTGTGATGAATTGAGCCCTCACTCTTTTGAACTAAGCTAATACGGTACTCATTGAAATGTCGTGACAAATAGCGCAATATCAACTCGGGAGTGGTACGATTAAAGCATTTTGCTCGGTAACGGCGCAGCTGTGTACAGTATGACACGTGTTACCTATCATTCCAGTTCTTGACGTCATCGGCTTGTGATAAAGGTCCTTTGTTGTTCTGTCGACCACACTGGCACTGCACAGAACGCATGCTCTTGTGGAATGCAACATATCCACGACTTCTATCTTCCACACGGTATGGATATCCTATTATCTCCTACAGCGTCCTTAAGAGGAAATTTCTGAAGGAAAATATATGGCTCACTGTATTTTTTTCATAATAGTTATTAGGAAGGGAGCCTTAAAACTTTATGTGTCGAGTTATTTGATAGACTCGCACCGAAGACTAATATTGACTTTAAAATGTAGATATTTTACAAGAGTGAGTCTGTTCGAAAAGCTTTCAGCCTGGAGGCTGTTTGGATCCTCAGATAACACCACTAAAGGTTATAACTAGACCTCGGATTTGAGCCAAAAACTTATTTTGTTCCTGAAGAGATAACTTGAAATGGTGCATGCCTTTTAGTGCCGGGAGTGTCCGAGGACATGTTCGGCTCACCAGGTGCAAGTCTTTTGGTTTGACTCCCGTAGGTGACGCACATGTCGTGAAGAGGATGAAACAATGATGAAGACGTCACATACACCCAGCCCCCGTGCCAGCGGAATTAACCAATTTTGGTTAAAATTCCCGACTCCGCCAGGAATCGACCCCTGTGACCAAAGGCCAGCACGCTAACCACTTAGCCATAGAGCGAAGTTGTATTTCCACTTTTCATGTATTTATTCGTTTAAAAGCGGTGGCCCTATAGTGCCTAAAAATACCTACATTGACGTTAGAACCTATATTTGGCTACATTCCTATAATTCGTATTTTTTAAAATCCCTAAATCGATTAAAATGCTTTTATTCCGAGAAACTGAAATATTTGCCGGCTCGTTTTCAGTGTCTTGAACAGTATATTATTGATACACTTTCCAAACCAAGTCTTAAAATCGGAAAGCTGTAAATGCACTCTCCGAAAGTCCTTCAGAACCTTACGCGGCAAACAGTGTAAACACGCCCGTAGTCTGCGTGTCTCGAGGTGAGAGACAGTGTATATTGACCTGCTGGAAACAAAATTCTTCATTTCATTCCGTGAGAACATTTCAGTTTCTCAGTTACTTCAGTGTGTGCATTATGCCGAAAGTGTCATTCTCCATGCCGTCTTTAGTTAAACAGTGATTACAAGCGTTTCCCCAGTTCACATCGGATGGTAAAATATTCTGTGATGTTTGCAGCAAAGAGGCCAATGATTTAAAAATATATATATTTCCCCCTAAAGAATTATAATCAATTTAGCAAAATTAAGTGGGCTGAGTGGCTAAGACGGTTGAGGCACTGGCTTTTGACCCCAATTTGGCTGTTCTATCCTGACTCAGTTCAGTGCTATTTGAAGGTGCTCAAATACGTCAGCCTCGTGTTGTTAGATTTACTGGCACGTAAAAGAACTCCTGCGGGACAAAATTCCGGCTCCTCGGCATCAAAAGTTGGTACTGCGGCGTAAAAACATTATTATTATTATTATTATTATTATTATTATTATTATTATTATTATTATTATTATTATTATTATTAGCAAAATTAACTTAATTAATTAATTAATCTGTTTATCCTCCAGGGTTGGCTTTTCCCTCGGACTCAGCGAGGGATCCCACCTCTACCGCCTCAAGGCCAGTGTCCTGGAGCGTGAGACGTTGGGTCGGGGGTCACAACTGGGGAGAATGACCTACTACTGTTAGTGACTTTACGTCGCCCTGACACAGGCAGGTCTTAAGGCGACAATGGGATAGGGAAGGGCTAGGAGTGGGAAGGAAGCGGCCGTGGTCTCAATTAAGGTACAGCCCCAGCATTTACCTGGTGTTAAAATGGAAAACCACAGAAAACCATTTTCAGGGCTGCCGACAGTGGGGTTCGAACCCACTATCTCCCGGATGCAAGCTCGTAGCTGCGCGCCCCTAACCGCACCGCCAGCTCGCCCGGGTTGGGAGAATAACCAGTAGTTCGCCCAGACGGCCTCACCTGCTATGCTGAACAGAGCCTGGTGGGGAGGGGGTAAGTTTCGGAAGGGATAGAAAAGGAAGTGGGAAAGAAGCGGTCGTGGCCTTAAGTTAGGTACCATCCCGGCATTTGCCTGGAGGAGAAGGAGGATACCACGGAAAATCACTTCCAGGATGGCTGAGGAGGGAATCGAACCTCCTCTACTCATTTGGACCTCCCGAGGCCGAGTGGACCCCGTTCCAGCTCTCGTACCACTTTTCAAATTTCGTGGCAGAGCCGGGAATCGAACCCAGGCGTTCGGGGATCTCAGGTAATCACACTAACCACTACACCACAGAGGCGGGCATTAGCAAAATTAAAATGGTATTTTAATTATTAAAATGCTTATTAAAATACGTAAAATTGAAGCCGCCTAAAATATATTTTAGGATCTTTTATTTGTTCATATTTGAGAGTCTATTTTAGGCACCTAAAATAAATGTAGCACCTATAAATCCGAGATCTAGTGATAAGCGAACAGGTTTGCTCAGGACGGCACGGCCAGTTATGGTCGCTAGCTCTGTACTCGGGAGACAGGAAGGTTCAAATCCCCTGTCGGCCATCCTCGAAATGATTTTCCGTCGTGTCCCATTTTAGCTACAGGCAAATGGCGGTATGGCCACGGCTGCTTCCTTCCCATTCCTAATCCGCACAATTACACACACACACACACACACACACACACACACACACACACACACACACACACACACACACACACACAACACGATGACATAGCGGTACATGTTGCTTCCCTCCCCCCCCCCCCCCATACCCATGCGATGTACCGAGAAAAGCAGCTAGGTGAATATCCCTCGGACACTCTTGGCGCTAAAAGTCATGCGCCAAATGAAAAACTAAAATAAACTAGGTTTTAGACGAATGGTTGTTCCTTCCGACACCAGGCTTCATTCCCAGACCTAAAACTTGACTTGAGTAGATTATTAGAGTTTGATAACTATGTTCTTGGGCAATGAAGCATCAGCGTCCTTTCTTCCTCTCCAGCTTTCTTTCTCTCGAGGTGGAAATGTGGAGAAATCGTCAAAACGTAGCTGAATCTGACACTCTAGTTCTCAGCACATTTCTTGTCCGACCTGCCTTAGATAACTCTGATCCCGAAAGTAGAACTAAGTGTTTGTTTTCCTGCTTTTTCATAGTCCCTCCCGTTCTTCAGATATTAGCGTTCTTCGTATGCTTGAAGCTGTCTTGGTTTGCTATGCAGCCCGTGCTGACCATAGTTTGGTTCGGAACGAGGTAGCCATTATAGTCGGGACGGTGAAGTTGCTTAGTTGTTTGGCAATGTGGTTAGCTGGCGTAGAGAGAGGTTTGTTACCGCTTGTTGGCGAAGTTGTTCACAACAGTAGTGTGAGGAAAAAGCCCTTGAGTGGCCAGACCGCAGATATTTGGACCAGACACCCCGAACACGGTTGGTGAAAGCGAAACATTTCTGCACTTAAAGCAAGAGGTTGTAAACAAAGTCGGTGTAAGGAAGAGTAGAAGAAGTAGAAGAAGAAGTTATATGGACTGGGTCCGGAAACGCTTTTTTCCTTGTAAGAACGAATTTTTTACTACTCTACTACATAGTGCATTAATCATGGGAAACACACAGGAAAAGAACGAACCAACATACCACATTAAATGTTCAAAACGCCCTACTTTAGCATTGATTTCCCATTTAACACCAAGCTGTAGCTCAGTTCAGGCCACAGCGACTTCTTTCCATACCCTTGCATTGCTGAAAACTTCGTAAGTGCTAGCGTCTCCGTTTACTTCTGTGTTATGTATTTTCTGTCTTGTTTCATGGTGCCAAGACTTGGACCCTAACGGAGAACACCACCAAAAAACTTCGATCTTTTGAGATGTGGTGCTACCGACACCTGCACAGAATATCCTGGCTTGAGAGAATACGTAACACTGAACGCCTGAACAAAGAAAAGTCATGCACAGCGTCAAAAGGAAGAAACTTGAGTTCTTTTTCCATCATAAGTTATAATCTTCATTTCCGTGTTGACGTAGAGGCCTAACTCATGTAATAGGAATTACCCTTATTGAGGGTTGTTCCACCATTCAACACAATATTATTATAACTCCTCAACTAATCGTTTTAACTGCAAATTGTCTTAACATCGGCACTTTACAAGATCGTCAATTTTGATACATGTTCCTATCCTTCATCGACTACGAATATTTGAACATTTTAACATATGTTTTTATATACAGAGTAACAAATAAGAACCTCACAGTATCCCTCAACTTCAAGTTTTTATATATTATCTTAAAGCTCTCTTCAACATTGTACAAATGCACTGCAGTTATATGTGACTTGGATCCTATGACGTTCTTTAAATTTTAATGTGTTTTTATGTCATAGCCGGCCCCGTGGTGTAGGGGGTAGCGTGCCTGCCTCTTACCCGGAGGACCCGGGTTCGATTCCCGGCAGGGGTCAGGGATTTTTACCTAGACCTGAGGACGGGTTCGAGGTCCACTCAACCTACGTGATTAAAATTGAGGAGCTATTGACGGTGAGATAGCGGCCCCGGTCTAGAAAGCCAAGAATAACGGCCGAGAGGATTCGTCGTGCTGACCACACGACAACTCGAAATCTGCAGGGCTTCGGGCTGAGCATCGGTCGCTTGGTAGGCCAAGGCCCTTCCAAGGCTGTAGTACCATGAGGTTTGGTTTGTTTTTTAATGCCATACAACCCATGCCAACTATTTTAAATGTATTTAAAGGCAGAGTTCACGTTGATTGTTGTTATGATCCTTTGACTTATTTATTTATTGTGAACTGACGATGATTCCAAGAGAATCGAAACAGGTTTTCACCTAATAAATGTTATGTTAAGTAGTGGAACATCCCTCAATTAATTCCTATTATACTTTGGCCATATCATTCGAAATGATAAATGTAGACTGCTTCAGTTTATCTTACAAGGTAAAATTGAAGGAAGGAGAAGTAGGGGAAGAAGAAGAAGAAGAATATTTTGGCTACGGAATCTACGAGAATGATATGGAGACTCAGTACCGCCACTCTTTTCCCAGTTGCTGAGAACAATTACCACATCGCCCTGATGGCAGCCGACATCCAGTGAGGATATGGTACGAGAAGAAGAAAGAAACAAACTAAGAATTGTGGTGCCGGACCGATAACCTGGTTACCTTATGCCCTACTCGTAATTGTAACCTCAGGTAATCTCAGTTAAGGCGGTCGCACAAGGGATATTCCGTAGCTTTTTCCTTCATTTCTCAAGGAACTCTGAATATATCGGACATACGGACCATAATCGCTTCCTTCCCTATAATTGCCCTAATTCATTATAGATCTCGGTGACACAGTCGGTTAGGCGCTGTTCTTGTGCTCCCGAGAAATCGAATTCTGTACTGGCTAAGATCGGTGGCAAATGGATGTTCAAATTGCTAAAGCTCCAGGTTGTCTTTCTGAAAACTAAAAATCTCCTGTGAAACATAATTTTCAAATACCCTGGCGTCTCATATTATTATTATTATTATTATTATTATTATTATTATTATTATTATTATTATTATTATTTTAATAAGCGCATTCTCTTTAGCGAGTGAAATCTAAATGAATTAACACATAATTAATACTTCTATTACCGAGCTCGATAGCTGCAGTCGCTTAAGTGCGGCCACTATCCGGTATTCGGGGGATAGTAGGTTCGAACCCCACTATCGGCAGCCCTGAAAATGGTTTTCCGTGGTTTCCCATTTCACACCAGGCAAATGCTGGGGCTGTACCTTAACTAAGGCCACGGCCGCTTCCTTCCCACTCCTAGCCATTTCCTGTCCCATCATCGCCATAAGACCTATCTGTGTCTGTGCGACGTAAAGCAACTAGCAAAAAAAACTTATATTTAATAATAATAATAATAATAATAGTAAATAATAATAATAATAATAATAATAATAATAATAATAATAATAATAATAATAATAAATTATACGTAAACAATATCTTGAATTGTGTGTGCAACAGCAACATCTCTGTTTAATTACAATTCAGCAATAATAAAAACTAATCATATTCTCTTTAGTGCGTTAAAGAGCCAGTCAGTATTTACATAGTGTCAACCTTTGCTCACTGCCGTCTTACAACTGACGTGATGAGAGGACAGGTGTCCGAGCTTAGGGCCCGAAGAGCACGGAATCGTTCGGGCGGTGGCTGCTATCGACAACGCTGGACCAGTCTGATTGTGTTATTTCCCTTTAATTTCTCATCTATTTCCGAGAAACTTTTAGCTGTAGCTGTTGAAGTGTTTCAGTTTTTTGTTTGATCTTGTTCATTCTTGTTTCTTTTTCATCTTGCGAGATTGTCACAGAATTAAAAGAATCGAATTGCTATATCTTCTTCACTAATCGCGTTTGTGCTCGCTTCGTTGTTCAGAACGAGATTCGCTTCAGATTAAGGAAATAAACTGTCTGTGACCGTCAAGTTGGAAGATTTGTTGATAGGATTTAGTTCGAAGTATTCAGCTATAAGCCAGCTCCGTAGTATCTCCCTCATACCAGGACGCTTTTATGTTCGATTCATGGCTGATTCAATTATTATTATTATTATTATTATTATTATTATTATTATTATTACATGGTGGAGCTTGGGCTATAAAGCCTGTTGTTATACCAAGCCATTTTAGACTATACAGTCACACATACGTGTGTATATGTGCAGAAGAGCCCGATAAAATGTATACTTTAGAATAAAGGAAATCAAATTATCATTTTCTATGAAAGTGAAGCTTAATGCAGATGCTCGAAGTTGTCTCCATCAGCATCCAAACACTATGGATGGCGCCGAGCTGCTCCACGAACAGCGTTCTGTAACGCGTCCAGTGTGGCAGATGCACATGCTACTTTTTCTCGTAGCACATCTAGTGTAGCTGGATTTCCTAATAAACAAGCACCTTTAGGGTCCCTCATAGGTTGAAATCGAGATTCTTACGGTCTGGAGACCGCACTGGGTACTCAACAGAACCTCTTCGGCCAGTCTATCGTCCGGGTAGATTTTCATCTAGATACGCCCTGACATCTCGATGGTTGGGGCTGGGGCGCCAGCTTGTTGCAGATAAAACATCTCGCCGTCTCGGATGGTCGGTAAAATGCTGAAGCTTCTCGACATACGACCCACCAGTAACTGTCCCTTCAAAGAAAAACGGGCCAGTCAAATCCGCGAGAGGACAGACAACACCACACATTAAGTCCTGGTAAATAGACGATGGATTGATTTTCCGGGGCCCAATACACGCAGTTATGGCTGTTTACAAAACTTTAATCGGAACTTTAATATAAGATGAGCCTTGAAATTAACAACTTGAATCGGTCATTTGAGAAGCTCCACACGTCGTAGGAAGTAACTTGAGGAAAACAAAACTGTCTACACGCCAATCAGATAAGGAGGAGAATTAAACCAAAATGTGAAATCTGTGGCCAATAATAAACTGCTTTGTCTTCTCTCATAGTACAAAAATCCAACGATAATTCGATTTTCACCAAACACGGACATGCGGAGTTTTTCAAATGACTGATTCGCGTGTTGTTTGGTTGTCATAGAGCGCCGTGAGATGAAATATGACGTTCTCCTACGCCATAGTTCTGCAAGAGTTGCCTGTGCCTGGGAAATAGAACCGATATTTGATTCTGGTTCGTGGCTTCGTCTTTGAGCTGCTTCTGCTATTACATTCTTTATGTTAAAACAATTAAACTAAAGCAAAAATATGGAAAATAAGCGGGAGTATTTATACATTCATGAAAACCAGCTCCAGGCACCTTGTCAGTATCTGGTTACGGTGTTCAATTACTCGACTGTAAGATTGCATAGCCTTCTTGACTTGGACAGTTTGCAGACTTGGGAGTCCAGAGCACTGTAAACGCTTGTAAGAAAATTGTTTCATGCAATCCACGAATATCTTCATATTGATGGGAAATGTATCGAATCCTTCTTGCGATAGTATTGTTTTTCGTTATGTGCCAATTTTGCACGAATTTCTAAATGTGATTTGTTTAGTTTGTAATACACTGTATTTCTTGTAGGGGTACAAGCATTCGATTTTGATAGGTTTACATCAGGTAGAAGCTGCTACTCCGTTGTCGGCTGTGTGAATGTATAAATGAATATATAAGTAATTTTCATGCGCGTAATATTTACAGGTCGTCAGTTCCTCTGGTAAAACATTCATATGTATAGAGAGAGAAATAAGCAGTGTAACTCTCAGCTGAGGCAATCTAACTTGAGCACATTCAACCTTTTCATATGCGTGATCAGCTGGATGACCTGACAACGCGCAACGTTACAGTGGTCTGTGTCTCCTTGAACTTCGTTGTTCGCTTTTAGCGCCGTAACGTGCAGAACGTATGCAAAGTGCCAAACAGAGCAGATGAACGGGTTGCATGTACATACCATTTGGCGCTATTCAATTGATCAGTTAGTACTGATAACCTTATGATCTTATTAATTTGCTACTTTTGAAGCTTCTGGTCTGGTTTTGTATATTTAATTTTAGACGCTATTACAACCATAAAATGTTATGCCATAAATCTTTTAAACTTTCTTATATGCTGGACTCGATTGCCTTAACGAACGTTGAACTCAAATTTTATCACTTTTAAAGGAAGGGAACTTTCCGCAGTTCAGAAAGATCACCTTTTATATGATGCACATAAATTGCTTACAGAAGCCAATGCAAATTTTTCTCGTGTGAGATAATACTAAAAACGGTTTTATCCTTCCTTAACAACCCTACGGTCGATAAGGGACTGTAAACTAACTTACAGTAAGTTGTAAGTTTTGTGTAATTTAGGCCCCGTGGTGTAGGGGTAGTGTGGCTGCCTCTTACCCGCAGGCCCCGGGTTCGATTCCTGGCCAGGTCAGGGATTTTTCTCTCGACCTGAGGGCTGGTTCGAGGTCCACTCAGCCTACGTGATTAGAATTGAGGAGCTATCTGACGGTGAGATAGCGGCCCGGTCTAGAAAGCCAAGAATAACGGCGGAGAGGATTCGTCGTGCTGACCACACGACACCTCGTAATCTGCAGACCTTCGGGCTGAGCAAAGGTCGCTTGGTAGGCCAAGGCTCTTCAAGGGCGGTAGTGCCATGGTGTTTGGTTTGGTCCTCCTTAACTTCGACGAGGTTTCAGAGGCATTCTGCCTGGTGGGAAAAATAAAAATCGCCCGTAAAATATTTATAAAAGTGACGCTGAATTGACCCTTGTTAATGAATAGGAGAACTGACCATGACAGGAAATGCTGGAAACCGTGATTTCGATGCACCAATCGGTTGCTGTATGCGCGTGCGCATCACCCTAATACGTCACTGTGTCATTACGTGAGAGTGAGCGAAAGGAGCAGGTGTGTTTAGTGACCAGATGAATACAACACAAAATGGTGATCACGATAAAACAGCGCGTGTTCATTGTCGAGTGTTGCGCGAAGTACGATTCGTGGAAAACCTGTGCGGAACTGTTTGCGCAAGAGTTTGAGTAGAAGTGTTTTTACAAAACCTCCATCAAAGTCTGCAATGCAAAATGGCGTGAAACGGGCTCTGTAACGAATAAAATCCTAACTATCCGAAAAGATTTTGAACACCGGAAGACACTGCAGGAATGAAGGAAAGCCTGGAACGAAGTCAGACAAAATCTCAACGCCGTTTATCTGTGCAAGTGGGAATTAAAAAATCGTCATCTTGAAACACTATCAAACAGGACCTGCATCTGTATCCCGACAAATCAGTTAACTGGCCACCTCGATCGCCTGATCTCTCTCCCTGCGATTTTTACCTGTGGGTCAGGTTTACTTCAATAACCTTCACACATTGGAAGAACTACAGCAGAATACTGAAAACACGATTGCTGCTATCCCTCAGGCAGAGATGCTACGCGTGTCTCACAGATTGATAAATCGAGCACAGCGCTGTATCGACGCCAACGGTGGCCATTTCTAGCATCTCCCATGATGTTCATTAACCAGGGCCAATCCCGCGTCAGTCCTGTTGTAGATATTTTCCGGGCCAGTTGGATTTTGCCCAACCGGTATATCGAGTATCTAGATCCACTGACGTTTCATATACAAGCACCTTAAAATGCAGATCCTGTTTAAAAATATAATTCTGGATAATTTAACTCTGGAGAAATGGCCTTCACGTTTGCTACACCCAGCCGGCTGTTGATTACATTATATTTTCGATGGCCTTCCACTCTTCAGTTTCTTTCCAGTCAATATGTATTTCCTTGCCCTAATGTCTTCCCTGTGTTCTACTCCCTCTTCCGCCTCTTCTTTTTCCAGTTACTGTCATTTTCCAAGTCCTAGAGTGATAAATCCTTCGCCACCATTCATGTCCCGCATCTTTTAAATCCAGCACCCTATTATTTGAGATTATTATTATTATTATTATTATTATTATTATTATTATTATTATTATTATTATTATTGCTAAAGGCTGAATGTCGCGCTAACACATGGCAGGCTTTCGGTGACGCAAGGATGAGAATGGATTAGGATTCGGAAGGAAGTGTCTTTGACATTAATTAAGGTATAGCATTTGGCTGGGGAAACCAGGGAATACTAACCATCTTCAGGGCTGTCGACGACGAGGTTTTAACCGACCATCTCCCGAATGTCAGATCGCTGCTACGTGACCAGAACCGCGCAGCCAACTCGCTCGATCTTCGAGAATTAATTAAATGTATTTGGTACATTTAATTTTGTATATTTTCACCCTTACGTTTTTAAAACTACACCCCTAGTTAAAGGTATACATTATCCTACTGAAGTGTATCAGTTTATCAGGATTTAACATTCAAGATAATAGTCCTACGTGTCAAATTCTCTGCCTGTTATTGGTTTCTATGTTTCCGTGGAAAGTTGAGTTTAAATGTCCGGCTCGCTGGCTGAATTGTGATCGTAGTGGTCTTCGGCTCAGAGTGACCTGGCTTAGATTCCCTGATGGCCTGGGTATTTTAGCCGCATCTGGTTAATTCCTCTAGCTCGGAGACTGGGTGTTCTTGTTCGCTTTAATACACATTTACATGCAACACATCACACTAAAAACCACCGTTCGCGTAATAGTGAATACGTCCCTCCTCATAGCGTTGACGTCAGGAAGAGCATCCGGCTTTAAAATAACTATAAGATATATGTTTTAAAAGAAACCATTTTAATGGTGAACGTTTAATAATGTAAGACAGAATATTGTTCTTATATCCATAGAAGACTAACAATTTCTTGCACTGTTTACGACTGAAATGGACAGTGTTCTTGGAAGTACGATGGAGGCTGCGAGGTAAGAGGGATCGAGAAACCTCCATTTAGTACGTTAGTAGAGTATTGCTGCGACGTTTTTTCTAACCCTTCACTTTTAGTTTATGTCCGTGTTTCCTTGAGGTGATAAGTACAGTTGTAGTAGTTTGGTTGTGGAATACACAAAGTTGGAAGAGCTGCGAGAATTTGTTGTATCTTCTAATGATCTCGTTGTGGAAGGAAAAGAACCACCACCTACGGCATGTCTGAATTGACTGCTCGATCAGGGGATTCCCCCTTGTTCTATAAATAACTCTCGTAATGCTGTAACCAGTACAAATTATGTACTTGAAGAAAGATATACTATGGCGTAATATAGACAGCAACATTAACAAATGTAGACACTGACTGAATTTTTCTTCGGCATAAAGTAATCTATATTGTCCTAACGTTAACGATGATCAGGCAAACTTCTTTAGCTACTTTGCATCTTTCAGCTGTGCACCCTGGCTTACAAGACATCAATCAGAATTCGTTGTTCTGCATACATGAAATCTTACCAGGCTGATCACAAATATAATTAGTGAACTATCGTTCTGCTGTAAGACTAACTTCCCTTCTAGTGGTTCACACATTCGATAAATGATCTACAACTCATTAGGGCTTCGACAAAAAAATATTGCTTATTGTACGATGTACAGCTTCGTCCAGCTCCATGTATTGTGCATTTCAAATTCAGAACGTACTCATTACCACAGGTATTCCTCGCGACTCGTGCATTTCTGGGCTTGCACGTAGCAACCTGTCTCCTGGACTCAACATTCCTCCCAATTACTAACATAGGCCTGTATCTCACACACCACACCACACCACTGGCTTCTCATCGAGGTTACTACGGTTCGAATCCCGACTAGTTCGTGTCAGATATTTAATATGAAACGCCTCGGTCTGTGTGGTTCGGATTCTATGTAAAACTGTATGGCCGTAGCTATGATCACGTTATCAACCGTCACGCAAACCTACAAGCTTACTTGTCTCCACCGGGCGAGTTAGCCGTGCGGTTAGGGGCGCGCAGTTATGAGCTACATTCGGGAGATAGTGGGGTTGAACCCCCACTGTCGGCATCCCTGAATATGGTTTTTCGTGGTTTCCCATTTTCACACCAGGCAAATGCTGGGGCTGTACCACGGCCGCTTCCTTCCACTCCTAGGCATTTCCTAAATCATCGTCGCCGTAAGACTTACCTGTGTCGGTTACATGCAAACGCAGTTTCTTATACATAGCAGACGCTGCCCACTCTTGTCGGAGGGATGCCTTACAGTGGCTGACTCAGCCAAGCAATAACCACAATAAATAATAATAATAATAATAATAATAATAATAATAATAATAATAATAATAATAATAATAATAATAATAATAATAGTATAATTCGGCCAATAACTAATATGACCCCAGGTGTTCCAGAAATAACTCAAATATAACTTCAGGCAAGTTTTGGGGGTGCATTAGTCAGTCGGCTCACACCCCATGTGTGTCGGGTTGGAATCCCAGTGACACTGGGTAGAATTTACAATAGAACCAGGACGTAATGACAGGAAGGACATCCGTCGTTAAACCCCCGCCGAAATCGTTAGCTGAGCCGGGGTGCTAAGCATAAACGTAGAAAGGCGGCGTTGAAAACAAGAAGAGAAGTTGACAATTGTATGAAGAAATTATTATAATGATGGTGATAATAATAATAATTTAAATTAACCTAATATGAGCCTCATATGGTTCAAAGTGTAAGAACCCACCTGGTGCCATAATGTATGAACGTTTCATGGGACGAATATCTTCACATGGGTGCGGGCAATGGTCAATAGATCTTTATGGTGTGTTATGGCAAAGACGGATAAAAGAGAAACCGAGACCTCGTATGTTTTAAAATCGGGAAGACCACCAGTTTATCCAAGACATTTCTGAAAACTAAACAGTGTCCTGAGAAATGCGCTCAGTGAAATATTCGGTTACGAAGGCTGCTTTGAAAAGGCGTGTATCATCTTTGGAAGGTCTTCTTCAAAAATGACTTCCATAAAACTTATCGGTTCTGATGATATAAAACACTCTTTGTTGTTTGCTGAGCCAGCTTTTTCGTTACGAAGTCATTGACTCTGCTGTAAAGTTCGCCCGGTTCTTCCAAGTATATTTTAGATATCGACGTGTCTTCCTTGGGAGCTCACTTCATGATACCCGACCCTTCAATATGTGTACTGTCTGTATATGAAGCCCCATACTGATGGTCTTTTGCTGCCAGAATGCCACCACCTTTACTACTCCTAACTACTCATCGATATCTCTTTGATTTTACCTTTGGGTAGCGCCATATTTCCTTTATCATTCGTCCGCTTTAAATGGTACCCGTGGCGGCTATAGTGCACAATAGTGGAATAGCTGCACAATCCTCATTGCTTTCCGCTTTTCTTCATAATGGCCATTATTTAACGGCCAGAGCTAAGTGAGAACAGTTATTTCGTATGTTTTAAATTCGGCTCTTACTTCACTATGTATTCGTTTCTCCCTTATATTTATCTAAACAAGAGACAAGCCGATGATGTCCAGTTTTCCCCTTTTTTCCTAGGCAAATGCTGGGGCTGTACCTTAATAAAGGCCAAGACCGCTTCCTTCCAACTCCTACCCATTTCCTGTCGCATCGTCGCCACAAGTACTGCCTGTGTCGGTGCGATGAAAAGCAACCTGGAAGAAAAAAAAGGGGAAAAAAAATGTTGTCCAGTGTAGCCCCACGCTCAGAGCCAGAAGACGGAAAATTCCTCTTAACTCAATTTATTTGTGAACCACCAGTGTCCTCCATGTTCCACTGTATATTAGTTCGTGTTGTGACGTTAACTTTTGTTTTTGCTTGTAGCCTAGCCGATATCTCGTGCATTATTCCGTATACTGTGCGTGTCCACACTCACCCCTTGTCATGCCACCCGTCATCCCTCCACTGCTGACCCACCCCCTCTTGTTCGTATACCCTCTTTATTCTCACCGACATTTGATGTCCATTCTCCCACAGACATTCTTTTTCCTCCTTTATAGACCTCATCTATCATGTTCGCCGCCAGCATGTATTTTAATTAGTTGTGTAGTGAGTTGTATGGAAAGAAAAACGTAATAGAGGTACTACGCTTTGCCTGTGTGACGTCATACAAATATTATACCTTCATATCACGTACCGAAGAGACTATTCGCAGCCAATTCACATTAAGATGCTCTTCAACGGGCTATGTGATTACCGCGTTAAAACTCTCTTTCAGAAAGTGATTTGGCTTTCTATTATTTTTCTTTTTTTAGAAAGTAATATATCACAGTAAACATAGTTTCATTTCTCTGTAATTGCTATTTTTTCTTTTAAAAATGCTATTTATTCGGGGCGTTGACCTAAGAAGATTTTGTCCTACTTTGCACCATATGTTGTGAACCTGTGTGTATTTGAAAATGGCGGGAGTGTAAAGTGTTGAATGTGAGGAAAGGAACATTAAGGACGACACAAACACCCAGTCCCCAGGTCAGGGATATTAATAATTTATAATTAAAAACCCCTGACCCGGGCGGGAATCGGACTGTAATTACTATAAAGTTGTTTACGTTTTAAAGACGACGAACATTACAATTCACTCTTCTGGTGAAGATAAACAGTAGCCGATTGTATACTCTCGTCAGAAGAAGAATAAGCGCATAGCATTGTATGTTCCTCGTATTTAATGAAAATCCACAGCCTGTTTCCAGTTATTCGACCGGGTCAGGAATGGAATGAATGAAGCTCCCATCTAGTGGCGAGGATAGGAATTGTGCCGGCTGCCAAAGCCTGTCGGACTCCTCTAGGACATTGATTAATGACTAACAGATGAAATGAAAAGATATTGGAGAGTGACGCTGGAATGAAAGATGACAGGGAAAACCGAAGTACCCGGAGAAAAACCTGTCCCGCCTTTGCTTTGTCCAGCACAAATCTCACATGGAGTGACCGGGATTTGCACTACGGAACTCAGCGGCGAGAGGCCGGCGTGCTGCCGCCTGAACCACGGAGACTTCTCGTATTTAATATTCTATAATAATTTTAATGTTATTGTTTTTACGTCCCACTAACTACTTTTTGACGGTTTTCGGAGACGCCGACGTACCGGAAGTTTGTCCCATAGAAGTTCTTTTACCTGCCATTAAATCTACCGACACAAGGCACCTTCAAATACCACTGGCCTGAGCCAGGATCGAACCTGCCAATTTGGGATCAGAAGGCCTGCGCTTCGACCGTCTGAACCACTCAGCCCGGCATATGCATTATATCTACTAGTTCACTTGTTTCTCAGAAAGGTGTACGTGCGAGTAACGTACACAATACAATGCGCTCATATTTTTGAGCGTCTGTACATTGTGAAAGAAAAGTAATTCATAATTGTAATTTACTATCAAAGACGACCGTGCTTCAAACGCCGTGGTTTTACATGAGAAGTACACTTCCTGACACAGAAAGTATTGAGCTGAAAGTTCACGACGGAAATTATTATTATTATTATTATTATTATTATTATTATTATTATTATTATTATTATTGTTATTATTATTATTATTATTATTATTATTATTGTTGTTGTTGTTGTTGTTGTTGAGGTTGAGGTTATTTGGCTAGCTGATGCGCCGAGGTTTATTTACAGTTTGTCAATGAAGAAGGGGTGCACTTCTATTTTTCTAGAACTAGTTTAAATCGTAACATTCGCTACAAAATGCCCTAAATCAGGGATGGTGAACCTATGCCACGCGTGTCACTAGGTGACACGCAGACACGATTTCGGTGGTACGCCACATGAACATAATAATATTTTATATATACGTCTCGTACTACAGACAGTGCATATCTTACAGCGTTTCACGTGTAAGAAATAAATATCGAAAATCTAAATACTAGTTCCATTCGGACGTCAAGTAGGATAGTGTCGTTTTCTGGTGGTTCTGTATACGGACATCTCAAATATGTTTTCGGTGCCGAAAAAAACAGAAACTTAACAAAGGTGGTGACCGTATTTTTCAAGAAATCTGGCCAAGGGAATTCGGACTGTTAAAAAAAATGTGTTGCCTGTGTTCGAAAACAGTTGTATCCCCCACATTTAATGTAAAGCGCAATTTTGAGACTGGTCAATCAAATGTTTGTTCCATTTCAAATGAAGAAAGAAGAGAGTTCGTTACACAAAATATCCATCATTACACAAACAAACTAGTTCTTTTGTATTATCTTTCCGGCCCAGGAATAATATCAGTCCCGCTGCATAGTACAGCACGCATGGGAAACAGATTTCTGACGGTGAGTTTTTGAAAGAGAGTTTCTTATTGACGTCCGACACATCATTTGAAAACTTCCCTAACAAACAACTAATAATTAACAAGATTAAAGAAATCCCAGCCAGCTAAACTGCTGTCAATGATAGAATAATAAAAATGAGTGAAGAAGTTTCGGAGCAGTTGAAAGCTAATTTGGATAATCCCCACATATATGCAGTATGTTTTGATGAAAGTATGGATGTGGCCTTACAAACAAGGATAGCTTTTTTTTTTTTGATTAACTTATGGAAATGTGATAAGGGAGAAATTAGTTTAATTGTTGAGCGTACAAACTACAACATGGGAAGATAATGAAGCTAATGGAGGAAGTGAAGTCCATTCGCAATATTAGTACTTTAGATTTTTATATCTTATAATTTTTTTACAATTTGTTTTACGTCGCACCGACACAGATAGGATTTGTGGCGACGCGCAATATTAGTACTTTAGATTTTTATATCTTATATTTTTTTTACAATTTGTTTTACGTCGCACCGACACAGATAGGATTTGTGGCGACGATGGGATAGGCTTACGAGTGGGTAGGAAACCGCCGCGGCCCCACGGAACATGCAATTAAATGTATTTACAAGATATATTGCACCCGTTATGCAAATATGTACAATAAATAAATAAATAAATAAATAAATGACTCAATAAATGAATAAATAAATAACGTGTTATGAAACATAATCGGGAAATTGAAAGGAAGTTGCGAGGGGGGGGGGGTGTAGGTTGTAGACATCCCGTAATGGAAATGGAAAACAGCAAGTGGCACAGTCAACAGATGAGAATAATAAACTAGAGTTAAAATGGCACACTAGTTGGAAAAGGTTCGCCATCCCTGCCCTAAATGCTGCTTGAAGCTTTCACAACATAATAAGAGCTACGTAAGTTGATAAACGAAGTGTGTATTGGAAATATACCGGTATACATTTAAGGAGTAAGACAAGATACATTTTTAGAAAATACAATAGCACACAACCGGTGCCGACCTGTCAACATTAATTATATGTCAACCATAGGTTGCCCAATAGAGTTCCCTTTCCTCTGTCTTCTGATAGTGAGACGGGCTGTGGAAATTGACACTCAGGCGGCCTAAACGGCGACTCTCTAACTTGAAAAACCGACTGTGACTGCCCAATGAGAAGTTAATGGCAGTGTAACTATTATTCCCGCTGTATCGATTTCAAGGAATGTGACCGGTCGGTGAGGAAACTGATCAATTTATTGGTATTTCTTCAATGAAACTGAGTATTTTAGTAAGAATTCTCCCAATTTCCTCCCTGATAAACTTCTTAAACTCCCATGATCACACATTAACCAGACAATTCTTCAAAACCTGCCATGCTTACATGCAATGACCTTCTTAAGGCTCACGATATAATACTTCACTGCCTTTTGGGCAGACCTACAATTTCTCCGGTGTGAAAGTACGAACGCCATACACACGACAAGTACCTCCAAGGCTCAAGTCATGGGCAATATCAGTTATACGGCAAGATACAGAAGGAGACTGATTAGAATCTGTGAAGGCTAAGAGAGTTGTAAACTGATCAAAAAAGAAAAGAAAAGGTATCTAATACGTGAGAAATAAAAGAGAAACTCAAGAAGGCAACGTAGTAGAATCCAAATTGCCATTGCCAAAGATTAGTATCAGTAAAAATAGATGTCAGACTTGACAATGGGAATTTTTAACGCCTAAGTAACATATGCATCAGCCTGCTGGGCTAAGTGGCTCATGCGGTAGAAGCGCTGGCTTTGAATCCCAAGTTGGCTGGTTCGATTCCGGCTCAGTGCGGTGGTATTTGAGAGTGCTCAAATACGACAACGTCAGTTTCATGTCTGTAGATTTACAAGCACGAAAGAACTCTTGCGGGACGGAATTCCAACACCTCGGCCTTCTCCATGCTTACTACTTCATCTCTGTTCCGTCCGGCTCCAAAGCTAAATGGTTAGCGTGATGGCCTTTGATCCAAGGCGTTCGATTCCCGGCCAGGTCGAGATTTTAACTTTCATTAGTTAATACCTCTGGCTTGGGGGTTGGGTGTTTGTGTCGTCTTCAGCATTATAATTCACCTTAGGCCCGATTCACAATGACGCGCAGGATGCCTCTCAGGTGGTCACATGCCATTAGTTCTTCTCTCTGTTCCATTTGTTAGAAACCTGTCAAAGTCGAATATTGTTTTGAATGCTTCTTATCTTGAAGTATTCTTTTAGTAAATTTATAATTGATTTCTTCTTCTTCTTAACCTGTTTACCCTCCAGGTTCGGTTTTTTCCTCGTACTTAGCGAGGGATCCCACCTCTACCGCCTCAAGGGCGGTGTCCTGGAGCTTCAGACTCTGGGTTGGGGATACAACTGGGGAGAATGACCATTACCTCGCCCAGGTGACCTCGCCTGCTATGCTGAACAGGGGCCTTGTGGAGGGAAGCGAAGATTGGAAGGGATAGACAAGGAAGAAGCAAGGAAGCGGCCGTGGCCGTAAGTTAGGTACCATCCCGGCATTTGGCTAGAGGAGAAGTGGGAAACCACGGGAAACCACTTCCAGGATGGCTGAGGTGGGAATAGAACCCACCTCTACTCACTTGACATGCCGAGGCTGAATGGACCCTGTTCCAGACCTCGTACCACTTTTCAAATTTCGTGGCAGAGCCGAGAATCGAACCCGGGCCTCAGTGGGTGGCAGCTAATTACGCTAACCACTACACAGAGGCTGACAATTTATTTGTTTGTATTTTTTTCGTTTTCGGAGCACTGTAACAAAAAACTTGATTGATATTCTATGTCATTTCCGACAACGTTAAGAGTTTGAGGAATAACGAATAAATTAATAAAACCATTATCATCGATTGAAAAGCACTTATGGTTAATGCATAATCTTCCGAAGAGCTGTTGTATTCCTCCACACACACACACTCTCTCTCTCTCTTTAAACCCGTGCAGCTGTATTGTCTGTACACCCTTTGCTAAGTGTATATTGTAGTATATGCAAAAGACACATCAAAACAGTGATCATATTACAGATACAAAAGTCTATTCTTTTTTGAACTCCTAAGCGACTCTCTTATAAGACCCTAAACTTTTAAGTATGAAGTTATCATACGGCAAGATACGGGACGGCATTTAATTGGATGTATTTTACAACGTCTGACATCTCCCGTCTGCGTGACGAAACTCCAAGTACTTTTACATGACTAGACTAATAATGTGTAATGCGGACTACTATAAAGTTAACGACTTTGTCGAGTGTGTGTCTGAAGCCCAAGTCTGATAATGAAATTGTAAAGCAAGCAAGTAACCAACCATCCGAGCAACCCACCCACTTGGACAAAAAACCGCCCGACATGAAGTTTATGTAGACGACATGACGGCGGAGCACGGAGACTTCCTTATACACCAGACGGGCTTCTCTCTCTAACACACATAGAACTGTGGCTACTTCCACTTGAGCTTTATCTACAGCGCTATATAGGGGTGCCTCGGGTCAAATGATACAGAGTGTGAGACCCTCACTTCATCCCAAAATCAAGTTACAGTACTTGGAGCGGAAACTAACCATAAATATTCTTCTTTTATCCCTTAGCGGCCATTTAATGCAAATTCACCAATAGGCCCGTCCGGCTCCGTGGCTAAGTGGTTAGCGTGCTGGCCTTTGGTCACAGGGGTCCCCGGTTCGATTCCCGGCAGGGTCGGGAATTTTAACCATCCATCCATCCATCCATCATCTAAAGGCTAAGCCTTGTCGCTGCAGCCACATCCCACGGTCTTCAGCAGTCCTTTTCATCGTGACATAGGAAGCAAAACCCAGCTAAGTGATTATGTTCCTAAGGTATGAGAGACGTGGTCTTCCTCTCGACATCCTCCCTTGGACCATTCCTTCGAAGACGTTCTGGAGAAAGGTGCCATGACGTAGGACGTGTCCAAGAAATTTAGCTTTCCTCTGCTGGCACGGGGACTGGGTGTATGTGCCGTCTTCATCATCATTTCATCCTCATCACGACGCGCAGGTCGCCTACGAGCGTCAAATCGAAAGACCTGCACCAAGCCTCTCCGGAGGCCACAATATATTTATTTTTTATCAATAGGCCACGCCACTTCGATCTCAATCAGATCTATTGTTTGTGCAACCCCTGTCCCGTTTCTCTACGGGGTCGGGTATGAGGAGAAATGAACCTGTCGTGGCGGGTTTTTATGACCTGCCTTCAACCTCATCAGAGGAGTTAATAAGTTGAAATGAATGACGTTATATATGATAGTAGGAAGGGAGAGGGTGAAACCCGGTGCCGACACATAGCCTACTTCCGTCGAATAGCACCAAGGGGTCTGCTCAAGGCTTAACGTCGCCATCCGACGGACGAATCACCATCATCACTCCATATGAACATTGCGGAGAGATTTGGAATTTAATCCAGGCTTTTGGCACGCAGTCTAGTGATTAGAAATTATATACCACCATCTCTCCTACCCTGCCGGCGAACGGTGAACATTTTGTCAAACAACGGGACTCGAACCGGCTAACCACGGTGTCAGACCATATAGACTTCAACACCTCAATGGCCACCAGGTGGGCTATCTCAATCAGATCCATTACTTTTAAAAAAATACAATGCAGTGCGACTATTCTGTAAGAAATAAGCGAGTTCTCGGGCGAAAATATGATTACATCGGTCTGTTTTCAGACCACCTTCGTTGTACGGGTGTGAAAGCTGTGTAGACTCAGGAAAATCTTATTTGTAAGGAGGAAGTTTTTTATTGCTAGTTGCTTTACGCAGCACCGACACATATAGGTCTTATGGCGACGATGGAATAGGAAAGGGCTAGGAGTGGGAAGGAAGCGGCCGTGGCCTTAATTATGGTACAGGCCCAGCATTTACCTGGTGTGAAAATGGGAAACCACGGAAAACCATCTTCAGGGCTGCCGACAGTGAGGTTCGAACCCACTATCTCCCGGATGCAAGCTCACAGCTGCGCGCTCCTTACCGCACGGCCAACTCGCCCGGTAAGTTGGAAGTCATCCCCCCCTGTGGGTGGGATAATAACTTTTCAGGTATCCCCTGCCTGTTGTAAGAGGCGACTAAAAGGGGGACCAGGTAAACATGGATTGGCGACCACGAATCCCCTAGCCGAGTCTAGCATTGCTTCTTCTTACTTGTGTCGGGCTCCTCACCTTCATCTTTCCTATCCGACCTCCTTTGGTAAACTCGTGTTCTTTTCCGACCCTGACTGCGTTAGGTTTTTCTGGCCTGGGGATTCTTTCATTTTGACTCCCTTCGTGGCTCTTCTCTTGTCGAAGTGTCGCACCTCTTCCATTTTTCTCCCCTCTGATTGGTATTAATAGAGCATGGTTGCCCAGTTGTACTTCTTATAAAAGTAATCACCACTACTACCACCTGGAATCAATGAAAGTAATGGTCATGAAAGTAGCGAGAATGATTGCTGGTACGAACAGGTGGCGAGGAGATAACTCGAAATGTCGAGATACTGGCTTCGTTGGTGGTGTCATATATGGAAGATAACTTACCTACGAGAATATTGGATACAGAGCGGATTGGCCGTCCGGTTAGGGTCGCGCAACTGTAGGCTTGCAATCGGGAGATAGTGGGTTCGAATCTCACTATCGGTAGCCCTGAATGTGGTTTTCCGTGGTTTCCCATTTTCACATCAGGCTGTACGTTAAGGCCATGGCCGCTACCTTCCCAGTCCTAGCCCTTTCCCATTGCTTCCGTCGCCGAAAACCTTGGATGTGTTGGTGTTACATTAAACAAGTAGTAACAAAAATGAATATTGGACTATAAGCGAGTCTCTTATTCACCACTGAGCCAGAAAATGCTATTGCAGCGCGGCTGATCCTGTGTCTTTCACAGCATCCACGCGCACTAGTGGTTTCAATGTCATCACTCAACACCACTCTACAGTTTCCTTACTGTCACAGCCATAAATTAGACTGATGGCGCTCAAATATGTCAGCCTCGTGTCGGTAGATTTACTGGCACGTTAAAGAACTCCTGTGGGACTAAATTGCTGTACATCGGCGTCTCTGAAAACCGTAAAGTAGTTAGTGCCACGTGAAGCCAATAGCATTATTATTATTCTTTTAAAAAGGACTGACACTTCAGTGAAAGTTACATTGTTTTACCAAGGGACAGACGCAAAAATACTGAATCTATAAAGAAATAGCAACAGGTATAACATAAGTTTTACTTAAAATTATTTTACAAACGCTCGTAATCATGCCGTCATCATTTATTAAAACTGTCAATATTAGTAATAAATAATAATACATTAATTTACCTGCTTACAGCTCCGCAAAGCCGCGGCGTCTGGGTAGTAACTTCTCTCTTTCACGCGGATGCGTCGGGTTTAATTCTCGGCACGTTCAAGAATCTTAATTCTAGTCTAAGAAAGAGACGAGAACCATTCACACTGTTGTAGTCAACTGAGGAACTATCTGAACCTGGTAAAGAAAGCTAGGGAATATGGGCGCGGAAGTCGTCATGCAGACTAATACTGCATCTACAGATCGTATGGCAGCTACTGCTGAGAAAACAGAAAAACCAACGCGTCAGCTTTCCCACTCCTCACTGCTAAGGTTTCGTCTTAAGATTTTTGTCTTTTTAACATCACACTAATACAGGTAGATTGGGTCGATGATCTAGATGTAAGGCGCTTTTAAACAACACGCATCATCATCGTCATCATCATCATCATCATCAATACAGTAGATTTTTTTTTTGGCGATACACGGACAACAAAACCCGGTTAAGGTTAACAAGTACTGTCCCAGGATTTTTCTGGTGTGAAAATTAGGAAACTATCGAAAACACGTTTACTTCTCCAAGGGCTCAAACCTACCATCTCCCGAATGTACCTCTTCGGTTGATCACACGGGAGTAAGTGATTTCTATTCCAATCTTTAAAAATCGATGAGTTGAGTGTGAAAACCAGGCCCTGATGTAGTGACGCTAAATCACAATTCAGTTTATGATGCTTCAGAGCGTCTAAATCAGGAAGGTATATTATTTTCTTTCTCATTATGTTAAAAATTCTACTCCTCTTGCTTCTCTCAATTCTAGAAATGTTCTTTTTCATTCTAGCATATAGGATGTCCCGGCAGCAAGGGGCCATACTTTAAGAGATAATAGTATTGGTCATTCTAAAGCGAAAACATTATATGAACATATGCTTTATTTTCTACAGTGATATAGACCGTATTGTGTAACTGTACTAAGATATGTTTGAAGGACTTGGAGGATGTCTCTTTGGCTACAAGGTTTAGAATGTACTTCCGTACAACCAGTTGTACAGTATCTCAATCTAATTTATCCTGGACGTTGCATACCTCCCGGATGTGATGTTACATGGCCATCAAGATTACCCGACTTGACGCCACTGGATTATTGTTTTTTTGGAATGGTTAAAGAACGAAGTCTACAGGGAAAACGTGCAACGCAGTATTTCCTTCCCAGAAATTGTAGCGTATAGGGGATGTCATGGACGGAAAAGTCCGACTCGTTGACTGAATGGTCAGCGTACTGGCCTTCGGTTCAGAGGGTCCCGGGTTCGATTCCCGGCCGAGTCGGGGATTTTAACCTTCATTGGTTAATTCCAATGGCTCAGGGGCTGGGTGTTTGTGATGTCCCCAACATCCCTGCAACTCACACACCACATATAACACTACCCTCCAACACAATAACACGCAGTTACCTACACATGGCAGATGCCGCCCACCCTCATCGGAGGGTCTGCCTTACAAGGGCTGCACTCGGCTAGAAATAGCCACACGAAATTAATAATAATGGACGGAACAGACGTGGAGTTGTGATACAAGATTTTCACAAGATAGGCCTACTGCCAATTTGTGCCATTTATCGGCGAAGAATTACAGATACTGTATATAAGTTATACAACAGTGAAGGCATATGTTCCTAAATTTAGAATAATTATCTATGAATTGTGTTTGTACATTGAAATTTTGATTTTTAAATACTTAAAGCTTTAATTATTATTGAGGACCCCGTGGATTATCGTAACGGCCCCCCAGGGGTCCGCGAACCACAGTTTGGGAATGGCCGCTGTAATCCATTACCAATTCCCGTGCGAAGAACGGATACATATGATAGTATAAGTTATTTTCTTCTACGTTTGAGTAAAGTGTCCTGAAAGTTTGGCCATACACCGTGTATAGCTGAGGCATTTGGAGTTTTGGCAGCACGGAGCAAGTGTTCCTGAGAAAAGTTGATAATCAGTAGGTCCTACGTCGGAACTGACGGAAATAAGAGAAACCCGCTGATATTGATCGCGTGGTATCCATTTCCGTTGTGTCGGTTTCAGAGAGACCCCATACAGTAGCTGTGGCAGACAGCGGAAGGGTGTAGGCTACACATGGCCTCTCGCTGGGACTGCTGTTTTGTTGTGCTGTGTGTGTGTTATCGCTCCAAACCGAAATAGCAGAGCCAGGGAGTCAGGCAGACGAGAAAAAACTCGCGCCCAGTCCAGGCAATCAGCACCACACCCTCACTTAACCTCTGACTTGCGGATAAACAAGCTCTGGATGTGACATGTTGTGTATACAATGTCCGCCCTAAGCACTGCATCACTCTCCTGCAAATGAATGGTATAATCTGAAATGCACCACCAGTCACCATTTTGGGGTCAATAAATCAATGGAACAAAGGGAACCACCGCGCCTTTTAATTTCATTAGCGGCTCGTGAAAGAAGAATGCAGCTGTAGCAGAGAAACATAAGAGGGGTGTTCTGCGCTGCTTCAACAAAAGATAAGGTGCGCAGTTACGTGCAGGGATTCAGCAACTAACAAATTGAAAATGAATCCAGCTTCAAGTCTCTTTCGAGATGATGATGAAGATGATGATGATGATGATGATGATGATGACGACTATCATCATTTAAAGCTTTGTTCAACCGAGGTGACATTGTCATTGGCTTCTCACCAAAGGGGCCGTGGCCTGAATACCAGTCAATCAATCAATCAATCAATCAATCAATCAATCAATCAATCAATGTCAACATTGATTTGGATTTAGGACAGTCGACCAGGTGGCAGATTCCCTATTTATTTTCCTAGCCTTTTCTTAAGTGATTGCAAAGAATTTCGAAATTCATTGAACATCTCTTTCTTTCTTAATCTGTTTACCCTCCATGGTTTGTTTTTCCCTCGGACTCAGCGAGGGATCCCACCTCCACCGCCTCAAGGGCAGTGTCCTGGAGCGTGGGACTTTGGGTTGGGGATACAGCTTGGAAGGAGGACCAGTACCTCGCCCAGGCGGCCTCACCTGCTATGCTGACCATGGGCCTTCTGGGGGATGGGAAGATTGGAAGGGATAGACAAGGAAGAGGGAAGGCAGTGGCCGTGGCCTTAAGTTAGGTACCATCCCGGCAGTTGCCTGGAGGAGAAGTGGGTAAAAGACGGAAAACCACTTCGAGGATGGCTGAAGTGGGAATTGACCCACCTCTACTGAGTTGACCTCCCGAGGCTGAGTTGACCCCGTTCCAGCCTCGTACCACTTTTCAAATTTCGTGGCAGAGTCGGGAATCGAACCCGAGCCTCCGGGGGTAGCAGCTAATGACGCTAACCGCTACACCAGAGAGGCGGACTTGAACATCTCCGTTGGTAAGTTATTCCAATCCCTAACTCCCCTGCCGATAAACGAATATTTGCCTCAAATTGTTTTCTTGAATTCCAACGCTATTTTCATATTGTGATCTCTCCTACTTTTAAAAACACCACTCAAATGTATTCGTCCACTAATGTTATTCCACGCCATCTCTCCACTGGCAGCTCTGAATATACCACTTAGTCGTGCAGCTCTTCTTATTTCCAAGTCTCCTTCGGTTCAGATGGTCCCAGGTTCGATTTCTGGCCGCGTCAGGGACTTTAATAGCTTCTGATTCATTTTTCGGGCTCAGGGACTGGGTGCTCGTGTTTATCCTAACACTCCCTTTTCATATTCAGGCAACACACCACACTACCAACCACCACAGATACACGTAATAGTGATTACATCCTCCATATGGTTGGCGTCAGGAAGGGCACCCAGCCGTAAAACAGGACCAAATCCACATGTGCTACACAGTTCGCACCCACGTTCCCACATGTGTGAGAAGAAGAAGAAGATGTCTGGCTTTAGATTTGGATTTAGAAAGAAATTTTCTTGGGAGGCACAACTGGTGGGATTTCAGCAGGACATATCAGATCAGTTGGATTCAGGAGGTCAGTTAGATTGCATAGCCATAGATCTTTCCAAAGCCTTTGATAGAGTGGAACATGGAATATTATCTAAGAAATTGGAGGGAATAGGATTGGACGTAAGGGTTACACGTTGGATAAAAACATTTCTAAATTCAAGGGTTCAGAAAGTCAAAGTAGGAAATAATGTATCTCAGGAAGTGAAAGTTTGGAAGGGAATTGCACAGGGTAGTATAATCGGTCCGTTACTTTTCTTAATATACTCAAATGATTTAGGGAACAATATAACATCAAAAATAAGATTGTATGCAGATGACATAATTGTTTATAGGGAAATGAACAACATTGAGGATTGTTCAGAATTACAAAGGGACCTTGAAAGTATCCAACAGTGGGTTGAAGAAAATAGCATGAAGGTTAATGGAGGCAAATCAACTGTTACAACTTTTACAAACAGGAGCTTTAAAACTGAATTTGAATATACTTTGGATGAGGTAGTTATCCCAAAAGATGGCAATAGGTGTGAGATTTGAAAGTAATTTGCACTGGAAGGGTCATATTGATGACATTGTTGGGAAAGCATACAGATCGTTACATGTCATAATGAGGCTACTTAAAGGATGCAACAAAGAATTAAAAGAAAAAAGTTACTTGAGTATGGTTCGTCCATTATTGGAATATGCAAACAGTGTTTGGGATCCTCACCAAGAATACCTAATAAAAGAAATAGATAGTGTGCAGAGGAAAGCAGCAAGATTTGTAACAGGGGATTTCAGGAGAAAGAGTAGTGTATCAGAAATGTTAAAGGAACTTGGGTGGGAAACTTTAAGTAAGAGAAGGGAGAAAACTAGACTGATAGGATTATATAGAGCCTATACAGGAGAAGAAGCATGGGGAGATATCCGTGAGAGGCTTCAGTTGGAAAATAATTATATCGGCAGGACTGACCACAAATACACTGACTGACAGAGCAAATGCAACACCAAGAAGGAGTGGTCAGAACTTTATGCCAATTGCATGGTAGACTGACGTCATTGAGATATGCTCATGATGTGAAATGCGCCGCTGTGCTGCGCACGTAGCGAACGATAAATGGGACACGGCGTTGGCGAATGGCCCACTTCGTACCGTGATTTCTCAGCCGACAGTCATTGTAGAACGTGTTGTCGTGTGCCACAGGACACGTGTATAGCTAAGAATGCCAGGCCGCCGTCAACGGAGGCATTTCCAGCAGACAGACGACTTTACGAGGGGTATGGTGATCGGGCTGAGAAGGGCAGGTTGGTCGCTTCGTCAAATCGCAGCCGATACCCATAGGGATGTGTCCACAGTGCAGCGCCTGTGGCGAAGATGGTTGGCGCAGGGACATGTGGCACGTGCGAGGGGTCCAGGCGCAGCCCGAGTGACGTCAGCACGCAAGGATCGGCGCATCCGCCGCCAAGCGGTGGCAGCCCCGCACGCCACGTCAACCGCCATTCTTCAGCATGTGCAAGACACCCTGGCTGTTCCAATATCGACCAGAACAATTTCCTGTCGATTGGTTGAAGGAGGCCTGCACTCCAGGCGTCCGCTCAGAAGACTACCATTGACTCCACAGCATAGACGTGCACGCCTGGCATGGTGCCGGGCTAGAGCGACTTGGATGAGGGAATGGCGGAACGTCGTGTTCTCCGATGAGTCACGCTTCTGTTCTGTCAGTGATAGTCACCGCAGACGAGTGTGGCGTCGGCGTGGAAAAAGGTCAAATCCGGCAGTAACTGTGGAGCGCCCTACCGCTAGACAACGCGGCATCATGGTTTGGGGCGCTATTGCGTATGATTCCACGTCACCTCTAGTGCGCATTCAAGCCACGTTAAATGCCCACCGCTACGTGCAGCATGTGCTGCGGCCGGTGGCACTCCCGTACCTTCAGGGGCTGCCCAATGCTCCGTTTCAGCAGGATAATGCCCGCCCACACACTGCTCGCATCTCCCAACAGGCTCTACGAGGTGTACAGGTGCTTCCGTGGCCAGCGTACTCTCCGGATCTCTCACCAATCGAACACGTGTGGGATCTCATTGGACGCCGTTTGCAAACTCTGCCCCAGCCTCGTACGGACGACCAACTATGGCAAATGGTTGACAGAGAATAGAGAACCATCCCTCAGGACACCATCCGCACTCTTATTGACTCTGTACCTCGACGTGTTTCTGCGTGCATCGCCGCTCGCGGTGGTCCTACATCCTACTGAGTCGATGCCGTGCGCATTGTGTAACCTGCATATCGGTTTGAAATAAACATCAATTATTCGTCCGTGCCGTCTCTGTTTTTTCCCCAACTTTCATCCCTTTCGAACCACTCCTTCTTGGTGTTGCATTTGCTCTGTCAGTCAGTGTATAAAATTAGAAGGAATTTTAGCAGAAGCGATTGGGGTAAATTTTCATTCATTGGGAAGGGTGTGAAGGAGTGGAACAGTTTACCAGGGGTAGTGTTTGATCCTTTTCCAAAATCTGTACAGATATTCAAGAAGAGAATAAACAGCAACAGAGAAAATAAATGAAATGTTAGAGGGCATTCGACCAGTGCAGGTTAATATAAATAAAAAATGTGTGTGAATAAATTAATTCCATCCCCTGGTCTAAGGAGTTTGGACAGCCAAAGTAGGGGACTGCCTGTAGGGGTGAAGTACAGTGGGGACTTCGAGGGCCCTGGGACCGCTACGGTAGCTGTGAAGGCCCTTCAGGAACTCTGAAAAGTGGTGGCAAAAGGGGCTCTGGTTAAGACGCAGCAGGTCGTTATGCTACTTAGGATTCAGAACGGGTAAAAAAAAAGTAAATAAATAAATGCAATGTAAATATTAATCCTATACCAGTTGTATAGTATCATTTGAAGTAATTCCACATACTGTATATCAGTTGACTATATTTGTAAGTAGTACAAGAGATATTATAAGTAGAATTTTGTAAATAATATAAATTTATTAAGGATGAGCTGTGTGTTTAATAGAAAACATTGTTAGCGTAAATTGCATAATATTGTATTATAGGAAAATTTTGTTCTCTTGTTAATTTAATATTTAGTGCTTGACAATGTATTTTAGTGTACCATTTGCCACCGAGGTAGACACCTCATTTGCAAATAAAGAGATTTTGATTTGATTTGATTTGATTTGATTTGATTTGATTTGATTTGATTTGATTTGATTTGATTTGATTTGATTTGATTTGATTTGATTTGATTTGATTTGATTTGATCCTAGGATTGTCTCTACTTTTGCAATATATCTTCGAGAATTCAGGAACTCACAGAATGGCCTCTGCTAACCAATTTCTCATTTGTCATTTTTTTGGTGAACATGTCTATGAAATCAGCTTTTCGATGTAAAACAAAATGTTCGCATTGTATAATACACATTATTTCTTCTTAAAGGAATGCTTATTCCTGTTTATTTAAATGACAAGGACAGCGGTGTTAAAACACGTCGCCCGTGTTTTTCCGTTTGGTGCAGAGATCAATCTTACGCGTACTGAGATTTGATTTAATTTCATTTCCAATTAAAGCTCCATTAATCATTCTTTTTCTTCCATCCCACTCCTCCTCAAGATTTTGGGTCTCTTGGTCAAGTTTCTTAATCTCAGTTTTGGCAGAGATGTTATGCTCGAATGCTTTTTCGGACATGATACACTTACGGGAACTCCTATCCAAAGTCGCCAGAATTCTAAACTGAGGCACTCGAATTCAGACGCTAATATTCGCAGAAACATAACGTTAACTTGTAGATTAACACTAAGGTTCTGATGAAGCCACGTGGTAGCAGAGTGGCATAAATCCCTGGCTTCTCGTCAAGGCATATTGGATTTTTGAAATGGAAAGTCATGTCCATGTGGTTTGGATTCTTCAAACGAAAAAAATGTCTCGTAGCTACGATCACGATATGAAGTCGCATAAAACTAGGAACTTACTTTTAATGTGATGATAGCGTGGTGTTGTATACTCAGTATTTTGTAAAGCACTCGTTGTAAAGCACTCATATCTTGTATCTTCTAGTTGGAAATCATTTAAATCTGTTCTAGTAGTTTAATGGAGAAAATATGTACAGCTGGGTATGACAAGGAGCTGGAGAGAGCACTGCTCACGCAAACAAGAGATAGCCCATGTGGCATTGTCTTGTTGTTACTCTCCCAGCCTATTGTCTATAAGACGACGTGGAAGTCTACCTCATGTACTTTATTGCAATGCTCGTGGAATGCATTGAAATTTATAAGCCTATTATTGAGAACAAAGAATAGTGCATAAACTTCACTCGTACACTTAACATGCCTGTAGCTTGTCTAGGAAGGAAACTCCCCACTTGAACTTCAGAAGACACAGACCAGATGTTACTATTCTTCTTCTAGCCATTCCACGTGTCATCGAATGAAAGTTACTTTGTTAGAAGAATGTGTTAAAAGTTACATAAGTTTGTCTTCTAAATACTGTCGTAAGCCTTATTAAAAATAAATCACCCGTCCTGCAGCGAGGGTGACCCTGAGAGTCCGGAATACATAATTTACAGCATGTAATTATAGTAATGAAATCATATCTTTTCTGTAAAATTCTTCGTAAGGAGATTACGATTTATGTACAAATGAAACTGTGTAATTTGCAGAGAATCTCTTATGATCTGTAATAAGATTTTCTCTATGCCGTAAAAAGGATTTTTTGAATTTTGAAGGATGGTTGCTGTGTTCTTCTGGATCCAAACAGGAGGCATCTGATAACCCATTGACCAAGAGGAATATTATATTAAGCTGATATATATGGCAGACATGGTGTACAAATTGCATGTTTTTCAAGATTTACATCTTGGGCTTGTTTGCAGGTCCCTCTCGAAGCGAATGGTAGATGCTTACTTTCGAGATAATTTTAGAATAATACTTCTATCTAAATGATAAAATATGGAGATGAGACATAACTAATCTAAGGTAAAACAAGCTTTCTTTAAATCTAGCATAAGAAAAAAAGGATACAGCTAAACTCTCGTATGATTTTGTATTGAATTATTTCACGCTATAGGTAGGTCATCTTTGACGCAGGAGGCCATTGACCAACATTTTAGTTTTACAGTAGTGGTCGTTCCCATCGCTCGCGGGTTATGTTGTTATGTTGCGGGATCGTGCTAATAATTCGCTTCAGCTAAATCTTAATAAATGGAAGTCGAAGTGTAGCGATCTGCAAAGACAGATGTTAAAAATGAAAACAGACATGAATTAATGAGACATTTCGAGGCACTCTAGAAACGTAAAGCTTGGTACCAGAGTACAAGAAGTACGTAAAAATTGGTCCGATTCCTTGGATGAATGGTAAGTAGAGGCCTATATTGGTTCTCGGTTGAGAGGGCACCGTGTTCGATTTCCGGCCTGATCGGAGATTTTAACAGCGTATGGTTTATTCCTATAGCTCAAGAACTGTTTTGTTTTTAAATTCAGACATAACACTTCATAGTATCAGAAACACACAACAGCGTATACAACCCTTAACATTGGATTAGCGTCAGGAAGGGGATCTAGCCGCAAAACTGGGCCAAATCCTCAAGTGCTGACCTCTGAATATGGGGGGGGGGGGGAAGACGAGAAATAAGAAATTACAAAACTTTCCTTGAAATGAATTACTGCATTTCAGAGATGATTTTCATGAGATGCCACAACAGACAGACGAAATTGCTACTTTTGTTCCCAATTTTTGTATATTCAACTCGAGATAATAACAAAATATCAGACATTTTGGTTACAACCGGGTAACCAACCACTAATCAGAGGGGAAATCATGGAAGGGATCTGACACTTTGAAGAATGAAGATATCGGCCAAAGAAGGGAAAGGGCCACGAAGGGCGTGAAAGATGAAAGACTCCCTAGAATTCGCAACCTAATACCATCGGGGCGGAAAAGAACAAAGAGTTGACCAAGGCAAGTCAGATAGAATAGATGAAAAGTGAGGAGCCTGGCACAAGTAAATGGAAGCAATGCCAGGACTCAGCGAAGGGCCTCATGGTCGCCAACCCTCGCTCACACGTTTAGAGCCTCTGGGCCCCCCCCCCCCGTTAGTCGGATCTTACCACAGGCAGGGGATACCGTGAGAGTTATTCTACCGCCCCCACCTACAGGGGGAGTTCGTATTAATACCCATCTTCATTTACATACGTACAACATACCACGCTACTAACTACCTTGCAAACATGCAATAGAGTTGGCCTCAGATTGACCATCCAGTTGTAAAAGAGGGCGAAATCCATACAAAGTTCCTACCCGAAGTCATTGGGAAAAGGCGAAGAAGAAAAAGAAGAAGAAGACTATCCTTAACATAACCTGCTGTTGTTACCTGAAAAGAAAAAAGCCAATAAAAAAATTCTTACCCGAAGTTTAAACGAAAAGACTTCGTATTTACGATATTCTGGGTGGCAAGTGAAATGTGTAGGCTATTATAGTATTGTTTCGTGCAAGTCTTCTGAACGGCCTCTCGAGTGAATCGTCAGTCTTATACCTCAATGTTGGGAAAGGCTATTTTCGGCCACCCACGCAGACACGCACTTGTACGCACACGCACCCTTCCTTTGGCGAAATACTGCAGTAACGTATCGAGCGGCGTGAGGCAGGGCAGGGCGGGGCAGCATTGCGGAGAGAACACCTGCTCACACACCCCCACACGGGCCAGCCGCGGGGATTAAGGTGGACCTGATACGTGTGGAGTGGAGAGGTATACGTCCGTTCTGGTGTCTGTAAGCCAAGGTCCTTTTGAAATACAGTGGAACTTCAATATCTCGATTCACCTCGGGAGCTAAATTGTATTTCGACTTATCGAAATGTCGAGATGTAGAGAAAACCGTTTTTGAGCATGTACAGCACATAATTGAATCATATGTATTTACATTGAATACATTATTATTAACAGTATTTAAAAATATACAATCGAACTCAATTATAACCCTTATTATAGTAACTTTTTAGAAGAAAGGATACAGTACATACAGTAGTGAAACAAGAAACGCCGGGCGAGTTGGCCGTGCGTGTAGAGGCGCGCGGCTGTGAGCTTGCATCCGGGCGATAGTAGGTTCGAATCCCACTATCGGCAGCCCTGAAAATGGTTTTCCGTGGTTTCCCATTTTCACACCAGGCAAATGCTGTGGCTGTACCTTAATTAAGGCCACGGCCGCTTCCTTCCAACTCCTAGGCCTTTCCTATCCCATCGTCGCCATAAGACCTATCTGTGTCGGCGCGACGTAAAGCCCCTAGCAAAAAAAAAAAAAGAAAACAAGAAACATACCTCTGTTAACACCTTTGGAAAAAACGTTTGTCTCCTCTAATTGTTATGGTTAACCTTTCCTCCCTTCACGTTGAAACTTCTCGTCAAGACCACGTAGCCGATATTCGTAAATGAAGCTTGTCATCCGCGACTTCGGGGGTTACTTTCGTACCTGACCGGTAATTAATTCACACCCGAGAAACAGCGAGGATTCGCCGATGGTTTTTAGTTTTTCGGTTAACGTAATATAAGTTCCCAGCATCACTGTGGATGGGTGACCATCTACCTGATATTGCCCCCCCCCCCTCTCCGTTGGCCTCTAATATCAGAGAACCAACGCCCCCACCAACCTCTGCCCTATTAAGGGCACCATTCGCCCCACTAGGGGCCCAGGCCACATCCTGGTCAGCTTGATCCCCTACAAGAACTCCACTTTTTCCACACCCGTTATGTTACTACTACCTTTGATTTACGAAATAGCACTCAAGGCCTAAACGGTCGACGGGCTATAATCACTCACTGGTCCCTCGGGACCTCTGAGAATAGTGGCTGTAACCCTCTCTTTACTTGTTAACTGTTCCTCACAAACCATAAATGATGTATTGCACAGTTAATGTTGCGCAAAATTCGAGTTACAGAGTATTTTTTTTTTTTTTTTTTTGCTTCAAGGGAGAAAATGTTTGCTTCAAAAAATCGAGAAATTCGTGTAACCGAGTTTCGAGTAATAGAGAAATGAAGAATGGGACAAACGTTTGGGAAATTGAAGTTACTTCGAGATACTGAAGTAATGGAGGTTCGAGATATCGACGTTCGACTGTACATGCTTGATTTTCTCAAATACACAGATATGATCTTGACTCATTAGATTTTCTCGTGCTGGTAGATCAACTAGCCCACCCTTCATGATACCTTCAACTAAAGTAAACTCGTGTCCTCATCCCGAGGTGATGCAGCTCTTTTCAGGCCCACCCCCTATGGAGGTGAGCTGCATGTACCATTTCAACCAAATCTGTGGCTCGGTTCTAAAAGGGCGAACGTCATTTTTTAAAATTGAAATTGAGAGAAATCTGTTAAGTACTAAACGAACAGTTAACGTTTAATTAAAAAAGCCCTTGCCAATAATGTTAGATTACCAATAAAGATTAGAGACCTGGCAATTTTTAAAGAATACGACAGACAAAATTAGCGTTTAATAAGGTGACTTCCACAAAGAAAGTATAAAATTATGTAAAGTTAGTTGTTGACAAAAATAATTGGAAAACTATAGGCAAAACTTCAAATGTTCATAGCTCAAAAACAGGTTTTTTTGACATTGGCCCTTTTAGAACCAAGCCACTGAAATATCAGACCCCTGCCATTTCTGGCAGTACTGGGAATAGAACTCGGGCCACCGAGGACGGCAGCTGATAGTGTTAAACGTTACGCTACGGAGGCGGACACCTTCCACTTTGGAGCGAGGCGTTGCTTCCTCTTATGCCTGTCTTATTCCTGTCCGACCTTCCTTGGTTTACGCTTGTTCTCTTCCGACTCAGTTGGTATTAGATTTATGAAACCTAGGGAGTTTTTTATTTAAATGTCTTTCATAGTCGGTAACGTATCGTATTCTTTTTTGTATGATTAAAGGTTCAAGGGGATGATCTCATTTTATTTCTGCCTATAACAATAAACACAACTACCTTCACTGAAGATCACAAGGGAATTTTTTTTTTGCTAGCGGCTTTACGTCGCACCGACACAGATAGGTCTTATGGCGACGATGGGATAGGAAAGGCCTAGGAGTTGGAACGAAGCGGCCGTGGCCTTTATAATAATAATAATAATAATAATAATAATAATAATAATAATAATTATTATTATTATTATTATTATTATTATTATTATTATTATTATTACATCGTTATGCCCTACTTAGGAAGCTCGATTGAACCACCTTAGCTGATGTGTTGGCCCTCTTCTCTCCCCAAAATCTCTTCACCCTCTTGCTGAGCTTTTTCCTTTGTTCTTCGGTCCAAGTTAGAGTGACTGTTGTTGGGTTTGTCTTCAAACTGGTGATTGTCGATTTTGGTTCTGAATTTACATCTGTCCTGTACAGTGTCTTCTGAGATGTTGATTTACCAGTATGAAATACCGGAGGTCTCATCTTAAAGAGTCGCCGAGTGCCTTTTCCCTGGTGTTTCGGAATATGTTTTCAATTTCGATTTTGTGTTGTGCAAGACTAGATAGAGTCAGCCCAAATAAAAACGTCTCATTCGATGTCCATATAAACGGAAAACTTCTTTTTAGGTTCTCACTGCAAACTAAATGTTGTTTAAAGTGAATCGTCTTCTCCGAAAAGTGTGAGATATTTTTTCAGAATGACAATATATTTCTTGGGATGATTTTTCCCTCCATAATCCCTCTGTTATTATTATTCATGGAAGAAGTACTGTTTTGTACATATGCACGTATGCTCCATAAATATATAATACATAAATAGTCGGAATTATTAGTAGACGATTTTTCATTAGTCGTCTGTGTGTGGTGGATGGTTAATGCCAATAAAGCTCTTTACCATATGGCACGTGGCCAGGATTGCAGCTTTTTGTAATTCTCTGTAAGTGAGAGGGTGGAGATTAAGTGATTCAATGCTCCTGTGTAGTGTCTTCGGTATAATACCATTACATCCAATCAATGTCCGACTCGTTGGCTGAATGGTCAGCGTACTGGCCTTCGGTTCAGAGGGTCCCGGGTTCGATTCCCGGCCGAGTCGGGGATTTTAACCTTAATTTGTTAATTCCAATGGCCCGAGGGCTGGGTGTTTGTGATGTCCCCAACATCCCTGCAACTCACACACCACACATAACACTATCCTCCACCACAATAACACGCAGTTACCTATACATGGCAGATGCCGCCCACCCTCATCGGAGGGTCTGCCTTACAAGGGCTGCAATCGGCTAGTAATAGCCACACGAAATTATTATTATTATCCAATCAATACTGGAATGATGATAACATTGTTGAGATCACACATTAATTTTATAATGTGGCCTGATCTGTGTACTTGGATATCTTCTGTATATGTGTTGATTGGAGGTTGTGAGGATTAGGGCAGGCTATGTCAGTCGTGAAGCAGATTTTCGTGTTTTTATCTACAAAACTTATTTCTGGGTCTATTTCAGGTACTATATTTATCAGTGATGATACTTCTGTTCCAGTGAAGTTTTTTTTTTTTCACTTTCCAAGACTGATTGAGCTTTGTGCTTCCAATATGCTGTATTATTATTATTATTATTATTATTATTATTATTATTATTATTATTATTATTATTTAGATAAGTCGAAACAGACGAGCGCGTAACTAATTTTTGTGTCAAGTACGAAAAATGTAATGGAAGGCAGAATAAAGGAGGCGCAAGGAACGTTATATTCGAGACGGGGGGCGTGACATAGGATGTTCGCGAATCACTGCTGTAGACAGTAGTTGTCCTTGTACTGTATGTACCGTACTTTCGCTCTGAAACACATACAAAGGATGTAATATTGTGTGGGGTATGGTCGTGTGGGCGTTATGGAATGTTACTTTAAAACCAATATTCTCTGCCTTACGACATGCTCACAATGCTGTGACATGTACAAGTTATGGTGGCTGTATTCTGTAGAACTTGAGCAAGTGCACTTGAGGTGTGGGTGAAGCTGGTTCCTGGAACCTCCTCCCTCAATAAGTCACTCGCGTTAACTCGCATTGTGAGTTTGTGGTGCGTGGGACCTCTGCAGCCGGACCATTGGTCACAGCATCCACCATGGTACAGTCACAGCTTGACTGGGGTTCTTCTCAAGTGAAGTATAACACAAACAGTGAAGCTGAGAAATCTGGCCGGTGCAACTTGGCCCGTAACGATTTTGAAAACTCTCTTCTGTAAATATTATTGTACATTTCACTTAAGATGTCTAGACGAATCTTTTCGTTCTCCTCAGGCCATCTTGTGCACTCAAGTACAACCGCATCTCGGAAATTGCTTTGTAACTAGTGAGTTGCACAGTAAATGCTGAAAAGAAAACCGCTGAGGTACCTCGGTACATCTGTGGGATTCTCTTGGTCTCAGCCGGACACGACTTTACGACATCGATATCGCCGCGATACGAGGTTCAGTAACTACACTCCGCAATCATTTATATAGCATTTGACAAGCTATATTTCCACATATATTTCTGAGCCTTGTAATTCATGCTATTTCTATCTGTCACGGTCTAGCAAATTCACCAATGACTTGGAAAGCATACTAATATTTTGTAGTAGAAATACTTTGTCCTTGTTTGCAGCCTCCTCAGGGCAGAAGTTGTATTAATAACAACGATATAGTTGTTGCCGTTGAACTTCTTTGGGCCCAGAGGTGTGTCTGCGGAACGTCCCCTAGCAAGATGTAACAGTATATTGATTTGTATATTAAATCTGAAGTTCGTAACAACAAAGCATCAATCCCCAGCTCGTAGTAACTTCACGATACCGCCTTAACAGTACGCTACTTGTAACTGGCGATTATCCTGCTATAGCGCTAGTAGCGATGATACCAGCTGCCACAGAGAACGTTACGGAGGGAGTTGCCACACGATACTTCACTGCCCTTGCCTGCTATGCCGACTGCTGCCAAGCCTGCAGATATTGTAATGCCACGTTGCCAGCATGACGATTTCCTCAGCCATACTGATAGACTTTCTTGATTGGATCCGCTGTCTTTAATATCAGACTGGTCCCCGCTTGGTCGCACTAGGCTGTTTGAAACTTGTTCCTGCCATCAGACCAGAATTAAAATCTGATTATCAGTTGATCCTCGGGACACTCGTCTGCAGGTTGTGGGGTTATAGGATTTTTAAAAATATCTTGGTACAGTATTAAAGAGGGAAACTCGGTAACTAAACAATCTATTCGACAAACGATTCCTTCTTTTTTTCCATTGGATACCAGTATACAGTCACCAGTATGAAATACCGGAATATGTTTTCAATTTCGATTTTGTGTTGTGCAAGACTAGATAGAGTCGGCCCAAATAAAAACTGCTCATTTGACGTCCATTTAAACGGAAAACATTTTTTAGGTTCTCACTGCAAACTAAAAGTTGTTTGAAGTGTAATTATATGTGCCCAATCGTTAGAGCAGCCTCAAGTTAGTCTAGTACGACATTCCGTTCATGAATATTTATTAACGGTGACAGTACAGCTTCCCTGGCCGCACTGCCTTGTAGTGCGCCGTGCAGTCTCCACAATACTCGCATACAGCAGCCTCGTTCAGCCACTACGAGAAATACTAATGTTTTACTGATACTGGACATCGCATGACGTACAGAATGGGCTGACTCTACCTACACATTACAAACAATGAAATTGAAAATATCTTCCGAAACGCGGGGAAAGGCGCCTGACGAGTTTTCGGTGAGACACCCGGTATACACGCTATTGAAGTTGAGATAGAGCGCATGGAAGTCCACTAGTAATAATATCAGAGGAACTTCTTCTTCTTCTTCTTCTTCTTCTTCTTCTTATTATTATTATTATTATTATTATTATTATTATGTCCGGCTCCATGGCTAAATGGTTAGCGTAATGTCCTTTGGTCACCCCGGGTCCCGGGTTCGATTTCCGGCAGGGTCGGGAATGTTAACGATAATTGATTAATTCTGCTGGCACGGGGGCTGGGGGTATGTGTCTTAATCATTTCATTCTTATCATGACGCGTAGATCGCCTACGGGCGTCAAATCAAAATACCTGCAGCTGGCGAGCCGAACTTGTCCTCGGACACTCCCGGCACTAAAAGCCATACGACATTTCGTTTATTATTATTATTATTATTATTATTATTATTATTATTATTATTATTATTATTATTATTATTATTTCGGCGAACCTCCGTGGCCCGGCAGCGCTCCGGCCTCTCACCGCTGGGTTCCGTGGTTCAAATCCCGGTCACTCCATGTGAGATTTGTGCTAGACAAAGCGGAGGCAGGTCAGGTTTTCTCCGGGTAATCCGATTTTCCCTGTCATAATTCATTCCAGCAACACTCTCCAATATCATTTAATTTCATCTGTCATTCATTAATCATTGCCCCAGGGGAGTGCGACAGGCTTCGGCATCCGGCAAAATTCCTATCCTCGCCGCTAGATGGGGGCTTCATTCATTCCATTCCTGACCCGGTCGAATGACTGGAAACAGGCTGCGGATTTTCATTTCTTTTCATTCATTATTATCATTTCGGGCTCCATGCCTAAATGGTTAGCGTGCTGTCCTTTGGCCTAACGGCTCCCGAATTAGATTCCCAGCCGGGTCAGGAATTTTAACCTTCGTTGGTTAATTCCAGTGGCTCGGGGGCTGTGTGTGTGTGTGTGTGTGCGTGTGCGTGTGCGTGCGTGCGCGCGCGCGCGCGCGCACGCGCGTGTGTGTTTTCATAGGGCCTCGGGTTCGATTCTCGGCTGGACTGGAGATTTTAACTGTGAATGTTCAATTCTTCTGCCTTGGGGACTTTATTTTTACAGGTTGCTTTACATTGCACCGACACAGATAGATCTTAGGGTGACGACGAGATAGAAAGGGCTGGGAGTGGGGAGGAAGCGCCCGTGGCGTTAATGAAGGTACAGCCCCAGCATTTGTCTGGTGTGTAAGTGGGACATCACGGATAACCGTCTTCGCGGCTGCCGACAATGGGGATCGAATCTACTATCTCCCGAATGCAAGCTCACTGATGAGCGCCTCTAACCGCACAGCCAACTCACTCGGTCTACAAATTATCACAGAGTACTCAATAGTGAATTGATGTTTGATTCATCACAGGTAGGGCCTCATCTTTACAGATAGGCAGGTCGCCTATAAGGCGTCAACTCGAAAGACCTGCCCCAGACCTCTTCGGAGGTCACACGCCATTATTATTATTATTATTATTATTATTATTATTATTATTATTATTATTATTATTATTATTATTATTATTGTAACGAGGTGTGGTTATCACAGTGAATGAGCTGCTGGCTTTCTACCCTGACAACGCAACTAAAACCCCGGCCCAAGGTAGAAGTCGAACCCTAGGCCCTCTGAACCACAGGCCGGGGTTACTCCAAGTTCCGACAAGGGAAATAAACTTGTTGTCTTTCGTGACTTAAATTTCGTGTTCTCATTGATTTTGCGTGGATCCCGAAGCAAATAAACACTATTTTCCAGTTCAGAAATATCACATAGGCTACTACATGGTGGTGTTGCAAACCAATGGATTCGGGAGCTAGAGTACTCAAACAGTAGTCTAAATGTGTGACTTCTGAAGTCAGCTGTTGACGCGAGAGGATGTTGGCAGGGGTGATGTGAAAAGGTAGATGTGTATTTTTATTTGTTTATTTAATTAAACTAGAGGTAGCTCGTCATGATATGACTGTCGTAGTTATATTGCTTTCCCTGCCCTTTTCAATGCTTCTATGAACATTTAATAAGAAGCGCGTTATGATACGCCGCAGTTCGAAGTCAGAATTCACCCATTGTGATGTCGTCTTGTCGTCCTTTTGGTAAAAATCTATCCATATATTCGCTTTTTTATCCTGCAGTTTTTGATGTAAAGACTGGTAGTGTCGTAGGAGGCTATGGCATTTTTAATCGCAGTTCTTCTATATAGAACGGTTGTGTTGAAGGAGCATTTTTTGCCAGGCGGGGAACTTTTTTAAGATACATGCTCATCAGTCTTTCTAGTGTAGGTAGGTTATCCTTTGATAGGTGTTCCCAGGTAATATCTAAGGAATATGCTATCATCGGGGGGCGGGTGTTTGTACGTAGACTTTTTTCTCTTAACAGCATGTAAGGGGATGTGTTTGCACGTAGACATTTTTCTCTTAGCAGCATGTAAGCTATTAGGAACGCTCGGCTATCCGTTAAATATATCTGGAAGCTGGGAAAGGTTAGAGAATCAAAGAGTATCTAACAGGGAGTAGTATTCTCCCGTGATCAGAGGAAGTGTATACTCTTTCTCTCTCTCTCTCTCTCTCTCTCTCTCTCTTGACAGGTAGTAGTCAAACATGGTTGCATATGATGACATTACTAAGGATGAAACGCACATACATCAGAATATTAAAGAAAGTGTTAGTCGCTTAGCAACCTCCTAAGTACAGAATGTTTTGCGGGTTAGGGTAAGCCTTCGCCTGCAATTATTGAAGAGATCATTTAATGATTTTGTTTTATGTTTACTCGAAGTTGGCTGAACTTAGAGACTTATCAATGACTGCAGGCAATTGCGGAGAGAATAAAATAAAAGTGAAACAGATCGGTCCAGTAGAACGGATGGTAGGATTTGCCAAAGCTGTTTGTAAACTCTTTTAATATATTATAAATGAATTCATTAATTACAGGTGCTATCTACTATCAACATCAATGCATGCATTACAAGGTTGAAGCATTGACTATCGTTTTCATTGGTATTTCCATGTACCGGGTGCTTGCTTGCCCGTCATTTTACCTGTTGTGAAACGGTCCTTGATCACGGTACAGAGAATGATGCGTGAGAAGCTAACGCCCATATTTCCTCCCCATTTCACTATTCCAGTTAGCAGCATCCGACATAAACAAGCTCAAAGAAATAAGGTAGCGTCAACAACACTACTGTGTAATATAAGTTTGTCGTGGTGCACTCAACTTCCTATAACACCCTGAATGTTGACCGTGCCGGGAAGATGGCAACTATGGCACTGAACTTGCGATAATTTCCAGCAGGGGCATGAAATGTTACGTTTTCAGACGTTCAATTGCGCTATGTATCTTGGACGGCTTTATTTTATTGGTTTCTCTCGCTCTTGCAAAAGATATTGATTCAGTCCACCAATATCCTGCCATTTCTCATTTCTTACTCTTCCCTGTGTCAATACGTAAAGGGTGAATGGGGGTAAAACCAATATCCTTTCTGTCACATTACTGCCGTTCATTTTATTTCTTCACCATTTGAAGGTGCTGCAATGAAGTGGTAGCTTGCTCTCAGTCTTCTAGTACGCCGGCACTTTGTATGTGGGGTTCTCATTCGACGTTCGCAGTGACAAGTGTGGAGGAACTGAGCAGTGAAAAACTTGGGGGGTGATCAACACCGTGGTTCTGAAGCAGTCATCACGAAGAAAGAAAAGGCCTGTTTCAGAAGTTATATATAGCAAAAATTTCGAATAAAAACGGGCTCTCTCCTTAGTACTTAAAGATTTTATACTAATTTAAAAATTCGTCTAGATTCTTGGCTGAATGATCATTGTAGTGGTCTTCGGTTTATAGGGCCTCGGGTTCGATTATTGGCTGGAATGGATAATTTAACTGTGAATGTACTAAGCTCGATAACTGCAGTCACTTAAGTGCGGCCAGTATCCAGTATTCGGGAGATAGTGGGTTCGAACCCCACTGTGGGCAGCCCTAAAAATGGTTTTCCGTGCTTTGTCATTTTAACACCAAGCAAATGCTGGGGCTGTACCTTAATTAAGGCCACAGACGCTTCCATCTCACTCCTAGCTCTTTACGGTCCCATCGTCGCCGTAAGACCTATCTGTGTCGGTGCGACGTAAAGCAACTTGCAAAATTAACTGTGAACGTTTAATTCTGCCTTGGGGGACTTCTTTTTTTTACAGGTTGCTTTTAAATGCACCGACACATGTAGATCTTATGGCGACGATGGGATAGAAAGGGCTGGGAGTGGGGAGGAAGCGCCCTTGACGTTAATGAAGGTACAGCCCCAGCATTTGTTTGGTGTTAAAATGAGAAAGCACTGTCGGCAGCCCCGAAGACGGTTTTCAGTGATGTCCCACTTACACACCAGACAAATGCTGGGTCTGTACCTTAATTAAGGCCACGCTCACTTCCTTCCCACTCCTAGCCCTTTCCTATAACATCGTCGCCATAATACCTATCTGTGTCGGTGCGACGTAAAAACAAATTGCAAGAAAAAGAAAAGAATCATTATAGGCAGCTCTGTTTTCCGTGGTTTCCTATTTTCACACCAGGCTATACCTTAATTAAGTCCACAATCCCTTCCTTCCCAGTCTTAGCCCTGCTCTATCCCATCGTCGTTATAAGTCCTGTCTATGTCGTTGTGACGTAAAATAAATAGAAAAGAAACTATTTCTTCGAGATGGTGATTCCTTTCGAGTGTAGCCGACTTCAAGCAACCTGTTGTTGTTAACTGTCAGGTCTCGTACTGAACTACATCAATCTGCTAGGAATGAGATGCATAATCAGGCTGGACAGATACATTCCGCTTCAGAATAACATAGTGTTTCTGCTAAAGTTCGAAAATGTTGTGGTTGACGACCCGATAGTGATCCAACCAAACTTCTCAGCTATTATTCCTGGCGGAAACATTCGGTTTGCAATTTATATAATATGTATTGGATGTGTAAGCTCTGTCAAGAGTAACTCCTACGTAGGTAGAAGTGTAGGAGTGTCACGATTCTGTAGTTAAATATCATCAATACAACAACAACAACAACAACAATAATAATAATAATAATAATAATAATAATAATAATAATAATAATAATAATAATAATAATAATATGGCCTCTGCTACCGTGACACAGACTTGAGGGCTGGTTCGAGGTCCACTCAGCCTACGTGATTAGAATTGAGGAGCTAACTGATGGTGAGATAGCGGCCCCGGTCTACTAAGCCGAGGGGATTCGTCGTGCTGACCACACGACACCTCGTAATCTGCAGGCCTTCGGGCTGAGCAGCGGTCGCTTGGTAGGCCAAGGCCCTTCAAGGGCTGTACTGCCATGGGGTTTGGTTTGGTACTGGATGAGTGGATACGGGAGGAGATCCCGTATAGTGTCTGTTTTCTGAGGGCAGAAGTTCAGACCTGTCAACGTTAACAGCAGGATAGTATCTGAACACGGGGAGAAAGTGATGTTTGTCTAACAAGAGCGGAAGTGATACCGTGAATTTGCACAAGTTCGAATGACTGTGAAAGACAGAGTCCATCATGATCAGACCGTTTCGCAAATACTATTGATGCAATGGTAAGAGAACAAACAGATGTGTGACGCTAAAGGAGTTAAAGGTGTTCAGTGTACAGGTCACATACTTCTATCGTCAAGGAAAGGCGACAGGTCTATATTTTGACTTAACCATCCAGAGAAACTGAGAAAAAACATTATGGTCTCAGTTTCAATGACAGTGAAATCCTGACATTCACTTCCCCGCGGTAGAGAGGGGGCAACGACTGTTTATGACTTTTGTTATATGCAGGCGCCTAACGAATGAAAGGACCGAGTATCTTCCGGTATAAGAAGATCCTCTCTACCAAGTGCCAACAGTCTTTTTCAGGGTGGATGAGCGGGTAGAGGTTAGAGCACTCTATTGTCCTTGGGGCAGGAAATGGTCCCAAAAGGCGGAAGAACCTACATCTGGTCAACGGCATTAGGATGCGGAAGGCAACGGGAAACCACTGCATTTTTTTTTTTTGCTATTTGCTTTACGTCGCACCGACACAGATATGTCTTATGGCGACGATGGGATAGGAAAGTCCTAGGAATGGGAAGGAAGTGGCCGTGGCCTTAATTAAGGTACAGTCCCAGCATTTGCCTGGTGTGAAAATGGGAAACCACGGAAAACCATCTTCAGGGCTGCCGACAGTGGGGCTCGAACCCACTATCTCCCGATTACTGGATACTGGCCGCACTTAAGCGACTGCAGCTATCGAGCTCGGTAAACCACTGCATTAAAGATCCTGAAGGATGTCCCTTTAAGTTCACATGGCATGGCTCTGTTTAACGTAAAATTATTACCCGGAGTTTCTATTCCACCATTCGGATCTTCGGGGGGGGGGGGTGCTTTCAACGTTGCTACGACTAGAAAGCCCGACAGTTTTGGAAAGTTCAAAGTGTACGACAACAAAGTTCGAATTGAAGGACATCCGAAGATGGCACAACTGCACTTCAGAAGATGCTTTCCATGCTGCAACATCACGTTTGGATCTGGTTATGTGGACCGCCAACCTCCACTAGGAGAAGGCGCCTCAAGAAGAAGATCGTACTGTTACGGTTTAAGAAGATATCGAGGTGCCACAATTTGACCCGCGCCGATACTACGCTGACGTATCTGAGCACCTTCAAATACCACAGGACTGAATCGGAATCGAACCCACTAACTTAGACTCAAAAGATCAGCGCTCTACCGTCTGAGCCACTCAGTGCGAGGAGTGCCGTATTAGTCAAGTAAATCGTCAATGGATTTCCACGAGACTGTCGTGGCTCGAATCCCAGTGAATGCGTGTGAGATTTTGAAATGAAAAGTCACTTTTATGTGGTTCGGATTGCTTATTAAACAATATTCATGCTTCAGTATTCATGTGAGGAAATGAAGTTGTAATAGCAAGCGTTTGGTATTGAACGTCGATACAACAGTCCTTCCCATTGACGTTTACCCCTTTCTCCAAGAAGCTCTCTCAAGATTGATTCTTACAGCATTGAGCCAAGTTTTGTAATCTCGATGATAAAATGCAATTTCCGTCCTTTCGCGTCTGACGTCTGCTATTCTGCATTGTACGACGTTCTAATCGCATTGCGTATAGCAGCGTGATACGATTGAAGAATGAAAGATGAGCAGAATCTTCCTCATATCCTGCCGAATGTATACTCAACCACACAATAGTTGACCAGCAAAGAAATATTAAAGTGTATACATTCTCGAAAAGCGAGGATATTTGTAAACTGTGGAAACCCAGGGGCCGCAGAGATGATACTTGGAATACTACCACCTGCGCAATATGTTCATTCTATTTCAAACGAGAGGATTTTGAAAACGGTCATCTTCTGCAACGTCCAATGTTCGTGCCGTTGAGTGGACACAGCAAAGCTAAGGAAACTCAGTAGTGTCCGTACAGAACATGAAGACGCCTAGAACAGACAAAGAGATGGTTTTCGCTGTCCGTAGGCATTAGTTCCAAGTCGAACTGTCTTTGTCCCAGTGTACCGTACTTATTTCTGTGGCAGGTTGAGAATTCCAAAATAGCATGCTTACCTCGCGTCCTATTTAGGTTAACCTAGCAAGCCTTCACCACACACACCCCCTCACACAGTTTTTCAAACAACTCAGTGCGAGAATCGTGGTATGTACAGTGCGATTTTCGAAAGTTGATACATGTCAGCCGAACGACTGAGCTAGGAATTACTTCAGTTTATCGATTTCTTCAATACTGTGGAGGGAAGTAAAGTTATTTTCCTTATTTTTCGAGATAATTTGCCTTATTTTCGATCAATTAAAGCTGCTTATTTAAGAGACGCTGTAACGTAAAGTATAGGCCTACTTTTGCAATTTGCTTTACATCGCACCGACCCACAGTGGTCGTATGGCGACGATGGGATAGGAAAGGCCTAGAAATGGGAGGGAAGCGGCCGTTAAGATCCAGCTCCAGCATTTGCCTGATTTGAAAATGGGAAACTGCGCAAAAGCATCTTCAGGGCGGCCGACAGTGGGATTCGAACCCACTACCTCCCGGATGCAAGCTCACAGCTGCGCGCTCCTAACCGCAACGTAAACTCGGCCGGTATACAGGTTCCTTCAGTGCAATGAAATGCAATGTGTGTGTGTGTGCGGAATTGAAGCTGTTCGTATGGTATGCATGAAAATGACCTTACAAGCTTGGACAGGGCCCTGAGCTGAGTCCTGGCATTACTTCCACTTACTTGTGCCAGACTCCTCACTTTCATCTATCTTATCCGACCTTCCTTGTTCTACTCTTGTTATTTTACGACCCCGACGTTATTGGATTCCCGAGGCCTAGGGAGTCTTTCATTTTCACGCCCTTCGTGGCCCGTCTTTTTCTTTGGCCGATACCTTCATTTTTGGAAGTGTGGGACCTCTTCCATTTTTCTCTCTACTGTTAATAGAGGGTGGTTGCCCAATTGCACTTCCTCTTAAAAACAATAACCACCACCACCACCACCTGAAAAGCGAAATCTACGGACAAAAAGTGGTTGCTGGTATTATGCATAGTTCTGCCCTCTTGAAAGAACGTCAGGATGACCTCCGACGAGCCAAGAGAACCGAAAAGTAGAATTTTTGAACATGCACAGTTAACTGTTTCAAAGGACGTAGATTTGTGCAAAATAAATTCCTTTATATTAATTTGTTGCAAATTATGTTGGTTTCTTTCATTAAATGTTACATCAATGAGTCATTTGTGTGAATCTTCAGTATTTTTTTAGGTTGCTTTTAGGCGAACTATACAAAAATCTGTAATTTCGCACACATTGCATATTGGACACATGTTCAAATGAACTTGTGTACTTGAAATAATCTATATACTGCCTCTCGACTTGCACTGTTCCTCCTGAGCCACACTGTATTTGAATTCATGTAGGACAGCTAGCGGTCATGAGTCTCCGAAGTCAGTCTGGCCACAGCCATCATGGTATTGAAGCCTGCTACCAAGAGCTGTGACGTCACACGCGTAGTGCTAAGTCGACGTCGTCGCTTGTAGTGCCTATACTACTGATACGATGCTATTTATCATAATATGACAAAATAAATGCATTGATAAGACTGTAAACACACAAAACTGAAGAAACGCTGTTGTTGTTGTTGTTTGAGTCATCAGTCCATAGACTGGTTTGATGCAGCTCTCCATGCCACCCTATCCTGTGCTAACCTTTTCATTTCTACGTAGCTATTGCATCCTACATCTGCTCTAATCTGTTTGTCATATTCATACCTTGGTCTACCCCTACCGTTCTTGCCACCTACACTTCCTTCAAAAACCAACTGAACAAGTCCTGGGTGTCTTAAGATGTGTCCTATCATTCTATCTCTTCTTCTCGTCATATTTAGCCAAATCGATCTCCTCTCACCAATTCGATTCAGTATCCCTTCATTCGTGATTCGATCTATCCATCTCACCTTCAGCATTCTTCTGTAACACCACATTTCAAAAGCTTCTATTCTCTTTCTTTCTGAGCTAGTAATCGTCCATGTTTCACTTCCATACAATGCCACGCTCCACACAAAAGTCTTCAAAAACATCTTTCTAATTCCGATATCAATGTTTGAAGTGAGCAAATTTCTTTTCTTAAGAAAGCTCTTCCTTGCTTGTGCTAGTCTGCATTTTATGTCCTCCTTACTTCTGCCATCGTTGGTTATTTTACTACCCAAATAACAATATTCATCTACTTCCTTTAAGACTTCGTTGAAGAAACGCTATCGAAAACAATTCCATACAAATACACAGATATATGCATGCAAGGTATATTACATGTTGTTGTTTGAGTCATCAGTCCATAGACTGGTTTGATGCAGCCCTACATGCCACCCTATCCTGTGCTAACCTTTTCATTTCTACGTAACTGCTGTATCCTACATCTGCTCTAATCTGCATGAAATATTCATACCTTGGTCTACCCCTACCGTTCTTACCGCCTACACTTCCTTCAAAAACCAACTGCACAAGTCGTGGGTGTCTTAAGATGTGTCCTATCATTCTATCTCTTCTTCTGGTCAAATTGAACCAAATCGATCACCTCTCACTAATTCGATTCAATATCTTTTCATTCGTGATTCGATCTATCCATCTCACCTTTAGCGTTCTTCTGTAACACCATATTTCGAAAGCTTCTTTTCTCTTTCTTTTTGAGCTAGTTATCGTCCAATTTTCACTTCCATACAATGTCACGCTCCTGACGAAAGTCTTCAAAAACGCCTCTCTTATTCCTATATCAGTGTTTGAAGTGAGCAAATTTATTTTCTTAAGAAAGGCCTTCTTTGCTTGTCCTAGTCTACATTTTATGTCCTCCTTACTTCTGCCATCGTTAGTTATTTTACTACCCAAATAATAATATTAATGTATATTACATACTGTAAAATATTCGAATGAAGGCTACTCATCTGGACTGTACGTGATGTACAATAGCTGAACTGATCTTTCTCAAAAGACAGTCATTATTTTACGCTTGCTTGGGCACGTGAGACTGTTCATTATTTTTGAATAACTGTTACCAAAAATGTTTGCCAAAGTATGACAGATCTTGAACACATAATCTAGAGTTAAGCTCATATTATTTAAGTTGTGTCCTGCTCCATGGCTAAATGGTTAGCGTGCTGGCCTTTGGTCTCAGGAGTCCCGGGTTCGATTCCCGGCAGGATCGGGAATTTTAACCATCATTGGCATGGGGTGTATATGTCGTCTTCATAATTTCATCCTCATAACGACGTGCAGGTCGCCTACGCCCGTGATTAGTCCCACTATGTGAGGGACACTATGGGTCTGCGTTGCTTGCGACTAGTAGGCTACCTTTATGTGCGAAACACCATAGGTTTCCGTTACCTGTGAGTGGTGCCATTGTGTTTGATATACCATGTGTCTACATTATCTGTGGTTATTACCACCATGCGAGACACACCATCAATCTAAGTTACCTGTGATTAGTAGCGCTATAGGAGGAACACCATGGTTCTACTTTACCGGTAATTTGTACCATTATGAGGGGCCGGTGACCTAATTAGCATCATCTCAGTAATTTACTCATTGTGAATTGGATCCACTGATCGCTTTTATTTCACTATAGTTTTTTCAGCATCCTTCGTTTTAGATTGGATACATTTTGAAGTATTAATTTTCATTTCATCGAGCTCGATAGCTGCAGTCGTTTAAGTCCGGCCAGTATCCAGGAATCGGGAGATAGTGGGTTCGAATCCCACTGTCGGCAGTCCTGAAAATGGTTTTCCGCGGTTTCCCATTTTCACACCAGGCAAATGCTGGTGCTGTACCTTAATTAAGGCCACGGCCGTTTCCTTCCCAGTCCTAGCCCTTTCATCTTCCATTGTCGCCATAAGACCTATCTGTGTCGGTGCGACATAAAGCCGACAGCAATTTTTTTTCATTTCGTTGCATCTTGTACCATTAGGGGCCGATGACCTAGCTTTTAGGACCCTTTAAACAACAAACATCATCATCAATATGAAACCAAGACTCAAGCCGCCATATCGAAGCACTGTCCGACTCGTTGGCTGAATGGTCAGCGTACTGCCCTTCGGTTCAGAGGGTCCCGGGTTCGATTCCCGGCCGGGTCGGGGATTTTAATTTTCATTGGTTAATTCCAGTGGCCCGGGGGCTGGGTGTTTGTGCTGTCCCCAACATCCCTGCAACTCACACACACCACACATAACACTATCCTCCACCACAATAACACGCAGTTACCTACACATGGCAGATGCCGCCCACCCTCATCGGAGGGTCTGCCTTACAAGGGCTGCACTCGGATAGAAATAGCCACACGAAATTATTATCGAAGCACTAATAGTGTGACGTCATCCCTGTGAACTGACAAGTGCAGGAGGCCGGAACCACCTATCGAGTTGGCCATGGTCTAACATAACTCGCATTTGTTCGTGCCAGGATTCTTGCCATTAACATTCGTCTCTTGTCCAACACAGTCTTTAACATGAATAACTGCCTGTGCAGTATTTCACTGTACGTACACCGAAATCTCATGACTCTACTGGACGTTCGCGTAGTGCCCTATCAATTGGATCAAATTTAAATTCTCCTTAAGCGATCATTACGTGAGGTGCAAGAGTTAATAACGTTCACTTGAACCTGGACTTCCCGTTCTCACGATATATGCATCAGTATGCGACATTTCTAAGGTATTTTTAAAATCGCGTGTACTCTCCGGAAAGTTCTGGTGCAGGTCCTTCGAGTTGACACCCTATAGGCGACCTGCGTGTCTGTGAGGATGAGATCCTGCCGGAGGTGAATTCTACTGTTAAAGACGACACTAACCCATCCCCCGAATTAAGTAATTATAGTTAAAATTCTCGACCCGGCTGGGAATCGAACCCGCGACCCCCTGGACTAAAGGATAACATGATAATTTCTAAGATATTTTTATTATTCCAGACACTTTCTGACAAGCGAAATCACAGCACACAAATATTCGTCAGCCGGAATTGTGAAACGAGTAAGTGGAACACTTTCGCTTTCATAACGAACGGTAGACCCTATTTTATTTCTTACGACATGTATTTTATTTATATATAAATCTTATTAAGATGAACACATATCCGCATCTGTGGCGTACTGGTTAGTGTGATTACTGTGATTAGCTGCCACGCCCAGAGGCCCGGGTTCGCTTCCCGGCTCTGCCACGAAATTTGAAAGGTGGTACGAGGGCTGGAACAGGGTCCACTCAGCCTCGGAAGGTCAACTGAGTAGATGTGGGTTCGATTCCCACCTCAGCCATCCTGGATGTGGTTTTCCGTGGTTTCCCACCTCTCCTCCAGGCAAATGACGGGATGGTACTTAACGTAAGGCCACGGCCGCTTCCTTCTCTCTTCCTTGTCTGTTCCTTCCAGTCTTCCCATCCCCTCGCAAAGCCCCTGTTCAGCACAGCAGGTGAGGCCGCCTGGGCGATGTACTGGTCTTCCTCCCCAGTTATATCCCCCGACCCAGAGTCTGAATCTCCAGGCCACTACCCTTGAGGCGGTGGAGGTGGGATCCCTCGCTGAGTCCAAGGGGAAAACCGACCCGGGAGGGTAAACAGATAAAGAAGAAGAAGAAGATGAACACATTACGATGCTCAGTTCAGAGCCCACCATTCAAATAATCTACTTGATTTGCCCACATGACGCAGTGTAGCCATCTGCTAAGTAGCCTTCAAAAGTAACAATTTTACATGAGTTGAAAAAGTTTCTGATTGTATATTTTTATGTTGGTGGAAGTTGAGTGCAGTAAGTAACTACAGCATCACTCTTTTCGCTTGTGTTTTTTTAATAATAATAATAATAATAATAATAATAATAATAATAATAATAATAATAATAATAATAATCATAACTTGCTTTACGTCCCACTAACTACTTTTTACGATTTTCGGAGACGCCGAGGGCCGAAATATAGTTCCGCAGGAATTCTTTTACGTACCAGTAAATGTACCGACACGAGGCTGACGTATTTCAGCACCTTCATATACCACCGGACTGAGCCAGGATCAGACCTGGCAAGTTGGGGACAGAAGGCCAGCGCCTCAACTGTCTGAGCCACTCAGCCCTGCCACTTGTGGTTTAACGTCGCACTAACACATCGAACGTTTTTGGCGACGCAAGGATTGTGAAAGTAGCGGCCATGCCCTTAATTAAAGTACCAAAGGCTAACGGCTAGCCTGGTGTGAATATGGGAAATCACGGAAAATCATATTCAGTACTGCCGAATTTGGAATTCGAATCCACCATCTCCCGAATTCATACTCACTCCTACGCGACCTTAAACTCACGGCCAACTCGCTCGGTCATTTCACATTATTTTCAAGAACGTGAGCACATGAAATTCGGCATACTGTAATATGAAATAAAAGTTACGTTATTCCCGTGTGTGCAGTGACTCTGCCTGCTGTCATTTCTTGATGGATCAATCAATCAATCAGTCAATCAATCAATCAATCAATCATTACTGATCTGCATTTAGGGCAGTCGCCCAGGTGGCAGATTCCCTATCTGTTGTTTTCCTAGCCTTTTCTTAAATGATTCAATGAAATTGGAAATTTATTGAACATCTCCCTTGGTAAGTCATTCCAATCCCTAACTCTCCTTCCTATAAATGAATATTTGCTTCTATTTGTCCTCTTGAATTCCAACTTTATCTTCATATTGTGATCTTTCCTACTTTTAAAGACGCCACTCAAACTTATTCGTCTGCGAATGTCATTCCACGCCATATCTCCAATGACAGCTCGGAACATACCACTTAGTCGAGCAGCTCGTCTCCTTTCTCCAGTTCTTCCCAGCCCAAACTTTGCAACAGTTTTGTAACGCTACTCTTTTGTCGGAAATCACCCAGAACAAATCGAGCTGCTTTTCTTTGGATTTTTTTCCAGTTCTTGTCTCAAGTAATCCTGGTGAGGGTCCTATACACTGCAACCATACTGTAGTTGGGGTCTTACCAGAGATTTATATGCCCTCTCCTTTACATCCTTACTACAACCCCTAAACACCCTCATAACCATGTGCAGAGATCTGTACCCTTTATTTACAATTCCATTTATGTGATTAGTACCCCAATAAAGATCTTTCTTTATATTAACTCCTAGATACTTACAATGATCCCCAAAAGGAACTTCCATCCCATCAACGCAGTAATTAAAACAAAGAGGACTTTTCCTATTTGTGAAACTCACAACCTGACTTTTAACCCCGTTTATCAACATACTATTGCCTGCTGTCCATCTCACAACATTATCGAGGACACGCTGCGGTTGCTCACAATCTTGTACCTTATTTATTACTCTATACAGAATAACATCATCCGCAAAAAGCCTGATTCCACTTGTTTACTCATACCATTTATATATAAGAAAACATAAAGGTCCAATAATACTGTCTTGAGGAATTCCCTTCTTAATTATTACAGGGTCAGAAAAAGCTTCGCCTACTCTAATTCTCAGAGATTTATTTTCTAGAAATATAGCAACCCAATCAGTCACTCTTTTGTCTAGTCCAATTGCACTCATTTTTGCCAGTAGTCTCCCATGATCCACCCTATCAAATGCTTTAGACAGGTCAATCGCGATACAGTACTTTTGCATCAATCGTTTGTCAGAGTAACATGTAGCTTCCCCGTAGTCCCAGTCTCATCCATGGCTGTGACAATATGGAAGAGTTATGAAAGGTGTTGCTCGTACGGTCAGTCGTGCTGCAATAGCACTTTCTGGTCCAGTGAGGAAAGCAATGGAAAACTACCTCCCTCCTCATCTTGCCTACAGTAGTACGCCTCATTTTGGAGTTATTAATTGTTTTTGTGGTTTTCCTGTAATTGCATAGGCTTTGGCGGTGCTATTTGAGGATCCAACCAGCCTCTGGGCTCATTACACACAGACAGACAATGCAGTGATTCGTGAGCTCGGTCCAGTAGTGTTTGAAGGCGCTCAAATGCGCCAGCCTCGTGTTGGTAAAATAACTCCCGTAGGACCAAAATGCCGGGACTTCCGGCCTCTCTGAAAACCATAACAGTAGTTAGTAGAATGTTCGACAAGTAATGTTATTCTCTTATACGTCGACTTTCCTGGCGGAATCTTTTACACGCTCATTCGTAGAGCGAGGACTGAAGTTCACTTCTCAAGAGTGGTCATATTTTTAATTGTGTCTTTAAGATACGGTTGCTTTAAGAGAAAATACCATGTTAAATCGGATAGATCGTTTTGTCTTCCGTTCGCCACTGGGATATTCTCTTTGCGGCTGGCACAAAAAACAATCCCGCATATCTGTGTGTAGCAGGTTGTGTAATGTGCTGATTGTATTGTGCCGCCCTGCTTCATTTTATCGTGTTGTAGAAACCGGCTCATTGCCTTTTTATTACCGGCAGGCGTGACAGTTTTAACAGAAGCTCAAATTAAATAGCGCTTCTAAATTTAATTTCCAATTGTAGTTGAACCGTTTTGTCATTGAAGGAGCGGCAAAAAAGTGTCCTTTGGAGTTTAGGGTCCTTCTCCAGCTGCTAGCTGTACCAGCTGTCCCATCAGCAAATGTGTCCACCATGTGTCGCCCACACTCTTCGTTGTGGATGCAGTATTTGACTCCGTTCCTTCATTTAAAAGTCTCCCAAAAGATCGCATCCTTTGATGCGACTCTCAAGTTAGAATACCTTGTAATAGGCATTCCAGTAACTTCCCCTGAGACTCTCATCTCTTCAAGCATATGCGGTAATCTCGGGCATTGCATCCACTTATTTGTGCCTGATTCCTCCGTTTGTTTTCTTTGTGAACTTCCTTTGGTAAACTTGTGTTCCCTGCAGACTTCGGCAATTTGGGATTTACGTATCCTAAAGTGATTTTTTTCGTGTGGATGTGATAGCGGAGCGCTAACGTCATTGGCTTTTCACCAAGGCGACCACGGTTCGATTCCAGCCAATTCATGGTGAATTTTGGAAGTCACGTCCTAGTGGTTCGAATTCCACATAAAACTCCGGTCCCGTGGCAATGATCACGATAGCACCAGTCACGTAAAACTACAGACTACAATCTACACTCCACTCCTACTGGACAGAGACTCAATTCCCTCATTCCCCTGCCCTGCATGGCCTTTCCCTTTTATTCACCCGGCAGTCTCAATCCTTGAAATATCAGAATAATGTTACAGGGTGTTTACTCCTTCAAGTGACCGACCGACCGGCCATCACCACATCACTGGCATTCCTTTATTATTATTATTATTATTATTATTATTATTATTATTATTATTATTATTATTATTATTATTATTATTATTGCCGTTGTTGTTGTTGTTGCCATTGATGCTTTCACGGCCCGTACTTATACACATGATATAGGCTTTTGGGTTTACGCCGTGCCAAGAAAATAAGGTGAAATTCTTTACGTTTCGCAGGGAACTTTGCTCTGCGTCATCAGAAGAAAATCTCGACTATCCACGAGAAAGGCTTCTCATTATTTTCTTGACACGACATAAGTCCAAAAGCCTATATCATGTCTATTATTATTATTATTATTATTATTATTATTATTATTATTATTATTATTATTATTATTATTATTATGTCCGCCTCTGCGGTGTAGTGGTTAGCATGATTAGCTGCCCCCCCCCAAAGGCCGGAGTTCGATTCCCGGTTCTGCCACGAAATTTGAAATGTGATACAAGGACTGGAACGGCTTCCACTCAACCTCGGGAGGTCAACTGAGTAGTGGTTTTCCGTGGTTTCCCACTTCTCCAGGCGAATGCTGGGATGGTAGCCTATCAAACCTAAGGCCACGGTCGCTTCCTTCCCTCACCCTTGTCTGTCCCGTCCGAACTTCCCATCCCCCAACACCAGGCCCCTGATTCGCATAGCAGATGAGGCTGCCCGGGAGAGGTACTGGTCCTCCTTCCCAGTTGTATCCTGACCCAAAGTCTCACGCTCCTGGACACCCCTTGCGGCGGTAGAGGTGGGATCCGTCGCTGAGTCCGAGGGGAAAACCAACCCTGGAGGGTAAACAGATTAAAAAAGGAAGATTATTATTATTATTATTATTATTATTATTATTATTATTATTATTATTATTATTATTATTATTATTAGAATTTGGCCAACTATGGACGGCGTAGAACTCAAGGCTTGTTGGCCTTACTTCTCTTCCCAAAAACCTCTTAATCCTTCTCTCCTCTTCGGAAATGATCCGTTCGGGCCTCCGTTTTTGTGGTTTCTCTTCAAATGATTTTAGACTGTCGACTCTTCTTCTGAACTCTCTTCTATTGTTGATCATCTGTAGTGTAATTCCAACTTTTTCCACATCCATTTGGCCTCTTCTATCCACTTGGTGGTGGCCTTTAACCCCATGATGAACGGGCGAGTTGGCCGTGCGGTTAGAGGCGCGCGGCTGTGAGCTTGCATCCGGGAGACAGCGAGTTCGAATCCCACTGTCGGCAACCCTGAAGATGGTTTTCCGTGGTTTCCCATTTTCACACCAGGCAACTGCGGGGGCTGTACCTTAATTAAGCCCACGGCCCCTTCCTTCCAACTCCTAGGTCTTTCCTATCTTATCGTCGCCATAACACCTATCTGTGTCGGTGCGACGTCAAGCCAATAGCAAAAAATAGTAATAATAATAACTCCATGATGTATTTGAAGATGCTTTCGGTCAGCCATTTGTCAACCATTCTTACCAGGTGCCCGTAGAATTTCAGCCTTCGTTTCCACATTGTTTCCATGATCTTTTCAGTATACAGTACTTGTAGAGCTCCTAATTTCTCCTTCCAGGTTCCATCGGTAGTTTTCTGTGGTCCCAGAAGTTCCCTCAGAATCTTCCTTTTCTACTTTTCGAGTTCTTGCAGCTCCCCCCTTGTTATTATTATTACAAAATAGTCACAATAAACTATGCATAGAATATGACAATAGAATGTACACAGTACCGAGCCGATGTCCTAGATGTTAGACTTCTTAAAACAGTTATCATCTCCACCATAATACAGTACCATAGTATTAGACTAGTTTTAATTATCTGTACTTCCTACAATGATAGGCTGTCTAAATCTGGCAACTACTACTAATACTAAAATGGTTTCGATCCTCCCCTGAAAGGGCGGGCCTCTTAGACGGTGAAGCCGTCTCTCAGGCCGGGAGATTTGTTACGGTGAAGGAGATGCTCGTTGAAGGTGAGGGGGTTGGCGGCCGTGGCCTGTACTAGGAACTGTCCCGGCATTCGCCTTAGTGCAAGATAATGGAAAACCCCGAAAAACCATTCTCAGGGCAGTATAGGCCAGGGGGGTGAAACACACGGCCCACGATACCTTTTCCAATGGCCCAGCGCAAAATATGAAGTTGCTATTAATTTTGGTCCTAATCTGTTAAGATTTTGCTTAATTGTTTATAGGAACGAAATTAATTAATTAATAAATACATTTTATTTACTTTTAAAATGTTTCTTTTTCTATAGGCCTACGTGTGTGATGAGAGAAGTAAAATGCAATCACAGCATGAAGTGGTGTATTTTCCTCAAGCTGGATGGGAGTGTTACACAAAAATAAAGCTTCAGCTACTTCAAAGAATCATACAACATCTCCTGTATAAGGGTTGCAAGACTTTTCATCGGAGCAAGAGGAACCATATCAAAATTCTTAGTTGAATTCGTGGGCATTCTCAAGAATCTATACTGTGATATACCCGTCTTGGCCATTAAAGGCTCCGTCCAAATTGTTAGAGAAATCACCTCTATAGTACTATAATAACTTCAGAATACTGTGTATGGTTAAACATTCATTCAATATTGAAGTGGTATGGTATACTTTGTCGGATTGGTCGGTAGATACAGAGTGGGTCTCGGACCACAAGTGACCACGGCTGGTCCGTGGTCCAACAGTTCTGCACTCTGACCGGTCAACCGGTACCGAAGGCCCAGGCGAAGTGCGCCAACTGCCAAGGCAGTCATGCCGCTTCGTTCCCTGGCTGCCCATTCTTTAAAAGGGCAATTAGAGCACACTAAATACAAGCACGCACAACACCTGCACACTAACAATAAACCACCTCCACTCCCAAACCAAGTCCCCTTCACCCCTCAGCCCCGCCAAGACAATGCAACCCTCCTTCTATCACTACTAAACCTTCTATCTCCGCTCCTCTCATTCCAAGCACCCGTCATGCCAAGCAACCAAATCCTCGTCCATTAACCTGCCCCGCCAAGTGACTCAACTCCTAATCAAAATGCCAACTGTACCGCCAAGAAATGCCCCTTTCCCTTCCAACCTACCTCGTCCCAAGCGCTGTAACGTAATCAAGCGTCATGATATTGAAGCTACATCGGGAGTGGTCATCACTTGGATGGGTGACCCTCCTCTTCAGACTACGTTGGGCTCCAACAACGAAGAATCAACGTCTATCTCCTCAACCGCCCCGCAAGGGGCCAGGTCATTTCCTGACCGGTGAAGACACAGAAATTGCAAATCAGCTACAACCATCAAAGTGAAGTCATCGAGCGAGAATCTTATGAAGAAATAGCACTCAAGGACCAAAATTGAGGTCGAAGGGCTAAAATCACTCACTGGTCCTTCGGGACCTATGAGAATAGCTGCTCTGGTCAACCGACCAGAGGAGGAGTGGCCACAAATCTACTGTGGCTCTATGCAAGGCCGCACTGTATATCTAGTTGGCCTTGCTCTATGCCTCTGTATTCGGGAGACGGGACAGGGCTGGACCTCACGGCTGGTCGGTTTCATATCAGTGATAGAAATGTATTCCCAGTATCTTATGACCGAATAACTTACCGAGGGAGATGTGCAATAAATTTCCTATTTATTTGCAGTCATTTAAGTAAAGGCTAGGAAAACATTAAATAGGGAATATGCCACCTAGGCGACTGTCCTAAATGCAGATCAGTAGTGATTGATAGTGATCCTATGCACTGTTAATCCAGTCTACAAGTACAGTTCTGAAATGAACTTAAACTGTTAGTTTTATTTCTTAAATTTTTAAAAGAAGACGCTTCCTTGACTATTTGTGGAAAGGTTTCTGTAAGTTCTTATTCTTTCAAAAAGAAAGGCCCCGTAATTTAATCACTGGCATTACGTACCGAAGGTTCTCTTCCACTTGTTGACATTTTACAAGAGTATATTCTACCTAGTTCGTCTTCTAGCATGTAGATCGCTCCCAACTGCAGATGTTTGTTTCCGCGCTTACTGAACACAAAGCCGTCTGACTCATCGCATACACCAAGAACGATGCAGTTTCTCGTGGTATCTGAAGTTTGCGTGGACGTTGCTTTGTCTAGGTGCCCTTCGTGGTAGTTTCAAGGAACTAAACAACTAGACCATAAACACTGTGTAACATTAATAAGGAAATATTGAACTGTTATTTTAAAATTTCGAGAAGACAAATTCTGAAATAATCTAGCCGTTGTATATGTACTCATTAAAAGAAAACGTCCAACTCCTGAGTAAGAAACCTCATGTTTGGTTGTGTTACACTTTTTAATATTTATGTATCTTTTCTCCGCGGAAGTATTTCTTGAGCATTGCCAACCAATCCTATCCTATTAGGCCTGCCTACCAAAGTTAGTAAAATAAGATTATCAGCTCGTAATTAAATAGAAATTGCGAAATGTGTTCATTTACATTAGTTTTAACTAAAATAGACCTACATACTTTCACCAAGTCAGATGTGTTATTCATTTACATTGGATTTCTCCTCTGTGATGTAGGTTGCTGATTAGATTCCTGGTAGTCGTGAGGTCTGTATCGACGGATTTACCAGCATGTGAAGAACCTCTTCTGGGAGTCATGTCCTAGAACTCCTTATTTTTGCCCTATTTATTGATGATCTTATCGATACTGTTTCCCACGATTCATGTGAAATCCTTTTCGTTGCAGATGATTGTAAAATCTTCAAGCAGATTGATTCTTCCACACATACAATCCACTTGCAAAATGCATTTGATTCACTTTTAGTTAGTGTACTACATGGCGTCTTAAACCTCATCCCTCCAAGTGTTCCACCATTTCGTTCACACACCATAAATTCCCCGTTCTACAAGAATATCACCTACTGAACCAAACGATTACAATTGTTAATAATAAAAAAAAGACTTAGGAGTGCATTTTGACAGTAAATTGTTGTTTGTCTCGCACATAAACAGGGTCACATCACGTGCTATGTCTCTCCTTGGTTTACTCTACAAGTTTTCTAACATCATAGATGTAAATGCCCTCCTGTATCTTATCGGTTTTTGAATACGCCTCTCCAGTCTGGTCCATTTCTGCTTTTTCAAATCTCATCCACCTTGACCGTGTACATTTTTTTTTTTTTTCTGTGCTGTCGTCAGAGCCAGAGTTCCTGTCTGTCGTAACTTGAGCACTAACCAAGAACTTGGGAAACTAAAACTCAAAACTCTTTCTGATCGGAGGAAAGTAGCTGACCTAAAGCTGCTATAAAAAGCAGCTAAAGGTTTATTTAGGTCTCCAGAATTAGTTTCCTTATTCCCCCTCCACGTCCCATTCCGTAGTACCAGAATGAAGACCCTGTTCCATATTCCTTATTCCCGGCTTTCTCTCACCCAAAGGTCCTTTTCTGTCCGTATTCCACCAGTGTTTAATACCTTATCTATCAACAAGAACCTAGACATCTTCGTATCGTTTCCTTCCTTTTGTCATAAGGATGTAAAGTTGAGGGCATACACGTCTCTGGTAAGACCCCAAATAGAGTATGGTTGCAGTGTATGGGACCCTCACCAGGATTACTTGATTCAAGAACTGGAAAAAATCCAAAGAAAAGCAGCTTGATTTGTTCTGGGGGATTTCCGACAAAAGAGTAGCGTTACAAAAACGTTGCGAAGTTTGGGCTGGGAAGACTTGGGAGAAAGGAAACGAGCTGCTCAACTAAGTGGTATGTTTCGAGCTGTCAGTAGAGAGATGGCGTGGAATGACATCAGTAGATGAATAAGTTTGAGTAGGAAAGATCACAGTATGGAGATAAAGTTGGAATTCAAGAGGACAAATTGGGGCAAATATTCGTTTATGGGAAGGGGAGTTAGGGGTTGGAATAACTTACCAAGGGAGATGTTCAATAAATTTCCAATTTCTTTGAAATCGTTCAGGAAAGGGCTAGGATAACAACAGATAGGGAATTTGCCACCTAGACGACTGCCCTAATGCAGATCAGTGGTGATTGTTTGATAAATTAATTTTCCTTCTTGTTCTTTCCTGTTTCTGCTCTTGTATTTAAATGCATTTTCTTTTGTTTATGTCGTTGTTTATATAAGTATGTATTATATAGGATTGTACAGTTTTTTGTGTGTGTATATTTGTGTTCTTGGTAAATATTTCTATATCTTTCATTTTAGATTAATAACTATTGTGCATAGCTCGGATCTTCGTAATTCGGCGTTGTGCTCTTGCTGATCCTGAATAAATAAAAACATGGGAACCTCGGATTCTCCCCAAAGCGGTTGATAAATAAGACTCCTAAACGGATTGTGTTATTTGGAGCTTTGTTGAACAATATAGTATCGTATTTCTGGTCCCGTTTACTTTTAATATTGGAGTTAATCTGTTCTATTATGTTTCTTTCGTTAATATTTTAAGTTGTTAATTTTAAGTTGTTAACTTTCTCCATATGTGTCTTCTATACGATGTACATTTTCTAAATTTATATATTATTTTCTCATTGATTATTAGCGTATTATTATTTTCTCTGTATCACGCGTGCATAAATTATAATGTTTCTTCTTTTATTTACAGGTAAGTTTCAGCGCGCAGTGCTGCTGAAGGAAAACACCTGGATGAGCAGTGAGTGGATATACAGGGTGTTAGGTGTATACGTGCAGATATTAAGCTAGTCGGCTAAGAAAAATACATCTCATAATATATTCTATGTAATTTTTACCTTGTCCTATTAGTTTGCCCATAACTGAGCCAAATATTTCAGGACCTAATGTGTTTTGAACGGCCGTAGCAGGATACGCCGGTGATGTCATTCTGTCCACGCGTAGCGGAAGTACAGTAGCCGCGTATAGGGCTTGTTGAACCTGTTTCTTATCGCAGGCCAACACATGTTGTTGTGCACTTCCCCTAAAGGCTTGGCAAGTAGAAGAGGATGACTCACGTGCCAGGTCACTTGCTGTACTCGAAAACCGGTGTAGGGTACTCTGTGTGAAAAGTACACAGAATCCTTACAGTGACGTCGAAGATCCGTACAAGCACATACGTGCGAATCAAGTGTTGTGTATTTGTGTGCGAATTTTAAGACGTCAATGGCATTACTCAGTGATCCAAGCTGACAAAATGAAAGGAAATGGTTAATAAGTAAATGAAATATGGGCGCAACATTTCTGTGCTGTTATTGCGACAGTCTACGATGAACACTGAAAGAAAAGGCTATAAGTATTCAGTGAAATTGTTATTAATGAGACAAATTTCAAAAACCGTAGTTGCATCCATCGTGAACATTGCTCGAAGGAAAAAGACCTACTGTGGAATTGCCGCCGGGCATTTCAAATAGAAGGCTTATTCTTCTTTTTCCTAATCTGTTTACCCTCCAGGGTTGGTTTTTCATGGGACTCAGCAAGGGATCCCACCTCTACCGCCTCAAGGGTAGTGTCCTGGAGCGTGAGACATTAGATCGGGGATACAACTGGGGAGAATGACCAGTACTTCACCCAGGCGGCCTCACCTGCTATGCTGAACAGGGGCCTTGCGGGGGTATGGGAAGATTGGAAAGGATAGACAAGGAAGAGGGAAGGAAGCGGCCGTGGCCTTAAGTTAGGTACAATCCCGGCATTTGCCTGGAGAAGGGGGGAACTACGGGAAACAACTTTCAGGATGGCTGAGGTGGGAATCGGACCACCTCTACTCATTTGACCTCCCGAGGCTAAGTGGACCCCGTTCCAGCCCTCGTACCACTTTTCAAATTTCTTGTCAGAGCTGGAAATCGAACCCGAGCTTCGGGGGTGGCATCTAATCACACTAACCACTGCACCACAGAGGCGGACGGAAGGCTTATTACTGAACAGTAAGTACCGATAGGTAAAATGATGACTGTAATTGACCCGTTTAATTAGAACTTCCGTAAAAATAATATTACTACTACTACCACTACTACTACTACTACTACTACTACTACTAATAATAATAATAATATCTTTACGTTCCACTAACTAATTTTCACGGTTTTCGGAGACGCTGAAATGCCAGAATTTTTTATCGCAGTATTTTTTAATGCAAATAAATCTACAGACACGAGACTGACGTATTTGAGCACCTTCAAATACCACCGGACTGAGCCAAGACCAAGCCTCCCAAGTTGGGTTCAGAAGGCCAGCACTTTACGCAGTGCTGCACCAATCATCTTGCCGGGCTGAGTGGCTCCGATGGTTGAGGCACTGGCCTTCTGAGTCCAGTCTTGACAAGGTGCTCAAATACGTCAGCCTTGTGTCAGTAGATTTACTGGTACGTGAAGAACTCCTATCGTACTAAATTCCTGCAAATCCGCGTCCCCGAAAACCGTGAAAAGTAGTTAGTGGGACGTAAAGCCAATGACATTATTATCATCATCTTACCTGCACAGTTCATAGGGGTATCTTACCTGGAGTTCCTCATAGGTACGTTATTAGAGCTTTCAGAGGACGCTCCGTTTCGACTACGCCGAAACATGTGGTTTTTACACGATGGTCCACCACCTGATATAAGCCGCTTACTGCGTGATCATTTGGATCAGTCCTTTGGTCTATGGCGAATAGGACGACATGGACCCATCAATTGGCCCGCCAGATCTCCAATGGATATTACGGAAGACTGGATTCGGAGAAGTGATTTTCTTTTGTTAGTTGCTTTACGTCGCACCAACACAGAGAGGTCTTATGGCGACAATCGGACAAGAAAGGCCTAGGAATGGTAAGAAAGTGGTCGTGGCCTTAATTAAGGTTCAACCCCCGCAATGCCTGGTGAGAACTTTGGAAACCACGGAAGACCATCTTCAGGGCTGCCGACATTGGGGTTCGAAGCCCCAATCTCCCTGATGCGAGCTCACAGCTGTGCGCTCCTAACCGCATGGCCAACTCGCCGGGTACGGAGAAGTGAAGCCTGCAGAGTAGTCCAAGGAGGTCACTTGAACAATTGCTACGTGTTTCACATTGGTATGTCAGATGTTACACCATTTCTGCAGCGTATTGAGTTGGGAGTTCAGTTCTCAATCGATGTAGTATTTTGAGTCTCGATAGTTCGATATTCTCATAAATCCGAGCAGAAAAATTGAAGTACCGGTAACAAAAATTATAAATCTAGAGTTTCAGTTCGCGATTGCCTTGTACGTGGCGCAAGCTGAACACAACACACGGAAGACGTGCTTGTTAAAACGCTAGATATTGACCTTGAACACAGCATGGCAGTTCTTCATTCTACACTGTACTGGTTTGGGTACATTGCGTGTGTGTGTCTGTTGGTGTGCATGTTTGATGTTTATACACAAAACCTGTTTGTCACACTTTGTCCACAATACGAAGATACACCTAACTCATCGCAAAGAGACCTGGTTCTGGTCTTACACATACTATCCTGTAGTAAACTACTGCGAGCGATGTAGGCACGGGTGAAGTACATTTCATCTTGTTTCCTCCTACACCACGCATATTTTACTATTTTCTTCCCTGCCTTTCAGCTCCTAATGACCTGATAATACCGGTAATGTTATTTGCTTTACGTCCCACTAACTACTCTTACTGTTTCTGGAGGCGCTGAGGTGCTGTAATTTAGTCTCGCAGGAGTTCTTTTTATGCGCTAGTAAATCTACCGACACGAGGCTGACTTATTTGAGCATCTTCGAATACCATCGGACTGAGCCAAGATCGAGCCTGCCAAGTTGGGGTCAGAAGGCCAGCGCCTCAACCGTCTGAGCCACTCTGCCCGGCAGCAAAAATTATTATTATTATTATTATTATTATTATTATTATTATTATTATTATTATTACCGGGCGAGTTGGCCGTGCGGTTAGAGACGCTTGGCTGAGAGCTTGCATCCCGGAGATAATGGGTTCGAATCCCACTGTCGGCAGCCCAGAAGATGGTTTTCCGTGGTTTCCCATTTTCACACCAGGCAAATGCTAGGGCTGTACCTTAATTAAGGCCACGGCCGCCTCCTTCCAACTCCTAGGCCTTTGCTATCCCATCGTCCTATAAGACCTATCTGTATCGGTGCGTCGCACCGACACAGATATTTTTTATGGCGACAGATATAACTAAGAACTAGGATTGGGAAGGAAGCAACCGTGGTCTTAATTAAGGTACAGCCCTAGCATTTGCCTGGTGTGAACATGAAAAACCACGGAAAATCATCTTTAAAGCTGCCGACAGAGGGATTCGAAGCCAGTACATCCCGAATATTGGATACTGTTCGAACTTTGGCGACTGCTACTATCAAGCTTGGTGATGATTTAAGAGTGGATTTCTGCCGCTTGTTAATTGATCAAGCACTCAATCCAGAATTTCTGTCAAGTGTATTAGTGACACATAAGGCAATTTTTTAGAACGAGTGTTTAATATTTAGTATACCAAGGCAACCTCTAGCACCGGCTCTCAATTAATATCTGGATGGATGCAGTGAGAAGTCTGTCTCTTTGACCAATCGTCTTTTTATTATCGTTATTTTGCTTTACGTCCCACATACTATTTATACCGTTTTCTGAGACGCTGAGGTGACGAAATTTCATTTCGCAGGAGTTCATTTACGTGCCAGTATTTCTACGACACGAGACTGACGTATGTGTGCCCCATCAAATATCATTAGACTGAGCCAAGATTGAACCTGCCAAGTTGGAGGTCGGAAGATAAGGACCTCAACGGTCTCAGACACTCAGACCGGTACTAATCACCTTACTTGCATAAATTTGATCGGTGTAGCTTTCCTTATGGTGACGATGGGACGGGAAAGGGCTAGTATCGGAAAGGAAGCGATCGTGGCATTCATGACGTTACAGCCCCAGCATTTGCCTGGTGTGAACATGGAAAACCACGGTAAACCACCTTTAGGGCTGCCGACAGAGGGGTTGGAACCCACTATATCCCACTCATGAGCTGTGGAATATCCCCATTCAATAGGACAAGGCAGTTCCCAGCACCGGTTCTAATTAATATCAGGATGGGTGTAGTTGGAGGTCGGTTACATCTTTTTATTAATGTTATCTTGCTCCTGTACAGTAGATACAGTACGTTACTGGAGCTTTCAGAGGACGTGTCGCTTCGACTACGCCGAATCACGTGGATTTTACACGATGGTGCAGACATTTCCTCAACGGTAGACAGGACGATGTGGAACTATCAATTGGCCAGCCCTTATTCCAGTGGATTGTTATGCCTGGGGGGGCATGAGAAACAAAGTATACCGAACTGAGGTAACCACTTCGGATGACCTCCGTGAACGTATGTTTAAGCACCAGAGGATATTCTGAACCACAGTGGTGTCTTGGCTCGAATGACAAGTTGCTTTACGTCGCACCGACACAGATAGGTATTATAGCGATGACGGGGCAGGTAAGGGTTAGGAGTGGGAAGGAAGCAACCATGGCCTTAATTAAGGTACAGCCCCAGCATTTGCCTCGTGTGAAAATGGGAAACCACGGAAAACCATCTTCAGGGCTACCGACAGTGGGGTACGAACCCACTATCTCCCGAATACTGGATACTGGTAGCACTTAAGCGACTGCAGCTATCGAGCTCGGTGTACCAGTAAATGTACCGACACGAGGCTGACGTATTTGAGCACCTTCAAATACCACTGCACGGGGCCAGGTTCGAACATGCGAAGTTGGAGTCAAAAGGCTGGCACCTCAACCGTTTTAGCCACTCAACCAGGCAGGAAGCACGAAATGTAGGTACGTTTAATTTACTTAGTTGTATAATATGTCCATTTTTCGTTTGAAACAAAACGTTCGATGTGCTTCGATAATTCAATTCTGATTCTACTCATATGGATATCCTATGCCATGCATTTGTTCGTTGGCGCAAGGAACTGTCTTCCTTCTTCTACCTTTACGCAATGCACAACGGGGATCGTACCGCATTTCACGTCCCGGCGTGCGTATCCCAACCAATAATTATATTACACGCTCGTACAGGTCGCGCACCGACACAGGTTTTCAGGTCATTTCCATACTCACTAGACCACAGGGCTGACGACCACAGATATCCCTATCCCCTAAAGGACGTAACAGCAAATGAACCAGTATTAACGCTGAGAATTCAATACATCTCCAGGGTCCGAAACCGATAACTAGTGTTGTCTGAAACCCCTAAGACGGAAACTAAATACTAACAACATCAAACCAGTCTGGCGATAATGTAACGTAACATGTTGTAGACTGGTAGCCTTCAGCTGTTACCGTAGGTCAGTTGCTCGTAAACATAAAACCAGTTTGGCAAGTATATTACGTAACATCTCGTGGCATTGAATAGGGAGCGCTCAGCTGTCACAGTAGTCCATTTGCTCTTAAACATAAACAGAACGGAAACCAGTTTGGCAGGGATGGCGCGTGACTTGCCTGTTATCAAAGGAAAGCTATTCATTCACAAGAACAAGGCAATACTACCTATTCTAAAAACATCGTACCCCTTTGCTCTCGAAAATAACTTCCAAGGATTACTAAAAGTTTGATATATAGTGGTTCGTCACATCGTTCTCTATTGCTACAATAAATATCTGCACGTATACACCTAACACCATGTATATGTGCAGACTAGTTCGATTAACATTCCGCATTTCTATATGTGACATTGCATGCTAATAAATCTGACTGAATATTTGACCGAGAGAGAGAAGTGTGTGGTTTTTTTTGTTTGGAGGGCGTGATGGTCACTGGCTTCTGACAGGGGCCGCGGTTCGAATCCCGACTAATACATGTGGGAATTTTGAAATTGAAAATCACGTTCCTCTGGCTCGGATTCCACTTTAAACTGAAGACCCAGTGGATATAATCACGTAAAACTACAAGCTTATTTGCTTTTTTGTTTGCTTGTTTACAACAATATTGCGCAAAAAATTTTCTCTCTTTGAGGCATTTATAAAAATTACCAGCTGTTGTAACTGTCGGAGATGAAAAAAAAAATCGGATACAGCCTCAAGCGTTTCAGGTATGAATACGTCTGTGGACTTACGAAATAAAATCTTACTATTTATTCTGAGCTTTGTTTATTCAGATACTAGCTTAACACTAGTTCAAGGCTTATTTAGGATATTCCTATGATATGAGAAATATGACACATACGGCAGAGGTTCTGCAGTCTGGCGTCGATTGCAGGCCATTTTGTCATAATATCTGCTGTTACAATACGACAGATGTGTCAATCGATTCATCTCCATGTCGTCTATTATCTTGATTCTCTTTCATAAATTTCATCGTGGTTTTTTAAGCGACAGTCTTCGACATTTCTGAAATTCAGTTGCCAAATTTCAATTTACACGCGCACTGTTCACTTATTTAAAATATCAATGCACAATAGTCTATTACTACGCATTAAATAACGTTTTATTCCCTTTCAAATGACACTTGAACATCGAAATACGTCCACTGAGTCAAATTAAAGGAGATGACAGTTTCCTGATGCCAGAAATTGATTAAAAAATTGCGGCGCGCCCCAACCTGTCCCGCGCGTAATAGGTGAAGTAAATTATTTGTTTCTTTAATTACCGTGTGGTATAATTTGACTTTCGATGTGATCGTTTTTGACCTGCAACGTGAAACTGTATCCCTCATTTCGTAGTAATATCGGGTTTTCTGTAATGCTCCCAGTGTATAGGCAACTTTGAAGACATAGCCTATTCATGTCATAAATCGCTTCTCTTCATCAGATCAGTAAACTCTTCCGGTCAATTCATTTACCAGTAACACATGGAGACGTTAAAATACAATCTTTAGCGGGCTTGTTCCGCTGTATGGGATCGTGTGTGTCGAACTCAGAAGATCAGAATGACTCAGGCACGAAATCAAGCCGACAAGAAGTCACGTACGAGGGTCGAGTCATAAGTCATGGCAACTATTTATTTTCTCGCGAACGGGAGGCAAGACGGCATGTACTTATGCATAGTGCCTGAAGACAAATTCTGACTTCAGGAGATTCTCGTAGGAAAGTGACAGAACCTAGGCCACTGGTAAACATTGTTTTATTATTTATGGTATAGACAGCAAATACACAAGACTACGTACAAAGGACAGGTCTCCACAGGTTACAGACCTTCGAAATAATCATCCAAGGTTTCCAGTGTGCGTTGCCAGCGGTAGGGCAGGCGCTGAATACCATTCGCTGCATATGTATCGCTAACGTGTGAGACCTCTCTCCGAAATGCTGTTACGATGTCCTCTTTGTTAGCAAACCGTTGTCCACGTAATGGCTTCTTGACTTTGGGTATTAGATCATAGTCACATGGGCTCAGATCAGGCGAATAAGGCGGGTGTGGAAGAATCTCCCATCCCCGCCGTTGTAAGCGACGCTGAACAATGGCTGCTGTGTGAGCTGTCACGTTATCGTGTAGGACTATGGCGTTGTCCAAAAGATCTGGACTGATTTTGTCGAACCTTATGTCTCCATGGTGACCCCTGACGACGCCATTCACTTGACTGTCTCTTCATTTCAGGTTCATAAGCTCGTGCCCATGTTTCATCGACTGCAATAATGCGATTCAACATGGCTTGTCCTTCTTGCTGAAACCTCTCCAGTTTGATGTGACATAACGAGTTTCGTAACGAGGCCACTTCTGTACCTCATGTAAGTGAGGTGGCACCCACTTTGCACTAAGTTTACGCATTTGTAGGTCCTTGTGTAAAAAGCGCCGTATTGTTGCCGCTGGTATTGCTGTATGTTCTTGCAATTCCGCTAGAGTCCAGCGCCTGTCCTCATGTAAACACTGATCGATCACCATTATCCTTACATCTTTGTCCATGGACACTGGACGGCCTGGGCGAGGCAAATCGGCAGTTGATACTCTACCCCGTTTGAACGTCTCCACCCACCTTGCCACTGTTCTATAGAGGATGGCATGCACACTTAATGCTTCCCGCAGCTATGCATGACATTGGTATGCATTTCTGCCGCGGAGAACTGCTATTTTAATATGCGATCGTTGCTCCTGCTTGTTGACTTCCATTTTGTGACACACTCACTCACACACTGAACTTGGGGGCATGCTTAGACCCACACTGTTGTTTACATACTCCATCTAGTAGCATCATACGCAAGTACATATCATACGTTTCCAACTGCATATCTTAGATGTTCCGTGTTGTCTCCTGTTCGCGGGGGAAAAAATTAGTTTCCATGACTTATGACTCGACCTACGTAAAATGGCTCACGCTCCTACTTCCCCTTCTCAGTACGTCTCGCCCAGCACCAAGATTAGTCATTTCCTGGTTCGTCGCGTGAAGAAAAATATACAGGAGATAAATGTTGGGAAATAAAGTTGACTATATCTTCAATATTATTCATTATTTCCATTGAAATTTTAACCACGTTTAGCATTAATGGCAACATTAAAAAATGAGTTTAATATCGAAGTCTTGGTTTCCCTCTGTTGTTATTACCCCCCATGGTGGAGTCCATTATTCTCCTAGATGTCCTATCACCGGGCGACTTGACCGTGCGGTTAGAGGCGCACAGCTGTGAGCTTGCATCCGGGAGATAGTGAGTTCGAACCCCACTGTCGGCAGCCCTGAAGATGGTTTTCCGTGGTTTCCCATTTTCACACCAGGCAAATGCTGGGGCTGTACCTTAATTAAGGCCACGGCAGCTTCCTTCCCATTCCTATGCCTTTCCTATCCCATCGTCGCCATAAGACCTATCTGTGTCGGTGCGACAAAGCAAATAGCAAAAAAAAAAACATGTTCTATCCTCCTCCATCCGTCTTACATGACCCCACTACAGAAATCGGTTCACAAGCACGGCTTTTTTCATAGAGTTCATTCTTACCTTAGCCTTTACCTTCTCTTTCCGAATACCCTCCTAGCGTTGTTCCCATCGTTCTCTCTACCTTCATGTCTGTTACTTCTAACTTATATGATAGTCTTGAGAACACCCAGCTTTTATTCCGTGCAGCAAAGTCTGTCTGAAAGCAGATCAATATAATGATAATATCTTCCCGGCACGGGGGCTTGGTGTATCTGTTGTCTTCATCATTTCATTCTCATCACGACGTGCAGGTCACCTACGGGAGTCAAATCAAAAGACCTGCACCTGGCGAGCCGAGCATGTCCTCGGACACTCCTGGCACTAAAAGCCATACACCATTTCGTTATTTCTTAAAGAATACCGCTCATCGCAGCTGCAAGCTCACTACATTAGCTTTGCTTCCTCATTTCAGCCGCTATGAATGTACTTTCACCCCGGTCATATTAGTACCCATGAGAGACATTAGGCATGCGATACCGCAACTAAATTGAACTGATACTCTAGTAATATTTGGCTCTCTTTAACAGTATTTGCCGTAATTCACTCTTTGTAATCAAACGGTATCTGACGTTTTCATTTACCTATCCTGGTGAAATATTTAACGTTGTACAATTTACATTCCGTCTATCGAATAGTTCAATAGATGCTTAGTTCGACTTATGTTGTAATTGAGGTTGGAGGTTTCATGGTAGCCGTAGTAATGTACTGACTCTGCAGAGTTTCTATATCTCAGGAGGTCTTGACTTACGATTCTTTTCCTCAGTGAGGTATCATCAAGCAAGCTTTTATTTCGGAGAGGACTTGTCTGTACAATGCGAGATTACTTGGTGCGCCCTAGGAAACGAAATCCCAACTGTTGGCAAGAACATCTAAATTAAAACTGAGAATGGTTTCTTTAAAGATTCATTCCCTGACTGCGGATCTCGGTGGAATTCAGTTCACGACTATTTGTTCTGACTTCCAACATTAGTTCCTCCATTCTTATTCCTGACTAGCAAGATACCCGTGCTTCGCTACGGTATTATACTGAAATTTATAATTGAATGCTAATTGTTTTAGATATATAATCCGCCGAAATTCGCGATCTGACTCGTTTTCTGCGAGAATCCGCCAAAATTCGCGATCTGACTCGTTTTCTAATAGATTACGGTATGTTTCCTCACATTTTTCAATCTTTCTTTCCAGCAATCGATTTCGTACTTCCCGGGCTAGGTCCAGGTATTCCACCCGGTCAGTTGGGTCCCTAGATATTTGCCATCTTTTCCTATAAGTGTTTTTAATATGGATCAAATCCTTCAGGAGATCCGGCGTGGTGTCTTCTTAGGTGCCTTGGCGGTACTGAACCCGCGGCCGGACTGCATTCTTAGTCATTACCCGTCCAGGACCATTTTCCAGGGGGGTCCGCACATTTGACAACGGTCCAGAACATTATTATTATTATTATTATTATTATTATTATTATTATTATTATTATTATTATTATTATTATTATTATTATTATTATTAAAAGATGTTCTGAACCCCACAGCAAGCTGCAAGATCGCTACTTGGCGGTAAATTACATCTGCTGCCAGTGTCATTGTTACAATGTGACCAGCACCATCGTCGCGCGTAGGCAAGTGTGCGGGATTTCTGGCGATACCAATGACATACTTCCGTGCATTGTTGACCTTATTATAGAGGTGAACAATTTGACGGTCCATCTCATTCCTATCGTTTATTTCAAATGTGTTTAAATTTTTATTTACATGCCAGGAGGATCTACTGTAATCTAAGAACGTTCTCCGAAGGAAAAGATGGCTGTTGAAAACCAGCCCAGGAAAGATTAAAAATGATCGGTTTATGATCAGAATAAGTACATCGAAACTATATAGCCTGTTTCCAGTCATTCGACAGGGTTAGGAATGGAATGATTAAAGCCCCATCTAGCAGCGACAATAGGAATTGTGCCGGCTGCCGAAGCACACCTCTGGGGCAATGATCGTTGAATGACAAATTAAATGAAATATTGGACAGTGTTGCTGGAATGAATGATGAGAGAGAAAATCGAAGTATCCGGAGAAAAACCTGTCCCGCCTCCGTTTTGTCCAGCACGAATGTCACATGGAGTGACCGGGATTTGAACCACGGAACCCAGCTGCGAGAGGCCGGTGCGCTGCCGCCTGAGCAACGGAGGCTCTTTAAGTACATTATGAACAGTAAAATCAATTGATCTCACCTCCTTTTACACCCCACCGCCGTTAAGTTTATTTACACCCCCCCTCCCCCAAAAAAATAGAAGACGTGTTTCTTTATGTTTAAAAGATATTCCAAACACCAATGTTCACATCTGTTACATTCAGTTTTGAGATATAAGTATCCCCATAAAAATAATTCACTTTATTTTCACTTCCTTTCACACTCCCCTCCCCCCACCCCCGTAAGTGTATTTTCCGGCAAAATATACTTGTTTCCTTAATAGTAAAGGATCTTCTAAATAGTAATTATCACGACTCTAACTTCTTCAGTTTTTGATTTATGTGTCTTCATGAAAGGAATTCAACTCCTTTTCACTCCCGCCCCCCAAACGCGTTTTTCTTTGTTTAAGGAGATTCAAATACCAATTTTCACGTCCGTAACAACTTTAGTTTCTATTAGATGTATGTATTCTCATACAATTAATTCAATTAATTTTTCAATTCTTTCACCCCCCCACACCCCCTTCGTTGGATTTTCCGAGAATACGTGTTTCTTTACTTTTAAAGCAGATTCCAAAGCAGATTTCACGTCTGTAATATCTTCATTTTTGAGATATCAGTAGCCTAATTAAAAGAATTCAACACCATTTTCAGTCACTTTTACCCCCCCCCCCCTTTCCACCCAAGTGGTATTTCCGAAAGCTGAAAATACACGTTTCTTTATTTTTAATAGAGATAAAAATACCATTTTACACTTCTGTAACATGTTAAGTTTTTGAGATATACTGTAGAAATTCGCTTTTTAAAATTTCACCCCTTTTTATTTCCCCTTACGTGGAGTTTCCGAAAACAAATCACCTATCTTTCTTTACATTTACAGGAGATTCCAAATACCCACTTTTTACGTCTATAACATTTTACGTTTCTCAGATATTCTGTAGATATAGTCTTTCAAAAAATTCACCCCAGTTTGTCACTCCTGTTTAACCCCCATTAATTGGATTTTCCAAAAACAAAAAAATACGTGTTTCCTTATTTTTAAAGGAGCTCCCATATACAAATTTTCAGTTCCGTAATATTTTCAGTTTCTGAGATATATGTATCCTCATTAAAGGCATTCATCCCATTATTCACCCATTTACACCCCTCCTATTGGGATTTAAAGAAAGCAAAAAAATACGTGTTCTTGTATTTTTTAAGAAGATTCTAAATACCATTTTTTTACACCTGTAAACTTTTAAAGTTTTAAGATGTAGACACACTCATTTTAAAAATTCACCCCCCTTTTCACCCTCCATTATTTGGATTTTCCAAAATCAAAAAAATACCTGTTTCTTTATTTTTAAAGTAAATCCCAAATACCAATTTTCAGGTCTGTAATATCTTCAGGTTCTGAAATATAAGTAGCCTCAATAAAGGCATTCAACCGCTTTTTCACCCTTTTCCACCCTTCCAATTGGGATTTTCCGAAAACAAAAAAATACGTGTTTCTTTATTTTTAAAGGAGATTCTAAATGCCAATTTTTACATCTTTAAACTTTAAAAGTTTTGAGATATAGATAGACTCATTTTAAAAATTCACCCCCTTTTCACACCCCCCATTAATTGGATTTTCCAAAAACAAAAAATATGTATTTCTTTATTTTTAAAGGAGATCCTAAACACCAATTTTCAGGTCTGTAATATCTTCAGTTTCTGAGATATAAGTATCCTCATGAAAGTCATTCAACCACGTTTTCACCCCTTTTCACCCCTCCTATTGGGATTTTCCGAAAACAAAAAAAATACGTGTTTCTTTGTTTTTAATGAAGATTCTAAGTACCAATTTTTACATCTGTAAACTTTTAAAGTTTTGAGATATAGACACACTCATTTTAAAATTTCACCCCCCTTTTCACCCCCTTAGCGACGGAATATCCAAAAATCCTCTCTTAGCGAGCACCTACATCTTAATATGAATATATCTCCAAAATTTCATTTCTTTATGTCCAGTAGTTTTGGCTCGGCGATGATGAATCAGTCAGTCAGTCAGTCAGTCAGTCAGGACAAGTTATTTTATATATATAGATTGGTGTTGTGAGCAGTTCAGTGAGTAATAGGCTACTTTAACTGGAAGGAAAATTATTTGTTATTAGCCATAACTTTAGTTTGGTTTACGTACCTCAGCAGGGAATTTGGTGAATTTCTGCATGTTTCTTATGTCTGTAAGATTTTATAGACTGTCTTTGATGGAGTTTTAGTTACACATATCGATCACGCTGCACCATTTTGCATTGAACCGAAGTTTGGGCTTTAATTTGAGTTACAGTATTGACGGTTAATTTTTCAAGGAATACTAGACCCAGCTAGCCCCGCCTCCCCTATGCTCGCCAACCCCTACGCTCCCAAGTTAAGACAGACACTTTAATTCGTCATTTACGACAGAGAGGAGATAGCGTGGATGTATTCTGTGCACCTGTCCATGGGTTTAAGGGGGTCTAAAGACCTATATATTGTGAGGAAAAGACGAAAAACTAGACCTACTGGCAGCATAGTTGTTATTAAGAATATTAACCCTTTTCCTAGTTGTGTTATGAAGGCTGCCTAGACGAGGTGGTAAGGTTTCTTCAGTCTACCCAGGAGAACGTGGATTCGAATCCTGGTTCAGAAAGTTGAAATATATAGAAACGAGATTTCCACTTTGGTTTATTCAGCCTGCAAGAAAAATGGATTCCAATCTCTTTCCTTACTACTGTATTCCATCTAATGCTGAGATTACGGAAAGTGGAATCCTTAACCTTCCACTCCTCCAGGAGCTTTCATGTCTCTGTATGCAGCTGGCTTAGTTTTTTCTTCGCATTTGTTCTGACCCAAACTTGGCAGGTTCGATCCTGGCTCAGTCCGGTGGTATTTGAAGATGCTCAAATACTTCAACCTCGTCTCGTAGATACATTGGCACGTAAAAGAACTCCTGCGGGACAAACTTGCGGTATCCCGATGTCTCCGAAAACCGCCAATAGTAGTTCGTAGGACGTAAAAATAATATTTATTATTATTATTATTATTATTATTATTATTATTATTATTATTATTATTATTATCATTATTATCTTCACAGCTGTATCACCGAGGGTGTCTGATCGTTCTTAACTCTCAAGGCTGCTTTAAATTTCTTAGCAATAGGAAAAGGAACTCCATTCGTATCACCGTGCCATGCCACCTTAATCAACACTGCGCTCAGTGTCAACAGTAGCTAAATCAAGGACTTGTAGTGGGAGGAGAGTGCCGAAAGAGTGTTCTTTTGTGTGTGTGGGTACATACCTTACGTATACTTCAATGTTTTTTAAAATGCCAACGTGAATGATTTCACTAAATATGATCTTTTTTTATTTTCAAAATATGATTTTTTATTTTCAAAAGTCATAGCTATCTCTATTGCCATGTCGACAGCATGCCACTATTATTTAGAATTATCCCCCCCCCCCCCAGAATCCTTGCTTTATATCAGCATGGTAGTTTTTCTCGTATGAAATCACATTCGTGTTAAAAACTGGCATCATTTTATCCACCTGGAAAGAATTTTCTGGATCATTGCAATCAGTTTTCTTTGGAACTCGACATCGTATCCTTAAAAGGTACATATATTATCCCATGGTACAAAATTTCAAACGCGTCAGGAGTTGTATCATCCTTCTGTCTATACATATACTAAATGGGTGTCCAGCTCCATGGCTAAATGGTTAGAGTGGTGGCCTTTGGTCACAGGGCTCTCGGGTTCGATTCCCGGCAGGGTCGGGAATTTTAATCATCATTGATTGATTTTGCTGGCACGGGGCTGGGTGTATGTGTCGTCTTCATCATCATTTCGCTCTCATCACGACGCGCAGGTCGTCTACGGGTGTCAAATCAAAAGACCTGCTCCTGGCGAGCCGAACATGTCTTCGGATACTCTCGGCACTAAAAGAGTGTGTTTTTATTTCATGGTAGACACTTATTTTAAGAATGCATAGAAGCATTAATAATAATGTTATTTGTTTTACGTCCCACTAACTACTTTTACGGTTTTCGGAGACGCCGCGGTGCCGGAATTTAGCCGCGCAGGAGTTATTTTACGTGCCAGTAAATCTACCGACACGAGGCTGATTTATTTGAGCACCTTTAAATACCACCGGACTGAGCCAAGATCGAACCTGCCAAGTTTGGGGCAGAACGCCAGCGCCTCAACCGTTTGAGCCACTCAGCCTGCGCGCAGAAGCATTCTTCTTCTTCTTCTTCTTCTTCTTCTTCTTCTTCTTCTTCTTATTATTATTATTATTATTATTATTCAGGAAGGGAAAAAGAGGACCGAGCAAGTGGCCGCGTGGTTTGGATCACGTAGCTATCAGCTTGCATTCGGGAGATAGTGGATTCGTACTCCACTGTTGGCAGCCCTAAAGATGGTTTTCCGCGGTTCCCCATTTCCCACTAGGTAATTGCTGGGACTGTACCTTAATTAAGGCCACGGCCGCTACTTTTCCACTCCTAGCCCTTTCCTATCCCATCGTCGCCATCAATCCTATGTGAGTCGGTGCGACGTAAAGCAGATTGTTAAAAGAAGAAAAAAGTGCAAAGTACGTTTATTTATTTATTTATTTATTTATTTATTTATTTATTTATTTATTTGGGAAACCAAAACAGCGAAAAGCCGAATTACAGAGTTCCAAAATGAAAAATATATTTACAATGGAATAGCACAATGCAATCAAAAAAGAATAAGTGGAGGAACAACGGGGGAAAATCATCTAATGACAAATGTAGCGGAAGAAAATGAAAGACTAACAAAATAACTGTAGAGATACAACAATTAACAACAAAATATAAAGGCGAAAGAAATGAACAAGAAAAATTAAAGATTGCAAGTAAAACGAAGAGAAGAACTTATTGCTAAGCACAGTAAAATAAATACAAATATGACACATAAGTAACGATATAGTACAGTGGAAAATAAGCATTACCTTACGTACAATAAAGGGGACAGCAATGAAAGAAGAAAAAAGGAATATGAAGAAAACGAGCTAGGTTAAGTTAAGGAAGAATCGGTAAAGAGTTAAGGAGGATTTGAATGCGGATAAATACAATTTCTTTGGACAAGAGAGAGGCGGCAATACGGAATATGAAGGAGTGGATTTATCCTGGTTTTGCGAGTTGGAACATCCAATTTCTTTGACATCGTTCAGGAAAGGGCCAGGAAAACAACAGATAGGGAATCTGCCACCTGGGCGGTTGCCTTAAATGCAGATCAGTGGTGATTGTTTGTTTGATGTAGCGAAAAGAAGGATGCAGTTTCAGGAGAACGAAATAAACCGTTAACAGCGTGTGCTGTCCTCCACTTTCGTCCTAAAAAAAGGAGTCTTCCTACATTTGCGTTTATTTCTAATACAGACGCTCCTAATTTCCACAACGTAATTCGCTTTATTGTTTGCCTTTTATAGATTTACAGAACTGAATTTCCCTCGTGCCGTAGGAATGATATGATTGGTCGGATGGAGAAATTGACTCAAAGCCTCGTTGCTGATAGAGATAACTTCTAACAATGGCATTCGTCAACACCTAACTATTCAAATAACTCCAGCAGGGCAGAAGGCGATTGTTTGCATCACTGTCCGCGTATAGCGCAGAAATCCCGGCAGTGTGAATGCACAATGCCCGTCTCCCCTCAGCCTCATAAGCGGTAACCCTCTTACGTAATAGTATCTGAGGCGTGAGTGGCTCACGGGACATAGCCATTGGCCTACTTAACCTCTCCTTTAACCCTAACATCATCTTAGTGACTTCTGGTTCCGACCAGATTACCAGCCAAACAGATGACGCGTACACTTCCGGCCCAGCGCGTTCCAGACCCTGGTCGTCGTCATCATGGTTTGTCATCGTAGTTTTAAACTTAATGTCCTGAGTTCGATTCTCGGATACGAATTAGATGAGCTGAATAGGGGTCCACTCTGATTGCGCAAGTAACATACATGATTAATAAAAAGTTAATTTCAATCAATCAATCAATCAATCAATCAATCAATCAATCTTTGCCATCCAGGAGTGATTTTCCGTTGTTTCTCTCTTTTTAAATTACGAATGACGAGAGTACAGTCAACGGACACTTCTCACAACCCCCCTACACGCACACACACAAGTACAGGTAGGATCACAGTTACACTGGTCAGACGGACGTACATTAAACTAAACATTCGGGGAGTTTAACTTGATGTTTCAAAACCCTTGCAATTAATAATAATAGTAATAATAATAATAATAATAATAATAATAATAATAATAAACAACAGCGATCTGTACCAGCATATGGAGAGGATAACGGACACGATTCGGAAAAGGAGGATTAATTTTTATGGCCATATAGCACGCATGAGCACACAGAGACAGACCAATAGGATCTTTTCCTACTTTCTTAACAAGAAAACCAAAGGACCCTGGTTTATCGAAGTTGAAAAAGACCTTCAAGAAATAGGAATCACACTCGAAGACATCCAGAAACGTGCTCCTCTCCACAAAAAGCTCCAGGAATACAAGAGGTTCCAAGAAAGGCCAAAGTTGAAAACAGGCAAGAAGTGGACTGATGAAAGAAAGGAGGCTCACAGAACGAGAATGCGTGAGTACTGGGGACGAATTAAAGCTCAAGGATGCAAACGGTTTAAATAACGTGGTCCACAGCAGGCCGAAACGAAGAAAGAAGAAGAAAATAATAGAACGCAAAACTCAGACATTACTGCACTGTCTAAGACCTGAGGCTTTGTATGCAGTGGAATGCTTTGCTGTGAACAAGAAAGGTCCGATAGAAAAAAACTTGAAATTAAAGAAAAAGAACTTAAGAAAAATTCTTGCCCCAATTATAAAAATGAATATAGACGTCGGCAAAACCATGGGCTTTATACTGATGTCCAGAAGAATTTTAATGTCATGCGGAAAAGGAGAATTGCATTTTATGGCCACTTGCTAAGAATGAAACCCACACGATTATCGAACCAGATCTTTACCTATTTTAAAGATAAGAAAACCCAGTCAACTTGGTTCAAGGAGGTGGGAAGGGACCTACAGGAGATGGGAATCACTTATGAAGATATACAAGAACGCAACTCACTCAGGAGGAAACTAAAAGACCACCAGGGTTTTCAAGAAATGGCAAAGCTGAAGACGGGAAAGACGTGGACGGAGGAAAGAAAAGATCAACACCGCCAACGAATGAAGGAGCACTGGACAAAGATCAAAGCCCAGGGAAGAGGTCCTTAGTAGGCCGATACGAACAAAGAAGAATAATTTTTGGTCTTATCTTCCATGTATGGGCATCAAGGCTACCTGTGTGTTCAACATCAACTTTCCGATTTACTCCGCCAGACGGTACGGAAACCGTATCTTAATTGGTTGATTTATCACTGAGATTTAATCAATTTTATTGGGTAAACACTAAATGTGTGGCAAGATACCTTTTACATGCCAACATCGTACGACAAATCCCAGATCCATATTTGGTGAGACATATTATTTACAGTGCACTGTATCTCCCGGGATGGGCTAGATCAAACAATCTGTTCCTTTCATCGACCTGCCTCAGTCTCATCCTTGGCTGTGTAAGTGACTGAGCGATGCTAATAATGCCGTTCCTTATGCAGCCAGTCCCTGTTATGAATGGTGCGAAATCATTCCTCATAGAGTTAGTTGATGTGGACGTTTCATTTGTCTTGGCAAACTGATAGCACCTTCAGCCTCAGTGGGGAAAGAAACTGCAAACTACCTCTCTGATTTTCATAATACATCTTTCCCGTGACACTTAGGCTATATATGACTGCTGATGGTGGGTGTGTTTAGTATCCAACCATCCTTCGCGCCGACGGCTCGAAATAAATAAATAAATAAATAAATAAATAAATAAATAAATAAATAAATAAATAAATAAATAAATAAATAAATAAATAAATAAATACACCGTACGGCATGCACTTCATTCTACCATTCAATGATCCTACTACTTCCTCTAGGTTTAAACCCGCGATATTTGGATGATGATGATGCTGATGATGATGATGATCGAGCGAGTTGGCCGCGCGGTTAGAGACACGCAACCGTGAGCTTGCATTCAGGAGATAGTGGGTTCGAACCCCACTGTCAGCAGCCCTCAAGATCGTTTTCCGTTGTTTCCCATTTTCACACCAGGCAAATGTTGGGGCTGTACTTGAATTACTGCCACGGCCGCTTCCTTCACACTCCTAGCCCTTTCCTATCCCATCGTCGCCATAAGACATAAAGCCAGTTGTAAAAATAAATAATGGTGATGAACATCAAAGTGATTAGGAACGGTGAATTCGATTCAGACCACTATCTCTCCAAAGTTAAAATCGGTTTTCTCCCTGTGAGACAAAAGAGAGACCCACCTAAAATGATGAAATACAACACAAACAAAATGAACATCACTGAAGACATCATTAGAAACTTCAGGGACGAAATTCGGACCAGCAGAAAGGGGAACTGGTAAGAAGTATGCACGGGAATCAATGAAGCCGCAAAGAAAACACTCGGACAGCCTAGGAGGAAAGGAGAAATATGGTGGAATGAAGAGTGCGAGGAAGCTCTCAGGGAGAGGTCTGATAAATGGAGAAAGTGGAAATGCTCCAGAGAAAAGGAACACATGGAACAATTCAGGCAACAGAGGAGAGAAACATCCAGCATATTTCGAAGGACTAAACGATCATTTGAAATAGCTCAACTGGAAGAGATCCAGACCGACTTTGTCAAGAACAATTCCAGAGACTTTTTTTTTAAATAACAATTTGGCATTTGGTCCGTAAGATCATGCTGCCAGCTTTGACCCAGGGACTTTTATGAGACCTTTAAGAGCAAACTCGAAAGGAAACCAAGCGCCAAGTTTGAGCCTCAGAAACGAACAGGGTAAAATCGGACTGAACAACCAAGAAAACTGTGAGATATTAGTCAGATGCTTCTACACTCTCTTGAATTGTCCAACCTCCAAACTAGAATTTCCAGACATACCAGAGAACTCAGAAGATGACGAACCACCAACAAAGGAAGAAATCAAGGAAGCCCGTGAAAACCTAAAAAAAAAAAAAACAGGGCAAGTGGAGAGGACTCAATAACGGCAGAAATGTTGAAATGGGCAGAACCGGAAATCTTAGATTATCTTCACCAAATCATCAAGGAAATCTGGGAGAAGGATAAAATCCTAGAAGAATGGAAAACAGCACTCGTCCATCCGCTGCATAAGAAAGGGGACAAACAGGATGTCAACAACTTTAGGTGGGGGGGGTGTACCTCCTCCCGATCGCCTATAACATCCTCTGAATACTGTTTTTTAATAGAATAGAGGTGAATCTGGACCAACAACTAGGGGAATACCAAGCAGGGTTTAGGACAGGCCACTCCTGTATCGAACGAATATTCAACCTGCAGTTAATACTCCGCCGCAGAATGTTGATTGGTAAGAAAACTGTGGTGTCGTTATAGACTTCAAAAAAAGCCTTTGATTCGGTGAACAGAGAGACTTTGGATAAGATCATTAGCGAATTTGGAGTCAAAATCAAACTGGAAAATAGAATCAGGCACAACCTCCAAGGTAAAATTCTTCGGGCATCTCTCACAATCATTTGAAATCAAGATGGGCGTGAGGCAAGGGGATGGACTATCCCCACTCCTATTCTACTGTGTCCTACAAAAGATTGTGAGAATATGGAGCTCAGAACTTGAACATCAAGGGATAATCCCGATCTGTCTAGGGAGAAAATCAGGAGGGATTAAAGTCAACTGCTTGGCTTTTGCTGACGACTTTGCTATACTATCGGAAAGTCCAGAGGTCGCAACCATCCAGATTAGCCTCTTGGAAAGAATCGCCAGAAAACAGGACTGAGTTTCTCAACAGAAAAGGCCAAATTCAAGACGAACATCAAAGATGGACCAAAATTACTGGGAACAGAGATAGGACGGATAGAAAGTGTCAAGAAGTTAAAGTACCTTGGTGAGACGATACAGGAGAATGGAATAGAAAGAGCTTCAGTGGAAGATCGGATCTCAAAAATGGAGAGAGCATACGACTTGACAAAAATCATCTACAATAAGAAGTGCTTATCCTGGAATTCCAAATTAAAACATTACAGCACTGTGGTCAAAACAGAGTGCTTGTATGCCAGTGAATGCCTGTCCATGAACTACAAGCTGGAGAAGCTACAGGTCGTGGAAAGAACAATCCTCAGAAAAATTACGGGAGCTATCCAAACTGAAAGCGGATGTAAACTTCGGAGCAACAAAGAAGTTTACCAGAAGGTGAAAAGAATCTCAGAGACCATGAGGAAAAGGAGGCTGCCGTTTCTTGGACATCTGTACAGAATGAACGCAAACAGACTTACCAAACAGATTCGATTACTTCTGGAGAAAAATGGCTGCTACAGCATGTATTAAGGAAACGAAGAAGGATATGGAAAGGTAAAGCATCTCGGAAGACCAGCTGTTAGAAAGGAATACGTTTAGGAACACAGTGAAGAATTTGGAAGGTGTTCAAGCCGCAGGAAGAACCAAGAAGATCGGAAGAGCCTGGACAGATGAACAACGGAAGCAGGCCAGCGAACGCATGAGAGAGTATTGGACACAGAGAAAACTTCGCACGAAGAGAAAGAAATGAAGTTGTAGCGTGATCCTTAGTGGTCCATTCGCTTGTAAATAACAATAATAATAATAATAATAATAATAATAATAATAATAATAATAATAATAATAATAATAATAATAATAATAATAATAATAATAATCACCCTCGTCACCATCTACGCACAGGTTACTGAAGCCTATGGGAGAAAGGAAGATAGAAGTTTCCCCTATTTTTAGTCTGCGATAGAGTGGTTAACTGTAAACTATGCCCTCTTTGCCGACAGGAATTAACCAGGAAACGTGTACTACTTTTTGTGTACAAATCGAACCCCTGGTTCATATACCTCCCTAGAAGTGAAAATCATCTTTCTTGATTTCCATTTTCGGACGAAGAATTTAACTCATATTCTGTAACACTTTGTAAGGCATCCCCTCGTGGTGCCGGTTGGCTGGAGCATCTAAAATGAATCTAATTTTTTCCCTGCATCAGAACACTTAAACGAGAACGTTTTTTTATGAAGACATTTTAAGCCTGAGAGCAAGATGAAATGTATTGCGGACTTTCTAGAGAATGTGATCATCCGGGAAGAAAACCCCTGGCTGCTTATAGGTGGGGGAAGGGAAACTTTTTTAATCGCGCCCATCGTGCATGACAAATGCTCATTTATATCTTGAGACTAAGTTTTGTCGCGTGTTCTGTGAAGGGGTTATTCCTCCCTTGTCGAGGACCGCTGCCTATATTCTAGACAGCTTATTCCCGCACATACGTCTTATCCTGGGAGTTCTACAGCGGCGCTGAAATCGTTCTTCTCCCCCAATCCTCGGTAATGTATGTGCTCTTGATGCGTCTAGTTTCCTGCTTCTTCGTGGGGAGGGAAAACTTGAGGCACGTTTATATTTTAAACGTACCATCTACTTGGGTCTCACATAATAAGTGGTTGTAAATGTCTTCGGTCATAACTTGTGAAGTTGTTTATATCAAAGCGATGAAGATGGAAATGAAAATACATAGCTTCTTTCCACTCATCCGACCGGGTCACGAATGAAGCCCCATCTAGCGGTGAGGATGGGAATTGTGCCGGCTGCCGAAACCTGTGCACTCCTCTGGGGCAATGATTAAGGAATGGCAGATGAAATGAAATGATATTGGAGAGTGTTGCTGGAATGAAATATGATAGGGAAAACCGGAGTACTCGGCGAAAAACCTGTCCTTGCTCCGCTTTGTCCAGCACAAATCTCACATGGAGTGACCGGGATTTGAACCACGGAATCCAGCGGTGAGAGGCCGGCGCGCTGCCGCTTGAGCCACGGAGGCTCTTGTGAGATGGAAATGGTAGTAGTTGACCTCGCACCGACGCAGAGAGGTCTTATGGCGACGATGGAATAGGACGGGGCTAGGATTGGGAAGCAAGCGAACCTGGCCTTCATTGAGGTAAACTCACCTAGTGTGAAAACGGGAAACCACCGAAAACTTTCTTCTGGGCTGCCAGTAGTGAGTTTCGAACCCACAATCTCCCGAATACAACCTCGCAGCTACCTCGCAACTCCCTGGGTGGGTAGAAATGAGAAAAGCATATAGTGTAATAGAAATGATTTCAAAGCTACTCTGAAGCAGTACCATGATGATGATGATCATCATCATCACCATCCAACTTCACTATACATTATTACGCCTTTCAGCGTTCAACTTGCAAGTCTCTACGAATTAACTAAGAGCTTCCAAAACCCTCTATTTGCATCTAGCTCTTCGGTTTTGTTAGTTTTAAACCAAACCAAACCAGACACCATGATACAACAACTCCGATGTCCCGCAGATTACGAGGTGTCATGTGGTCAGCACGACGAATCCTTTGGGCCGTTATTGCTGGCTTTCTAGACCGGGGCTCTCATCTCACTGTCAGATGGCTCCTCAAGTGAAATCGCGTAGGGTGAATGGACTTTGAACTAGCCCTCAGATCCAGGTAAAATTCCATGACCTGCCCGGAAATCGAACCCGAGGCTTGCGGGCAGGAGGCAGGCATGCTTCCTCTACACCGCGGGTCCGGCTTAGTTTCACACCTCGTATCATTAAAAACTAAATCTAACAATCTTCACTTCTATCTCCATCCGCTTCTCGTATCCTCCAGACATTAACTGTGTCCATTGTTCTTTAGGCAACCAATCCTCCTCCATTCACCTCACATGAACTCGCCACTGAAATCGGTTTATGCTTACAGCTTCAGCCATCAAATTCATTCCCAATTTAGCCTTTATCTCCTCATTCCGAGTACCTTCGTGCCATTTCGTTTCCGCCTGTTTGTACCAGCGATCATTCTCGCTACTTTATACCTCTTATTTTCAGAATAAAATTCTATGAATCCACCCAGCTTTCACTCCCTTACACCAAATTTGCTCTGAATACAGGCCGCCGTAAAGATGAAGATGATGACGATAATAATAATAATAATAATAATAATAATAATAATAATAATTTTACGCCCCACTTAATAATTTGACTACCGGGCGAGTTGGCCGTGCGCGTAGAGGCGCGCGGCTGTGAGCTTGCATCCGGGAGATAGTGGGTTCGAATCCCACTGTCGGCAGCCCTGAAGATGGTTTTCCGTGGTTTCCCATTTTCACACCAGGCAAATGCTGGGGCTGTACCTTAATTAAGGCCACGGCCGCTTCCTTCCAACTCCTAGGCCTTTCCTATCCCATCGTCGCCATAAGACCTATCTGTGTCGGTGCGACGTAAAGCCCCTAACAAAAAAAAAAATTGACTATTTTCAGAGACGGACATTTTGTCCAGCAGGAGTTCTTTTACTTGCCAATGAATCTATCGACTCGACGCTGGCACATTCGTGGGCCTACTTTGTTGTCAACATAAGTTCTTGCAACTCAAGACCATATCAGCTACTACTACCACTACTACTACTACTAAAATGCTTTCATTCCTCTCCGTCTGTCAGGCCGGGAGATTTGTTACGGTGTAGAAGATGCTCGGAGAAGGTGAGGGGGTTGGCGGCCGTGGCCTATACCAGGAACTGTCCCGGCATTCGCCTTCGTGCAGCAGAATGGAAAACCACTCTCAGGACAGCCGACGGTGGGGAACAACCATGAGGTCCAGCCCTTTCCCGTCTCCCGAATACAGAGGCGTAGAGCCACGGTAGAGCTGTGCTCTGCTCGGTTGGCAGGTCAGAGCGCAGAGCTGTTAGACCACGGACCAGCCGTGGCCACTTATGGGCCGAAACCCACTCTGCATCCACCGATGCAGCTGCTGCCTGTTGGAAGAGAAGCCATTGTGTTTCGTTTGATGAATAAATAGAAGTATTCCCTTTGCGAAATAACATCTCCTGTTTACCGGAAGGTACAAATTACAACCACTGTGGATGACTGACGGTTGTTTATTCTTCCTTGCACCCTTCGTATTTACCTCGAATGAAAGCGGACTCTCTGTTGCCACATTGGGATTCATACGAGCACCACAACGCGGCTGTGTGTAATGTGTGCCCGCGCCACAGCTTGCTTCTATGAACCGTGTATTAGTATTTTATCCTTATAAACAGTGGATTCTTTTGCAGTGGTGAAAATACATTTTTCCTTAAGACATGCACGTGGCTTACGGCCAAGCGTGATTAATACAGCCTTGGCAGCGAAATGGAAAGATCATTGAAGTCATTTTAGGTTTTTAGGTTATTTTAAGGAGAACAATGCCTTTACTGGCAGGACCTAGTGTTTACAGTGCACTATGTCTTCTGGTATAGGCTTGAGCAATTTTGTTACTTTCATTGACCTGTCATAGTCTTACCCTTGGCTTTGACAATATAAAAGTGACTGAGGTATGAGCGATGCTAGTAATGCTATGAATGGAGTGAAAATGTTGCTCATAAGGTCGGTTGGTGTATGCATTCCAGTGGGCTTGGCAGACTGATATGTAATAGCAACTTCCGGCTCGGTGAGGAAAGCAACGGGAAACTACCTCACTCCTCATTTCCCTAGTATGCCTCTTCAGTGATGCCTAGGCCATCTATGACAGCTGATGGCGGAGCTGTTGAGGATCCAACCAGCCTTCGGGCTGACGACTGAACATACACATACATAAGGAGAACATGTATTATTGTAGCTGCTGCTATAAAAAGCATAAGCGACATCAAACATATGGAGAATGTCAGTAACCACGGCGACGAAATTATTTGAGATGAAGGTGATTCCCGTGCTTGCTTATAGACTTGAATTAATATGGAAACACCTACCGAAGAAACAATTAACGGAGGTTGAAAACCTAAAAGCGAGATACTTGAAAAACGTGCTAGGACTCTCACGAGGTCTCGCTACACTTACGTACTGGTGAGGGAAACATTTCTGGTAGAGGACCTGAGGTTGCAATATTGCTCTTGCCATCTACAGCTGCATACACGGAGCTCATACTAGAGTTGCAAACACAATGGAATACCATAGACGAATTCTACACCACCACGGCTATGCAAACCGAAGACTAGAGGGAAGCAGAATACGACCCGAGACAGAATTTAGTGACACGATTGGCAACACATGGTTTCCACCACCGAATTTGCAGCTTAAGTCATTCCACGAGGCAACGGAGGAGTGCATTTGTGGGTTGTGCGGAAAAATGTGTGAAAAACATCACGTCATGAAATGTACCAACAGGACAGCATCACTGTCATAATTCTGTTTATAATAAGTTGTAATGTACTCTTATTGCCCACTGGGCGCACCTTCCATATAATTAATGAAGGAGGACGTGTATCTGTAGACCTGTCACTGTCTTAATCTTATTTTTAAAGTACCGAAGTGGGAAATCAACTGCAAATATAAGTTTCTGTTGGAACATAGAGGTTTAAAAAAAATTGTGGTTGGTCAATCTGATGTACTGTAGATTATCAAGCGAGATTGATCTTCTCTTTCAGTTTTCGGGCAGAAATCTAAACTCCTTTCTCCACAGCCAGGTGTAGTACATCCCGCCCCATCTTCTAGTATCCATATCTATGGAATACAATCACGGCATTTGCAGTTCACTATTCCCGAGAAAATTCGGAGAAAATGCAAGGAGAGTTTGTAGTTATTGTCTGTTGTTATCGTAATCAAACGCACAAGGAAAACTTAACTTCTAAACTTCTTGCCTCGTGCTGTTTGCCGACTATCAGAAGCGAAAGCTGTGCAGATGGACTAGAGATAATTCAATTCTCAGCTGGAGACAAGACATTGGTGGTACAATCAACCTGATAGAATATTTCGCGAACTTACCTCACCATAGTCCAGCTCCATGGCTAAATAGTTAGCGTGCTGGCGTTTGGTTACAGGGGTCCCGGGTTCGATTCCTGGCAGGCTCTGGAATTTTAGTTATAATTTAGTTAATTCCGCTGGCTCTGGGGCTGGATGTATGTGTCGTGTCATCATTACTTCATCCTTATCACGAAGCGCAGGTCGCCTGTGGGTGTCAAATCAAAAGACCTGCATCTGGTCAGCCGAACTTGTCCTTGCCACACTAATTTTCATCCTTTAACGGTATTAGGTTTCTCGCTTACATGGGATGGTTGGTTAATTGGGAAAATAATACACAGTGGAGTAGATCGTTATTCTCTCACATAAAGATTAATGATATTATTGTCTTTTTTTTTTGTGCTTTACGTCGCAACGACACAGATAGGTCTTATGGGCGGCGATGGGATAGGGAAGGCCTAGGAGTGGGAAGGAAGCAGCCGATGCCTTAATTAAGGTACAGCCCCAGCATTTGCCTGGTGTGAAAATAGGAAACCACGGAAAACCATCTTCAGGGCTGCCGATAGTGGGGTTCGAACCTACTATCTCCCGAATACTGGATACTAGCCGACAGGAAGGAGAAGAAGAAGAAATTACATAATATTGAGATTTTTTTCTTTACGTCGCACCGACACAGATAGGTCTTATGGCGACGATGGGGCAGGGAAGGGCTAGGAGTGGGAAGGAAGCGGCCGTGGCCTTAATTAAGGTACAGCCCCAGCATTTGCCTGGTTTGAAAATGGGAAACCACGGAAAACCATCTTCAGGGCTGCCGATAGTGGGGTTCGAACCTACTATCTCCCGAATACTGGATACTAGCCGACAGGAAGAAGAAGAAGAAGAAATGACATAATATTGAGATTTTTTTCTTTACGTCGCACCGACACAGATAGGTCTTATGGCGACGATGGGGCAGGGAAGGGCTAGGAGTGGGAAGGAAGCGGCCGTGGCCTTAATTAAGGTACAGCCCCAGCATTTGCCTGGTGTGAAAATGGGAAACCACGGAAAACCATCTTCAGGGCTGCCGACAGTGGGATTCGAACCCACTATCTCCCGGATGCAACCTGAAGCTGCGCTACTCTAACCGCACGGCCAACTCGCCCGGTTTATTGTCTTTTCGTCCCACTACTTTTTTGACGGTTTTCGGAGACGCCGAGATGTCGGAATTTTGTCCCGCAGGAGATCAGTTACGTGCCAGTAAATCTACCAACACGCGGCGGACGTATTTAGGCATCTTCAAATACCACGGGACTGAACCAAGTTTGAAGCTGCCACGTTGGGGTTGGAAGCCACTCAGCCCTGCACATACAGATTAAAACAGAGGCGTGTGTGTGTGTATAGTCATTCGAAACCGAATGTTCACGTGTATCGGCAACAACAGCGGGATGTAAGGTTGAACGAAAACACATTGAATTTGGAAGGATCCAAATAATTTGTGACTTTTCATACACACGTATAATTGTGAGTGGACCCAGGAAGCTTCAGTATTGCTTCGATTTTCGTGTGCGGAATTCTACTCTGCCGTATTTTATATCCGACCTCCCCTGGTTGACTCTTCTTCTTTCCTAATTCCTTAGACGAATGGTACACGAAGCCTTGAGATTATTTCATTTCCCCTATATTTCATTACTATTTCGTTTATTTAGCCGATACCCTCATTAAGAGGTTAGATTTTCTTCTCTTTCATTTTCGGTTAATGTCAGGAGTAACTGATTATTCAGTTTTTATTCCCCTTACATACTATCTCCGATACTGTTATTCCACTCATACTAATTGCGTTGGCGTACAAGTACATTACATTCTGTCTCCCAATTCCAATGAAATTGCGGCATTCAGAGGTCTCTTAAGACTACCAGTTCTTCCAGCGAGGTTACAAGCATAGTGTCATTTATTTATTTATTTATTTATTTATTTATTTAGAAGAAGTGAACGGAGGATTAGGCAAGAAACTGTTCTATTTTAAGAAATACAAGATGAAATGTGTATAACGTGCTCCAGGCAGAACCCGTTCACGCATATTTATGAAGTTATTTTCACAAGCTTGGAGAGCAGATATTATGCACGATCACACTACACGAGTCCTCGAACTGCTCAAGTGTCACTATGTGGCAGGGAACTTCAAAGAGTTGGCAATCCGCTGACGGTAGCGGGCGCTGCGGTTAAAATAGCGAGGCAAAATCATCTTAGAAGACTGTTCATATACAGTATTTCACAATTTAATCTCCCCATTCACTTTGTTGATAATGCCAACCAAACATGTTAACCGCATAACAGCTGTAGACAAAATCTAGACAAAATTTATCTTAATAATAATAATAATAATAATAATAATAATAATAATAATAATAATAATAATAATAATTGTTACCGTATTTTTGTGGTAGGTAGAGGTGTAAGAAGGTGCGGGCGTGAATGGGTCTCAAACTACGGAATCAAAGTTAATGTAAAAGTTAACAAGGTTATATTTCCTTTTCAATATTAAGTAATAACAAAGAACAGGTACTTAGTAGCCGAAACACAATTTGAAATGTACAATTACAGGGATTACAGAGTTTGGGCTTCGAGCCCTGAGTTCACAATTTTTGAGCAACTAGCCCAACTTTCCGATATACAAATTTTAACAAAGGGGCAGAAGACCCCAATCAAACCCTGGAGCACTTGCTCCAAATTACACAGTAAAGCCTCCTCGAGGCATACAACACTCCGTTTCCAAAAGAACCACACGCTCTTTAATTTAAGCCTCTCCTAGGCCACACCAAACTCCACCTTCAAGTTGTCCTCAACGGACATAAACACAGGGGTAAAATACCCAATCTACTGAGGTCTATTAAATGAAAAGCAGGTTAATTGAATGACCTCTAAAACAATTTGAGAGGAGGCGAACTTGCACTCCTAATACACTTTGATTTTAAAACCTACTTTGGCACTAGGCCGTTATTACAAGGGCTAATCCCATACTACAGAGGTGACTTAATAGCAATTTACATTACATTACGGAAGAATAGGTTGAGAGAATAAGTTCACCTCAAGACGATGTGAGTGGGAGCTCGAGAGGGTTAAGCACTCTCTATCCCGATATGTCGTTTTAAAATAGAATAGATACCAGTTGTTTTTACATTTTAGGAAAAGGTTACATGGTTGAACGCTTAGAACCCGCCCCGAAAGTTAAACTGCTGAGCAAGAAAAGAAAGAATTTATTAATCGGCCATTACCTTATTGTTGACCGCCGCCGAGGAAAGAGGCGCTTCCCGCCTCCTGCTATGTACTTAATACACTGAAAGATGGAACAGAAGTGGCCCGGAGACCCTAAAATCAGCAGTTTATATACTCTCGCGGAAGTTTCTAGGCGTTAGGGGAATGAAAACACCCGCCCACAATGTTTTTATTGGATAGGACCCCGCAACAGATACAAGTTGGGGGAAGATACACCAGATTGGTCAGAAATTACTAAAAGAAATTCGGGATTGGATAAATCTTAAACAAGGGGAAAAAGAGGGGTATACAGCCAACTTAAACAATAACAGAAAGAAATTTAACAAGAAACAAACTTTTGAAATAAAAATTTCTCCAACAAAATAGTTCTTTGACTCCGCACTAGGGTGCGCTATTGTTGATCTTCAGTAGTGTCCTCTAGAAGAGAAAGTTCACACTTCTTACTTCAAGCGAAACAAAAACACATCAAAAGTGACACAGTTCAAAAACTCAAAATTTTCCACGTGGTGACATCTTCTGAGAAAGTAGAGAATTAATAGAGTAGATAAAGTTCAACCTTCCTCCAGAAGAGGAGTTTCAACTGGCGCAACTTTTAAATAAACGGTGTAGAGGTGTACCGCCCGGTACAATAATAATAATAATATATCTTCCTGGTTACCCTCCAGGGTCGGTTTTTCCCTCAGACTGAGCGAGGCATCCCACCTCTACCGCCTCAAGAGCAGTGTCCTGGAGCTACAGACTCTGGGTCGGGGATACAAGTGGGTAGAATGACTAGTACCATCGCCCAGGCGGCTACACCTGCTTTGCCGAACAGGGGATTTGCGGGGGTGGGGGGGGGATGGGAAGATTGGAAGGGATAGACAAGGAAGTGGGAAGTAAGCGGCCGTGGCCTTAAGTGAGGTACCATCCCGCCATTTGCCTGGAGGAGAAGTGGGAAACCACGGAAAAACACTTCCAGGGTGGCTGAGGTGGGAATCGAACCCACCTCTGCTCAGTTGACCTCCCGAGGCTGAGTGGACCACGTTCCAGTCCTCGTACCACATGTCAAATTTCGTGGCAGAGCCTGGAATCGAACCCGGGCCTCCGGGGGTGGCAGCTAATCACACTAACCACTACACCACAGAGGCGAACATAGTAATAATAATAATAATAATAATAATTAATAATAATAATAATATATAATTATTATTATCAGTTTCAGTGTTCATAATAAAAACTAAAAGAGAGGTGTTGTCCTCTCCATGTAAACCTTATAGCATCATTGGTTAATTTCGCTGGCACGGGGTCTGGGTGTATGTGTCGTCTTTATCATCATTTCATCCTCATCACGACGCGCAGGTCGCCTATGGATGTCAAATCAAAAGACCTGCACCTGACGAGCCGAACACGTCATCGGATACTCCCGGCACTAAAATCCATACGCAAACTCATTTACGGTGACCTTACATCCTCCGTAGGTCAGGCGGCGGCGCGCCGGCCTCTCACCACTCTGTTCCGTGGTTCAAATCCCGGTCACTCCATGCGAGATGTGCTTGACAAAGCGGAGGCGGGACACTTTTTTTCTCTGGGTACTTCGGTTTTCCCTGTCATCTTTCATTCCAGCAACACTCTCCACTATCATTTTATTTTATCTGTCTTTCATTAATCATTGCCCCAGGGGAGTGCGACAGGCTTCGGCAGCCGGCACCATTTCGATCATCGCCGCGAGATGGGGCTTCATTCATTATCTTCCTCGAATGACTGGAAACAGGCTGTGAATTTTCACTTTCAGGGTGGCCTTAGTGCTATGGATACAAAATGGTGAAACATTAGCAACGGGCTTGGATGTTGAGAAAAACGTTCATTAAAATGCTCGTTTTCGTTGCAAAGAAGAAAACTTTACGGTGAGGTATAACCACATTGTAAGGCCGACCCGTTTCAAACTAACCAGAACATCCACGTTAGACATGGTAGACTTGAACAGAGGCCAGAGATATTATTTTACTCTGAAAACAGAGGACACTTTTCCGCTTATTACCCTCTCAATTAAACTTTAAAGGAGCCGGCATTCTGTATAACAAATTGGGGTGACTACCTCGGGTCACGCTTCCCTTTTTATGGCCAAAAAGAGAAAACCAGAAGCAAGATATTTTTTGTTAAGTCTACACTTGGCTTAGAATCTCAACCTGCAAACCCTTGACAGGCAACTTATTTTCCTTGTTTCACTCTTACCAGACGTGTAACTTGATGGTGAAGTGCAATGATACTGCATGAAAATTTGCTTCTCTTAAGCCTAAGTAATGTCTGTAAGGAGAAAACTAAATCCCGAGTAGGAAATTAAATGAAATATGTGCATCATTTCATAAAGATCTTGACGATGCTTTCTCTTTGCTATCGACGCTTGATGTAGACTGGAGTGGAGTGAGATCATGGTGTTGTGGAAGTAGAAAAGTTCACAGATGGGATTATCGTTGCCGCACTCTGATTGCAGGTCAACAGGAGCGAAAGCTATGCTCGTCAGCTGAAGGCAAAGCATGAATATAACATTACTGGTACAAACGGACTTCATGTCTCGAAGACGCTATCCCGGCATTCATATGAAACTGATAAGCGAAACGTGAAATGAAGTAATGTCACGTATAATAACTGCCAATAAGCATCATATGATGATAAGTGGAAAGCAAATAAAACCACCTGCCGGGTGGGTTTGCGACCACGGGGCCGAAGGGTGAGTCTGAACTTACTTCCATTTGAACGTGCCAAGCTCCCGTTATCAGACCTCCATTGGTCAACTCTTGTTCTCTTTCATCCTTGAAGATATTACATTTATATCCTCATTATTATCCTCTTCTATTTTTGCCGGACTGAGTGGCTCAGACGGTTGAGGCGCTGGCCTTCTGACCCTAACTTGGCAGGTTCGATGGTATTTGAATGTGATCAAATACGTCAGCCTCGTTTCGGCAGATTTACTGACACGTAAAATAACTCCTGCGGGACTAAATTTCGGCACCTCGGCGTCTACGAAAACCGTAAAAGCATTTCTCTTAGCTAATGTTAAGAGAGGACGGTTGTACTTCCTCTTAAAACTTGTTTTGCCTATTTGCTTTACGTCGCACCGACACAGATAGGTATTATGGCGATGGTGGGATAGGAAAGGCTTAGGAATGGGAAGGAAGCGGTCGTGGCTTTAATTAAGGTACAGCCCCAGCGTTTGCCTGGGGTGAAAATGGGAAACCATGGAAAACCATCTTCAGGGCTGCCGACATTGGGATTCGAACCCACTATTTCCCGGATGCAAGCTCACAGCTGCGCGCTCCTAACCGCACGGCCAACTCACCCGGTCTTCAAACATTTACTGCTACTACTACCGCCTCCATAAATGGTCATGGCCTGGGAAGGGGGGTTGTCAAACCAAAGTGCAACGTTGCCTTATCAGTTCTTTAATGGAAATAGTCATACTTTCGACGATTAAATTACAGTATGTTTTGCAAACTCATTTTTAATTAGCCTATACCAGTAAATTAACTTATTAAACTGATAGCTCAGGAATTAACTTTTCTTGTCTGAGAGTTTGTTTTTGAGTCAGCTCCGTTCTAAATGACTGATGAACGTGGCTCATACAGTGTTGCAGGCAGTTGGCCACTGAATTCTTATCCTCATGCTAGCATAGGATGAAACGAACCAGATGAGAGAGTCATACTGTGAAGCCCCAAACACGGGTCAGGATACGAAAACTATTAATATGTAAAATAAACGACAGGATCTCCACTCGAGTTGTGTGCCGACTGAAAGTGATATAAATGTTTATGAAAGTTGTTGGCCTCCCTCGCTCAGTATTCATAGGACGCATATTGTCCTCAGCGACACTGCTTCCCTGCTCATTAATATTCCCGGGGCGGTCCACCCTATGTTTCCGGGAGGAGGGGGTGGTCGTCTCCCGCCACCCCACTCCTGGGCGCGTGCTGTACGGGACTGGAGCGGAAACATTATGTCAAGTATACTACTGCCATTAAGGATAGTTTTTAATGATGGTAATGACGACAACGACGACGATGATGATGATTATGATGACGACGGTGATGATATACCGAGCGAGTTGGCCGTGCGGTTAGGGGCGCGCAGCTGTGAGCTTGCATTCTGGAGACAGTTGGTTCGAACCCCACTATCGGCAGTCCTAAAGATGCTTTTCCGAGGTTTCCCATTTTCACAACAGGCACATTAATTAAGGCCACGGCCGCTTCTTTCCTGCTTATAACCCTTTCCTGTCCCATCGTCGCCATATGACCTATCTGAGTCGGTACGACGTAAAGTCAATTGTAAATAATAATAATAATAATAATAATAACAGTCTTCTTTCTTTCTTCTTTTTCTACCGCTTATCCCACACCTGTGGGGTCGCACATGTGGATTTGGCCCTGTTTTACGGCCGGATGCCCTTCCTGACGCCAACCCTATATGAAGGGATGTAATCACTATTGCGTGTTTCTGTGGTGGTTGGTAGTGTAGTGTGTTGTGTTGTGTGAATATGAAGAGGAAAGTGTTGGGACAAATACAAACACCCAGTCCCCGGGCTAGAAGAATTAATCAGAGACGATTAAAATCCCCGACCCGGCCGGGAATCGAACCCGGGACCCTCTGAACCGAAGGCCAGTACGCTGACCGTTCAGCCAACGAGTCGGACAATAATAACAACAACAGTATATAAGATAATGTCCGCCTCTGCCACCCCCGGAGGTCCGGGTTCGATTCCCGGCTCTGCCACGAAATTTGAAAAGTGGTACGAGGGCTGGAACGGGGTCCACTCAGCCTCGGGAGGTCAACTGAGTAGAGGTGGGTTCGATTCCCACCTCAGCCATCCTGGAAGTGGTTTTTCCGTGGTTTCCCACTTCTCCTCCAGGCGAATGCCGGGATGGTACCTAACTTAAGGCCACGGCCGCTTCCTTCCCTCTTCCTTGCCTATCCCTTCCAATCTTCCCATCCCTCCACAAGGCCCCTGTTCAGCATAGCAGGTGAGGCCGCCTGGGCGAGGTACTGGTCATTCTCCCCAGTTGTATCCCCGACCAAGAGTCTGAAGCTCTAGGACACTGCCCTTGAGGCGGTAGAGGTGGGATCCCTCGCTGAGTCCGAGGGAAAAGCCGAACCTAGAGGATAAACAGATGATGATGATGATGATGATGATGATGATATAAGATAATCCGAGAATGGAAAAAAGTCTACCGGCTGCAGGCCTTATTTATGAATAGAAATAATGTATACTAAAGTAGACTGCTTGGCGTTTGCAGATGATACGGCCATTCCAGCAGACTCCGTGCACACCGCAGCAGACCACATAAAAATCTACTTAATCCACAGAGCCAACTTTTAAGAAAACATCACTTCGGCACAAACGTATCAAACACGATTTTGAAACTTTCAACATTCCTAAAACACTAATTCATTACAGAAAAACTTTCCAAAAAGTGATACAAGAAAACTCACAAATCGAGTTTAAGAGAGAATTGAAGCGAAAGAGATCTGAAGCTAAACAACGACAACAACAACAGAGCGTAAGAAAGAAATAGGTATGAACAAAAGATAATGCTGTCAAGAAGGCGCAAGCGGCCACAACCTACGCTGAAAATAATTTGGAATAACTATGAAATGAAATGGCGTATGACTTTTAGTGCCGGGATGTGTCCGAGGGCAAGTTCGTGATGAGGATGAAATGATGATGAAGACGACACATACACCCAGTCCCCGTGCCAGGGTTAAACTTCCAGACCCTGCCGGGAATCGAACCCAAGACCCCTGTAACCAAAGGCCAGCACGCTAACTATTTAGCCATGGTGCCGGACTGGAATAATTATCGTAGTCCATGACTGACTCATCCGGAAACAAGAATAATTCTTGGTTCATCCATTGCTCATAACGTGTTTCTAACGACCTCGACTATCTTAAAACGAAAATTGGAACAACTTACACTATCGAAGACGACAATACTCTATTATTCAACCACGTCCGTCGAACAACTCCATGCTTCTCCAAGTGGGATGAATCTAGAAGATACGTTTATTAGAATGCGATTCAACCATGAAAACTTCACGAGCTATCGACGCAGAAGTAACATCATCAGTTTTCTTTCCTACTGGTCCTCAAACAGTCAGTCATCTGGTGATTTGAACCATCACACGACTCTCTCTTGACATTCACTGCCTATTAAGCTGTTTGAGGCATATTGCGTCAGACAGTTATTATAAAGTATTTCTGCAACACCAGTTAAAAAAGAAACATTATGGCTTTTGGTCTGGGGTGACAATACACCAGCTTCAGTTTGTGTGTATTATTTGAATTATATTGAAAACTATTTTTCTCATAGTTTTTTGTCGTACTCCTTTGCTGAATGGTCAGTCTCCAGGTCTTCCGTTCAGGGTGTCCTGCGTTTGATTCTCGGCCGGGTCGGGGGTTTGAACTGCGCCTAGTCAATTCCTCTGACTCGGGGACAGGGAGTTTGTGTTTTGTCCCAATACACCCCTCTTCCCTCTTCGTATACACACAACACAGAAACACGCAATAGTGAATACATCCCTGCACTTAGGGTTGCATCAGGAAGGGCATCCGGCAGCAAAACAGGGACAGTACTACGTGTTCGACACCATCCCTAACTGGGTGTGGGAAAAGTGGCCAAAAAGAAGCAGCAAAATATTGATTTTTCTCGAGAATAATGTATTTTATTTATTTATTTATTTATTTATTTATTTATTTATTTATTTATTTATTTATTTATTTATTTATTTATTTATTTAGCATATGGCCTTTAGTCCCAGGAGTGTTCCTAGGACATGTTCAGCTCGCCTAGTGTTGGTGGTGGTGGTGGTGGTGGTTCTGGTGGTTTTTTAAAAGGAGAAAGTACAGCTGGTCAACCGTCATCTATTAACACTAATAAGACGGGGGAAATGGAAGAGGTCCGACACTTCGAAAAATGAAGGTATCGGCCAAAAAAGACAAGGGCCACGAAATGAAAGACTCCCTAGGCCTCGAATGCTCTAATACTGTCGGGGTCGGAAAAGAACAAGAGTTGACCTAGGGAGGTACAATAGGATAGATGAAAGTGAGGAGCCTGGCACACGTAAGTGGAAGCAGTTGTAGGGCTCAGCTGAGGGCCCCGTAGTCGCCAACCCACGCTCCCAAGTTGAGAGCCCCTGCTCCCCCGTTTAGTTGCCTCTTGCGACAGGCAGGGGTTACAGTGGGTGTTATTTAGTCTACCTCTCCCACCCACACAGGGAGCCTAGTGCAGGTCCTTCAGTTTTGCGCATATGGGCGACATGCGCGTCTGGGTGAAGAGGAGATGATGATGATGATGATGATGATGATGATGAGGTAGAGAGAGTGTGAAACTCGTTGTCGGCACTTAGCCTACTCCTGTCGAATAACACCAAGGGGTCTGCTGAATGTTTTACATCTCCATCCGACGGACGAATTACCATCAACATATGCATACGAACACAGCGGAGAGGTTTGGAATCGAATCTCGGCGTTTGATACTCAGTCTAGCAATTCGATATTATACAGCGTCTTTCATAAAGAATGAACCGATTTCGAAGGCTTATTGCGCCGTACTCAACTTACGCAGTGGAAAGAGTCGCACATCGTTACAAAGGGCGTGGCCTCACATTTCTATTAGTAGCCAGTAGAGTGCTCCGCGTCTTCCTCCTCTCCCCTCCCCGTCCCTCCCCCCCCCCCCGACTCCTCAACAGTGGATTGGTCGACACACTGCTACGGATCGTGCTCTACTCGCATGACCTCCCAGATCCCCAGACCTCACTCCTTGCGACTTCCTCCTGTGGGGATACGTCAAGGACAATGTTCTGTTACTACCCAGTACACTAGATGACCTTCAAGAGCGGATAACACGCGTGATAAACTCAGTGGATCGTGATATGCTGCAACTCGTTTGGGAGGAATTGCCCTATCGCCTTGATGTGGTCCGTGCTGCTGGTGGTGGTCATATTGAATACTTGTAGGACTAAACTTGAACATCAGTCAAACACATGTGTCTTAGGTTTAATCTTGTACTACTGATTAATGGGAAAATATAGCTTGATGAAATCTGTTCATTCTTTATGAAAGACCCTCTATATCGCCATCTTTCCTACCCTGCCGGCCAACATTATGATGGTGACATTTTTTTCCACCTACGGGACTCGGCCCGGGTAACCGCGGTGTCAGACCATAGAGCGTTGACGTCTTAACGGCCATAGCCACCAGGCGGGCTAAACCTGATAGTAATTAGTAGTAGAATACATGAAAAGAGTACTTATTTCCAAAGGTGCCAAACATCCATGCCCATGGCCGGAATCGAACTACTTGCAGATGCATCGCATTACATCCACAGCATCACATTTTAACATGGAACTGCGTATACCGGCACAACACCTCTTAGACAGATATTAAATTCAATCACCATCAATTCTTATCCCCATGCTGCAGGGATTGCGTGCCTGCCTCTTACTAGGAAATCCCGAGTTCGATTCCTGGCTAGTCAGGACCATATAAGGAGCAGTTGATACTTTTTCTTTTTTTGCTAGGGGCTTTACGTCGCACCGACACAGATAGGTCTTATGGCGACGATGGGATAGGAAAGGCCTAGGAGTTGGAAGGAAGCGGCCGTGGCCTTAATTAAGGTACAGCCCCAGCATTTGCCTGGTGTGAAAATGGGAAACCACGGAAAACCATCTTCAGGGCTGCCGATAGTGGGATTCGAACCTACTATCTCCCGGATGCAAGCTCACAGCCGCGCGCCTCTACGCGCACGGCCAACTTGCCCGGTAGCAGTTGATACGACAGGCAGTGAACCCATTTAAGAAAGCCAAGCAAAAGGCTGATGATATCGTCTTGTTGACCACGTCTCACTCCAGCAACTGCAGGCCATCTGCCTGGGCACCAGATCTCTTGGCTTGTTTGTTTTAATTCACTGATGGTATAATTTACAGTACGAAAGAAAGGTTCACGACTCGTGTGTATTTTGTGGTAATTTTACAAAAGAAGAAAGCTTTTCGGAGGGTACTGGCAAAATACTACTGAGATTGTATTTCATGTAGCCTATATTTAACTTGCATACAAAAATCTTTTTTTTTTTTTGGAAGTGTGCTAATGGTGTAAGTCTTTTTCAGAACTATGAGATGGAGGAACTCCATGCTCTGTTAAATTAGAACATTATCCACGATGTTTAAAAAACTGTATTTCTTACTTATTTATGACCTTTATATACTAATTTGACTATGAAAACTCACTGTGCCGGGCTGAGTGGCTCAGACATTTGAGGCGCAGGCCTTCTGACCTCAACTTGGCAGGTTCTATCCTGGCTCAGTCGGGTGGTATTTGAAGGTGTTCAAATACGTCAGCCTCGTGTCAGTAGATTTAATGGCGCGTAACAGAACTCCTGCGGTACTAAATTCTGGCATCTTGGCGTCTCCAAAATCCGTAAAAGTAGTTAGTGGACCTAAAGCCTATTTCATTATTAATTCCTTTATTTATTTATTTATTTGTGAATTGACCTCTGAGGATCACTCTACAATTTCATTTTTTTTCTTTGTCTGAAGTTTCCTCTTCTTCCAGCACTCCTATGCTGTTTCTTCTGTTGATCCGTCCAGGCTCTTCCCGTCTTTGCAGTTCTTTCGACTTATTATTATTATTATTATTATTATTATTATTATTATTATTATTATTATTATTATTATTATTATTATTATAAATCACTGTGATGATTTTGTGTGTACTATAACATAACCAAGAAGGATGGAAATCTGTACCGGTACTACAAACAAAAATTACACACTCAGCAAGCAACAGTCTCTTAGAAGCGAATGGGTCCTCGTCTACTTATTGACACACACTCACTGGGTAGTTGCACACGTCTTGCCTACGTTTAAACGCATTACGCAAAAATGGTCAGCGATACTAGCAGTAATAATATTGTAATTTATGATACGAATAGTAACTCCGCGAATACAATCTTATAAACGGTTGAGATTTACCTCTTGCTTTCAGATATCCCGTGTTAATCTCGTGGTTCGATCTCAACAGAGATTTTCTCCTTTTCCTAAGACAAGCACGATTGGAATTCAGCTGGTATTTTCCGGTGATTTCCTGTGCGATGTTGAAACCAAGGGGGTGCTATTCCTTGGGGAGATGGGAATGTAACGAGTTCCCCGAAGATGTCCAGTCCCTACCTTCTATTTTATTTTAACAATGGCCACCTCCCGAGGGTGGGTGATGAAGGAAGATTGTTGAATGCAAGGGTTCTTACGTTCGGTTAAATGGACGTCACAAAATACTACGCCGCTCGTACGCCAGCTATAAAGGGGACAGATTTATCTGTAATAAAGAAAAAAAAAGGAGATATCACTATTCTGATGGTTTGATTATTCGATTGCGATTTGATTTTCAACATTAATTCGACTGCGTAGTCCCTATTTCTTTCCAATGTAGGATTGATTAAATCATACCCTGATCCCGACATGGCTCTTCTGCTATGTACATCATCATTCGACACATTCAACACATTCTTTGTTATCAGTATTGAACTGCCCGACTCGTTGGCTGAATGGTCAGCGTGCTGGCCTTCGGTTCAGAGGGTCCCGGGTCCGATTCCCGGCAGGGTCGGGAATTTTCACCATCATTGGTTAATTTCCCTGGCACGGGGGCTGGGTGTATGTGTTGTCTTCATTATCATTTCATCCTCATCACGACGCGCAGGTCGCCTACGGGAGTCAAATAAAAAGACCTGCACCTGGCGAGCCGAACCCGTCCTGGGATATCCCGGCATTAAAAGCCATACGACATTTCATTTCAGTATTGAACTGGAAATTGTCATTTTATTGACATGTGTACATTATAATTTGACTCGTGGTGAGCTGCTCAAATTGGAGTTTAATAGAGGATTTTTCGACATGTTGTCATTTTCTGAACGATTGCTTCAAGGAATTGGTTTTCTTTTATTTTTAAGTTCGCAATGGCCAAAATTTTTATATTTTCTTTACAAAAGAGTCTATCTGCCATATTTCTACATTTTATTATTATTATTCTCTCTTGTTCGTATCGGCCTACTAAAGACCACGTTCAGCTGTCTTCTCTGGGCTTTGAGCTCAACCCAGTGCTCTTTCAGCCATTGCCAGCATTGCTATTTTCTTTCCTCTGTCCACGTCTTTCCCGTCTTCAACTTTGGCCTTTTTGAAAACCCTGGTGGTCTTTTAGTTTCCTCCTGAGTGGGTTGCGTTCTTGTACATCTTCATAAGTGCCCCATCTCCTGTAGGTCCCTTTCCACCTCCTTGAACCAAGTTGACTGGGTCTTCTTATCTTTAAAATAGGTAAAGATCTGGTTCGATAATCCTGTGGGTTTCATTCTTAGCAAGTGCTCATAAAATGCAATTCTCCTTTGTATGACATCAGAGATCTTCTGCACATGAGTATACAGCTCATGGCAGGGGCGTAGCCAGGGGGGGGTTACTGGGGGTTAGAACCCCCCCCATGGAACTTTCACAAAAAGAAAATAAATATAAACTGACAGTTAACAATAAACTAAATAAACATTGGTTAAAATAGATAGATAATAGATAATAGAAAATAGAAAATAGATAATGTCTATTAACTGTTGGAATATGCAAAGTCAGTATGGAGGTGATTCAGTGTCTGCATGACTGCCGCGCCGGCCCTTTGGTCGTAGTGTGTGTGTGTTTCGAAACACCGTCGGCTCAATCAGCTGTCTCGATGCCTCGACACCACAACGTTTCGTGTACCGTGTGTCGCGTGAACAGAAGCTCAGTCCTTCCGTACATGTCAACTACATCGATGCTTTGAAACAGAAAAGATTTTTGAAACGGTGACGGTGGTTTGTTTATCTTCTCGCCTCAATAGAAACACTCCGATTGACATTGTCCTGAAGTTGAACTGACACTCGTTAATAGACGCTTCATATTCCGCACCGCAAGTCAAGTTACTAAAAGAACAATGTACTCCGCATTGTAAGGTATTTGTTGTACATAGAAAAAGGACATTATTGTTCTCAAAGCAGGGTCATACTATGCTCCCATTTGTCAAGTGCAAACGTTTCGAAAATTATGTTTTTAAACTTCAAATTGAACTAGATTTTAAAGCTGGATTAGGCCAAATCTGTTACTGTACGACCAACCAGATGAAGTAGACAGAGAAAAGAAGTATATCTACCTGCCTACAGAGCCATATAACAACAATAAATACGAGCTTGACGACGTAGAAGTGAGGGGTCTCATGATCGGTGCAAGAGGGACAATCCCTAAGAAGACGAGTTTCAACATCAGTACCAAGGACCTCAAAGCGCTCAGGGATTCTCTTCTGACACTCATTCAGACACCACTTATATTCGCCAGACAAAGATCATGGATTTATCATTTACAAAAAAATCCTTATATTTAACGAAGTTGTTATAGTGTATTCTTTGTCTTTACGCAGCCACCAAGTGGATTTTGAAAATAAAATAAAAATAATACCGATATTCGACTCTTCTTAGATGAATTACTCATTTTATAATCATTCAAGTTAGTTCACTTAGTTGTTAACTATCTTACCATGCTTTCGTAACTGCATGGTTACATGTACGTAAAACCGAGCGAGTTGGCCGTATAGTCAGCTGTGATCTTGCATTCGGGAGATAGTGGGTTTGAACCCCACTGTCGGCAGCTCTGAAAATGGGTTTCCATGGTTTCCCATTTTCACACCAGGCAAATACTGAGGCTGTACCTTAATTAAGGCCATGGTTGCTTCCCTGTCCTATCTACGTATCTACCTATCTACGTCGGTGCGACGAAAAGTAAATTGTAAGAAGAACATGAAAAAGGAAATTGAAGACAACAGAAAGAAGATTATTCCTATTATAGAAACTATCATTTTGTGTGGCCGCCAAGGTTTATCCCTTAGAGGACATAGAGACGATGGACCCATTATATTGAATGATGAAGAGCCTACTGAAAATGATGGAAATTTTAGTACTTTCCTTCATTTTCTTGCAAGAAATGGGGATGAGGATTTAAAAACTCATTTGCTTACAAGCAGCCGCAATGCTATGTACATTAGCCCACAAACTCAAAACGAGATCATTCACGTATGCAATTACTTTATTGTTGAAAACATCGTGCGCAGAGTGAACAGATCACAGTGTTTCACTATAATGGCCGATGAGACAAGTGACATTTCTGGAATGGAACAAATGTCACGTTGTGTTCGGTATGTCAACCCTGACTATCAGACACTCAGGGAGGACTTCCTCCAGTTTGTACCGATCACTGACGCCTCTGGAAGAGGTTTGGCTGCCAAAATAATTGATGTGCTTAAGAAGATAGGAGTCAACTTAAATTATTTAAGAGGACAAGGATATGATGGAACTAACGCTATGAGTAGGCAGTTTAATGGCGTCCAAGCTATAATAAGGGAGACCTACCCGTTGGCTTTGTACGTGCACTGCAGTTCACATGTTCTCAATCTTGCTATAACCCATGCATGCTCAATCCAAGGAATCAGAAACTGTTTGGGTACTGTGGGGAATATTTGTTCATTTCTTAGTTTTCCTAAAAGGTTAAATGCATTTAAAGAATCGATAGATGCCACTGTTCCTGAAAGTGACAAAACGAGGCTTAAAGCATTGTGTCTAACAAGATGGGTGGAGCGCCATGACTCAATTGCAGTATTTCTAGAACTGTTTGATGCCGTCGTTGCAGTTCTTGAAAATATAGTACAATGGAATAATAAAGAAGCCTGCACTAATGCTCTACATATACTAAATCAAGTATTTAATGTAAGTGCTCTTCTTAGCAGATTTTTTCAAAGTGAAGAGTTGGACATTGCAAAAGCATTTTCATATGCTAATGTTATGGAGGACAGAATTATCAAGATCAGAGGAAACGCAGAAGAGGAGTTCATAAACATATTTATGCAAGCAAGCAAGAAAGCTTATCAATTGGACACACAAATTACCATTCCTCGTATAGCAAAGCGCCAAAGGTAATGAAGGTATCGGCCAAAGGAACACAAGGGCCACGAAGGGCGTGAAAATGAAAGACTCCCTAGCCCTCGCAAACCTAATAGCGTCGGGGTCGGAAAAGAACAAGAGTTGACCAAGAGAGGTCGGATAGGATAGATGAAAGTGAGAAGCCTGGCACAAGTAAGTAGAAGCAATGCCAGGACTCAGCTATGGGCCCCGTGGTCGCCAACCCACGCTCCAAAGTTCAGAGCCCTTGGGGCGTATCCTTGTGACAGTCATACACGCGCGTACCAGACACGCACAAGCAGTTTCATTATGTTATATCTTAATTTTGTAACTGTAACCCCCCCCATTGGGCGATCCTGGCTACGCTACTGGCTCATGGTTCGACGTCTATATTCATCTTTGTCTTTAATTGGGCCAAGAATCTTCCTTAAGATCTTTCTTTCTTTCTTTCTTGAATTTTCAATTTTTCTACCAGGCCTTTCTTGTTTATAGCAAGGCATTCCTCTTCATACAAAGCTTCTGGTCTTATGACATTGCAGTAATGTCTGAGTTTTGCTTTGAAGGATATTGACTTTTTGTTGTAATAATAATAATAATAATAATAATAATAATAATAATAATAATAATAATAATAATAATCCCAATTCGTCCAAGGTAGTCAGTCCTACTTTATGGGTTAGAATGGAATTTACCCAGCATCGTTAGGCCAACCGATGAGCAGCTGATGTAAAGGGCTGTGAACTCGATCAAGAAAGCCTACCAGGATGATGAGGAAGTCGTCACGCTTATCACATACAACTCCAGTATCGGCTGGTCAACCGGCTGTACAATGATCTTCTTGGCTGGACCACAGACCTTGGTTAATTATTTTAAGCGTTTCTTTTTATATGAGGGTATATTTAAGTAGTTCTTTTCCATTTCACGTGTTATCACTTGCTTTTGATTTCCATACGAAGTGAGTCGGTAGACAGTTAATACACAAATATAAGTACAGTTATGAGAAAAAAGTCTTCTTTTTATTTTCAAACATTTTCCTTCTTTAAACAAATTTGATAGTTTCTATGTAGTTCGTTGCTTAATGATGCATGTTTCATTCTAATGAGAAGATTCTTTCCTTCCCTGATTGTATCTAACCGAGACTTTTCTTTAAAAGTTGGCTCTAAAATGACGTTTTTCGTTCCATACAAATCCTCATTGTCAGAGGTATCTTAGCACTTGTTTTGGTGTGTGATAGAACGGTATTCGCAAGAACAGGAAACTGTTTGACATTCCAATATATTCTGTTCACGTACATTGTTATGACAAGGCTTCACCGACTAGAATGACTAATGAATGATAAAAGCCGACATAATAGATGAATTGTTTCACTGTAAGCTGCCATGAATAGTAAAGATCGTCGTCGTCTTTTATTTTGTTCTTACATCTCCCTTGCAAAGATGCCGATTGTTTTCTTCCTTCCTTCAGAGTTGCAAGTAACATAGCAAGAATTTTAAAACGCAATATTTATTTAAAATTAAATTTGTCACTTAAATATCTAGTCATATATTTGTTGCGCAACCTTTTAAAAATGTATAATTTAATGTTTCATACAGTCTTTGATCATCATATCTGAAATATCTTTCAGCAAAGATTTCAAGTAGTCACGAACTATTCATAAATCCTTTGTTCATTTGTACTTTTCATACTGAATTACATGATTTTATGTCATTCTGTCTTAACCGAGTCTTCTCAATTCTCAGGTGTCAGAGAATTAATTATGGTGGAGGTTGGTGGCTCAGTGACTTAACCTCAGTTACATAATCTTATAGTGATAGGCCTACTGGAGAAGTATATACGAGAATATGTACTGAAATAAATTAATAAATAAACAAAATTACATCGTAACTAACTTCAATTAATATTCATATTTGAAAGATAGGCCTATAGACGGCACATTTTGTCTAATTTGAAAGATTACGTATCGTAGTTTGTGTTTACGAGTGTTGATTGAACTGTAGATAACAACAACGGCGCGGCCTGTTAGTAAGAACAGGAAATTCAAAATTGACTCGTACGTCAAAAAGGATTTCGGCAATTGAGGCTATACGTTAGTGATTTTTTTTTTTTTTTTTTTTTTTTTGCACAGTGCAAGTATTTAGAGTTAAAACAGATGCCATATCGCTCCAGTCAGCGAAACCGAAACATTTCTTCGGTAAAAAAAAAATCTAAACGAATGTATACATTAGATCAGGGCCTCTCAGGGTGCATGCGCGTGGTGCATGCACTGTGCACGGTGCAAAAGACGACTTCGCTTGGTTGACCAGAGTGCAGACCCCCCACTCCTCTCTCCCTACACCTGTCTCCCGTTCGGCCTGTCTCCGCGTTCCTCACCTTCACTGCTGTTTCTCCCCCACTGCGAAATGTTTACGTGTGGTGAGCGGAGACGCACAGTTGTATGGGACAAGGTTACCAGTGTTATTAAAAAAATTAAAAAAAGTGAATTAGAAATACACATACATGTTTGAGAGGAATGTAAACATAATTTTTAAAAATGCAGAACCCGTAACCAAAATGAAAATGCTACAGTACTGGAACAAAACTCATTTGTGGATATAGAATGCTCTTCTTCAAGCTGTTTCAACTTCCTTAATTCTTTCTCTCTGACGTCTCCTATGATTTCACAATAATTTTCCGAATGTAGTCTGTTGTAGTGTCTTTCAATAGATGATTTTCTTACGCACGTAATTATCGTCCCACAGATTAAGCATTTGGCGTTATCGTCACGACAAACAAACAAAAAAAAAATACGAAAGTTCCCAGTTCGATTGAAATGGACTTTCGGAAGTCTTTGCTTTCTTCGAAACAGGTTGCTCCATTATTATGTTGTTGTCGTGCGCTTGTCTATTTCACTGATAAACACGTCGTCTACCACCAAACGCTTCGTCGCTCTCAGCACACTACACCATCCGAGTCAAGCCGAGTTGAGGCGAAGCGTACCGATGCACAGTGCACAGAGCCTATGCACCTCGCTCTGCACGCGTGAGAGTTTGGGCGTTTGAGAGGCCCTGCATTAGATGTTCACCAACATTCGTTTATATTTACGACATTGCGTGATATGGATTTCCCGTATTCAAAAATCCACCAACGCCGGCCAGGATCGAACCCACAATACTGAATACAAGAAACTGGCGTGCTAATCATTCTAAATTAGCCACGCCAGTGACTTAAGAGTATTATTTTAATATTTTTTTTACCTTTGGTGCACTAGAAATGCTTTTCAGTGTACGTAAACTGCCTGACACAATAAATAAGTGGACTCTTCTAGGGGAGAACCGGTATTAGACCGTGAACTCTTTCTCTTATGTTTGGTATTTTGTAATGAAATATTTGTATTCTAACACCGCTAATACGCAGTTACAATTTTTTTAATGCTAATGTGCGCTTTCTTTTTGGTCACGCATGTGCTTGGCGACTTTGAAAAAATTGGCCAGTGTGTACTGTAAATGGAGTCCATGCTTTTCTTTCATACTAGTTTTCCATTCCTAAATTCATATGTGAACGTTCAATCCACGATGAAAGATTCAGACTGGTGAAAATACTACTTCATATAATGCATTGTCTGTCTGTTAGGTCACCAGCCCAGAGGCTGGTTGGATACTCAGATAGCACCACCAAAGGTTATACGGTTATAAGGAAACCCCAAAAACCAATGGCAGCACCAAAATGAGGCGTACTAGGCAAGATGAGGAGTGAGGTAGTTTGCCATTGCTTTCCTCACTGGGTCAGAAAGTACTATTGCAGCACGACTGACCCTATGAGCAGCACCTTTCATAACACTCAGATGCACTAGTCATGCTCTGAATGTCATTACTCAGCACTACCCATATCCCAGCAACTTCCATATTGTCACAGCCATGTTGACTGGGACTTCGGTGGAAGCTACACTTTACTTTAGCCTGTGCAAAGAGATGGATGCAAAAGTACTGTATCAATCAAGAAATGACAGCAGGAAGTATTGACGTGTAATTACTCACTACTCGCTCTATACCAACAACTACTGAAGAATTCAAAACGAACGTCAGCACTCACTGGACGAGTTTTCAGTGTGAAGGGTCAGCGTGGTAATATAGCCCAAATTAGGCCATACATTTTAATAGTCCCAAACTCTCCCTCTGTCTCATACTAGGGCGTTTGAAAATATATGTTAAAGCTTCTGCACGCAATCTGGCCAATAGCGCTCTTCCGTGCGTGGCCACGGAAAAAGCCAACTTGGCATTCAGGTCAGCAGTATCTTTGCTCTGATCTATAATATCTATCAATCTTCAATGGAGCACTACGGTATAGTGGGCGCCCTTTATAACATACATTAAGGTGACTTCAAGGGAAGATTAATGAATAGAAAAAGATTCCTCAGCTTAGCGGTTATGGGAAGCACGTGCTGGAATCAGTGGGGGTTGTTTCTGTATACTGTATTTCAAATATTTTTTATTTGATTCCTCCATCCTGTTTGCAGCACTTGGCAGGTTATATATGGTATCATATTTATTATATGCAGCTCCTATTGGTGAGAGAGTTAGAATACACCCACGGTGTCCCCTGCCTGCCATAAGATGAGACCTCACTGAGGGTGGTTTGGCAGCCACGTTTCTTTAAGCTGAGCTGAGTCTTATGTCAGGCTCCTCACTTTCAACTTTTCTCACTGATCTCCCTTGGTCAACTCTTGTTCTTTTTCGACCCCAGTAAAGCCTACGGACTATCTTATTCCTTTCGTGGCCTTTCCCTTTCCAGTTGGTTAGCGGAAATAAACGAAGATCTAGAAGAAACTGGTATTGCAGAGGAAATAATTCAAGATAGAACAAAATTCAGAAGCTTAGTAAGCAAACATACATTTGCTTCGAAGGATCGGACCTCTTCCTTGTTTTCTGGCTGCCCAGTTGTACCTCCTTTTCAAACAGTCATCATAATAATCATCAATTATACGCGGTTCTGTCAGTTTGCTGACATTTCCTCGTTTAGTGTATCGAAATTTCAACAAACTTTGTAGGTTTTACTGCTATTTGAACGCGTTGACTCCTAATGTATTGCTTATTTATATTATTTTCGTTACACTTTGTTCGTAAAGCACCTTGCGACTGAGCGACAAACGCTGATTGAAGTACGAGGCATCGAGCATGATACTAACCACAATAATTTCCAGGGCAATAATACGAGTAATAATAGTACGCCTCTGTGGTATAGTGGTTTGGGTGATTAGCTGCCACCCCCAGAGTCCGGGGTTCGATTCCCGGCTCTGCCACGAAATTTGGAAAGTGGCATGAGGGCTGGAACGGGGTGTACTCAACCTCGGGAGGTCAACTGAGTAGAGGTGGGTTCGATTCCCGCCTCAGCCATCCTGGAAGTGGTTTTCTGTGGTTTCCCACTTTTCCTCCAGGCAAATGCCGAGATGTTACCTAACTTAAGGCCACGGCCGCTTCCTTCCCTTTTCCTTGTCTATCCATTCCAATCTTCCCATCCTCGCCCCACAAGGCCCCTGTACAGCATAGAAAGTGAGGCCGCCTGGGCGAGGTACTGGTCCTCCTCCCCTGTTGTATCTCCCGACCCAGTGTCCCTCACGCTCCAGGACAATGCCCTTGAGGCGGTAGAGGTGGGATCCCTCGCTGAGTCCGAGGGAGAAACCAACCCTGGAGGGTAAACAGATTAAGAAAAAAAGAAAGAAATAATAATAATAATAATAATAATAATAATAATAATAATAATTGTTTTTGGTCCACTAACTACTTTTAAGGTTTTCGGAGATGCTGAGCTCCCACAGCTTTTTTTATCTATAGTTCTTTTATTGGTCCAGAATTGAACCCGCAGGATTGGGCTCAGACGCAGTTATTCCAAACTGTTATAGTTTATTTATCCTAAATGATAAATTATCCCACGCCTAGAATTTGATCCGGTTTTCATTTTCGGCTCTGCGCGTTACGGGCCGTTTAGCTGGGTTCCAATTCACCATTGGTAGCCCTCAAGATAGTTTTCTATGATTTTCCTTTTTATACCTGGCAAATGCGGGGATTGTGCCTTAATTAAGGCCACGGTCGCTTCCTTTGCATCTTTAACCTTTTCATATCCCATCTGCGCCGAAAACCTGTCTTAGTGTAATGTTAAATCACTAGCAGGAAAATCGGGCGAGTTGGCCGTGCGGTTAGGGGCGTGCAGCTGTGGGCTTGCATCCGCGGGATAGTGGGCTCGAACCCCACTGTCGGGCAGCCCTGAAGATAGTTTTCCGTGGTTTCCCATCCCCACTCCTTGGCCTTTCCTATCCCATCGTCACCGTAAGACCTGTCTGTGTCGGTGCGACGTAAAGCAAGTTAAAAAAACTAGCAAGAAAAAAAAAATAATTCTCAGGTGTGAGACCAAACTGCGGTAACACTGAGTATAAAAGTGTTAAAATCTCACCTTCAGCCATTTAAGGAGTTTCCGCACCATTAGTTTAGTATCTCATGCCTGCAAAATTTTAACACGTATTATTTACAGAAGAATGGAGAAACAAGTTGAAGCTGAGTTGGGGGAAGATCAATTTGGCTTCAGAAGAAATGTAGGAACACGTGAAGCAATCCTGACTTTACGTCTGATCTTAGAGGATCGAATCAAGAAGGACAAGCCCACGTACATGGCATTCGTAGATCTAGAAAAGGCATTCGATAATGTTGATTGGACCGAGCTATTTATGATTCTGAAGATGATAGTGATCAGATACCGAGAACGAAGAATTATCTACAACCTGTATAAAAATCAGTCTGCAGTGATAAGAATCGAGGGCTTTGAAAAAGAAGCAGCAATCCAGAAAGGAGTGAGGCAAGGCTGCAGTTTGTCCCCTCTCCTTTTCAATGTTTACATAGAACATGCAGTAAAGGAAATCAAAGAGAAATTTGGAAAGGGAATCACAGTCCAAGGAGAGGAAATCAAAACCTTGAGATTTGCCGATGATATTGTTATTCTATCTGAGACTGCAGAAGATCTCGAGAAGTTGCTGAATGGTATGGATGAAGTCTTAGGTAGGGAGTACAAGATGAAAATAAATAAGTCCAAAACAAAAGTAATGGAGTGCAGTCGAACGAAGGCAGGTGATGTAGGGAATATTAGATTAGGAAACGAAGTCTTAAAGGAAGTAGATGAATATTGTTACTTGGGTAGTAAAATAACCAACGATGGCAGAAGTAAGGAGGACATAAAATGCAGACTAGCACAAGCAAGGAAGAGCTTTCTTAAGAAAAGAAATTTGCTCACTTCAAACATTGATATCGTAATTAGAAAGATGTTTTTGAAGACTTTTGTGTGGAGCGTGGCATTGTATGGAAGTGAAACATGGACGATAACTAGTTCAGAAAGAAAGAGAATAGAAGCTTTTGAAATGTGGTGTTACAGAAGAATGCTGAAGGTGAGATGGATAGATCGAATCACGAATGAAGAGATACTGAATCGAATTGGTGAGAGGAGATCGATTTGGCTAAATTTGACAAGAAGAAGAGATAGAATGATAGGACACATCTTAAGACACCCAGGACTTGTTCAGTTGGTTTTTGAAGGAAGTGTAGGTGGCAAGAACGGTAGGGGTAGACCAAGGTATGAATATGACAAACAGATTAGAGCAGATGTAGGATGCAATAGCTACGTAGAAATGAAAAGGTTAGCACATGATAGGGTGGCATGGAGAGCTGCATCAAACCAGTCTATGGACTGATGACTCAAACAACACAGGCCTATGTCGTGCTTTCTGTCCTCGATTTCAGCAGATGTCGCCCTACTTTATAGAACGTAGGCCTACTAATAGGCCTACACCCTCACCCACATACTCATGAGTGCACACGGAGGGCATGGTGGTCGAGTGGCATAGTCATTTGCTTCTCATTTGAGCGGCCATGGTTTGAATCCCAGCAAATATATGCAGGGATTTGGAAATAGCCTGCTGTTCGGATTCCACGTATTTACATAAAGCTACATGAGTGGTTTTTATGTGTAGATACGATACTACAGTCATACAAGTTATGAGACAGACTTCACAAACACTGAGTAAATAGTGGTGCTAACTACTATGATCTCCTTACATAATTCACCAACTGTAATGAGACTTTCCTAACTCTCTTACTAATTTTACAAATATTATATTTAAAATTGCATTTAACTTGAAAAATCTGAATATCTGCATTTAAAATGGAAAAATCTGAAAATTAATATTCATTAAATAAAATACACACTCGTCGGACCTTGTACTCACACTTACTTGTTACCTGCTTACTTACACATACGTTATTTGAAGGGCGCCAGCTGCCACTCAGTGCAGCAATAATAGAATGAGACTCTTGACTATCTCTAGGGTGTGGGGTAATAAGCTTACTTTTGACAACATACCATATAAGTTCTGGGAAAAGGAGATTGGCGTTCGGTTTCCCCATTCATTTTGAGGTTAAGGTATTTTACTGTCATTGAAATAAAACTATGAATTCGTTTGATAGAACAAAATATATTCTTTAAATAATATATATAAAAATAGTGAGTCTTGTTGCGATAAAACAGATGAGAATATGAAATTATGAGATTGCAACTGAAAGAAACTAGGCATGAATTTGAATTCTTCTTGACCGGACATTTAACAATTTATACGAAATATTTCCCTCACTGATTCACTTGACTGTACCTTCAACACTTTGAGTGTAATTACGACGTAATCCTTTGATCTGGTGTTTACTGTAGATGTGTCACGCCTAACTTGGTGATACATCCTTGTGACTGCTTCTTCTCCATATCATCTGACTTCTTTGTAAGTCAATATGGTATCCCTCTCTGACTCCATGGCAAGCCCTTGCGTCCGTGTCTTCAACTAAGTGAGCGACCAGCTTTGGCCTCACTCTCTCAATGACCAATGATTAATGGCTCACTGAGTCTTCTCCATCTCTCGTTCACACTCGTTGACTGACCGACTGAGGCCTCTTCATCTCGTAGACTTCTTCACTGTTCAGCTTCCGTTTAACTAATGACTGACGCTACAATATGCATCCACCTTTTATAGACGTTGGTTGACACAGCTACGCAATCTCCAGAAATAACAATGACATACTCCCACAACGCGGCAAATATTACATACAGTTGTGAAACCGCCGCCGGCTCGCTGGGTTTCTCAAAGAAAGTAAGCTCAGTGCTAACTAAATACGATGACGTAGCCATGACGTAGCGATGACTTGGCAGAAATGTTAGCAGTATAGCAATATAACAACGTCACATCCACATCTGATACATCGAAACTCTCACTGTACAGATATTTAATGTTAATCTACATAGGCTATACGTATATATGCATACACTCAATTACAAATAAGCAAGCGACAAGCATTTTATAATGGAATTGAATAATAATTATAACAAAATAATAATAATCTCACAGATAAAATAATAATAATACGGACAAAATAATAATAATATCACAGATGCAATAATAATAATAATAATAATAATAATAAAAAATACAGATATTACCTTGTAACGGGATTTGAACCGTTACAGTAATAAGAACAGGAAATTTAAACTCTTCAGGTAGAACATACGTAAAGTGAAGCATGCGAGGGCACGTTTAGCGGGAACAAGTAAAGAAGGGAAACACAATTGAATTGAATTGAATTGAATTGAATTGAATTGAATTGAATTGAATTGAATTACATTAAATTGTTACAGTTAAATTACACAAATTGCTAGCAATTACTGAAAATGAGTTTCGAGCGTGTGTAATTAAAGCATGTCGATCACTGTGGTGCTGTAGTCTCGGTTAGCCCTAGTTATGTGATTGTTAGATCGATGTGTGAAAGTCGGGTAAACTTATTAATATGTCTGAGGGCTTCCAATGCAAATTAGTGTTCAGTCGATGGCGTGACTGATGACAGGTCTTAGGATGGTGATGGAGGATCAATCCCAATATATTCTCTTACAAATAAGATCGTGATCATGGACGACACGAAGTTTTACCAAATTATGATGATGAATAAATAGTCAATTGTCCTTCTTTCCAAGGGATAAAAACAACTGTAACTTGGCCAACGACCACGGTAGTCAGAGTTGAGTTGGGCATTGCATCACTGGTCCTAAACTTCACAAAGAGTGTGATTATTGACGAAACAAAGTGCAGGGACTGAACAGGTGGGATTTTTAAACCTGAGCAGGTTTCGCAAATCTGATATTGGCTGAACTGCAAAAGAAAAGGAACGTCCAATAGGAAAGTTTATGAAGGACAAAAAGCTTGTAGGTTTACGAGACAGTAGTTATCATGATCATAGCTACGGGCCTCCAGTTCTACATGGAATTCGAACCACGAGGACGTCAGTTTTCATTTTAAAAATCCCACAAGCATTGGCCAGGATATAATGCTGCCACCGTGGTGAGCAATTCGACCGTCACCCCCTCGAGGGGAAGAGCCTGGTTATGACATACTGTAGAGTAGGCATAAGTGGAAAAAGCATTGCTAGATTGAACTTGAGCCGCTGGGGGAGAAAGGTGTAGGCTTACTACTACTGCTACTAAAATATTTTCATTCCTCCTCTGAAGGGTGATTCGGGCCTCCTAGACGGTGACGCCGTCTCTCAGGCCTGGAGATTTGTTACTGTGAAGGTGACAGCAGTGTTGCCAGGTCTACAAATAAAATATCCGTAGATTGCACGTACAAATTTCGGGAGTTTTAATGAAAATGTCGATAGTTTCTCGAGCACTGAAATTTTATAATATAACTAAACTAAAGAATGCAATAGTCATGTGAAGTTCTTCTGTGAATCTGACTTGAGACAGGTATCAGTTGGACAGCCTCCATGATTCTCTGTCCTAAGCATCTTGCTTCAGTGTTCATAGCTTCTCTCTTGTTTGACATCTGTTAACATTCCAAACGTTCTTCTTCCTCTTCCTTTTCTTCCATCTATTTTTCCGTCCATCATCCTCTATTGAAGACAATTTCTACGTAGTATGTGACCCAACCAGGATATTTTCCTCTTCCTTATCGTTTTCATCAGGTGTCTCTTCTCTCCTACTTTTCTTAGCACTTCATCGTTTCTCACTTTATCTGTCCACTTCACTTTTTCCATTCTTCTCCACAACCATATTTCAAAACTTTCCAAAATATACAATTTAACTCACCCTTACTCTCTGGCCAATCTACTGTATGATTATGTTTCTTCTTTTTCTACTAATTATTTCTTCCCACTCTTCCTGTATGTCTTTATTCATCAAGCGTAGAGATTGTGTGCCAATTTGGAAGTCGTAGCAGGATGCAGATTTTGTATTCCTTTTTGAATGCAAAAGTCCCGAGATCGTTTGAGTGCTCAGTCTATTTCTGGTTTTTGTTTACATTCGATTAATAGCAAAAAAAAAAAAAAAAGAAGAAGAAGAAGAAAAAAATCAGCACTGAGAGATGAATGGGGGAAACAAACACAAGAGTGACACCATCAGGATTGATAGCTTAGGAAACATTTGTGATCCGTCTCTCTTTTTTACTTTACATACTGCATTCCAAAATTCTGTTGTATCTGTACTGTCAACATTCACCTCCGTATTTCTTAATATCCGCCTCTCACTGTCAAGATCCTGAATATCATTTTCAACACGCTGCTAGAAATGGTCTGATCGACTGACTGGACTAACTCACTTAATATCCTGATCTGATTATATGCGGGTCGGGGATTTCCCTTCGAAAGATGCAGTCAAGCGCGAGTTTTGAGTTCAGTAAGAGGGGAGAGATTGCGTAATCCGTGCCTAAAATGAATGCGGGGAAGTACCTAACGAATGTTATCGATAAAACGTCACACAGTGGGACTAGGAAGGAGTTTTTCAGCAAAAATATATTATGTACCATTTATCATCATTATTCATTTTTTTTAAATTTGGAATGGAAGGAATTTCTGGATATTTTTTTTTTGGGGGGGGGGGGTTCTGGTGTGTTGCAACAAAATGGGGAGATCTGACATTTCGGGAGACCTAGCAAGACTGGGTGAGAGGGATGGCGGTCGTGACTTATACTAGGAACTATCCCGGCATTCGCATTCGCCTTAATGCGGGAGAATGGTAAGCCATACTCAGGACAGCCCACAGTGGGGACAAGCCCCTCTCCATCTTCCGAATACAGAGGAGTAGAGCCACGGTAGAACCGTGGCCACCCGTCCTCCACTCTGTTGGCCGGTCAGAGTGCAGAACTGTCGGACCACGGACCAGCCGTGGCAACTACTGGGCCTAGACCCACTCTGCATCCACCAACTGGTCCGAAATGAGTGTAAACAGCTACAGAGACAAATGTGTTGCTGATTATTTTAACCCTCGGGTGACAACATTAATGCAAACATGCTGCGAACGTTTCTTCTTTCTTTTCCGACCCCAAAGAAACTCACGTTTGTAGTGAATAACTGATCGGATGCTTCCATCTTGTGAATAATTAGTGGTTATACGTGAAATGTTTTTTATATCATCACTTTAAAACATTTTAAATTCATTGCTGAAGATGTATTGCCGTGAAGAAGAAGAAAAGTAGCCTGTAGAAAATCTTCCGCTGAAGAAATGAACCAGATATGCTTCTTGAATCAGAATAAGAATAAAAATGCAACAAATGTCAAATATTTGTTTGCAAAGAACAATCGACGATACTTTGCACCAGGTTAAGAAAGAGACGTATCTTTCCAAATTGGTGAAGCCTTCCGTAGATTATTTAGTAATTCATGACTCTCATCTGTATTGAAAAGAATTGAGAGGTACTGTAAGGTAAGTTACAACTCTAGAGAGTATTTATTGATGATAATAATAATAATAATAATAATAATAATAATAATAATAATAATAATAATAATAATAATAATAATGAAATGAAATGGCGTATGGCTTTTAGTACCGGGAGTGTCCGAGGACAAGTTCGGCTCGCCAGATGCAGGTCTTCTTGATTTGACATCCGTAGGCGACCTGCGCGTCGTGATGAGGATGAAACGATAATGAAGACGACACATACACCCAGCCCTCGTGCCAGCAAAATTTACCAATTACGGTTAAAATTCCAGACTCTGCCGGGAATCAAACCCGGGACCCCTGTGACCAAAGGCCAGAACGCTAACCATTTAGCCATGGAGCCGGACATAATAATAATAATATCACGAGATCCCCACTACAGACGAAATTTGGGACAATTTCTTATGTGTCTTCTTTCAAATATCTCGGAGAAGTCATGCTATCATCTGGAGTGGACAGTAAAGCTAATTTAGAAAGAGCCACCAAACTGCAGAAAGCGTATAGTAACATGGAATCCCAAATCACTGCAATAAAAGAGTCGTATCGCATAGTACGAAACTTCGTCATTACAGCACAGTTATTTTTCCGGATGCCTCAGAAATTACATCTATAGGATGCCACTCTAAAATTGATGAATTTGAAAAACAACTACGAAAAATCCTTAGGAAAATATACGGTCCCACTCATTTAAATGGCACATTGATAATTTAAAAAAAAAACTACAGACCTGTACACAGCAACAGATAAGTTTTGCTGATGCCGTACGTAGGAGACGCTTAAAATTCTATAGTCACATCTATAGAATGGACAATAATAGACTAACTAAAAAATCTATTTATAATACTTTCAAAGAAGGTCAAGATCAACAGGTTGGAAGAAATTAAGCAGAATTTGCAAGAAATAAATGCTACAGACGTTACCGTGAACGTCATAAACACTGTGGAATTCTGCTTTCAAATCACACATTCATGGAAAAACCACTGGAAAACAGTGAATAGAAGAACGGAAAAAACACCACCGCGAATTCATGAACATATTTTTATTATTTTTGCTTTACGTCGCACCGACACAGATCGGTCTTACGGCGACGATGAGATAGGAAAGGCCTAGCAGTGGGAAGGAAGCGGCCGTGGCCTTAATTAAGGTACAGCCCCAGCATTTGCCTGGTGTGAAAATGGGAAACCACGGAAAACCAACTTCAGGGCTGCCGACAGTGGGGTTCGAACCCACTATCGTCCGGATGCAAGCTCACAGATGCGCGCCTCTAAGCGCACGGCCAACTCGCCCAGTATGAAGGGATTTTGGGAGGAGAATAAGAATAAGAAGAGGAAACCGTCGGACTATGCCAACAAGTTCAAACGCGATATTTAATTGGGCATAACGAAGAAATAATAATAATAATAATAATAATAATACATATCGTATGATCTCTTGGCTACCAAGTTAGACCTCCTGTAGTGGCGTTAACTGGATGACCTGCCTACCACTTGCGACATTCTAATTGTGCTGCTGTCTAGGAACGAAAACGGAATAATGCTACTGAACGGTTCCTATAGCTGAGTTAATTTAATATTGTCGGGTCACGCCGAGTGCACCACCAACTTGCCAACAACACTGCCATGGAAGGCAGAGACTTTTCACTGCCTTTGACTGCGACTACCTCAGCTGGAAACGAATCCGCGACTTAGGGATCATGAACTGGACACTCTACCACTGATCCACCGAGGCAACTAATATCGTGGCAGTGGAATTATTAGTCGCTTCTAGGGTATAGGGAATTATGCTGGATAAGAAACCTCAGTGGATTAAAAACAAAATTACTCATATGGAGTCTTTTGTTGTTTAAATGTCCCACTATCGGCCGTTGTACGGTGCATTCTGCCAGCCGTTACGTGAACTGTTGCTCGGTCACTGGGGATTATGGCGCCTCGCCTCGTCTTGTTTTTTGCGCCCTGGTGAATCATGAGGCCTGAGGGCCATCCCAGTCCAACTGATGTCCGCACTGACCTCTCCCAGTCTTGGCGCCGTAGCTGCAGCTGTACTCAACTACCTGCACTAATGGCCAGCTGAGATTACCGCACTCCTCCAACACCTGGCGCTTTTTACTCTCCGGAAAAACTGCTATATTCTTAGCAACGCGTTTTAATCTGATAATACGAGATGGTAGGTAATTAAATTCTCTAAAGTAACGGTTTAAAATTAAACTGCTCTTTTTAAGTGACAGGTAACACGATCTTCAACTTATCTCTGTTATTTGTGGGGTCATTGGGACCACTCCATAGCCATTTCGCGTTTTGGCCAGAGCTTTAAAACTGGGTGTTCTTCCTATTGTCTCATTTCAATACGTGATTCACTGGGATTCGAAATTTGTTCTCCTTCCTGGCCTTTTCCCAGTTTCCTTGGGGTCGGCACTTGCGTTGATTTGGCCCAGTTTTACGGCCGAATGCCTTAACTGACGGCATCCCTATGAGTAATCACTACTGCATGTTCCTGTGGTGGTTAGTATTGTAGTGTGGCGTGTTGTGTGTAGGTGAAGAGAATTATTGTACTTAGACGAACACAAACACCTAGTCCCCGAACCGGAAAAAATATGGAGTTAAAATCCACAATCTATCCGGGAATGTTACCCGATGTCCTCTGAACCGAAGACTAGAACGCTGGCATTCAGCCAAGGAACCGGGCAACACCCTTTTCTGTTGGTTAATTAAAAAATAACTGTTCGTGAAAAGATTTTTATCGTAATCATTCTACATATGTTCTATAAATTTTTGATATGTCGTTCTTTAAATTCTACAAGTACTCCCTGTGGGTGGGGGACGCAGACCAAGAATACACCCACGGTATCCCCTGCCTGTCGTAAGAGGAGACTAAAAGGGATGATTGTATTAGAACCATGAAACTACTTGTGATTAGTACCATGACGCGGGGAACACCATGGGTCGCCTTTACTTGCGAGTAGTACCACTATGTTAGGTACACAATAGGTTTGTGATTAGTAGCAGCAGAGAGTGGTTCACTGTGGGTTTCCAGTGCCTGTGATTAGTACCGCTGTGAAAACACCACCGGTATGGGCGTTGCCTGTGATTAGTACCACTATATGAGCGACGCCGTGGGTCTCCGTTGCCTGTGATTAGTACCCACTATATGAGGAACACCACGGGAATACCGGCGCCCGTGATTAGTACTCCTAGGCGAGGAACACCATGGGTTTGCGTTGCCTATGAGTGGCGCCATTATGTGAGAAACACCATAGGTCTGCGATACCTGTGCAACTTACGATATTTGTTAGTAGTACCATAATGTGTGGAACACCGTGAGTCTACGCTACTTTTGATTAGTACCACAACATGACAGATACCTTCGTTCTACTTTACTACCGAGACGTACCTTTATGAGGGGCCGTTGACCTGGATTTTGGACCCCTTTAGACAACAAGGATCCTCGATTCAGGATTGTGCTTTAGAAATAGTCCCTTTGTCAGTAATACTATTGTTTATGAGAGTTTCTGGGTCGAATCCACTGATTGTTTTAATTTCATATCCATCCATTCATTCTTCATCACATTTTTTTTCTGGTCATTGGATGATTTTTAACTTTTAAATTGTCAATACATTTCGTACCATTAGAGGCCAATGACCTAGATGTTAGGCCCCTTTAAACAAGCATCATCTTCATCATAATCAAATTGTACAAGTAGCCTACCGTAGTTCTGTTGCCCTATGATCATTGCACAGTTGCTAAGAATATTGTTTGTAGTTCATAAAACTGAATAAATAATAATAATAGCATAGTCTCAGCTGTCGTGTGCAGGCATTTTGATTTTACATAATTTAGGCTATTCCCGTGGCGGTTTCGACGTTCTGTTTTCCTCTACCATATGGCAGAGAAACCAGAACTCTATTGGGCGTACTATTGATGAATTTTTAATTCATATTGTCGGGTAAACACGAATATATCTTAAAGAGATGTTTGATAACACGCCTATATTTTGCGTCATGAAGTGCTGAATGGGCTTCTTTTGCCCTTCGAAAATCCGACCACATCTGTTGTGTTTGAACACACGATGTTGAGATCGAAGGATTGACACCGGACCACTGATGTTCATTGTAAAACATTTTTCTCTTAGGGCCGGTATTATAATAGAGGTTTAAACTTTTGGTTCAGTTTAAACTTCGGTTTATCTGTTAGTCGCGTATTATAAAACTTAATCTTAAGTTTAACTAGAGATTAATTTTACTGCCCCTCATCTACCGTTTAAACTTAAGATTAAGAATACATAACCTTACAACATGGCAGAACGAATGGATCTCGAACATACTTTTGAGGTGTTTGAAGAAATACTAAGCGATGACGAAGAAGTGGTTCAAATTGTTGAACGACCACGGGCACTACGAGTTTTCGGAGCAAGGGGTCGTCACTTTGATATATGGAATGAAAAATAATTTTTAAATAGGTTTAGGATTACAAAACAGACTTTCATAACTCTATGTCAACAAATTTGTGCTAGAATAAAACATGCAACGAAAAGGTGAGAATGTAAAAATGTTTTGAACTGTTTGAATGTCAAAAGCGTAAATTTTAGAAAATGAAGTAACTTCCTTCTATTTCAGAAATCATGCTGTACAACCCCTCAGTCAGCTACTAACAGCATTGCGGTTTTAGGCCTTCCGTAGTATGTTTATTAAAATGGGATATTTCGGAGGAATTCATAAGGCTACTGTTTCACGGACTGTATAAATATTTCTGTACTAATTGCACAAGCAATTCTATTTCCTTACAAGTAAATTTCGGACAACGTCTACTGCTTTTATCCGCCATTTCACCTACAAGAAGTAAACAAAACATTATCGATAGTCTTCTTTTCTCGCAAGTCACTGCTATCAAGATCGTATATTTCCTTCTTCACCTTAGTTTAACTTAGGCCGGTCATTATAAGACTCAACATCGGTTTAAACTCAAGTTACAGTTTAACTCAATCTTCAGTTTAAACCCTCATTATAATACCGGCCCTTAATCATATACACTGACTGACAGAGCAAATGCAACACCGAGGAGGAGTGGTTCGAAAGGGATGAAAGTTTGGGGAAAAAACAGAGACGGCACGGACGAATAATTGATGTTTATTTCAAACCGATATGCAGGTTACACAATGCGCACGGCATCGACTCAGTAGGATGTAGGACCACCGCGAGCGGCGATGCACGCAGAAACACGTCGAGGTACAGAGTCAATAAGAGTGCGGATGGTGTCCTGAGGGATGGTTCTCCATTCTCTGTCAACCATTTGCCACAGTTGGTCGTCCGTACGAGGCTGGGGCAGAGTTTGCAAACGGCGTCCAATGAGATCCCACACGTGTTCGATTGGTGAGAGATCCGGAGAGTACGCTGGCCACGGAAGCATCTGTACACCTCGTAGAGCATGTTGGGAGATGCGAGCAGTGTGTGGGCGGGCATTATCCTGCTGAAACAGAGCATTGGGCAGCCCCTGAAGGTACGGGAGTGCCACCGGCCGCAGCACATGCTGCACGTAGCGGTAGGCATTTAACGTACCTTGAATACGCACTAGAGGTGACGTGGAATCATACGCAATAGCGCCCCAAACCATGATGCCGCGTTGTCTAGCGGTAGGGCGCTCCACAGTTACTGCCGGATTTGACCTTTCTCCACGCCGACGCCACACTCGTCTGCGGTGACTGTCACTGACAGAACAGAAGCGTGACTCATCGGAGAACACGACGTTCCGCCATTCCCTCATCCAAGTCGCTCTAGCCCGGCACCATGCCAGGCGTGCACGTCTATGCTGTGGAGTCAATGGTAGTCTTCTGAGCGGACGCCGGGAGTGCAGGCCTCCTTCAACCAATCGACGGGAAATTGTTCTGGTCGATATTGGAACAGCCAGGGTGTCTTGCGCATGCTGAAGAATGGCGGTTGACGTGGCGTGCGGGGCTGCCACCGCTTGGCGGCGGATGCGCCGATCCTCGCGTGCTGACGTCACTCGGGCTGCGCCTGGACCCCTCGCACGTGCCACATGTCCCTGCGCCAACCATCTTCGCCACAGGCGCTGCACCGTGGACACATCCCTATGGGTATCGGCTGCGATTTGACGAAGCGACCAACCTGCCCTTCTCAGCCCGATCACCATACCCCTCGTAAAGTCGTCTGTCTGCTGGAAATGCCTCCGTTGACGGCGGCCTGGCATTCTTAGCTATACACGTGTCCTGTGGCACACGACAACACGTTCTACAATGACTGTCGGCTGAGAAATCACGGTACGAAGTGGGCCATTCGCCAACGCCGTGTCCCATTTATCGTTCGCTACGTGCGCAGCACAGCGGCGCATTTCACATCATGAGCATACCTCAGTGACGTCAGTCTACCCTGCAATTGGCATAAAGTTCTGACCACTCCTTCTTGGTGTTGCATTTGCTCTGTCAGTCAGTGTATTATCTTCATTTTGGTCCGTATTGATACAATTACAATATAGAAAGGATCCACCTAACCAATACATAATTTATTCTGTGATTAATTATACATTACAGTGTGGTGTGGGACTAGTTTCGACCAAGTATTGATCATCTTCAGCCACTCATAGTAAAAAGTTGACGAAGTATCAATCCTGTTATTTACAAACAGTGATGAAACATGTATCTAAAAACGTTTTCGTGCACTTATTAAACATATGGTGGTGTATGATGTTAATCCTCAAGAAGTAGGATTTTTGTGACTTAATGACGTCTGACAATAAAAGTAAAATAAAATGTGTATTTTTGACATCATACTTTTTATCAACTGTCAGACGTCATTAAGATACAAAAATCCTACTTTTTAAGGTTTATAAGTTTTTAACATCATATAATGTCACCATATGTTTCATAAGTGCATGAACGTGTTCTTAGATATTTAATCATTGTATACAACAGGATTGATACTTTATAATTTATTTTACTATGAGTGGCTGAAGATGATCAATAATTGTTCGAAACTAGTCCCACACCGCACTGTGATGTATAATTAATCACAGAATAAATTATGTATTTATTAGGTGGATCCCTTTTCTTATTATATTGTAATATGTCTCAGCTACGGCATGAAAAAGATTTCTATTATTTATTATTAACTGAAACTCCTTTTCCCGGTCTAGAAAGCCAAGAATAACGGCCGAGAGCATTCGTCGTGCTGACCACAGGACACCTCGTAATCTGCAGGCCTTCGGGCTGAGCAGCGATTGCTTGGTAGGCCAAGGCCCTTCAAGGCCTGTAGTGCGATGGCGTTTGGTTTGGTTTGGTTTGGTTTGGTTTGGAAACTCCTTTTAAATGTAATTTTGAAGTGCCAGTCAACAGTTGTCACACGTTAGAATTACGGTGGGTTCCTAATCCATTCATTTTGTCAATAATATTAGTACAAATGCGTATATTTTAATGCGAATTGATTTGTTTTTATATCTTGCTATTTCCTCTACAACGTAATACGCGAACACTCAGCATTGGCTGCAACAGTGAACCCAGTAACTCTGCTTCTTTCGTACTAAACTTGAGTCGCATACTAATTCATGTAATTCTTCTTGTTACATGCGATACACAGCATTACCGGTAGAAGCGGGATTATTATTGACGGATTCACTTGAATATTTAACTGAGCTACTAGAACCACCACTGCCGACACTTGGTGAACCAAGTAAGGGAAAATAGAATTTTCAGAGTAAATGTAAGGGACTAGCTGGATGACTGAGTGTGCTCTAAAATAATAAACACTGGATTTAGTTTTTTAGGTCACATCTCACACTTTTGTCTTGGGAAAAAGTACATCCATAGGCATGATCTGAAGGCATAAGATTGATAGGATGTTGAAATAGACTGAAAAAGTGAATCTATAGGGTGACTGGCACAGACTTTGTCGACCTTTCGCTAGGCTAATCTACGAAGCAAAGCAGAACCATCTCCATACATGGCCCTTAAAGGAGTGGAAGGTTAAAAGCTTCCACTTTCCATAACCTCAGCACAAAGTAGACGAGAGTGGTTAGGTCAATGCCTGCCCTCCTGTGCTCTCACGAATTAATCTGGTACTCATTTTTTGTGCTTGATGAGTGAATCGCAGGGTCATGTACCGCTCAGGAAGTGGAAATATAGCTTTTTAAAATGTTTTGACTTCCTGTCGGGGAATCGAACCCATGTCCTTCCGAATGAACCGAACATGGCTTTACTGCCTCGGCTAGTCAAACCCGAGGTTAATCTACATGGGTAAAAAATGAATATCTAGTTGAAAATTCTCTCGAATGGCGTTAGCTTTTATTCAATTACCAAACACCTATCTATCATATAAACCAGCATTCAAAGAAGCTTTTTTTTTTTTTTTTTTTTTTTAAGAAGTTGTTTTACGTCGAACCGACACAGATAGGTCTTATGGCGACGATGGAAGAGGAAAGGGCTAGGATTGAGAAGAAGCGGCCGTGGCCTTAATTAAGGTACAGCCCCAGCATTTGCCTGGTGTGAAAATGGGAAACCACAGAAAACCATCTTCAGGGCTGCCGATAGTGGGGTTCGAACCCACTATCTCCCGAATGCTGGATACTGTCCGCACTTAAGCGACTGCAGCTATCGAGCTTGGTGGTCCCGGTTCGAACCATTCAACTCGCTAACTGGTCCCGCAAGCATTCCGTTGAGTAATAGAGGAGAGATCCAATCTGCTCGACCAGATTGGATAAATTTCTTGTTATTTAAGATAATTTTACAACTACTTACGTGATTCATACACGAGCATTAAAACAGAAGATTAAAAGAGGGAGAGACTTCCTGCTAGAGATAAACAGCAGGCGGTTTTTAATTGAGATCTCGCATATACCTTGAACAGTTGCACAGTGGCCTTGCTCACACCTCCTTCATGTTGCCAGTCGTGACGTCATTAACCCCTCTCGTCTTCGCGACTGGGTGCGGTAAACTTGAACTACCCACGTAATCTTCTGGTGCAGTCACTTCACAGAAGGTTGGCGACCTACGTGGGGTATTTTTTTTCCCCTCGAGCCACTGCCGGAGGTTCCGCGCCAGTATAATCTTCGTACCGATTGAGTTGGCTGCGCGTTCCGGGCTGTGTAGCTGTTAGCTTGCATTAGGGAGATGGTGGGTTCGATCTCCACTGTCGAGAATCCTGAAGATGGTTTTCCATGGTTTCCCATTTTACTTTAACGGATTTCACGGGTGCCACTCCCTTTCCAGTCCCATCTCATTGTCGCCAAAAACCTACCTATAAACGCCAGTGCGACGTTCAACCACTAGTCACAACGTCTCCGCCCAATTCCTTGTTCCCCTCTCCGGTTACCGAATGCAGAGGTGTAGAGTCACAGTGTAGAGCCGTGGCCACCAGTCCTCTGCTCAATGATCGGCCGGAATACAGAGCTGAAGAGCTACGAACTAGCCGTGGTCACACTTAATTCTGCACCCGCCGACCTCCTTTTACAAGGAGTCTATTTGATCGTATCGGAAATCTTAAATCACCGCGAGAAGTGTTGACTCCCAGAAAATGTTAGGGTCACGAAAAACGTGAAATTCATCCAGCTATCTCCTTCAGGAGTATGATTTATTCGTTTTTTAAAGTAATTGTGTAGTATAAATTTTGACAAGTTTAGGAAACAGTAAGGGAATTTTCCAGGCAACCCCACCACTAATTTGAAAATTTTCCCCAGGATTTCTACACCTTTCTTTTAGCAAATGCCGTGGTAAACTTGTTATATAAAGTCTCAGGATACCTTCTACAACATATACTCAGGTTAATTAGAGCAAGATCATTTTCAGATGGAATACGAGGCAATTCATCAAGATATTCCGAAATGAAGGAGCAGAAACAAAAAAATTATATATCCCTCAGGTATTATTATTTTTCATCATAAAGCTCGTTCAGTGATGAGGTTGGAGGTGTTAGTGCTGGTAGTTCAAATTAACTTATTAGAATGTTGGTTTTTTTTTTTTTACTAGTAACATCTTAGGATATTATTAATGAACCTTGTTGCTCTGATGTACCATAAATGCCGGAAATGTTTTGCTCCCCGCTGGGATGTTCTTTCAAGCAGGTTCCTTTTGGTAGTCCAGTCAGGTACACCATTACACGGTGTTTATGAGCCATATGTCTCGCTTGCATGACCTGCTCATCAGTTACTTCTTGGAAGTACAGTAAATGGTGCTACTCTTTTTAGTCTGGAATGCATAAGGTGATCGATTTCTTTTTCTTCTTTTTTCGTGGAAAACAACCTGGGAAAAATCCCAAGTTCTTCATGGTCCATTTTGTACGATCAACTGAGCCTTCAAGGGCATCTGTACGTTGAAGTTCATTCAATAAAGTTACAGTTTGGGTTCCCGCTTCTTTGAACGGAGTAAGATTTCCTGCATACAAAAATATATAATATTTTCATGTTTCCACAAGAAAAATATATTTAAATATGGCAGCACCATTGCCATTCCCCTTCAGCTGTCAGTTAGCATTACATTTCTAAAGTGATATTTTAAAAATCTTTATGTAAATTACACTCTTCTTAGGTAGCATAAGTTCAAATTCAGTACACTGCCTGAAATCTGCGAGGAAGATTGAAAAACTTTTATTATTTCCTGAATTGGTACAAGCCACGTCCACATTTCTGAGGGGAAAGATATATTGTTTTATAAGAGCCTATTTGAAGAGGTAAAACAATTTTTGTTAAATTTATAGGGTACTAGTGTTATTAACTTGCACTTAAAAGGATTATGACTCATAAAATACTATCTTCCGTGAAAATTGTACCTTAAATTGTGGCAGAAATTTTAATTTTTAAATGTTACGTATTGCTATTTGTATCCGTGCTGATATATATATTGGTTATTATGCATGCATTTTTCTCTACCTGATATTAAAAGCTGGAAAAAGTTTGGTAGTTTTGGAAGAAATGTTTTCTTAGACATGAGCCTACAAAATGGACCTTAAAAACATGCAGGTTTCACGTCCCGCTGCCCTTCTGGGAAGCTGGAACTATGCAGAGAACCATTGACATTTGTAGACGGCTATTACACAAAATAATTAAATAATTGCCTGAATAAATTGATATATTAGTGTACCTTCTATGAAACTCGTGCATGAATCATGATTTATGTTTTATCGTTACAAGGTCAGAATTACCCCATTTTTGACGAAATACGATCGAAACCTCTGTATTCCAAAATCTGACATCGAAGGCTGTTGTTTCTATTGATTTGTACAATGAACTTACCTTTTCTTTTTAGGTTGGTACCCATATTGTAAGAAGTATGACTGACTAGAGTCGAGTAGCCTATTTGCTTTGTAATTCAGGGGTTGTTGCTAGAGTTTTCATCTTAAATTACTTCACTTACCTTACATCACGCAAACTACCCAGATAATATAAATAAATAGGAAAAGAAACTGGCCCAAAATCACACACAACAAATTTCTCGCTTACTTCTTGTATTTGAAATGTCTTCTTCTTCTTCTTCTCTGTGACCTTTCCCAATGTTTTTGGTTGGCGTGTGATGTGGATTTGGCCCAGTTCTACGGCTGAAAGCCCTAACGCCAACCCTATGTGAAGGACTTCTTGAATTAGAAACACATACATAACATTTTCCATAAACATTGCTTAAAATAATTTAAAAAAAAACTAAAACATTTTCTTATTTAATTTTAGGACAGTGGACTTACGTCAAATGCCCAAACGTAACTTGAAGAATTTTGAAGTTCTAGCTGCAACGACTTCAGTAGTACGAAAACATAAAGTTGACACCTTTAATATTGACGAGACAGGACACTGTAACTCCCCTTAAGTTTGGCTTGATTTTATCTTCGTATAGGCAACAGCATCTATGAGTTCCCTGGATGGTATTCTGGGAATCAGTAATAATAATAATAATAATAATAATAATAATAATAATAATAATAATAATATTGAGAAAGACCTTAGGACATGAAAAAAGAAAGGATGGCACATGAGCGAATAGGAGAAATGATCTAGACAAACAGAGATCACAGACACCTACGTAAGAGGAAAAAAATGAAATGGCGTATGGCTTTTAGTGCCGGGAGTGTCCGAGGACATGTTCGGCTCACCAGGTGCAGGTCTTTTGATTTGACTCCCGTAGGCGACCTGCGCGTCGTAATGAAGATGAAATGATTATGAAGACGACACATACGTACACCCAGTCCTCGTGCCAGCGAAATTAACCAATGGTGGTTAAAATTCCCGACCCTACCGGGAATCAAACCCGGGACCCCTGTGGCCAAAGGCCAGCACGCTAACCATTTAGCCATGGAGCCGGACTACGTAAAAGGAGACTGAAGTTTTATGGACGAGAGTCGACTAACAAAGAAAATCTTTAACTACATCATCAAATTAAAAGCAACTACTAAGTGGGGACAAGAAACGAGAAAAGGCATGGAGGAAGTTGGCATCCGAAAGAAATCTTTAACAGAGATATGTTCCGAGCTAAAACTGATAAATTCAAGGGGTTCCAGGAAAAAGCCAACGACCGTAGCCGTGTTGAAACACCGGATCCCGTGAGATCTCTGAAGTTAAGCATCATTGGGCGTGGTCGAGATTTGGATGGGTTCCCACGCGCTGTTGGTGGGGGCTAAGAGAATGGAGGAACGGAAAGAAACTGGCCACCCTACCGTACGTAAACCCTATCTCAGGCACACCTCTGCGGGGGTTCGGAGCTGCCTTCGGGCAGAATACACCCCCACCCCCACCCGGAAAAACAAAATGAAAAGTCCAAGAAACATGTGGTCAGAGGAGAGGGAGAGGAACCACATCGAAAAGATGAAGTTCTGGGAGGAGAAAAAAGGCTAACCAGCAAGTCAGTTGCTTACCATGATCCAATGTAGGCCAAAATCGAAGAAAGGATAATAAGAGGTTTTACGACCCACTAATTACTTATGGTCATCGAAGACGTTGCTGTGACAGAAATGTGTTCCACAAGAGTTCTTTTACATACCTGTAATACGACGCCGGCATATTTGAGCACTTTCAAACACCAATTGACGGAACCAGGATCGAACTTGCTGTCTGAGCCTCTCGGTCCATAGACTATTATTATTCTTGACTCGTTATGTCCAACTAAGGAGCGTGTTTGAACTTATTTGCACTGTTGTTCTTTCTTCTTCTTCTCTTCCCTATTATTATTATTATTATTATTATTATTATTATTATTATTAGATACTTCAAAGAAGACCGTAAATATGTTTGGGACGATCTGTGAAGGGACTAGGAAATCTTCGTGATCATCACAGCGTCACAAAAATCTGTGAATCTTTTATTCGAGTACTATTAGTTCAATCCTTCTCTAAACATCGAACATTCTTTTCTTTATTATTTCAAATTGAAGTCTATATAGGAGATGATGTACTGTCGAAGGACAGGCAGTTTATTGTTCGCTTGGCTCCTGTTAAATAGAAGATTTATTTGATTATACAGTTATTTAACACGTCTCTAATGAATTCAGTGATGTCATTGTCAGCCTTGATGTTATTGAGTGTTTGTCGAATCTCATGTTTTGCTGATTGATCAAGGTTTTGTCCAGTGATTTAGGCTCGTGATATATTGTTCTATCATTTGTCGAAGTGGTGCCAATCATCATGTGAACGTGTCTGTCTATAAATTTGAAACTAGTTAGCGACAAGTGGAGTCAACGAGGAGGATCACGTTGTTACCAAGTGATTCAGCTGAAATACACTGGTCCTTAAGTTTGTTCAGTTCTTCCGGATTCTATATGTTTTTGAATGAAAGCAGAGAATGCTCTCGTTTTCACAAACCTTCAGCTTTGATTCGTAACATACTGAAGTTACCGATATACGGTATGCAGTGAAACATACGACACTGAAATTTATTGTTGTCAATTAGCTGTCCACGTTCCCTAGCAACGAAGTACAGTCGAATTTCGATATCTCGAAGTGCTTGTGGAAGTTGAATATCGAATATTCGAGGTATAGTATAACGTGCATACTTCTTCGGCTCCACCAATACCATTACATTTTCTCTGCATCTACAAGTTGGTGTTTTGAAACCAGCTTTATTATGCCTTTATAGGGTACTACACTCATTGTAGGAAGTGGACAAGAACTTGATGAATTGCTCTCTAGAGTGACAATCATTAGTTCGGATTTAGGTCTAGAAATTAACATGAAAAAGACCAAACTAATGGTTATCAACCGACAAAGTCAAATCCCAATCCAAATAACAGGATGTCTGAAAGATCTGGAGTTGGTGAATGATTGTGTATATCTGGGCTCCATAATCAGTAACACGGGAAATTGTGATATAGAAATAAAACGACGGATTGTCCTAGATCGTGCCGCAATGGCTAAACTCACAAAGATCTGGCAGAACCTGGCATTATCCAAAACAGTGAAAATAAGATTGGTGGAGTCACTGGTGTTCTCTGTTTTCCTATACGGCTGTGAGACCTGGACTGTGAAGGCTAGTGACAAGAACCGAATAGATGCCTTTGAGATGTGGTGTTGGCGGAGAATGCTCCGTATACCATGGACAGAAAGAAGAACAAATGCCTCCATTATAGAAGAACTGAGCATCACAAAATGTTTATCTTCCCGCGTTAGTGAAAGTTACCTCCAGTTCCTGGGACACATTTTGAGGAGACAAGGAGACAATTTAGAAAAGACCATTCTGCAAGGCAAAATTGAAGGCACCAGACCAAGAGGCAGAACAACAAGTAGATGGTTAGACCAAGCAAAGAAGATCACCGGTCTACCTCTTCACAATATCTTAAGAAGAGCTGAAGACCGCTCAGCATGGAAAAATCTCGTTAAGGATGCAGTTACTAACGAAGTGAAGAAATGAGGTCACGACGCTCAGCAATGAGTAAACCGACTGATGATGATGATGATGAGGGTACATTCTCATTTTGGATTCTTACAAATTCGTACTGAAGAAAAGTTAGTAATTTTCCTTTGTCGTTTTCGTTGTGACAATTTCTCTAGCATATTGACAGCACTAAACACGTCCTTACCAAAGGATGACTGTCCTTGAGTAAAGCTGCGAAATGTGGCCAAATCTTAACCAACCTAACAGGCCAGGAACTCGGAACTAATAAGAGACAATCCCGTACTATCAGCGGCTTGCTGAATGTTGCGAAGTAGCATATCAAAGCTGGATTTTAAACTGATGTCATAAGCGGCCATTCGTGATGTGATGTTCAGTACCGTCAAGGTGCTATGGCATGCGGCTAGTCAAACAGTACGCTCTGGCTAAAATGTAGAAATTGCTTATACTTACTGTACATAACGAGACGACTTAAGTTCAGGTTCCTTCTAGTGGAATTAGTTTTTCGTGGGGATAATGTGTACGCATAATTTCGAGTTACAGAAACACATTTTACATCTGGGCTTAAAATATCGTTCGAGGTATAGAAAAAGTCGAGTAATAGAACATCGAGTTATATAACATGTGAAACATTCCAGTATTCGTGAGATAGGAGGTTCGAACCCCACTGTCGGCAGCCCTGAAAATGGTTTTCCGTGGTTACCCATTTTCACACCAGGCAAATGCTGGGGCTGTACCTTAATTAAGGCCACGGCCGCTTCCTTCCAACTCCTAGCCCTTCCCTGTCCCATCGTCGCCATAAGCCCTATCTGTGTCGGTGCGACGTAAAGCAACTAGCAAAAAAAAAAAAAAAAAAAAAAAAAAAAAAAATGTAGTGTTAGGGACCGGATTTTTGTGTTATATGGAAGTGCGAAATATGTACGTAAAGTGTAGTAAATAGCAGTGACATGTCATTAACATGTAATATTCATAAAATATGTAATAGGTATTAATGCATTAAATTTATAAAAAATGTTCGCATATTCCTTTAATTATGACTTATGGTAATGATGTGAGACAAAAAGAATTGTTGTAAATATTTCCATATTTTATGACAAAGTCATCATTGTTACTTTAGATAAGTTATATAGTCTACTATTTTCTAATTTGATAGTATTAAATAATCAAATTAAAGGCATAATTCAAATACTTGTATGAGAGAAAGGCGCCTGGTCTTGTATGGGTAGCCGAACCTAACTCGCATGGGTCCCTGCAGACTTACCAACAGGTCGCTGTGGCAGGTAGAGGGAAGGCATCCAGGAACAAATGGATCTCTTCGGTCAAGTCGGATCTGGAACAACTAGCGATCCCGCATGAGTCCCTGCATGACCGCCCACAGTTTCGGCAAGCCATACAGCGGGGAATTTTTCCAACGTCACTTACGAATAGGAAAAACACGGGGACCAGCAGATCTATGTGGACGGATGAAGGAAAGCTGGTTCACAGCCAGAAAATGAAGGAATACTGGAAGAGGAGAAAACAGAAGGCCCATGTGACGAGAAAATACGAGCCCCGTGATCCTCAGTGGGCCTAGACGAAAAAAGAAGAAGAATGATATTGAACTGTAAATCGCGGTGTATTAGACAACGTATTGTTGTAAATAACTTTCTGTCGCCCTCATGCCCTGAAAATGAAACAAATGAATGTTACTAAATTATTGAAAATGAAAACCTACAACCTGTTTTCCAGTCATTGACCGGGTCAGGAATGGAATGAATGAAGCAGATATAGGCTATTAGTACGATGGGGTCGCCACTCCCAAAGTGATTTATTAATAACTGATAGATTCTATGAAATGAGAATGGAGAGTGTTGCTGGAATGAAAGATGACAGGGAAAACCGGAGTCTGCGGAGAAAAACCTGTCCCGCATCCGCTTTGTCCAGCACAAATCTCACATGGAGTGACCGGGATTTGAACCACTGTATCCAGCGGTGAGTGGCCGACGCGCTGCCGTCTGAGCCACGGAGGCACTTACTAAATTATTAATTAACACAAATAGTACGGTAACATTTTTATAATGATGCGCAGTGTGTCACGAAGTACTTCTCCATGTTTTCCATTGTGATGTTTTAGCGCTGAGCCGATGAAATTCTCTTGTAGGCTAAGAAGGACCGTTGAACATGGCAAGAAGTCACCGGTACATATTTTAAAAGATAAGACTAGCTAGTTATCATGTGAGGCTCTTCTTGTTCACCATTAATGATGTTGCAAACAGATAGAGAGAGAGCTTGAATAACGTAGATTTCATTTCAAGACTGCATGGAGCTTCTTAGAAACTCTGACCAATGAAAGGCACCTAGCCATCCTAGATTCTGAGAAAGGATTAGCGCTGTAGTATTTCACAAACAGAGTGTTAGAAATTCCACTTTTAAAGGAATTTTAAAGCCAACTTCAGCAATTGAAATATATTTTATAAGAGATGAAATGCTCCAATTATTTGGCTATAGTCTGAAAATTAAACGATCTGACACAACTTTTAATTTTTCTCATTAATTACCTAGATATGTACAAACATGTTACATTCTTTACATGCTATGTAAAAGTATGTAATATTACTAAGAATATGTAAAAATATATCAAATGAAACACAGGTATAACCATAATTAGAACCATAAGTCGCCGACTTTTCATTTCCAGTTGTGTGCAACTAAAGAAACGTAATATGTACCTACATAAGGGTCCGCATTACTGGTTGCGTGTTACTATTTGCTAGTCCGGCTCCATGGCTAAACAGTTAGCTTGGTGGCCTTTGGTCACTGGGGTCCCAGGTTCGATTCCCGGCAGGGTCGGGAATTTTAACCATCACTGGTTAATTTCGCTGGCACGGGGGCTGGGTGTATGTGTCGTCTTCATCATCATTTCATCCTCATCATGATGCGCAGGTTGCCTACGGGTGTCAAATCAAAAGACCTGCATCTGGTGAGCCGAACTTGTCCTCGGACACTCCCGGCACTAAAAGCCGTACGCCATTTCATTTAATTTACTATTTGCTTACATTTACGTGTATAAACATCATGGTTTATAATACTAATGTTAGCAATTCAAATTCAGAGCTAAAATGAAGAAGGGATTGCGACTGTGTTCCTATGAAGTATCAGTGCATTACTGTTAACGTTTTCATTATGACCTTACGTATGTCTGGATAATTAATTGTTCTGCTTCGAATTTTATTATGAGTTTGGGATGTCCCTTTGCTTCCTTCTGTTTTATCATTGTAATCTGCAGTGACGGGACCACCCTACCAGTTTGCCGATAAGCTTGACAGCCAAGCATTGGGCACAAAACTGTAATCTGTACGGTTCGTTAGGTAAAATGCGAACACAAAAAAACAGACACACAAAGCACACGAGGAGACTAGAGGGAGGTGGGGGGGGCTGGTTATTCTGTCAATTTGGCAGCGCTGTTCGCTCATCCATGGCTGGAAGGCTGGCGGTGACTCACAGTACTCATTGGGGGCTGAGAGTTACAGACTTCCCCCTCTCTTTCCTCTCTTTACACCTGTACAGGTTAGGCTGTAAGGACGTGGAACTAGGTATTTACTGCCATGGGAAAGACTCAAAACTGTGGATCGTCGTGCGAAATTGAACCTTGTGGTTAGCAGTGCGTGACTAGAGGATGCCGCCGTGGAATCGGCAGAGGTCGTTGTGCAAGAGGTAGACAGGTATTCCTAACCTCCCCGCTCATTACGTCAGTTGGCGAGGAATCAGAAGCTCTCTTGTCTATCGTGACGTGATAGCTCGTGGCTAAATCATTCTCCCGCTGCTGCAATTTTATAGTTGATTTCCCCGTCGAATCCTTGACAAAGAAAAAATAATTCACTCGGTAATTAGGGAAACGTTACACATGCAAAGTAATCTTCACATCTAGATGGCAGAGAAAAGAAAAGTATTCGGTTACGAATAAAAAGGCATTCTGCTACTGGTGTACTGGTTTACTGGCTGTCCTTGTGAGGCTCGGGACAAGGTGAAGGCCCCTGCTGAAGACAATGGGGGCTCTTCCATGAGCTATAGTCTTTGCAAATAATATTTTTATACTTCAGAAACACTTGATTTATGAATGTACTTATTGATTCTGTCTATGATAATCTGGACATAACTGTTCAGCTGTTAATTGAATATCGCACATAATCTATTTTCTTTCAAGGCAATCAAAGAAAGAGAAAACTAATTGGTAGAAGAAAGGAAAAAGTAAATGACGGACCGGCACTCCTCGAACCAGAGACGGCCGCGTGGATATCGGGGACACTGAGGTGGTGGTGTTTATTGTTTTAAGAGGAAATACAACTAGGCAACTATCCTCTATACAACACTAATCGGAGGGCAAAATTGGAAGAGATCCGACACTTCAAAAATGAAGGTATTGGCCAAGGAAAGACAAGGGCCAAGGGTGTGAAAACGAATGACACCGTAGGCCTCGAATGCTCTAATACCGGCGGAGTCGGAAAAAAAAAACAAGAGTTGACCAAGGGAGTTCGGATAGGATAGATGAAGATGGAGAGCCTGGCGCAAGTAAATCGAAGCATTACCGGGACTCAGCTAAGGACCCCGTGGTCGCCAACCCACTCATGTAAGTTAAGGGCCTCTAGGGCCTTTTGTTTTTTGTCGCCTCTTACGACAGGCAGGAGATACCGTGGGTGTTCGGGGACACTGGGCACAGGACCAGCGCGACATTTTACGTTCAGACGTCTAATAAATTTAACCACAGGGATTGTAGAGTAATTTTTAAACTATACTCGTATCAAATCCAGACAGCTGTAGTTAGAAAACAATCGAGGCGATGATCTCAAAAAGAGTTAGGCAAGGTTGCGGACTTGCCCCTCTCCTTCAACCTGCATGTCAAACAAGTTGTGAAAGAATTTGCTAAAGTTAACAGGTGTGGCGTCAAGGTAAATGGAGTGCAATTTACCACTGTTAGATCTGCTGATGATATAGCTGTCATTGCAGAAGAGTCACCATAACCTGCAAGAGGCCTTTAAACATACGAAAGAGAAATAAAATAAAATCTGTAATATGATAATTAAGACCTAAATTTCGTTGCCGTATGTCTTATTCGAGTCGGTGCACTGAATAAATAAATAAATAAATTACATAAAATAAAAAGAATGTAATGCATCCGTGGTGGTAATCAGAAGGCTGGTTCTGGTTAGAAAGTGACAACTTACAGCTAATAAAATCGTTTGCTTAGCTTTTGGCAATTCCATAAAATCATGGAAATATCGAAGGAAAACGAGGATAGCACAAGGGCAACCAACATTTAACAAAAAGAAAATTCTACCGACATCTAAAACAGTGTCGCTAAGAACACGGAACACATTTATAATCCAATAGTTTTTACGACTGCAAAACCGCGGGAATATAAATTGTGTGTTTTTTTGTTTTGTTTTTTAATTTAAAGAATCCTCCCATAGAGCAGCAGTCACCAAAAACCTACGTATAGCCTTACCATGATCCTTTACCGTTAACAAAGAATATATTGCCAAGCTCGGAGGCGTATCTAAGGTAGCAAATCGTAAACGTAGTTAGAGGAGCTTAAATGTATTATTATTACCGAGCAAGTAGCTGTGCTGTTTGGGTCACGCAGCCATCGGCTTGCATTTGGGAGATGGGGGGGGTTCGAAACCACTGTCGGCAACCCTGAGAATGGTTTTCTGTAGTTTCCTATTTTCACACCAGGCAGATGTTAGGGCGGTATCTTAATTAAGGGCACGGTCGCTTCCATCCTACTCCTAGCCCTTTCTTATCCCATCGTCGCCATAAGACCTATCTGTGTCGGTGCGACGTAAAGCAGATTGTAATATATTATTATTATTATTATTATTATTATTATTATTATTATTATTATTATTATTATTATTATTATTATTATTATTGCCGACTCGTTGGCTGAATGGTTAGCGTACTGGCATTCAGTTCAGAGGGTCCCGGGTTCGATTTCCGGCCGGGTCGGGGATTTTAACCTTCACTGGTTAATTCCACTGGCCCAGGGGCTGGCTGTTTGTGCGGTCCGCAAACATCCCTGAAACTCACACACCACACATAACACTATCCTCCACCATAATAACACGCAGTTACCCACACATAGCAGATGCAGCCCACCCTCGTTGGAGGGTCTGCCTTACAAGGGCTGCACTTTTCTAGAAATAGCCACACGAAATTTATTATTATTATTATTATTATTATTATTATTATTATTATTATTATTAATTTACCGAGCTCGATAGCTGCAGTCGCTTAAGTGCGGCCAGTATCCAGTAATCGGGAGATAGTGGGTTCGAGTCCCTCTGTCGGCAGCCCTGAAGTTGGTTTTCCGTGGTTTCCCATTTTCACACCAGGCAAATGCCGGGGCTGCACCTTAGTTAAGGCCACGGCCGCTTCCTTCCACTTCCTAGGCCTCTCCTATCCCATCGTTGCCATAAGACCTATCTGTGTCGGTGCGACGTAAAGCAAATAGCAAAAAATAAATAAAAAAAATAAAAAAAATATTGATTTATGCTCAGTCTGTGAAAAAATTTAATCCTTACACAAGTGCTGATTGTTGCTGACGTGAATAAATAAAAGTACTGTATCTATATTGTTTCCCAGTGGTATTAACAAGTGGTTAGGTATTGATGTTTTTGTTCTCCTCGTTCAACTTCGCCTTATGCTCATATCAGAGTATGAAATGTCTGGTCATCTGGTTTCTGTAGCAGTTCTCTTTAAAAGAAAGTACCTCATGACCGTCTGGGATTCGCGAAGTATGTCATGGGGTCGCGAAACCCATTAATTAACAATTATTATTCTACGAAGAACACTTCTCTTTTTTTTATAATGAGATACCGGAGCATCCCAATGTCGTGTCGAATTCAGATGAGACAGTACTGTTATCCTTGACTGTAATAATTTCGTCCTTTCTATGATATAAATTGTAATTGTTCCCATTTCATTGTGTGCTGGAATCCATTTAGTAAACCAGGCGAGTTTTCCACCTCGGTAAATCATAGTGTATCTTTTAAAAATATTGTTGTTGCTTTCACGTCCCACTAACTACGGTTTTCGGGAACGAAGAGGTGTCGGAATGTTGTCCCGCAGGAGATCTTATTTGTCGATAAACCTACCGACAGGAAGCTTGCGTATTTTAGCACAAGCTGGCGTACTTTAGCACTTTTAAATTCATAAGAATACCATTGTTTATAGTGTTTGTGGATTTAGAAAAAGCCTCCGATAATAATGGAATATGTTAATGAAGATTATGGCGAGTGCTGGTCTAGATTTCAGAGACAGAAGAGTAGTATATGAACTGTATAGAAACTAAACAGGCATCATAAACATGAATGGTAAAGCACAAAACATTTACGTACATAAAGGAGTACTACAGGGATGTACGTGTAATTTGTCACTACCGAACGAGCTGGCTGTGTAGTTGGGGTCGCGCAGCTGTGAGCTTGCATTTGGGAGATAGTGGGTTCGAATCCCACGGCTGGCAGTCCTAAAGATGGTTTTTCATGGTTTCCTATTTTCGCACCAGATGAATGAAGACCACGGCTGCTTCTTTGTTAGTCCTTCCCCTTTCCTATTCAATCGTCGCTGAAAATCCTATCTGACTTAGAGGGACGTAAAGCTGTTTAAAAAAAAATGTCTACCTTTAGCAAGATCCTGCTGTGAACTTCGGTATTATGGTGTTAGAAAGCTACTCAGTCGACGTTTGGAGCTTGAAACGAAGGTGCAGCTGTTCGACTCCTTGTTAAAGTCGTCGTGTAGCCTGCTTGGTAGCATTTTGTTTTACAATCCAGTAGCAAATGCCGCGAATTGTTAAACAACAACTAGTTGATGAATAAAATATCTAGCGCTAGCCATGAACTTCTGTGCATTCTTCCGTGCAGTAGCTGAGACTTCTCTCGGAACGACCAAGAATTGTATTGAAAATTAGGTTGCTACAATATTCTTTTACTTTTATTTGTTGTCGCCGTCATGGTTTGCGGAGTAGAATTATAACCTCCACTCCAGCTGATTGGGATGCGATGCTCCACTTTTACTATGGAGGATTTATATCCTGGAACAGTGTCGAGTTAACCCACATTTTGTCATCCTAGAAGTAGTTTTCTGTACCGGTACTTTACATTACTACTACTACTAATACTAGGCTGCATGGCCTTTGGTTCGACTCCCGGCCGGGTCAGGGATTTTAACCTTAATTGGTCAATTCTGATGACTCGTGGTCTGGGTGTGTATGTGTGCCGCTTTCAGCGTTACAATTTATCACAACAAGGGCGCTATCCTAACAGACGCTCACGTCGCTTATAGGCGTCAGCTCGAAAGATATGCACCAGGCCTCTCCGGGGGCCACACGTCTACTACTACTACTACTACTACTACTACTACTACTACTTTTTACAGGTGGCTTTACGTCGCACCGACACAGATAGGTCTTATGGCGACGATGGGATAGAAAAGGGCTAGGAGTGGGAAGGAAGTGGCCGTGACCTTAATTGAGGTACAGCCCCAGCATTTGCCTGGTGTGAAAATGGTAAACCACGGACAACCACCTCCAGGGCTGCCGAGAGTGGGGTTCGAACCCACTATCCCCCGACTGAAGGCTCACAGCTGCGCGCCTCTAACCTCATGGCCAACTTACTCGGAACTACTACGATGCATATGTTTCCGCTGCTTCCTTCTCAATAGTCCCTAATAAGTTAGAGTTACTTCTGAACACTGACAAACCGGGACCGCTTATAATTCTGTGCCAATCTTCAGTGTAATGTTTTTTTGGTTTTTTTTTTTTTAAGTTTAGGTCAAGTAAACCTTTGTGATCAGTGCGGTGACTTGTTCTTCATTCGCTGCTAAATGTCTGCCGTGATCATTTTAAGAACTCTGAGACCACTTTATAAAGTGTAACCGCTATTTCCTACAGATCAGTTTCCTGTTCAGAGGTAGATGCTTTTCACACCATCCAAGAGTAAACTTTATATCGTTCTCCTGTGGACAGGTTTTCACTGAGCAAATAATACTGGCATGCAAACTGGACGTTGTGTTATCTTTTTTTTTTCCCCAGTAATATGAGCAACATTGTGCTTTACCGACCTCGAAGTGGGATAGACTCCTCGCGAATTAATTTTGTCGGGTAAACTCGAAAGCGCGGGCTCAAGCCCTTTATGCGCCAGCATTTATGATGTGAAAGGTCAAGGTTTTTGTCTGCACATGAAAAATTTACTACCTCTTCAGACCATGTCTGGCAATCTGCTTCCAATCCATAGAAGAATTTGTTACCTACGATGTCCCAAGACAAGTGGTTTTTCTTCTTTTTTTCATTTGTTGTAGTCTGCATCAGAAGAAACAGTGCACTGTGAACTGCTAGTAAACCCATCGACACGAGACTAACGTATGTGAGCACCTTCAAATATCTCCGGATTTATATCCACCCCTCAAAAATATTGCTACCTCCTGGGGACCGTTAGTCGGACATTATACCTCTAATCTACAAAGGGCCTGGCTGAGTGGCTCAGACGGTTGAAGCGCCGGCCTTCTGACCCCAACTTGGTGGGTTCGGTCCTGGCTCAGTCCGGTGGTATTTGAAGGTGATCGGTAGATTTACTGGCACGTAAAAGAACTCCTGCGGGACAAAATTCCGGCACCTTGGCGTCTACGAAAACTGTAAGAAAGTAGTTAGTGGGACGTGAAAATAGAAGCATGAATTGATGATCTACCGAGCGAATCGGCCTTGCGGTTAGGGTCGCGCAGCTGTGAGCTTGTATTCCGTAGATAGTGGGTTCGAATCCTACTGTCGGCAGCCCTGAAGATGGTTTTCCGTGGTTTCCCATTTTCACACCAGGCTAATGCTGCGGCTGTACCTTAATTAAGGCCACGGCCGCTTCCTTCCAACTCCTAGGCCTTTCCTATCCCATCGTCGTCATAAGACCTGTCTGTGTGGTGCGACGTCAAACAATTTGTAAAAAAAAAAAAAAAAAATAATAATAATACAAAGGGCATTTGTTTCCTACGATGTCCCAAGTCATAAAGTTCTTTTTCATCTTGTTCTTCATTTCAAATGCCGTAAGTTCTCCATTTCCAGATAAGTTGAATATTTGTTGAGGAAGTAATCTTGCCGGACTGAATAGCTCAGACGTAGAGCGCTGGTCTTCTGAGCTCAAGTTGGTGGGTTTGATCCTGGTTCAGTCCTGGGGTATTTGAAGGTGCTCAAATACATTAGTCTCGTGTCGGTGAATTTACTAGCACGTTAAAGGACACATGTGGGACAAAATTTCGGCACCTCGGCTCTCCGAAAACCGAAATGTTGTTAGTGGGACATAAAACCAATAGCATTATTATTGGTTGAAGTAATCTTGTTAGCTCTATTCAAGCACAAGTGTAAAACTGCTGCCATTTATTTGGCGGCTAGAAGTCGAATTAGTGGTGAATGTATATTTTTTCTTTATGATGCGAATGTTTGTAACATGCCTTCTGAATTAAATCACAACCCAAAGGATGTACTTAATTTCCTTGTGAAGTGTGTATGCTTGCATACGAGAGGTAGTCGGTAATGGGGTTTCGTATTTAAGATTTCCTTCTCCCCACTCCCGCACCCCCAGGGGGTGTAGGTAGGAGGTGGAGTTTGGTATCATTGGATGTCCCCTCTCGAAACAAACAAATTTTATTACCCATTTTTTTATCCGATGTGTAGTTTTCGAGATATTTGCTCCGATAGATTAAAATGGCCCACCCTGTATATTACTTTTTCATATATAAAGAAAGTTTGTAGAAAGGGCCTAAGAAGAAAGAGTCAAGCGAATTTTAAAGTGTTTTATTTAATGTTGTTATTTTATATTATTCTGTTACTTCGATTACAATAACCTGCCAAGGCATTCGGGCTCTTTAACTAATCGACTGAAAAAAGCACGCTATTCCGTATTTTAGCCAGACAGCACCTGAAATGTGGATTCTAAATTAAGTTTTAAAAATCGTTTCCCAGTTTCTGTCGCAAACCGCAACTTGGGATGAGCCAGGGCATCCCCAAGGAACAGCAGTTAGTGGGCCTGTTGAACCAAGGGGTTGTAATTTGATTTGAATTACCATGTTCGTATCATTTTCTTGCTTTGCATGTAAAATATAACCGACGTTCCTAATGAGAAGAGATTGTAGATAAATGTAGCATACATCGTTTCAGAATGACGTTCCATAGGTCTGATCATGCAAACTAAACATTACTGGTTGTCAACCCCAAGTGACATTGTGTGCTAAATTTAGCTGCAATGAATGCTAATGGATTTGACACAAATTTACAATCTGCCATAAAAATCTAAGGAATGCTTCTTGTAAGGGTCGAATCAAATTAAAGGGCAACTGAAGATTAATGGGAAAGAATTGCTTGCATTTGTAAGTTTAAATTGGTTCAAGTCTATGTACGTATCCTTTAATCAAGACTGAGTCAGTATGATCTTGTACTTGGTAACGTCAGTAGCCTGCTTGTCAACTAAGTTAATTTGAGTTGTAATCACTCGTCCTTCGATGTACTGTACATAGCGGGCCAGGATATAAAATACTCATCAATAAATAAATAAATTAATTAAAATACATACTTCTTCTACTACTACTTATTCTGTGAATCTGTCTTGAGACAGTTATCAGCTGGACATCCTCCATGATTGTCTGTCCTGAGCATCTTGCTTCAGTTGTTCATATCTTCTCCCTTGTTTGACATCTGTTCACATTCCAAACTTTCTTCTTTCTCTTCCTTTCTTCCATCTATTTTTCTCTCCATCGCCCTCTGTTGAAATTAAATAAATAAAACAGTTAATGAATTCATCTGTTAAATAAGTAATAAGAACAACGTTTAAGAGATTAACACAAAACGTTAAGGGTTTCCAGATAGAAGAAAAGGAACGAAATAACATCTGGACAGAAGAGAGGAGTAAAAACACAGTGAAATGAATAACTATTGAAAGACAAGAAAGGAAGTAAGAAAGTAACGGAAATTAACGCAATGCGTTATTCTACGTGGTCCTAAGGTGGCCAAAATCGGAAGACTAGAAATAAGTAAATAAATACAAATATAGAAACTATAATCTAAAAAATAACCTAACCCCATGGCACTACAGCCCTGAAGGGCCTTGGCTACCAAGCGACCGCTGCTCAGCCCGAAGGCCTATGGATTCGGTGGTGTGGTCTGTACGACGAATCCTCTAGGCCGTTATTCTTGGTTTTCTAGACCGGGGCAGCTATCTCACCGTCAGATAGCTCCTCAATTCTAATCACATAGGCTGAGTGGACCTCGAACCAACCCTCAGATCCAGGTAAAAGTCCCTGACCTGGCCGCGGATCGAACCCGGGGCCTCCGTGTAAGAGGCAGGTACGCTACCCATACACCGCGGGGCCGGCATAAACTATAATGTGCCGGCACAATTTGCATTCAGAAACCTCGGAGAAACCAGTTCCAAAGGGATTAGAGCAATCTGATCTTTAATATTGGTCCTGTTTTCTGATACGGGGTCGGGGATGACGTGAGATGAAATGATACGACATGCTTTTACGGCTGGATGCCCTTCTTGACGCCAGCGTCACTTGAGGAGCTAATGAATATGAAATGAAAGTGAATGAAATTGGACAAGAAGATGGAAGGAATCGGACGTGGCCCATGATTTGGAACTGTCCCGGCATTTTCCTGGAAGTGAAAATAGGAAGCCACGGAAAACTATTCTCATGACAGTCAACGGTGGGGCTCGAACCCACGCATTTCCCGAATGCAGAGCTTGGCTCCATAGCCGTAGCGCGTTAGCTCTCACGGCCATTCCGCTAGGTAGTAATTTGATCTATAATAATAATAATAATAATAATAATAATAATAATAATAATAATAATAATAATAATAATAATAATAATATAGCCTAAATTATCGCGTGCAAGCATTTTTATTTGATGCGATTTAGGCTCTCTGCGTGTCAAATTTGACGCTCCATTTTCCTCTCCTCGATGGCAGTAGAACCGGAACTCTCTTGGGCGATCTATGGCTGAGTTTTAACTAGTAGGGTGAAAACCAAATGTGTCGCCAGAGGTCTTAAACATTCCGACATTGTACTAAGTTATGTGGAGTGTCGAAAGGACTTTTTTCCACTCTTCAAAAATCCAACTGTCTCTATCGTGTTTGAACCAGGAATCTTACGATTCGAACGTTGTCCCTCTACCAGTGATCTACAAAGGGAGATTCAGTGATTGAATATCTTCCACTACAGCCTTTTACTTTTAAGAAAATAATTGTTGTCTTTTGTTGAGTCCTCAGCCTAGAGCTTATTGAACCCCAAAATTTCTAGTATCAGCTGTCTTAAAGAGCTCAAAAAATCGAGAAAAATGAAGTACTTTCCCGTTGCTTTCCTTACTCGGGTCAGAAGGTGCTTTACGATATCAGTCTGCCGAAGTATTAATATGTATACACCATGTTTTCACTCTTTACCACAGGAACGGACTGCGTGTGAAATGGTATTACTACCATCTCACACCTCGAACACTGTATCTCGTTACAAATGGATCTGGGGTTAAAGACTGACAGATTTAACTTAAAATACTATTATGTATCTTATTTGATCAATGCGATAGCAATACTTGTGAGTGTCGACCCTGAAATTAGTTTTGCAAAGGTAGCAATCGACTGGCATGATAGTGTGTAGTCAGAAACTGCGCAGTGATTTACACGACTATAGAGATCTGAATGTTTTCGAATTTGCTTCAAATGAGCTTCATTTTACGTTAAAAATATTGATAACTTAAGTCTACCACTGTCTTGGTGAATATTCCAATTTTTTTTAAAAATCTTACTTTTCTTACGAACTATAATAAACTTCCAGATAGGTACATGATTGTAACTGATATTGGAGTGAACTAGTAGCATTCCATATACAGGGTGATTTATTTAGTTTAAAGTACGATAAAGAACATTTTTGCATCGTTCAAGACATAATTCTCATCGTTTCAAGACATTTCTCATTTTCTACGAATAAGTGTAGAGGCTGTTCAAATAATATGCTGTCCCGAGAGGTTCGTATGTGCGTCACATAGTGATTACATCGCTAAATGATACTATACAGTACATGCTGAGGTGTGAAGGAAGTTCCAAGAGACCTCCTACATTATGATTCTTCTCAAGAAACTCCAATAATTGCAGTCTCGCACGCTGGAAGAGCTTTTCTGTGTAGGAACACCGACTGAAGAGGAACTGTTCTATTCGGAGAATAACTCTTTATTGATTCACGGCACCAACAGTGGCCAGTCTGAATATGGTTACGTCTGGGATTTTGCCCTCATTCCCAAATAAAACAGGGTTGAAATCATGCTATTTGTAATATTATTGGCCTTAATGTATTGTGCTTGGCACCAAATTAGTTACTCATTAGAGTAGACAGTTCAGATAGCAGAAGTATGAATAAGAATGTTAGGTGTAGTTATGTGTTCAAATTGGTAGCCTAGCAGCCAACATTCATATAAAAACAGGAGCTTGATAAGCCGACTTCCATCGTTACTGGCTACTCCTCAGGGCGACCTAGGTTTGAATTCCGGCGAATGCATGCGAGAGTTTTTATATCAATAGTTATGATACTGTGCTTCGGGTTCCACGTATAAAATTGACGTTTTTGTGCCATGATCACGGCATCAGTAGTCATGCAATACCACAAGTTAATACGAGGTGTAGTCATTTAATTCCCGAATTGTAATTCCTGCACTCTTATGGAGCTTTGTAGTCACTGTTACCCGCAAGAAACTGTACCACCGTTGTATGATCAGTCAGTGTACTAATGTTCTGTGCACCGGGAGTGGCACTACACTCACCTTGGTTACTATGTGCTCTCTCCTAATAGTGAAATGGAGAACTTACTGTATATAACCAGTGTGTTCGCACCTATTGGGGGCAGACTGTGGGAGGTTCCCAAACATTTCAGTGGTCTTTTCCCGCTGTAAAGGGGCAGAACATCGGTTGATAACGATGTACGACCTGGTCTCCCATCGCTCATCAGAAATGATCGCAAAATGCCGGAAGACTATTCGCGAAGACAGTAAAGCAGTTGATGTTTCCTACGTCTAAGTTTTGAAATGTGTACGAGAGGTTGTGAAGAGGAACTGGCCTGATCAATAGAGAAACAGTACGTGGCTTATTCACCATGACAGTGCACCTGTCATCGGGTTTTGGTCAAGAACATGAAGCTGGTGTCAAATCCTTGGACCCTGCGAATATTTTCAACCTGGAAATGCAACTGTAGGTGTGTAGATTTAAGATGGTAGATACATTCAAACTGAATAGCAATCCGTCTTGAACACGCTGCGAGCAAATGATTTCTCGGAATACTTCCGATCGTGGCAGCGCCTCCGGAATCAGTGTCTATCTTCAGAAAGGGACTGCTTTGAGAATGATGAGACCAATAATGTCCAAGGTAAACAATGAACTGTTTGTGAGAACAATCCGAGAATATATTGACTTGAACTCATACGCGTGTGTGATACTAATTTACGAGCAGCATATCAAGCGATCCAGGTCCGCGTCACCTAAAGAGTTTTGAAGAATATGTCGTTTCTGTTTCCTTACACGCTCATGTGACTCATACTGGCCAGGGATCGAACTCATGGCCTGATATTAAGTCACGTATAAATCAGATAACGGGCTTGCTTGCTTTATTCATTTACATGTGCCACAAGTATTGGAAAATGATGACCATGTTGTCCATAGGCTTTAAAGCAAAGGCGGTATTAACAAAATGCGGGTGTCATGCCAGCATTACCTCTTATGATTTTAGCTGTCGTCAATGGTGTCGTTAATCCTTTTATGCAGCACGTTTAGCGTTAGATCACTGGAGAAATATCCATTGTCAGTTTGCTCATGCGGCTAGTTAATGGGCTGTCATATTGACGGTCACGATAGAGAACCTCGCTAGTTATCATGCAAGCCGGCTCACAATGTGGCAGTGCTGTTCACACCATGTGCTCTCTGGATATGAGTACTTACATACTTCTAATCGTGCAATAAAGCATCTTTATGGCTCAGGTCTGAGGAGAATGGCAAAGCTTGTGCATTAACACAACCGGCTGCATATGGAACATACGCAGAATTCATGATAGCCTCTTTGCTGGTTTCAGAATACTTCCATGACTACCTTGCTGAATACATATTTTATTCGATTCCTGGATGAAGGTTTTCAAATCAAACATAGTATGTTCATATTTTAAGACCTTCATATAAGCTAGAGGGCATGTCAGTTTTGTCGTTATTCATGTCGATCAATGCTCTGTCACATCATCGTGTTTTGTCCTCTCTTTATACTGCTGGGAGTAGCAAATCCTTGACTTTACCTGCACAGCTATCAAGTCCAAAGTAGCAAGTATCACCATACTTCCATGTTGCATTTAATAGCGGTGTTACGTAATCCTAATCTCGTACATGTCATTAACAGTAAAATTATTCACATCCCTATCCCGAGGTCGGTGTGTTTTTAAATATTCGATCGTTTTTCTTGCATCGTGTTTCAGTTTGAGGAACTTCGCGTCCAGATACTCCACAACATGACTAAAGAAGGGAGAGTTCCGACTCTTTGGCGAAAGAAAGAGAGTGACAGAAAGAAAAGAAACTGAACTTACGTTTCAGAATCTAAGTTGATTTAGGGTGACCTAAGGGTAAGGATGAAAGACAGGCCGTCAGTCTACGGCTAGTGAGGTAGGAAATTGATAAATACCGAGTATTTGAGAACACTATTTTTCCTTTTCTGTATTCCCTTTTGAAACAACCGTCTCTCTCTCTCTCTCTCTCTCTCTCTGAGAACTATGAGCACTTCGAGTCGTATGATGACGATTTCGTGTGTTATACTGATATAGTGATGAATGTGTCGCAAAGTTCAAACAGTACCAGATGAAAGTCAGCACAGCATAAACTGTTGCACTGAAAATGAGTAGCAAGGATACTGGCTGCCACATAAAGCTTGAAGGTGAAAACATTCAGTGCGTACAGTTATTCAAATACCTCGCGAGTATGACTCTGTATAAGCCATACTTTGTGCCCATTCTTACATACAGTAAAATAAAGTTCGTACGAACTATCCTCCAAAAAACACGCAAGAACCATGTAAGGAACGATGACATCAGAATGGAGCTGGAAGTTGACTCGATAGAAGAGAAGCTAATCACTTCCAGACTAACTTACATGGTATGGACATGTAACGCGAATACCTCGCACAAGAACACGACATGCATGTCTAGAAATAAAGGTTGAAAGAAAAAGGCCAGTGGGAAGACCTAGGAAGAGATTGCTACAGTAACTGAGAGACGATGTAGAGAGAAAAGGAGGGAGCTGGGAGTCAGTGATGAGAGAGAAAGCATTTCTGGACAGACAACGATGATGAAGGCTCGTTCAACCCGGCTCGCTGGAGGATTTCTATGGTGATGATGATGATTTCTGTCAAAATGATGTGGACTCTTTACAGGCTTTTCTCAAGTTCCTTCTAGGTAGAACTGTTTTGGGCAGTTCTGTGCCAGTGAACTCTGGTAATCTGGATGTCTTTATCTCATTGGACGGTTATCTTCCTCTTGGTCTCGATCTCATGGACTCCATTCCAGTGCCATTTTTGTCTCTCTGTCATCTTTCTTACGAGTAACATGGTCAGTCCACTGTCATTTAAATGTGGCTGTTCTCTCCAGGACATTATTGGCTGTTCTCTCCAGGACATTGTCAGCCTTTTTGACCTGTCTGATGTCTCCTAAACTCTTCTTATCTTTCCACGAAAAACCCAGCATTGATGTCTAAATACCTCTACAGCTGTTCTGATTTCCCCTTTTGCAAACTCATTCAGTGCCTTGGTTTGTCACCTTCAGTAGAAGTCGGCACGAGTAGAATGCACTTATCAGAAACGGTTTTCTGCAGATTTGCATGTATGTTTCATCTAAAGATTGCAGAATGCCTTCCAAATGCTTGCCAGATTAGCTCAATGCATCCAAAGATATCCAATTTACAAGCTGGCCAAGGTAGATGTATTCGCTGGCCTGATTTTTATCTGTGACCCGCCTTTTGTACATGATTTCGGTTTTGGTAAGGTTGCTGCTCAGGGTCACTGCTTGGCATAAAACTCCCTAGAACTATAACAACACTGATCAACAAAAAATGACTTTCGGTGGATATCTTCGTATTCAACCCGCCTCTAAGACAACTGAAACCTGTTGATTCAAAATATGTAAACGATTTGTCTCTACCACCCACCGTTCTTGGGATATACATCAACCATTTACATATGTTTAACATTCTATCAAGGAAACCAAGCTTCACTAAAACATTGATTGCTACACGGAGTGCTAATGAACATGAATTTAGAATAGTGTAAATGCAAAGGAAAATATTCGGCTTTGCATGAAAAATAACGAAAAACTATGAACATAATTCTCGATGAACGCTGTTCATGAAAAATAAAACTTTGTGAGCATCTTCGAAATCTGACGTCATAGAGCAAAACAGATTTTAGATTTGGAATCAGCATGAAAAATTGTACCGGAAACAGTAAACATCATGTCAGATATTTATCCCTTGTACATCATTGTAATCAATAAATTGAAGTGTGCGTAGTGAATTGTTTGAAACGTTTGCAGTAGCATGATGCAAGTAAAGAAGAAGAATTGTGCTTGTCATTACTATCTGAAACCATGGTCGTCTCTGCACAGCAAGATGATGATATTTTTATTTAATTTCTCTGACTGTACCATATATTGATGTACTGATTGTTGAAAAGTTCGACTTTGTAGAGTACATACAGCATCAACTGTCAGCATTGGTCTGTAACCACAGGAATGTTGAGTTTTTGTTGTTATTATTTGCACTGTAATTAGCTGTTATTTATCTGTTATTAACTTACAGGTTCCACATTCCGTTACAGTACAATAGAGGAGCGATATAAAAACTTTACATCATCGAAATTATAGTGGAACATTCCTAGCCACTGTGTATAACCGGTCATACGAGGGGGTTCCATACATCGAGTTCCGCCAAAGATAAGGATATCAATCATCTGAGTTATAAACATATTTATATACATGGATATAGAGTATTTACAGATTAACTAGGAGGTACATACACACACACATACACACAACTGCAGGTTCTGAGACTTCATCACCTGGTGGATGGGAAGTATCACGTTAGTCCATAATCTGACAAGTGCATTTTGTCGTCTGATGTGAGGAGGTTGATGTCAAGTCCTTCCAGCCAAGTGTGTGCCGTAGGGGTTACTTGATGTAGCTCCTCCATAGGCCCAGTGAATGCTCGTAGAGGACATTCTTTCACGATTTGGCTGATTGTTTGCACTTCAGCACCACAGTTGCAGGAAGGAGACTTCAACCACCTCCATTGGTGTAGTGCAGAAGGAGTTCTTCCAATGCCGCAGCGCATCCTGTTTAATCTAGTCCAGATGGTGCGTGGGAGGTTGAACCCAGGGTGTTTTGCTGTTGGGTCATCAATGTTGATTAGACCATGTGAGTGTAATCTGGCCCACTCTTGTTTCCATGCTTCATCAGGTCTAAAAGGTATGTCAGTCAGTTCCCTGGCCGTCTTCCAGGCAGGTTTCCGGGATTTCAGTCTCGCAACGGCATTTTTTCTGTATCCTGGTGGATGGGAAGTATCACGTTAGTCCATAATCTGACAAGTGCATTTTGTCGTCTGATGTGAGGAGGTTGAATGTGGCTCAGTACGGGTAACCACTGTACATGAAGCATCATACGCTAAATAAATAAAAAAATAAATAAATCTAAGTTATATTTCTTCGGAGACTGAAGGGGATACACCCTTCCAAACTTTCAAAGTAGGGAATCGGTTTCCTTATTTTAAAAAATACACTAGCAGAAGAGAACCGTAACGCCACTGCTTTCTTGAACTCTGAATGTTTCATGTTTTACAATAAAGACTCCAGAAGTCCTGACACAGACTGTTTCTTTGCAGATCGGAAGATTTCAGATTCCTTCTCTTTTCACGAGGTTATTACTAACGGTCTGCAATTACGGGATTGCAGTCACTGTCGTAAACTCTTCAACAAAAAATAACTCAATTACTTTCGTTTTGCTGCTGAGCTGAACTTCGTTAGATGTATTCTGTACGCGAATGACTACTCGACATTCCCTTGGACAAAACACTCCGCATTCTGTCTGAACCATGTCATTTCATAAAGTCAGTCCACTGCCTTCATTTCTCTCTGTCCTTTATCTACGATGTGTGCGCCTCAGTAGTGTAACGGTTAGCTCCATTAGCTGTCTTCCTGGGTTCGATTTGAGGTATTGCCAGGGACTTAAGACTGGTATGTACGGTACTTAAAATGGTACATGCAGCTCGCCTCCAATGGGAGTGTGTCTGAAGAGAACTGCATCACCTCGAGGAATATGAGGTCACTGATTTAACTTCATGAGAACCGGAACAATTTTTGGAACCAAAACCTTTAAAAGTGATCGTGCCACACAGTGACGTGATTTATAAGAAGTATACGCTTATCAACCACAAGGTGCTGACGTTCCACACAAGAATGTTATATAATTTTAACTAATACTTCTAGTCATTATTTCAATGATTTAAGCATTTCGATTAGCGGAAAAATAATTAGTTGGACGATGTAAATTCTAGCGGCTCCATCTTGTTTGTACCTCTCTAGTTATGTTTTGGAACAATACATTGAGGTGACAGTCAAACTTCACCGCGGTGAATACGTTTCTCAATAATTAAAACACAAACGTATGCTCACTATTTTTGCTTTTTGCGGGGATTTGAATTTCTGAACTCAGTGGCTTTTAAGAGGACGCCATGCGTCAGTCTGCCTTTTATCCTGGATGTGAAATCTCAGGAACAGCCTGTGTCTTTTGCCCTTCGCTGCAGTTACAGTCCCTCTCCTTATATATGAGATGTTTTGGAAACGGGATGTTACGTTCCAGATGTCTTATTCCACTTAAAACTGAACACTTTCTAGAGAAGAGGGGCGAGAACGGATAGTCGTAGTACTAGTAGCTTGCGAGACGTACTCCATTATATTTTCCGCTGCCAGGCAACAATCAGCATAAAGCACGGCCAACTGGATCCCTCGCTGCGCTCCTAGAGCTAGAGCGACGCTTCGAGTTGGCCGTGCATAAAGTAACCAGGATGCGTAGCGTCTTTTCTCGGGACTGACACGAGCTGATGACAAGATAGAAACAGCGTTGAGTTGATTCTCACTATCTAGTCCGATGTCTTGAAGGGCAATGCCAAGGCGATCTGTTCATTTAAAAATGATTTGTCAGCAGATTGGAACACAGCCGAGACGAAGGCGTTTGGAACAAACATTAATGCGAAGTGAATTATGAGGTGTAGGAATAAATGTCACGTGGAGGACATACAGAGTCGTTACGGCAGTCAGACAGTTGAGAAATTGTCATCAATTTGAACTATGTAATCGTCAGAATCGTAACGTGTACCTAGTTGTATTTTCTCGTAAATCAGCTGGGTCACCGAACTTGCACACAAATAGCTGAAAATAAAACATCCCTTACGCATAATTTCAGCTATTGTTAGACAGGTAACTCCTTTCCTACTCATCTGACGCTATCATCATTTAATACATACTAGCAATCCATAATCTATCTCGTAAGTTAATGATCGCTTGATGTCGTACAATCAGGGCTGAATTTCACTACTTAGGATCCCATAGGCCCAAGAAAGTTTGTTCCCTTATTCAATTTCCTAACATTCCGGTATGTATGCGCCAGAAAATGAGCGTAATCAGCTACTTAGTGATTTTCGTCTTGTTTTTCATTAACAAAATTGTCTGTATCGTCTTCGAAATGCAAACGTACGGTGAAATCATTTTCAGTGGCAAGCAAAGCAAGATGAAATGTCGTATGGCTTTTAGTGCCGGGAGATCCCAGGACGGGTTCGGCTCGCCAGGTGCAGGTCTTTCTATTTGACTCCCGTAGGCGACCTGCGCATCGTGATGAGGATGAAATGATGATGAAGACAACACATACGCTCAGCCCCCGTGCCGTAGGAATTAACCAATTAAGGTTAAAATCCCCAAACCGACCGGGAATCGAACCCGGGACCCTCTGAACCGAAGGCCAGTACGCTGACCGTTCAGCCAACGAGTCGGACCAGCAAAGCAAGATGAACCAAGCGTTGTTGACTTTGAGATTATCATAAGTTTTTATCCTTGTAAGGGTGGAAATATACTCTTCAGCTGAGCAATTTGAAACGTGAGTACACAAACAAATCTTCAAAGCGATTGTGACTATTGGATATAAGCCATAAAGATGTTTCGTGATGAAAAGTTGTCTATAAGTGGTAACGATGGACTCAGTTCCTTCCTCTAAGAGAAATGTTGTAAGATGGACGCATTCTGTTCCAAATGTTTCTTCATTATCTGGTGGGTAAACTGATGCAATTTGTTTGCTGATTTGTGCTTCCGCCAGGATCAGTATCTATGAGTTGCGGTAGAAATAAGAATCTTTCAGAAAATATAGTGAAAACGGATATCCTCACCGCAGTATAAAACTTCCCTCATTCGCTTCGTAAAATATCCCTTTCCTAATGAATTCAAAGCTTGTTTTTAAAGTTTTACGGACATGGTTACAGTAATTTTTTGCTGCCCTGGTCCCGGGCTACTCTAGCCCCTGTCTAAATACGACCCTGCATACAGTAGTTAATAAGATTGAAGGATGGAAGATGTACTATTGGAACATTTCGGACTTCTTTTTGATGTTGCTGAAAACCAACATTTAAAACCCATTCCATCGTATTCTAAGACTGTGTGAACAACGGCTTCCTACTGAGTGCTAATAGGTCAATAGTACGTGCATTGTTAACTCTCCTTCGCCTAAAGTGAGTTTGAGAGGTCCTTTACAAGAAGCGCCTAATGGCAATAACTTCATTGACCTCTCAGCGCCAAGTTGGTAATTTCATCATGGGAGTTGGTGCCTCACGTTAGACCGCTTGAACGTCTCCCAAGTAACTTGGCGTAGTCCTGCCTCTAAATTTCTCTGCTCATGGGCTCATAACTTGAGATATATTACGTGACCAACTTTCCACATTTCTGAACTCCTCTCGTTCGTCTTTACTATCCGACCTCCCTTTTGGTAAACTATTAATTGTTATTCTCCGATCCTCAGGGTTCTACACTTTCATTTTTTTTAAATTTTCCAGCCTTTCATAGCTCTTCCCTATCTTAACTGATGCCTTCGTTCTTTGAGTGTTTGGAAATCTTTCGAAATAAGTTAATTCTACGATGTATACAGCACCTTGTTAATACACTGTTTGTCCTATAAGCACACTGCCAGCACCACCACCTCACAAACTCTTTTGGGGTTGTGATAGCCGAGTGGCACAGCATTTCTTGTCGAGGTGGCCGGGGCTTGAATCCCAACCAATGCAGGTGGGATTTTTGAAATTAAAAGTCATGGTCTGGATTCAGTATTAATCTGAAAAATAACAGTTGAAATAAGTCAGTCACAGCCGATTTACGTACACACAACAGTTTTATTCATTATTGTAAGGGAATAGGTTAATTAATGTCAACTGACAGTGCAGAGACCGGCCCCGCGGTGGAGGGTAGCGTGCTTGCCTGTTAGCCGAAGGCCCCGGGCTCGATTCCCGGCCAGATCATAGATTTTTACCTGGATCTGAGGGCTAGTTCGAGGTCCACGCTATGGTGAAATAGCGGCCCCGGTCTAGAAAGCCAAGAATAACGGCCGAGAGGATTTATTGTGCCGACCACACGACACCTCATAATCTGCAGACCTTCGGGCTGAGCGGTGGTCGCTTGTTAGGCCATGGCCCTTTGGGACTGTTGTGCCACGACAGCGCAGAAATTCGACTCGTAATATTCAGATTGGAAGGCCAATGCAGTCAGTCTGTATTTTTTTAATGACCACCATAACTGGGCGTATATTGCGTAAACATTTATTAAAACTGTCGAAATGAATATTCATTATATATATTTTGGGTTTGTGCCGTGTAGAACTATATAAACACTCTCTACGCGTTTCAAAAGGAACCTTGCCTTTTTTCATCAGGAGAAAACAGAAAAATGAAACATGACGTATCAAAGGTTGATAAGAGAAAGCAACAAAGAACTTAAAGTGGTGCCCTAAGGTTTAATAGGGACGCTATTTTGGCCCCATGCAACCTTTGATGCGTCATGTTTCATTTTTCTCTTTTCTCCTGATGAAGAAAGGCAAGGTTCCTTTTGAAAAGCGTTGAGAGTGTTTATATTGTTCATTACACGGCACAAACCCAAAATATACATCATGAAGAGTTACACGGGCCGTGAAAGTCTAAATCATAAAAATAGTCGAAGTGAATGCTGATAGGAACTATTTTCTCGCACTAGTTCGGTCCTGACATTTTTCATTCATTCGTAAAAGTAAGTGATTAGTAGTAGTTTTGTAGAACAACGTTACATTTTTAGATCAAAACAGGTTACTTATAAAATGGAACCAATAATAGTAAACAATTCGCCAACACTACATCCAAGGTAAACGTACCACTAGATGATGAAATACTGAGCGTGTTACACTAGGAGCTACATAGTACTACAATTGGTATTATTCAATAGAAAGACTTGTAATTCTAGAAATTGACAACAGTAAATTTGAAAACTAAGTACTTAGGATTTTCTTGGAGGTGCCTGTGGTTTCCGTTCCCCAATTTAATAAGGATATCTTTCATGCCATCAAGAGTATTACTGTAATGAGCTGTCTAGATCTTCTGCTGACGGAATGCACGTCATCGTGAGAAGAAATATGTCATTATTATTGCAACGATCGTCAATGTATCTTCTGGTATTTGACGTAAAGTAACATTTTGTTTCGCTTCGAGGTACTAATTTAGCGTCTGTTCCGTAAATTTATTGTAACCTTCTGCGGAATAACAAAACGGAATTCTGCCATTCATTTACGCATTCTGTAAAAACCCGTTATTGCTATGTGTAGCATAGTAAGTTACGGTAGGATTTAATTCCAGCAGAGTGAGTTGGTATTTTAGAGTGCTTAAATGCGCACGATCCGCGTCAATAGATTTACTAGTACCTACATTAAAGATTTAGACGCTGCCTGGCCGAGGTAGTAAAGGCGTGCTCCGTTCACCCGGAAGGACGTGGGTTTGATTCCCCGTCCGGAAGTCGAAACATTTAAGGAATGAAGAGATTTCCACTTCCGGCGGTGCATATGGTCCTGAGGTTCACCTTAGCCTAAACTAAAAATGAGTAGCAGGTAACCACTCCACCCTATCAAGTGCGGGGTTACGGATAGTGGAAGCCTTTACCTTCTACCCCTCCGTGGGCCGTCATGGGCTGTACGGAGATCTAGAGATGGGAATTATAGGCTCGAATAGCCGCTCTACAACGAAGTTAGGTAAGCTGCATATATTTTAGGGGTCCTGATGGTCCAGATCGCTAATACTTATGCAACTCTCACTGCAGATCCGCTGTGCGGGTAGAAGACACTTGCGCCTTGTTCAAATACGTTTTAATTCTACTTCATTCGTGCCTAAATTTCCATGACTTTGCTTTGCTGTTTTGTTTAGGTTAAAGCTTTTATTTTCAGGATCAAATTCTGGAGATCCGGCGACTCTAGAAACAGTCTGATGTCGTCTCCTCATTGAAGGTTGATGACGATCGTGGAGTATTTTTTCTATTTTGCATTTCCTGTATCAGAATTGTCCTAATAATGGTATCGAACTACTGTCGGAGGTTCTGCACCCAGGATAATTCTCTCTACCTATCCACGTTTCCCTCTTATCTTCCCTTCTATGATCAGCTGTATCGGGCTGTATTTGTCATTTCCGAAAATGTGACCGAAATAGGCAACGTTCCTGCATTTTACAACGGTGAGGACTTCACATGATTTCCCGGAACGACAGAGTACATCCTCGTTGGTAATATGGGATTTTGAACATTCTGCCGTACATCCACATTTCAAAGGCCTGTAGTCGGTTCACCGACGAAGCCTTTAGTGCACATCCTTATAGACTCCGCAAAGTAGCACCGGTAACAGGCTTACAATTCAACTTTTTTTTACAAGTTTCTTTACGTCGCACCGACACAGATAAGTCTTAGGCAACAATGGGATAGGAAAAGGTTAGGAGTGGGAAGGAAGCGGACGTGGCCTTACTAAGTACAGCGCCAGCATTTGCCTTGCGTGAAAATGGGAAAACCGGGTGAGTTGGCCGTGCGGTTAGGGGCGAGCATCTGTAAGCTTGCGTCCGGAAGATAGTGGGTTCGAGCCCTACTGTCGGCAGCCCTGAAGACGGTTTTCCGTGGTTTCACACAGGCAAATGCTGGGGCTGTACCTTAATTAAGGCCACGGCTGCTTCCTCCCCACTCCTAGCCCTTTCCTCTCCCATCGTCGCCACAACACCTTTCTGTGTCGGTGCGACGTAAAGCCTATTGTAAAAAGAAAATGATAAGCAGTTGAGTTTTCTAGCTATCCGAGTTTGTTGCTAGCCACTACAGTGGAGAGGAACCGATCCTATAGTACCTAAATCAGACAATTTTTATATATTTATTGATGTTATTCTATAGGCACAACAATAACCACATATGAACGACTTTAATATTTAAGTTAGATAAAATAGAGCTATTGTGTTTTTTTTTTTTTTCAAAGCTTACGATTTGAACAGGTATATTTGCAATTATTAGAATTTAAAAGTATATGATGTTTATTGATTATCAAATAAAAAATAGCGTGTTTATTTGACTTTCCTTCCTTTTCTTAATATTTTATCCTTCAAAATAACATGAATATTAAGCAGTAATGAGACCTCGCGTCCACATTAGTGTAACAGATAAATGAATCGCTTGATGTTGAAAGGGAACTACTGACGATTCTAAATTTTACAGGAGAAGAAAAATACTGTCTAGGTGATGGAAAATGCCGATCTATGTTTTACGCTTCTGCCTGTGCATGATGCCTGTACTAATGTACACTTCAGTGCAGGGAAAATGCAATTCATAGTTTATGAAAAATATTATTTTTGTTATTATTGCAGAAGTCCCCTTGATACATCAAATGGAGTGAACTTTGAATATTTGAATTCCAGCTTCCACATAAAACCCACAAATAATTACAAAATGTATTGTTATTGCTTTTGAAAGGGTATAAATCCAATTCTCACAATGAACACTGAAGCACTAATGCCAAACTTAATATGAAGATTAAGTACAATATCAACGCAAGAATTATTGAAACACAGAAAGCAATTCAAATTACAGCAGTTCAATGTAATGAAATGATGCCAAACAATACTAATACTATGCCAATCTACAGCAGATGTCTCCATTTAACATCACACGGAGATTTCACAAGCACGGTACAGCCCTGGTGTGGACTGCAGGGGTCTCCTTTCAACACCAAACGATGGCCCTGCCCATCATCTGTAGTATCGCATCAAAACCGAATGTTTCGTAAAACCTGCAGAAATCCCCTTTCAACATCAAGCGGTTCAAATACGTGCCCATTATGAAGGCAAGGATTTATTTTAAGATCGTCAAGTATTCGGCAGGTGCTTTCATCCTCCTTTTCGATTCCAACTACATTTTTTTTTTTTTTAGAATAGGTTCCAAAGTTGTAGTTAAAACTAGGGCAAAGGAAGTATCGTTGAGTGACAGGAGGAAGTTTCATCTTTATCTCCAGATCATTTGGAGCGCAGAAACATGTGAGTGAGCATATCTGAACTTGGATATTCCTCCTCTGGCTTCTTTCAAATCTATTTCTGAATCCAGACTAGAGCTCTGCGCTATCTCTTTGTGACTGGCGGGGGATCGTCGCGTCGACTTAGTGTGTGTTCTGTTCTCTACCACGATCAACGAGACATTTCGCTCAGCTTGAAAGTTTAATGAAGTGGCGTAGGAAGTTCAAGACTCGAATGCCAGCTCCGGTATGGTATTTTATTGTTTCCTATGTCTAGTGTGGTTTTTGTTTTTATGACCATTTACGTTCATCAGTGTTTTTCTAGTTTATTTATACACAATGGTAATCAATAGAATGAATATATAATATTGGTATGGCGTATTTCTCGTCTCCGTACAAATTTTTCTTATCATTCGACGACCGAATGAATTGATCTTTTTCGTTGTTGCGGGTTGATATATTAGGTCATCGACCCCGTATGTTCTCATGTATAGATCCTGTATTACCATAGGATGGCTCTGAGATTATGTGAGATTAAATTAATTTCGCTTGTGATTAGGACAAATATCCTATGGTTTAGAATAAAGAACTGTGTTAGAAGTTTTGTGGTGTGTAGTCATTGGTGCCAGACCTATAGTATAGGGATAACTCTTCCGCAGAGGCCACTGGTTCAATGCCTGGCCAGTTCAGGGATTTTAATTGTGGACTGAGGGCTATAATGGGGTTCACTCAGCTTCATGAGACCAGTTGAGAAACTAAATGGTTCGAGAGGCAGCGGGTCCGGTCGCGAATACCAAGTAATACGGCTGAGGAGGTCACGCTGAGCACGATACATTTCAATACCTGCATGTCATCTGGCCGGACACCTGTCGTCTTGGCAGCCTTAGGTACTTAATGGGCTGCTACGGCACGGGTTGGTTTGATTATTTTTTTGTGTATACTGGTACCGGAGTGGTTGGAGAAAGACTCCTAAATAAATACGAAGGATAGACTCTGAAAGTCAGTGGGATCCAAGCTGCGTCCCACAAGTCCGACTTCCTAGTCCTATGTGTCTCAGGACACACTGCTATCAAGATGGATCTAAGTAATGTTAACTCGCAGTTACACGTAATTCAAGGAGGTAAGAAAGATTCACCTTAACACAGGCAATGAAGGCCCTCAGAGGAGTGGAAGATAAAGGTTATTTATAATCTCGGCACTAAGTGCAGTCGAGTAATTAGCTCTATTCCAGGCAGCTCTTTGTCTCCAGGAATTAACTTGATACTTATTTTTTGAGTGGGCTGAGTGAAACCCTGGGGCAAAAGTGGAAGTCTCGTATCTAATTTATATCAAATTGGGGACAAAATTGTGGGAATTGCATTCGACTTTTTCCGGGTAAACTGAACACGCCTTTAACAGCCTCGATTAGGCAGCCCCCTTCGGGAGGAAGTGCGTACCATGTATTCGGCTTTTATGTGATCATATTTTGGCTGCGTCTTAAAGTTTTCATCATTCAGTATCATGCATGTCAATTTTCGATTTAGCGGGCGAGTTGGCCGTGCGGTTAGGGGCGTGCAGCAATGAGCTTGCATTCGGGAGATAGTGGGTTTGAACCCCTTTGTCGGCAGCCCTGAAGATGGTTTTCCGTGGTTTCCCATTTTCATACCAGGTAAATGCTGGGGCTCTACCTTCATTAAGGTCGCGATCGCTTCCTTCCCAGTCCTAGGCCTTTCCCATTCCATCGTCTCCATAAGACTATCTGCGTGGGTGTAAATTGTAATAAAATGTCGATTTATATTTTAATTTCTCAAATAAGAAAGTAAATCCAATAAATATTTGTTTACAACTTAAATAATTTCAGACTCCTTTGAAGTCTACACTTTGAGGGTGTCGAATTTTGGCTAAGGAGAGTTACAGTACAAGCACGTTATTGACTGTCGAAGGGAAAGCGGATCAGGCTGCGTATTTTAGGTGAAATCTGCGGCAATTGAAAATTTTACTTTGTTCCCAGAATAGTGAAAACATTTCCAAGTGAGGATCTTGGGGTATCATGGTCAGCAACGTATGATGTACTCTCTGTGAATTTTATAATTTGTGTGTGTGTAGGCCTAATACGTTTTTTATTAATCGGGTAGGAAGAATCTGTGGTCTTTAGGTACCATACGAGTATTCGCTTGGAGTGGTAGTGGAGAGAGGGGCACCAGTAAGCATTTGAGATAGCGCGAGTGGCAGTCCCTCATCCCAGTCTTATGACGGAGCCGGGGATTGAACCTTAGCCAATAGGATGTAAAGCTACTAGGCTAACTTCCAGACCACTGCGGCAGATCGTAAATATTTTACTATATCCCCCGATTCAGCTATGTTGATAACTTTCCTAATCCTTACTGTTTTTAAAATCAAAAGTATTTTGATCTTCCAGAACTTCCTTCTCACTTGCGTTCATTCAATTCAATTTGCTGTTATATTTTGTGAGTACTATGGTCCTCGAGTTATTTCTACTACCCACAGAAGAGACAACTAGGCTACTTACAAGAATTTTTTTTTTTCTAGTTGCTAACGTCGCACCGACACAGATAGGTCTTATGGCGACGATGGGACAGGATAGGGCTAGGAGTGGGAAGGAAGCGGCCGTGGCCTTAATTAAGGTACAGCCCCAGCATTTGCCTGGTGTGAAAATGGGAAACCACGGAAAACCATTTTCAGGGCTGCCGACAGTGGGGTTCGAACCTACTATCTCCCGAATACTGACTTACAAGAATTTGCCAAACATGGCTGTACATAAGGAAGACAACTGAATCAGAGGTCACTTAGTTACTTGAATTGCTACTTCCGCCCTAATTTGAGACCCGCAAAAGAGAAGTCTATCGAGAAAAACATTTCGAATTTTGTTGTTCAAGGAAATTAAAAACGAATTAAGCGATTTTCTCATGGACAGAAATGGTATCGCAAGCAAGCCATTAGATGACGCAAAGCTGTCGCTGCTTGCAGTGTAGATTCTTTTCTCAAGATCGTTCACTGTCATCATAGTTTTTTTGGAAGAGTGGAGTGGAGTGAAGGGTATTGCAAATATGTTCTCTTCTTAATTATTATTGAACGTGCCATTAGCGAATGTGATTCCCATGTAATCCGTGTTTTGCTTGTAAACCGGGTTATACTAGCGGAACGCATCTGAGAAAGAGAAAACGCTTGTGGATTGGTCGTGTCAGTGGGTGGGGGTTGCGCCAGGTAGAACGGTTCGGTTGAGGGAGGCTCAGTTGCGAGGTGGGCGGCAGTGGAACGAGGCGAGGCTGTGCGGTTCGTGTGCTCAGTGGTGAACTAGTGGTTGTGCGCGTGATCGAACTGGATTACACTTCCCCGCCTGGCACGTGCGGTAAGTTATGAATTAATTATCTCGTGTAGCGTGGTTGACAGTTTTTTGATTCATTGGAGACAGGTACTAATATGAATAGGTTTATGAACGTCATAACATCTATTACCTCCATTAAATTTAATGTATTACTCATTATCTCTCAATGTTTATTAAGGGATGGTGTTAAAAGCTGCCGGTTACTCGGGATAAGGGTGACTTACATTAAATAAAAATACTCCGATTTATCGGAAATAAACAAGAAGTGATCTGGCTGGATGAGTTATGCCTATGAACCACCCTAGGTATTGGGACGGTGTAAGGCGAATGGAGGAGGATGTGTTACTTCGGAGGATAATGGACTACGGCCAAAGAGTAGACTAAAAGAAGCAAATGAGTACATAAGAGATGACGGTTAGACTCGGTATTTTAAATGTTTGAAAGTAAGGGAAGTAGAAGGAAATGAAGCCATAGTGCAAGAGGCGAATAGAAGATTACACAAAAAGGATTATGGCGGCACTTTAATCCAGACTGCGAGACACAGGAAAAAGAGTAGATGATGATTATGATTTCCTAGTTGCATTGTAATTTACTCAATATCTATAGTACGTATTCCCATTGCCCAGTGATGGCCTTGACGAAATCAAATTGTACTCCGTGCTCTCTACCCATAAGGGTCGTAAAATCGTCAAGAATTATTGAAGATGCCTTTATAAAATGCCCTGTAACGACTAATAGCTATACGAACTGTCAGTTTTTTCATTTTGCTCGATATTGTTTTCTGTAGTAGTAGTAGTATCTTTGTGTATTTCCTTTGTGTAATGAATGCATCTCTCAAAACACTTCTGTTATAATTAGAAATACAGTTGTGAAGAAATTAGCCGTGAACTGTTAACATTATCCAGGCACTCGCATAGAACTGATGTGGAGAACGACGAAGAAAACTGTCCTCGATTGGAGAGAGAGAGAGAGAGAGATTCGAACCCGTATCTTATCTCAGCAGGCAACCCTGTGGTGTAGGGGTTGTTTTCCTCTTATTAGGAGACCAGGGAGGATCCGGATCCTTGGTCATTCGAGGAATGCAATACCCGTATGAAGGTTAGATTGGAATAATAATAATAATAATAATAATAATAATAATAATAATAATAATAATAATAATATTCTTCGTAGCGACCTTCGGTCTTGGAGGGTCCCAGCTTCGATCCCTGACAGGGTTGTGGATTTACCGCGTATTGTTACTTCACATGCCTCAGGGAGTAGGTTGTTGTGTTTTTCTTAATACAATATATGAATCTTCATTTACATACGATGCCATATTAAGACATCGCGCTGGCAACCACCACAAAAACCTGGTTTTAATATATTCCTTCATACAGGGTTAACATTAGGAAGGATATCCGTCCGTAAAACAGGCACGCGACCTCATCAGGGTGTGGAAGAAAATGTCTGCTATAGGCTTTATAGGTTGTCCATTTCTTGTAACAGTCAGTCATTGTTGGCTGACTTGGGAGATATTGTTTTGAGATAGGTGTCTTGGTGTCTTCAGACATGAAAACAAAGCACTATCCTAGATTTTTCCCGTTATAACCTCAAATTTAAAGCGATTTAAGAAACGCATTGTCGTGGGTCATGCCTTTATTAGATGACGATAAATGGAGTTTCTAGGTGAGAAAAGAGCATTTTATGACAATTAATTTGTTCTTCTTCTAGTCTAGTTAGTTTGCGATTTATCTTTTCATCTCCCAGAATTTCTTTATTCTTTCGCTGAGGCTCCTCCTCCTTTCTCTCCCCCCCCCCCCCCTCCGCCCTGTGGGAGACGGTGGAATATATCCACGGATCCCCTGCCTGTCGTAAGAGGCGACTAAACGAGGAACCAAAGACACTGATCTTGAGCGCGTGGTTTGGAGACCACTTACTTCTGCAGGTGCCTAGCTACTGTTTCCTGTCCGACCTCTCTTAGTCAACCCTTGTTCTCTTCCGACCCCGGTGATGTTAGGTTTGCGAGGCACAGGTAGTATTTCACTTTCACGCCCTTCGTACACCTTCTGTTTCCTTTTCCGATACCTTCATTCTTCGAAGTGTCGGACCTCTTCCTCGTAAACCAATCACCACCACGTCAGACACCACCACCACCTCTTTTCCTCTGACCAAATGCTCTTGGCTCTTGTACTTTGTGTTTTGTGGAATCCCTTGAATTTACCAACAATCATTTGAAACACCTGTCTATTCCAGCTAGACCTCTTGGATTGATCCCAACTTTCTACTTGTCTTTTCCTGTTTCCTCAATCCATTTTGTGGTCGCCTTTTTTTTTAGGTAAGATAATTGGAAGTGCCCATAAAACTCCAGTCTTCTCTTGCGTATTCCATCTGTAATTATTTCCACCTTTTTGTACAAATCGTCATATTTCCTCTTTCTCCATGTACCATCTGTGATTTTCTTCTGTCTAAGGATCTCCTTCAATCTTTCTTTCTTTCTTTCTTTCTTTCTTTCTTTCTTTCTTTCTTTCTTTCTTTCTTTCTTTCTTTCTTGTCCATATCAAGCATCCTGAACAATAGAATTCCTCTGGCTCAACTACCATGATGTAGTGTCTGATGTTTGTTGTAGGAGATCACGCTCTCTTCTTTATCAAGCCATTCGGTTTGATTTTTATATTAATTAATTTTATTTAGTTAGTTATAACACAGTCCACACAGGAGAGGAAACCAGTCTCTTTTTACTGGTAGTATTGTTGGGTGGGCAGATAATTATCATATTATGACATAGTACTTAGTGTATAGTTTATATCTTGAATATTGTGTGACATCACAATAGGTGTATTGTCTAAGCTGCACGAGATGATCTTCGTAAGACTTTAGTTTGTTTTGTTTCTTTGAACTGTTCTCTAATACGAAGTAGCAAGTAGCAAGAGCAGCTTGAAGGCAACCAATCTGTTCAATCTGATACAGTACAGTCTTCGAATATTTCTCCACCTGTTAAACTATGAGTATGAACTATGATTCAGCAAAACTGTTTGGAATTGTTTATTCGGAAACTACTTGCGATATTCAAATGACACTCGTAATCAATGACGGACTTAACACTTCTGCGCCCCTACGCACAATGTAGCAAGCGCCCTCCTAAAAAGAACAATAGAGAAGTAGGCACTTCATTACAGAATATAGTACGCCGTACAAGAAATATTTAATATGACACAAACCAGAGTATTTAGTTGCTGAAAACTTTTAAAGAAGAAGATAATCATCACAGAAACTGTTGTCTCTCACTTCGACAATAGTGAACTCTTCGATCAAATTTTCAGAGTTACCACTTTTCATTTGCTAGTTGATGTTAGACAAGTCGCTCCTCTGTAACCCTTTGAAGTTCAAAAGTTAAGGAAATGGAAATAAAAGTATTTTGAGATTTTTGAATGTTATAACACTTCAAATAAGACAAAAAAAGTCAGTGTTAAAATCCAACAATCTAACGTACCCATTTTTTTCATGTGAAAGTTTGAAGTAACACCACTGGAAAGGAACACAACACAAAACACAACGTATAATGGTCACAGCTGACTGACAAAAACAATCCTAGCTGTCAAAGATAACATTAAGCATAGAACGCCTATAGCAGAGCCTCTCAAATGTCCAAAATCTCACGGGTGCAAAACGAGGCGCAGAGGTTCTGTGCACCGTGCATCCGTCCGATTCTGTTCTGCTCGGACCAGCGTTTTCTCTCAGGGCGAGTCGGCTAAGCTCGGCTCAACTCGGCTCAACTCGGCTCGGATTTTGGAGCGCTGCACAGCTAGTGTTGAAAGGGGAGACAGGCGGAGCGAGCGAGACAGGCGTAGGGAAAGAGGGAGACAGTACTGTTGCTGAAAATCAAGGAGTGGGGGTCTGCACTCTGGTCAACCTAGCAAAGTCGTCTTTTGCACCGTGCACAGCGCATGAGAGGCCCTGGCCTATAGATTTGTAGGTACTCGGAAGTACCATTTACATTTCAAGGAATAAAAGAAAATGGGAATTGCCTAGCAATAGGTTAAAATTTTGATATAAAGCTCCCTCGTGTTTCACGTAATAGTATCAAAGTTATGATTTTGTGGCTATTTTCAACCAAAATGAAACAAAACCTAGACGCCTGGAAAGTACATGGTTTTTGGGGAGCACATGAGAAATCAGTGCATTTCTCTAGTAAAATTTTCATTAATCAGATCATGTAAAGATTTAGGTACTGAAGAGTACCATCGGGACTCAACGTTAGTGTTCCAACATTCTGTGATTTTATACAACGCTCAATTTTAGACGATACTTGAAACTATATCCAAGACACAAAAGGTTCTCAAGGCAGGGAACACAGACATATCGTTAGGCAGTAGTGATGTCCCGAGAAACAACACGATAAATGAAATGAAATGGCGTATGGCTTTTAGTGCCGGGAGATCCCAGGACGGGTTCAGCTCGCCAGGTGCAGGTCTTTTGATTTGACTCCCGTAGGCGACCTGCGCGTCGTGATGAGGATGAAATGATGATGAAGACACTCAGCCCCCGTGCCAGGGAAATTAACCAATGGTGTTTAAAATTCCCCAACCCTGCCGGGAATCGAACCCGGGACCCATGTGACCAAAGGCCAGCACGCTAACCATTTAGCCATGGAGCCGGACAACAAAACGGTCATATTGAAAACGGTTGAACCTGGCGATTTGGCCGTGCTGTTAGGGCGGCGCAGCTGTGAGCTTGCATCCGGGAGATAGTGGATTCGAGCCCGACTGTCGGCAGCCCTGAAAATGGTTTTGCGTGTTTTCCCATTTTCACGCCACACAAATGCTGGGGCTGCACCTTAATTGAGGCCACGGCCGCTTCCTTCCCACTGCTAGGTCTTTCCTATCCTATGGTCGCCATAAGACCTATCTGTGTCGGTGCGACGTAAAGCAACTAGCAACAAATAAAGGTAAAGCAAATTGGAAAGAAATGAAAGTGATCGAGATTGGCAGATATTACATGGATATGCTGTTAGAAATGTTAGACCCCTCGATGTTGTTATTCTAAGAATGTCTCAATTTAAAGCAATAACTTCTAATCGCAGGTAGCCTAATTCAAAACTTACAAACATACAATTCTAGTTTTCAACAACAACAAAACAAAAAGCCGTAATATGTCCTCCAAGGCACGTGCCTTGTGGGCCTATGTTGTAAAATCCGTCTCTGCTCATAATGCCCATTCCGAATTTAGTAAAAGATTGCTCCGGATCACAGAACTATTGATAACTTCTTAATAAATGATCGAATTTAAAGGAACAAAAACAAAGCAACGTCATACTCTGATCTGATTTGAAAGTATGAATTTTGAGACAGACTTCCGGACAAAATTGTTCGTCGACACAGTTTCTCTATGAACCTCATTTCGTAATCTAACGCATTCTACAGTACTAACAGTTGTTACGAAAAATGTGCTATCTTATTTACACTTGGCTATATTGCGGAAGAAAAGTTCCCGTTATAGTTTATAATATTTCCACTAATATATGCCAGGAAACCAACAGAATGGGCGACATCAATTGCAGTACTTTACATATTATTATTATTATTATTGCTGAATACAATGGTAATAACATTATTTTCTTTTAAAAATAATTCATTGACTTTTTTCAAATGTAAATACGTAGAACATTTCGAATCACCTTTGTATGGTATGACACGTATATATTAATTGTAACACTTTCAAGGAACATTGTACATCCGAATATGATAGTTGTTTTAAGAGGCCTATCTCCGAGGCGTTTCTGTAGTGGTATAAATGAGGTACCTCATTTCGTTGAAAATGAAAATGAAAACCTACAACCTGTTTACCAGTCGGTGACCGGGTCAGGGATGGAATGAATGAAGCCCCCATCTTGCGGCGAGGATAGGAATTGTGCCGGCTGCCGAGGTCTGTCGCATTCCTCTGGGGCAATGATTAATGACTGACAGATGAAATGAAATGAAGAGTGTTGCTGGAATGAAAGATGAGAGGGAAAACCGGAGTACCTGGAGAAAAAACTTTCCCACCTTCGCTTTGTCCAGCACAAATCTCACATGGAGTGACCGGGATTATACCACGGAACCCAGCGTTGAGAGGCCGACGCGTTGTCGCCTGAGCCACGGAGGCTGGCCTCATTTCGTTATTCAACACATTCTTTATTTGTTAAAGTTAAATAATCTAACTAACCATACTGGCGACCGTGCAGTCCACTTTAGCACTGTTTATTGTATTGTACTGTATTGTATTGTAATTCCAGTGGTATCCATTAGGAAACCAATAGAACAAACATTTCTCACAGTATGCAATCAGTTACATTGCAAATTCCTCTTTAGAATGAACATTGCGAAATACAGTTATGTGGAGAAATACGATCGCCCAAGTGCATTGCCGTGACCTTTTAAGTGTTACCGCCATGTATTGTTATTGTTCCGTCGGCTTCGTGATAGATAAAATAGTTTACGTATCGCTGATCCATTGAAGGAGCAATAAATTCAGTTGAAGGATAATTGCTATTCAGAGACTTGGACGGTCATAAAGACGTTATTGCAAAGTGATACGGTCAAGTGTTACTTGCAGGTGTTTATGGTGGATGTTATTTATTATGCCTCTCTATGCATCTAGACTTGTGGTTCAGTAGCCTGACTATTTTGCTATTTATTTTTATTTACCAGTTATTTGTGTTCTTATGCATGTTTGACGCCAAACGTGTTCTTACTATCATCCTGAATATATGTCAAAAAAATAATGATGAGAAGTAAACCATAAAGAATTTATTTCACTATGTAATGCTATACGACGTGAACTGTAGAAAAATACCTAAAAGGAAAAAAAGTAGTTGGAATCCGAGTTACAGACGGATGCAGGCAGCAAATACTACTGGGTATTCAATCCATTACTGCGTAGTTCTACTGGCAAGGTACTTACCTAAATTCATACAATATTCAACTTGAAAACCTTGGAGGTTTTCTTATAAAGCCCTTATTATAACGAATACTAACAATCAATCAATAGGCCTACATCTGCATTTAGGGCAGCCGCCCAGGTGGCAGATTCCCTATCTATTCTTTTCCTAGGATTTTCTTAAATTATTTCAATGAGATTGGAAATTTATTGAACATCTCCCTTGGTAAGTTATTCCAATCACCAACTCCCCTTCCCATAAATGAATATTTGTCCCAATTTGTCCTCTTGAATTCCAACTTTATCTTTATATTGTGATCTTTCCTACTTTTAAAGACGCCACTCAAACTTATTCGTCTACGAACGTCATTCCACGTCATCTCTCCGCTGACAGTTTGGAACATACCACTTAGTCTCCTTTCTCCCAATTTTTCCCAGCCCAAATTTCGCAACATTTTTTAACGCTACTCTTTTGTCGGAAATCACCCAGAACAAATCGAGGTGTCTTTCTTTGGATTTTTTCCAGTTCTTGAATCAGGTAATCCTGGCGAGGGTCCCATACACTGGAACCATACTCTAGTTGAGGTCTTACCAGAGACTTATATACCCTCTCCATTTCATCCTTACTACAACCCCTAAAGACGCTTTAATAATAATAATAATAATAAACACCCTCATAACCGTGTGCAGAGATATGTACCCTTTATTTACAATCCCATTTATGTGATTACCCCAATGAAGATCTTTCCTTATATTAACACCTAGCTACTTACAATGATCCCCATCAACGCAGTAATTAAAACTGAGAGGACTTTTCCTATTTGTGAAACTCACAACCTTACTTTTAACCCCGTTTATCATCATACCATTGCCTGCTGTCCATCTCACAACATTATCGAGGTCATGTTGCAGTTGCTCACAATCTTGTAACTTATTTATTACTCTATACAGAATAACATCATCCGCAAAAAGCCTTACCTCTGATTCCACTCCTTTACTCATATCATTTATATATATAAGAAAACATAAAGGTCCAATAATACCGCCTTGAGGAATTCCGCTCTTAATTATTACAGGGTCAGATAAAGCTTCGCCTACTCTAATTCTCTGAGATCTATTTTCTAGAAATATAGCAACCCGGTCAGTCACTCTTTTGTCTAGTCCAACTGCACTCAGTTTTGCCAGTAGTCTCCCATGATCTACCCTATCAAATGCTTTAGACAGGTCAATCGCGATACAGTCCATTTGACCTGAATTCAAGATATCTGCTATATTTTGCTGGAATCCTACAAGTTGAGCTTCAGTGGAATAACCTTTCCTAAAACCGAACTGCCTTCTATCGAACCAGTTATTAATTTCGCAAACATGTCTAATTATTTACATCTGGACAACAAATATATTTCGCTAGCTGCAGTCGCTTAAGTGCGGCCAGTATCCAGTATTCAGGAGATAGTGGATCGAACCGCACTGTCGGCAGCCCAGAATATGGTTTTCCGTGGTTTCCCACTTCCACACCAGGCAAATGTTGGGGCTGTGCCTTAATTAAGGCAACGGCCGCTTCCTTCCCACTCTTAGCCCTTTCCCGTCCCATCGTCTCCGTAAGACCTATCTGTGTAAAAAAAAAAAAAAACGCAGATTTTACGAAAGAATTTAATCGGCAACGCTTCAGCATACAATAAAGCATACATTCGCCCAACAAATGTTTATTTATAAACTATCGGTCATGAATAATACGATAAGTAATATTGATATTCTTTGATAGATACGTTTTAATACCACAAATGCTATTTCTAAGCCAAAATGAACTTTTTACAAGAATTTCGAAACTTTAGACTAGTAGTTCATAAATGTAATTACAAAAAGCAAAGCAAAGTCATCTCCGTACAAGCCATGAAGGCCCTTGGAGTGGTGGAAGGTAAAGGCTTCCACTATTCGTAACCTCGGCACGTGATGGGGTAGAGTGGTTAGCTCTACGCCCGGCCGCCTTTGCCCCCAGGAATTAACCTGGTACTAATTTTTGGTGCAGGCTGAGTGAACCTCAGGGCCATATGCACCTCCGGAAGTGGAAATCTCGTTTCTTAAATTTTACGACTTCCCGGCGGGGATTCGAACCCACGTCCTTCCGGACAAACCGAGCACGCCCTTTCGCCTCGTCCAGCCAGCCCCTAAATGTAATTACACTGATGACATTTGGTCATATAGTACAGTAATTATAATGTATCAAGTTACTGAAAGAAGCATTTTCTGTATGTCATATGTAATAGTAAAGTCATCTCTGTGTAGGCTTAAATTTTATGACGCAACATATTCACAGCTTCATCTGATGTTTCGTTTTGTGTTCAGTATACTACTGTATTTTGGTTCGCAGTGTTATTTGTGTCAACACATTTCCAATCAAATTAATTGATACTACCGTGTTTAAGCTCATTTGTTCTTAACACTTTCGTTTTAGTTTTTTTGTGCGACACTATATCTACTAAGTATTGACGAAAGAACACACACACAGAGAGAGAGAGAGAGAGAGAGAGAGAGAGAGAGAGAGAGAGAGAGAGAGAACATATACTAAAATAAACGCAATGGTAACTCAGTGTGGGAAGAGGGAGCAATAGAATGATGAGACAAGGACAGACATTAAAACACAAAAGGCCACATTGTCATAAACTGCCCTCTTCATATTGATGGGTTCTCCCCTCGTCAGTTCCATTTCTTTTACAGCCATTCCGTCTGAGCCCCCGGTGAGCTCGTTTCTGCTTTTCAGCGTCATCAGGGGGGAGAAGGGATATTAACACTCAATGAAGTACCAACAGGTCGTCACTCTTGGCTAAGACTGCCAGATCTCTGAAGCTGGAAACTGGGATGCCTCCCGCAATGCCACATGAGTGCAACTAGTACTCGTGTAACCAAAATAATAAAAATAAAACATGGCACTACAGCCCTTGAAGGGTCTTGGCTTACCAAGCGACCGCTGCTCACCCCGAAGGCCTGCAGATTACGAGGTGTCGTGTGGTCAGCACGACGAATCCTCTCGGCCGTTATTCTTGGCTTTCTAGACCGGGGCCGCTATCTCACCGTTAGATAGCTCCTCAATTCTAATCACGTAGGCTGAGTGGATCTCGAACCAGCCCTCAGGTCCGGGTAAAAATCCCTGACCTTGCCGCGAATCGAACCCGGGGCCTCCGGGTAAGAGGCAGGCACGCTACCCCTACACCACGGGGCCGGGAATTCCGTCCATCATTACACGTATTTCCAGCGTGATGAAAATAATGTATATTATCAGGCTGTTTCTGCGCAAACAAGCACACGGAGCCAATGACCATAGACACATCTTAATTCTTAATATAATTTCATTTCATCTGTCATTCATTAATCATTGCCCCAGAGGAGTGCGACAGGCTTCGGCAGCCGGCACAATTCCTATCCTCGCCGCTAGACGGGGCTTCATTCATTCCATTCCTGACTCGGTTGAATGACTGGAAACAGGCTGTGGATTTTCAATGAACAACTGTCTTTGATATACTGAGCATGCCACTGACAATTAAGCTATTCCGTCATCTTTTTCAATCAATATTCCTAATGATTATGGGTTTATATTTGAATTCGTGATCTGTTAGAACCTCTTTCACTGTATGCATTTAATTTTCTTTGTATACTTGCGTCATTATAGAAGGTATGTTACATGTAGCCTATATCTGGCCTTCGTTAGTATTCTGAAATAATATGGAGCTCTGTTGATATTAAGAACTTTGATTACGAAAGCGATGGTATTAGGTCTGCGTACGGTAGAGCGCTCGATGAACTTATTCTTTTCGGTATTCCGTGTAAATTCCTCGCTCTTTGGTCACGATATCGTGTTGCATTACTGCCCAGACATTTCACCTGAAGATTGCATATCTCAGTCACGCGATCCTAAGTGTGGTTATGGATGTGCATACATATCAAATACTGTGCTATATACGGATAAGCCATTGTCCTTATTCACGCTTGTCTTTGTAATATAATAATATTGTAATATATTAATCACGGTTGAGACAGTTTAAAGGTGATCTTATGTACAGGATGTCAGAAATGGACACAAAAGCAGCTCTCACTGTAGGCTTGATATTATACCATCGTGGGGTCCCGAGCACGGAAGTACAACGGGCCGTGGTAGTACGTGGCGTTAGTAACGACAGATGTGGTGCTCGCGTATAAAATAAATGGAAAAGCTATTATATTTCTATTTTAATGTTTATTTACATGATATTTCGTAGTTGCATTTCAATGTTTCACTTGAGAGAATAAGTAATTTTGTCAATTAGCATTGCCCGCAGGGCGTGCGGTGGTAGCTTCCTTTCATCAACCGACGTCTCAATGCAAAATAATCCACAAATGCCGCTAAATAATTTACAACAAAATTAATGATCACATTTGTATACTGATACCCGAGCTGGTGAAAACAGCTGACTAGGAAAACCTGCGTTCAGGTTTTAACATTTCTTGGTGTTTTCTTTTCGCTAAAGTTTCTTTATCTGGATTGAAGGAGTTCGGGCATATTTGTGAGTGAAGGGACAGCAGACAGCTGTGGGCGAGATGACTGGTGGCGACGTGAACTTGGAGCAGCTGATAAAGCTGTCCTTGTAGCCGAATATTGGAAAAAAATATTTAGCCATGTATCTGGGCACGGTAAAATAAATACATAATTACCGATATAACACTGAATTTCGCGAAATACCTTCTGATGTGACAAGTTGACAAAACTCGATAACATTAATTAAAGAACAAATATATTGACTTACTTATTCAGTCCAAGTTTATCCTTGATAAAACTGAAAGCTTGTAATGATTGAGATCTTGCACATAGTGTTAATAGGACGAGGAATATCGCCAGATAGGATTTCTCATCGATGTGCCTGAAACGTGTTAGCACAGTTTCGATTTTTCAAAATGTACGCACAGTGCCGTCGTTTTAAATGCAAGGTATTATTATTATTATTATTATTATTATTATTATTATTATTATTATTATTATTATTATTATTATCTTCTATCTTAATCTGTTTACCCTCCAGGGTCGGCTTTTCCCTCGGACTCGGCGAGGGATCCCACCTCTACCGCCTCAAGGGCAGTGTCCTGGAGTGTCAGACTTTGGGTCGGGGATACAACTGGGGAGAATGACCAGTACCTCGCCCAGGCGGCCTCACCTGCTATGCTGAACAGGGGCCTTGTCGAGGGATGGGAAGATTGGATGGGATAGGCAAGGAAGAGGGAAGGAACCGGCCGTGGCCTTAAGTGAGGTACCATCCCGGCATTTGCCTGGAGGAGAAGTGGGAAACCACGGAAAACCACTTCCAGGATGGCTGAGGTAGGAATCGAACCCACCTCTACTCAGTTGACCTCCCGAGGCTGAGTGGACCCTGTTCCAGCCCTCGTACCACTTTTCAAATTTCGTGGCAGAGCCGGGAATCGAACCCGGACCTCCGGGGGTGGCAGCTAATCACGCTAACCACTACACCACAGAGGCGGCATTATTATTATTATTATTATTATTATTATTATTATTATTATTATTATTATTATTATCGAGTATTGATTATCTCGGCTAGGAGTCTTCAGGAAAGACTCGCAGTGAAGATTCGTTCTTTTTTGACCAGAACTTTCCTTGGATGATAAATTCTTTTGTCCTGTGACCAACACTATACTGTACCTACAGTTTTCACATTCAAGTTCGGAACATATCCATTGTTGCGTATCCTCGGAGATTTCAAAAGTAGTTGTTTAGGCACGGTTCATTGGTAGACAGAATGGCTCTTAATCGTGAATTCATCTGCACTTATTTCGGGGCGAAGAGGTTAAACTACTTTGCCCCTTTTATACAGAGGAAAAAAAGTGCAAAGTCAAATAAGAATCTTCCCCAGAGCCTGAGTTAATTTCTCACCAAACCGGCTACAGTTCAAGTCTCGGTCAACGCAGCTAGGATTTTGGCGATGGAGAGTTCTATCTCTGGGTTTCGGATTCGATGTAAAACTGCAGGTCCCGCGGATATAATAACGATATCAACAGTATATAATACAGCAGGATTGCCTGCTTTGTCACATATCTGAAGCTGAAAGGAAGACAAAATGGGCATGCCCCTCCTGTAGTAAAAGATCATATTCGAGACGCTGATCTAATTGCCGGGTCTAGCAGGCGCCACCTATATTCTAATCTCTTGTTTAGTGGCACTAAAACTAAACAAGAACTTCCTTTTCATTAAAGGAGAACCGCTCGTACAATAGCGTAACTAATACATACATCAAACACGAGCAAAGAATTACAAAGGAAAGGCGTCAGCACGTGAACCTCTGTATTATATCCAGCTCTTTGAAAATCAACCGCACACGGCACAGCCAATTTGTGAACATGAAAGGAATCTGAGACTAATTAAAAACAGAGCATCGAAGTAGTTAGAGTAGTTCGCTGGGGGTGGTTATTTATTTATTTATTTATTTATTTATTTATTTATTTATTTATTTATTTATTTATTTATTTATTTTACCCATGGACTGCGATGAAACGAAGACTCCGTGGATCAGGCGGCAGCGCGCCGGCCTCTCACCGCTGAGTTCCGTGGGTCAAAACCCGGTCAGTCCACGTGAGATTTGTGCTGGACAAAGCGGAGGTGGGACAGGTTTTTCTCCGGGTACTCCGGTTCTCCCTGTCATCTTTCATTCCAGCAACACTCTCCAGTATCATTTCATTTCATCGGTCAGTCATTAATCATTGCCCTAGAGGAGTGCGACAGGCTTCGGCTGCCGACACAATTTCTATCCTCGCCGCTAGATAGGGCTCCATTCCATTCCTGACCCGATCGAATGACTCAAAACAGGCTGTGGAATTTCATTTTTCATTTTTACTGCGATGACACCTTCATGGGGTCTTCACGTTTCGTTCTGAACATGTCTCTGCTTAAGGTCGGCGTCACACTCAAAATATAATAAATTTTCCAAAATGTTTCATTTGCGTTCTAGCTCTCAACTAGTGATGAAGAATGACCCCTTGCAAATGACGTCCGCAGTCTCCGGTTGGACCACGACCTATAAGAAATTCATTATTACACTTATTTTTCTTATTCCTGTATCTCCTTGTTGTTCAGGTTTCTTCTTTCGTTTCCGTTTTTAATTTTCTGGTGAAGTCTTGACCCATGGGACTTGCGTTCACTCTTTACTATAGAAATACGATGATCATGTATGCTATCCTTTCTAAACTCATTCTTCTCATGTCACCTTAGAAAACTATTATCCTTTTCTACATCTTGGCTGAAATCTTCTCAAGCCTCTCCGTATTACTCTTGGTATGCTCTCAGTTGGAATGTAAACTCGTTTGCTGTTACAATTTTGGGGAGTTGGCCGTGGAGTTAGGGGCGCAACAGCTGTGAGCTTGCGTCCGGGAGATAGTGGGTTCGAGCCGCTCTGACGGCAGCCAAGAAGATGCTTTACCGTGTTTTCCCGTTTTCACACTTTAATAAGGCCACTTCCTTCCCACTCCTAGACCTGTCCTATCCGTTCGTCGTCATAAGACCTATCTGTGTCCGTGCGACGTAAAAAAAAAAAAAAAAAATTGTACAATTTTGGGTCCCGCAGTCTTGCCAAGAAACTTCAATTTCTTTCTTCTTATTTCTTTTTATTTATTTCTATTATTTATTTATTTAATTATTTATTTTATTACTATTCACTATTTATTCATTTTTAAATTGCTGTTCCCAAGAGGTACAGCCCCAGCGTATGCTTGATGTGAAAATGGGAAACCACGGAAAACCACCTTCAATGCTGTCGACAGTGAGGTTCGAACTCACGATCTTCCGAATGCAATCTAACAGTTACGTGACTCAAACCGTGCGGCCAGCTCACTCGGTGTACGTTTCTTTTTTACGTCGTACCAACACAGATACATCTTACGGCGACGATGAGATAGCAAATGGGCTTAGGAGTGGGAAGGAAGCGACCGTGGTCTTAATTAAGGCACAGCCCCTAAATTTGCCTGGTGTGAAAATGGGGAAACGACGGAAAACCATCTTCAGGGCTGCCGACTCTGGAGTTCAAACCCAATATCTCCCGAATGCAATCTAACAGTTACCTGACTCAAACCACGTAGCCATTTACTCGGTTGGTGTACTACCGTATTATCTATTCCGCGTGTAAGTATTAGGTTTGGCTACCATAAAGTAAGTAACTTACTTGAATTTGACCTGATACAAGAGTATTTGGATTTGTAAGTTATTATTATTATTATTATTATTATTATTATTATTATTATTATTTTACAAGAATCTCTTGACAATATTATCTACAACATACAGAGAAGAACGGTGGGCATCTTTATTTGGTAATGAAGTATTGAGAAAAGAAAAACTATTCTCGGACAACTGATTGCTAACACATTTTTTCACAAATTGTTCTTTACGTCACGGATAGGTCTTATGGCGACGATGAGATAGGAAAGAGCGAGGAGTGCGAAGGAAGCGGCCGTGGCCTTTTAAGGTACAGCCCCAGCATTTGCCTCGTGTGATAATTGGAAACAAAGGAAAACATCTTCATGGCTGCCAACATTGGGGCTCGATTCCACTATGTCTCGAATGCAAGCTCACAGCTGCGCGCTCCTAATCGCACGGTCAACTCGTTCTGTAGGTTGCTAACACAATTTTTGAAGATAAAATGTTCATATTTTCCGCTAGTGCACTCTTCCCTTTAATGAAGAAAATCCTATCATACGGTCATTTGAGCAGGAGACGGTATAAAGGAGGGTGCCGGTTACCCGTATGTGAGGGGTAGTAAACATAGTAAAGGGAGAGCTGATGAAATCTCGGAATGGAAGTGTATAGCACTGTTAGTGTGAAATGTTTTCTTGTAAAAAAAGGTTTTGTTTCCTACATCCGCTTTCTTTTTTACTTGAGAAATGCTTTTAGTGTTCTTGTTTTCAGTAGAATTATCGATAAATAATGGTTGTGAAAGGAATGCTTAATATCTGATATTCCAAACTGTGCCCTACAGACAAAATTGACGGATTTGAACAATAAGCGCAACTAACAGGACAGCGATACTTGACCCTTCCTAATAATTGCACGGCTGCCATCACTTTCGTTGTCGATCGGGCTTTCAGCAAAAAAAGAAAAGAAAAAATTAATATACTACCACTAGATCAATTGATCCTGTCAAAGCTCGTTGAGAAGGAATTGGAAGAGTGAATTGTAAAATGTTCTCTGGCTGGTGACAGATTGCTCCCATGTGATCGTTAGTGAGGCTTGAAGTGGATGAATAGTTTTCCAATGACGTCACTACCTACTAAAGAGTTTGTTTCCATGCTGTAAGGATTGATGTGTTTTAAACTCTTTAACGGTTTGGCTAAGTGGATGCGTTAACTCATGGGAGAGGTCATGTGAAGAAAAGGCAATCTTTTTCATCGGGTTTCTAAAAAGATATCGGACCTATTTTCGAAGCGTATACTAGGAATACGTAACTTGTATTAAATATAAGGAGGGACAAATCGATTCTTCTTATTTTCTTCGTCTTTTTCTTATTCTCTCTTGTCAGAGGGACGGTACTAATACATGATCTTAACATATCGGCGTGTGCTCATACGTTCGATATTTCATTTCCATTTTGTCGTCTTCATTACTATTTCCTCAAGCATTGGTTGCACTTTCTGTTCTTGGAGGATGTTTTCATTCCAAATCCTGTTCATATGCATACATCCCTAAATCCTCGTAGAAATCTAATTTCAAATGCCTGATTGTGGCTCTTAGCAGCTTTTCAGTATCCAAGTTGCACATCCATAGAGCAGAGTAGCTACAGCCTTGTCCTTATAGCATTTGAGCTGTATTTTTTCTTCATGATACTCGTAGTTTCACACATTTCTTGATATCGGTGCTATTTTTGTGGCTATCGCTGTCTTGGTTATAACTAGATCCCGGATTATCTAATATAAAAATGAGAAATATGTACATAAATATGCAGCTAAAATTGACAAATTGACAAAATATGTAGTCAAATATGTAATAAATAGAAAGTATGTAACTTGATATTTAAGCTTTATTTGATGCATTCTTGTACATAGAAAAGGAAACAAAACCGTAAAAAGTTAAAACTCCACAGGTTATTCAACCTCTAATTTTCATCTGGAGGCACAATTAATAACTAAATATGTTTCCAAAATGTTCTGCGGTCATCGAATGCCGTCTGTCTGTTAGGATGTTCTATTTTGATCTCATTAAATACAAATATGCTTTTTAGAAAAAAAATGTTTCTGAAGATTTTTGTATGGAGTATAGCCCTCTACGAAAGTGAATCGTGGGCAATAACCGAAGAAGAAAGAAAGAAAGAAAGAAAGAAAGAAAGAAAGAAAGAGAAAGGGCGCTTTTGACATCTGACATTAAACCGAAGACTGGCGAAGGGATCACAAAAGAAATCTGAGAGGAGAACAATGTGACAAATTATGTGCAAGGGAAGTTTGATAGAGACAGCTCGAAACATCCAAGACTTGCACCGTCAACATAGCTAAAGGATGCGATTATTAAATTATTTTTAGATGTTAGAGATGTAAAGGCTTTCTAAACTATTTTCAAGTGTTTAATTAAAAATCTTAAATCGCTATAAAATTAGCGAAAAAATAATTGTTTACTTTCAAATGCGCTACATCCTTCAAAATATTTAAAGTATGTAATAATTATCAAACTATTTATTATGCATCGAAATATGTAAAAAAATATGTAACTTTAAACTCCTGGAATGATGATCTTTTTAGTGTGATTCGCCGACATTTTAGCTTTTCTTGTAGCTACATATAGCCTATGGGAACAGAATACGTAATTACATATAACCCGTGCTCTAGTTATAGCTCAATTCATACACTAAATAGTTAAAATATTGCATCCCTTCAATTGGTAAATTGTCGAACATTATTTTCGTTCTTGTAGATAAAAAAAATGGCGTATGACGCCGTATAGGCAACCTGGGCGTCTATAAGTATGATGAATTCTAATATTCAAAACAGCACTGTACACCCAGCCCCTGAGCCGTCTGAAATAACCAATGAAGGCTGAAACCCCGACTCGGACGGGAATCGAACCCGGGGCCCCGTGGACCAAAGACCAGCACGCTGACCATTTAGCCATGGAGCCGGACTGTACTTATAGATGACAGATGTTTGTTACTCCATTTCAATTTTTACATAATCTTTTTCACAGTAGTCCCCTCCTATTTCAATGCACTTTTTATAGCGTCTCTGCCAGTCCTTGAACACGTGCTGCAGACTATTCTTTGTCAGGTCCTTGAGAATCGCCTCACTTTTCTTGAACACTGCTTCAGAGTTCTCAAATCGAATGCCCCTAAGCTTTGCCTTTAGTGATGGGAATATAAAAATTACATGGTGCAAGGTTAGGGCTATAAGGTGGATGCGGTACACAGGTAATGTTGAATCGAGCCAGAAACTGTTCATGATTTGATTTGCGACGTGAGGCCGTGCATTGTCATGATGAAGTCGCCATCCAGTCCGAGAAAGCTCTGGTCGTTTCTTTACAATGTGCTTCCTTAGTGTAGCCAGTACTGACGTGTAGTAACAGTAGTGTGAGGGGGAACTGCATGCTGGTAAATCACTCCACCTACATTGTCTGTATGCGAAATGCATGTAGCGTCTACAACAGGGCCTCTCAGGGCCACTGTGCACGGTGCAAAAGACGACTTCGCTTGGTTGACCAGAGCGCAGACCCCCCTCCTCGATTTGGAGCAATAGCGCTGTCTTTCTCTTTCCCCACGCCTGTCTCGCTCGCTCCCCCTGTCTCCCTCTTCCTCAGTTGCTCCGTAGCGCTCCATATCCGAGCCGAGTTGAGCCGAGCTTAGCCGAGTAGCCCAGAGACGAAGCGTTGGTCTGAGCCGAGCCGAGTGGAACAATGCACAGTGCACGGAGCTCTTGCGCCTTGATTTGCACGCGTGAGATTTTGGGCGTTTGAGAGGCCTTGGTCTACAAAATAGAGCATTACTACCAACCTACTGATACGAGAGTGCTCCCGCCTACGGACATTATACATAAAAACACGCTCTTTTCAGATATTTATGTTTCAGATAGGTAACTTCAGGGAAGCTAAGGAAAAAAAATCAGTCTCTCTTTGTTCATCAGTCCTCGTACTTTTAGATACAGATATCTTTAAATTCTTTAGCTAATAAATGCCATTTAATTGTCAAATATTCTTTTGTAGCTCATTCTCCATGTTGGCTATTTTCTTCTTTTTTATTTTTTTATTTACAAGTTGCTGTATGTTGCACTGACTATTGTCGCGGCCTCGTGAGATATGGGAACGGCGAAGCGACAGATGGTTGAGAGTCGCTTACCCCCGGGCACGGATTGGCAACGCTGATCGTGCAGTGCTGTCCAACTGAAGCCCATCCGCTCCAGGCCACCTTACCCGAGACATTCCCTGTCAAGCAGCTGTTGAGCTCGCATCGTAAGTGCAGTTGAAGATGGATAGTGAATGTGAATTGATTTGGGCTCAAGTCAAGAGAGAAGTGGCAGAGAGGAACAAGACATTCAAAATAAAGGGCGTACTATATTACTCGGTACAATATACAGTATTCAAATATTTAAAGTTATAATGTAATAAAACTGATACGGATTAATATGTAATCCGAAAGTATTTACGGGGTCCTGCAGCCTGTGCTGGTGCGCGCGCCCCGAAATTACAAGACTCACGGAAATATGTTTCAGATAAAAAATATGTCAGGCGATTTTTTACATTTTTCCCGTAGACAAAATTTTATTGGCTGAAGAAATAAAAACTTGGCCGCTTACTGAAATGTTCAATACATGATTCTACGGATTTAAACTTACTCGTTCAAGATTTTATTTTTCGCAATTATTTAAAGTGGTTTATATGGAAAATAGTTATACCACTGAAATCAGCAGTCTTTTCTGAAGCTTGTAGTATAATTTGTTTCGAAACGTTGTATGAAGTAACATCAGGAGCTTGAGAGAGAACAACTTGCCTCGCGCTCCGAAATGATGTGTTCAGTTAGACATTTCTTCGCCAGTTGTTACATAACCTTAGCAACAGCGTAATTTCTCTGACCCGCCTAATTTCGTGGCCGCGACTATAGATACAGTAGGTTTTATGGCGACGATGGGACAGGAAAGAGCTAGGAGTGGGAAGGAAAACTCGAAAAACCATCTTCAGGGCTGCTGACAGTGGAGTTCGAACCCACTATTTCCCGATTTCTGGATACTGGCCGCACTTAATCGACTGCAGCTATCGAGCTCTGTGTTGTTGGCTAAGAGTACCTGATCATCTGCAAATAGGATTTTCACAATTTTTCCTCTGCCAATGTATATACCTGGTCTTTCAGTTAAAGCACTTCTCCATAGAATTAAATGAACTGAAAATGGTGTTGGATTATTTTATGTTATTGTGAGTTCAATGAATCTCCTGAATACATCGCTGTGTCATTACTGCAAGTGAGAGGAGCAGACGTGGTGTTCACGATAAAACAGCGCGTGTTCATTGTCGAGTGTTATGCGAAGCTCGATTCGTGGAAAACCTGTGCGGAACTGTTTCCTCGCGAGTTTTAGACTGGAACAGTTTTTGAAAAACCTCCAGCAAATTCTGCAATTAAAACCTTAGTGGGAAAATTGCGTGAAACGGGTTCTATTGCGAATAAAATTCGTAACAGTCCGAGAGTTCGAACACCAGAAAACATTGCTCGAGTGAAGGAAAGCCTGGAACGAAGTCCGACGAAATCTCAACGCCGTTTATCTGTGCAAGTGGGAATTAAGAGAGTGGCGTGTCGAAACTTTATATAATGAGAAAAAGACCTGCAGCTGTATCCTTTCCAATGTACTGTTGTGTATGCGTTAAAGCGTCCGGACGAACCTTCGCGTGTTGAGTTTTGCCAGTGGTCTCGGAGTGAAGTGGTGTCAGGACTTTTGGATTCTCAGTTGTTCATTTCTTCATCTGAGGCCATTTCTAGCATCGCCTGTGATGTTCAAGGGTCAATCCCGTGTCAGTTCCATTTCGCCCACCCGGCATCTCCAGTCATTGACGCTGTTTTACCTGCTCTCCTTTTTCAGTCCTCTTAATCTAGTGTTTGTATCGTTCCTGGCGCTAATGAGGTTGTAGCTTGGCCCCTTTTTATCGCCTTGCCCAGTCATAATTAGTCTGTCAGTCAGTTAATCAGTACGGCCTTTGCTGTCCAGCAGCAGTGAACAAACACAGCACACAGTGTTTGTTGTGTACCGGTGGTTGATACCCAGATTCCAATGTTATCGTTGCTATTTAGCGGGCAAGAAGTTCAAGGTTCCTTGCAGTATCTCATATTTTGAAAGGTTAGTCGTGTAGAGAGGGAGAATTAAGTGAGAGCCACTTAACAGCTATTGTCATCTGTTATCGTACCGGAGGCTGTCATTCCGGCAAGGCTTATCGTGAAGCAGTGTAAATTAATTAAACGCCATTAGTCTGCTGTTACCCGCCATCTTCTCACGCATACTTCCCCCGTTTAGCTTGCAGTAGCCTGATCTGTATCCCAGAGTGCTTGAGAAAAGAAATGAGGAGAGACTGAGGAAGAGGAATAGAAGGTTGGCTGCCTCTGAGATACGTACCTCCCCACATCTTCCAACCAGAGCAGTCAGAACTTATTCGAATGAGGTTCGTTTGAATGTAGTTGGTACTGAGTGGAAATAACGTGCACGAAGAAAACGTTTCTGCACCTGATGATGATGATGATTGATGATGATGGTTATATTGTGTATTCTTCTTCTTTCTTGTTCCGTATTAGCCGACTAAGGACCACAATATTCAACTATTGCGTTTGGGGTTGCTTTTGATGTATGCTCAGTAACTGCGCATCCTCTGGCTGTAATGTTCCTTGCTCTCCTCTGTCCTGAGGGTACCTGTCTCCCTTCTTGGTGGTTTGTCCTGCAACCTCATTTGCTTATATTATTATTATTATTATTATTATCATTATTATTATCATCATTGTCTGCCTCTGTGGTATAGTGGTTAGTGTGATTAACTGCCTTCTCCGGAGGCCCGGGTTCGATTCCCGGCTCTGCCACGAAATTTGAAAAGTAGTACGAGGGCTGGAACCGGGGTTCACTCAGCCTCGGAAGGGCAACTGAGTATAGGGGATCTCAGCCATCCTTGAAGTGGTTTTCCGTGGTTTCCCACCTCTCCTCCAGGCAAATACCGAGATAGTACCTAACTTAAGGCCGCGGCCGTTTCCTTCCCTCTTCCTTGTCTATCCCTTCAAATTCCCGCCCCCCTCCCACAATGCCCCTGTTCAGCATAGCAGGTGAGGCTGCCTGGACGTGGTACTGGTCATCCTTCCCAGTTGTATCCTCCGACCCGAAGTCTCACGCTCCAGGACACCTCCCTTGAGGCGGTAGAGCTGGAATCCCTTGTTGAGTCTGAGGGGAAAAATCAACCCTGGAGGGCAAACAGATAAATAAATGAAGTATTATTATTATTATTATTATTATTATTATTATTATTATTATTATTATTATTGTTGTAACCAAAGGTTGAAATTTACAACACAACTTTTATTGCTTCACTTTATGATATTTACACAAATAACAGAAATTTATTTTGAAGCAAAAGGAATATTGAATCTTGAGAAAAGTCTGTCTTTATACAATATGTACAGGTTTACAGTCTTTATATACACTTCTATCTTGAAAAGATAGTCTCTGTGAATTGACACGTTGATAGTCGAAAACTATCTGGCACACTAACATAAATGTCTTTGAGAGTCCTTGTTTGTTGGAGTGCCTGAATTCCTAAAAAGCAAGTTCAATTGATTGAAGAAATTCCACCTAGCGAAACTAAGGGAGCTTGCGTAAATTAGGGAATGAAAATGGCTTGTAAAAGAATTACGGAACATAGGCAGCGGAAACAGGTAAGGGAGCGGTGACCAGAGGTGAAACCTCGTACTGCCAGAAATTCAGTCCACCTGGTCGAAGCACATTTTCAAGAGGAGTAGCCTCCGTGCTCGACGTAGGGTGTATTCTGGAGCTGGGCACCGGGGCAAGTGGGCAATTGAGCAGGCAGGGAGCTCCTATTTATAGTACACTCGATGGTCAGGCACGCGCACTGAGGGCTGCGCGTCGAAGCTAGCAGAATGATACACAGGCGCGCGTGCAGCTGGCTGACGGAGCGATAAGGGAGCGCCGGACATACAACACCCTCCCCTCCTAAATACGCCGGTACGGCGTGAAACGGCTGCGGCGCTGGCGGCGACTGCGATGCTGGGGCAGAGCTGCTGATTTCTCTGTTGTATTGTCCGGAGCTGGAACTGGGCGGAGTGGCGCTGTCTCGTCCTGAAAGGAACCCATTGTTATTAAATGATCTAAAGCTCGTTCAGCAATAGATTTATCAGGTTTAGCAATAGCATCAATAGCTGGACAGGGGCGGTAGCGCAGACGTATCTGATCTTGATGGCGGCAGATACGTTTCTCCGTAGTCTGTATCTCGTATAGACGATGACCCAAAGATCTGCAGATGACTCCAGGTATCCAGAGTGGGTTGGATTTGAATGTCCTGGTGTAGACCTTGTTGTTGTGGGAGAACTTCGTTGGTGATGTCTTATGCTGGGCCGGAAGAGGCTGTAACAGAGAAAGTAAAGTTCTGTGAGGTCGTCCATGGAGCTTCTGTGCAGGAGTGATATTATCAGCGCCGGGTAGAGTTCTGTAGTTATTTAAGAGTTGGAGCAAGGCTTGGTCTTTAGTTAAGCCTGAAGAGACAGCTTTCTTCATACTTCTTTTAAATGTTTGTACGAAGCGTTCAGCTTCACCATTAGATTGAGGGTGAAAAGGTGGTGCTAGGATATGACGAATGCCATTATGTGTACAAAAGTTCTGAAAAGCAGTAGCTGTAAATTGAGGTCCGTTGTCCGAAATGAGTACTTGCGGTAAGCCTTCTGTAGTAAAGATTTTCTGGAGAGCACGAATGGTAGCTTCGGTTGTAGTAGTCGAATGCATATCCACGACATATGGAAAGTTTGACAGGGAATCGATGACTATTAACCACATGGAATTGAGGAAAGGACCTGCGAAATCGATGTGAACTCGTTCCCATGGAGTAGTAGCAGGAGGCCATGAAGCAAGATCAGAAGACGGGGCGTTCTGATTCGTTTGACATTGCTCACAATGACGTATTAGCTTTTCGATGGCGGCATCAATACCGGGCCAGTAGCAGTGTTGACGGGCGAGTTGCTTTGTTCTGGAGATACCCCAATGGCTTTGGTGTAGTAATTCGAGAACTTGTTTCTGTAGGCTAAGTGGGATAACCACTCGGAAGATGGTGCCTGCTTCTAGTAATACAACTCCGGCACGAGTCGTGAGACGATGCTGCATACGATGATAAGGTGCCAGGTGGGCAGGAAGTGTGCTCTGAAGAGGCCAACCGTTGCGGATGTAAGTACGTACAGTAGCAAGTGTACTGTCCTTATCCGTAGCTTTAGCTATGCAGGTAGCATCAATAGGAAAACTGGATACAGTATCTTCAAGTTCAATGTCCAACTGAAGACATTCAGATTCTTGAGAATCGAAGGCAGTATCAGGACCAACGGGTAAGCGGGAGAGGGCATCAGCATTACAATGCTGGGATGTGGCTCGATATACAATCTGATAGGAATAATCAGAAAGGAACATGGACCATCTTTGAAGCTTTCTGAGGGAATTCTCTGGGATCTTATTACCAGGATGGAATAAGTGTACGAGAGGCTTATGATCGGTAATGATCAGGAAATGGTTGCCATAGAGATATTCATTGAAACGGCGAATACCAAAGATGATGGCTAAAGCTTCTTTCTCTATCTGTGAGTATCGACGTTGATGGTCATTAAGTGTTTTCGAAGCGAAGGCGATGGGGCGTTCTTGTCCATGACGATCCTTCTGGGAGAGAACGGCACCGACACCGTAGTCTGAAGCGTCAGTAGCTAGCGTGATGATCTTGTCGGGCTGAAAATGAGTGAGTTGTATAGCTTGAATTAAGGCGTTGTTGATTGTTTTCCATGCCTGTTGGCATTGCGGAGTCCACTGAAACTTAACACCTTTTTTACGTAGAGCGTTTAATGGAGCTGCCACTGTAGCGAAGCGGGGAATGAACTTATTATAATAGTTCGCTTTGCCTATGAAGGACTGAAGCTGCTTGAGGTTCTGAGGTGCTGGCATGTTTACTATCGCTGAGACATTCTGTGTACTAGGACGAATTCCATTCTTATCAAGTATATGTCCTAGGTAGTGAACTTGAGGCTGAAAGAAGGTACATTTAGCGAGATTCGCTCGTAGGCCATTGTCTTTCAATTTCTGGAGAAGGAGGCGTAGATTGGTTAGATGTTCCTGATGATCTTTTCCAGTAACAATAATATCATCCAGGTAGTTAGCACAACCGGGAATGGAGGCGGTGAGTTGAGCCAAATAGCGCTGAAAAATAGCCGCTGAGGATGAAACACCAAATGGGAGCCGCTGGAGCTGGAGCAGTCCGAGAGGAGTGTTGAGTGTGAGAAATTTCTTAGATTCTTCGTCTAAAAGTAGCTGGAGATATGCTTCTTTAAGATCAACTCGAGAGAAGAATTGGCCACCAGAGAGACGACGGAATAAGTCTTCTGGACGTGGAATAGGAAAGATATCTGTGTCGAGTTGTGCGTTGACTGTAGATCGAAAATCGCCACAAAGTCGAACATTACCATCAGGTTTCTTGATTACCACAAGTGGAGTAGCCCATTGACTAGAAGTAACTGGTACAACAATTCCAGTTTGTATCCATCTTTCTAATTCTTTCGTGACCTGGTCTTGAAGTGCTAGGGGTACTGGACGAGCCTTGAAGAAGCGAGGCTTAGCTCCGGATTTCAGCTGTATGTGAGCTGTATAGTCTTTTGCTGTTCCGAGCTGAGAGTCGAAGACTTCAGGAAACTGCGCTAGGAGAGCGGTAACGTCAGAAGTAGGATGCAATGTAGATACGACGTTAATGTTGTCATGTATCTGGAAACCAAATAAGTTAAATAGATCCATGCCCATAATGTTTGATGCAGTGTAGTTGGTAACTACGAGAAGAGGAATGTCCTTCTGAATTCCTTTATAACTAGCCTGAAGCTTAATTTGACCTTTGATGTCAATTTTCTTCTTGTTAAATGTCACGAGCTGGATGTCAGCTGGAGAGCATGAAGGTGAACCTAAGTCGTGGTAGGTAGTCAGGTTAATAATAGAGACAGGTGATCCAGTATCTAATTGAAAATCGACAGATCGATCAGAGAATGAGAGAGGAATGATGATTTTGTGAGAATCCTTTGTGGGAAGAATAAGATTGATCTGATCCACTTCCATGTCTTGGCGGGGCTGTATATGCTTCCGGCGTGCTGCAGTAGTCTTAGCAGGGCGGAGCGAACTTTGACAGACAGTCTTAATGTGTCCAAGTTTATTACATCGTTCACAAGTAGCTTTGAAAAAACGACAGTCACGACGTTCATGATGCTTGAAACAACCTCGGCAGGAAGGCAGGAGTTTCGAGGTGCTTTTAGAATTGGGCTTCCGTGTAGCATTGCGAGAGGGAACCTGGCGAGAATGCTTGGTGGAGAGCGCCTTATCCATACGGTTCACTGTAGCAGAGGACTTGCGGGCCTGAGGCGAGACTTGTGCAACTTCGGGTGGAGAAGCTATGGCTGCGGCAGTCTTGGTAGTAAGCTCATAAACCGTAGCAATACGCTGGACGTCTTCTAAAGAAGGGTTACTCTGCTTGACAGCGTCAAAACGTATTTTGTCTTCAGGAGTATGTAAAATTATCATGTCCCGAATGAGAGAATCAGTGTAGGATGAACCACAACCGTCCTTGGAGCAGATGAACTGGCAGGGTTTAGCTAGACCACGCAATTCAGTTATCCATTCAGTATGTGTCTGATGGGGTTGCTTTCTGCACTGAAAAAATTTATAGCGAGCAGCCACTATGTGAGGAGCTTTGGCATAGTGTTCCGTGAGACGGGCCAAGAGCTGCGTGAAGGGTACCTCAGATAAGTGTTCTTCCGGACTTAATTTACGTAGTAATTCACACGTAGCATTGCCAACCGAACTAAGAAATAGTGCGCGGCGGCGTTGATCATCTGTGACAGAATGGCAGATGAAATGCTGTTGTAAACGGGCTAAATAAACTGACCATTCTTCCTTAGCCGGATCAAAAGCAGAGAACGGAGGAATAGGTGATGGCTGTGTAGAGACAGAAATAGCTTGAATAGCCTGAATGAATGCTGCCTGTTGTTGTTGCATAAACTGTTGTTGTTGCTGCTGTAATGCTTGGAAGACCGTAGCGAGTTGTTCCGCAGTAGCCATTGCGAGATGCGTGCAAGAAAGAGTAAGGTAAGCTGTGTGTCAGAACTGGTTGGAGTGTCGTTGTTGTTTAGCACGTCGCCGTAGAGTTGACAACTGGGCCTGTTGAATTGTAGTGTCGTGTTTACCTCGTTGCTATAGAGTTGGCGATTGGGGCTGATGACGTGTAGTTTGTTGCTTTTTACCTCGTCGCCATAGAGTTGGCAACTGGGGTCGAAGAATTGTAGGTTGTTGCGTGTTTACCTCGTCGCCATAGAGTTGTGTTGTAACCAAAGGTTGAAATTTACAACACAACTTTTATTGCTTCACTTTATGATATTTACACAAATAACAGAAATTTATTTTGAAGCAAAAGGAATATTGAATCTTGAGAAAAGTCTGTCTTTATACAATATGTACAGGTTTACAGTCTTTATATACACTTCTATCTTGAAAAGATAGTCTCTGTGAATTGACACGTTGATAGTCGAAAACTATCTGGCACACTAACATAAATGTCTTTGAGAGTCCTTGTTTGTTGGAGTGCCTGAATTCCTAAAAAGCAAGTTCAATTGATTGAAGAAATTCCACCTAGCGAAACTAAGGGAGCTTGCGTAAATTAGGGAATGAAAATGGCTTGTAAAAGAATTACGGAACATAGGCAGCGGAAACAGGTAAGGGAGCGGTGACCAGAGGTGAAACCTCGTACTGCCAGAAATTCAGTCCACCTGGTCGAAGCACATTTTCAAGAGGAGTAGCCTCCGTGCTCGACGTAGGGTGTATTCTGGAGCTGGGCACCGGGGCAAGTGGGCAATTGAGCAGGCAGGGAGCTCCTATTTATAGTACACTCGATGGTCAGGCACGCGCACTGAGGGCTGCGCGTCGAAGCTAGCAGAATGATACACAGGCGCGCGTGCAGCTGGCTGACGGAGCGATAAGGGAGCGCCGGACATACAACAATTATTATTATTATTATTATTATTATTATTATTATTATTTAGATGTATTGATAGCTTGCTGCAACCTTTGTAATGCAGATCCCCCAGCGATGGTGGGCGACGTCTGCCTTGTATGATGAAACTGAGTGTTAGTGGAGGTAATCTTGTGTGTGGATTCGTTAATAATCGTGTTATATTTATTTAAACGAATTCGTGCTTACGAGGGGATTCTTTACCGTAAGTATGACAAAAAGAACCTGCAGAAGACGGAGGATGCTGTTGATGAGCTAGAACAGCCCCCGTGCTTCATATCATGTATGTGCATTATTGCAGTTTTCGTAGATCTAAAACTAATTTTACATACTTTAGTTAGTTTGTTTAAATTAACCTTGAAAGGTGTAGGTCAATATTGTGTTGTGTAGGACAGTGCATTGGAAGCATTTACTTCTCCAAAGAGCTGAACCTGAAAAAACGCGAGATCTTACCAGACAGTATGAAAGAAGGACTATCGGGCGAGTTGGCCGTGCGGTTAGGAGCGCGCAGTTGTGAGATTGCATCCGGGAGATAGTGAATTCGAATCCCACTGTCGGTAGCCCTGAAGATGATTTTCCGTGGTTTCCCATTTTCACACTAGGCGTTTCCTATCCCATCGTCGCCATAAGATGTATCTGTGTCGGTGGGACGTAAAGCCACTAGCAAGAAAAAACAGGGCTATAACGCCCCAAAAGGTTTTTCAATTTAAATGGGTCACAACAGAAACTAAAAAGTACTTAATTGAAGTCGTGTGGCCTCCGGATGGGCCTGGTGCAGGTTTTTCTAGTTGACTTCCATTGGGCGACCTGCGCGTTTACGTGTTTGTGGTGGTGGTGGTGGTGGTGGTGGTGGTGTAGGGATAGGGTGAAACCCAGTGTCGGCACATCGCGTACTCCTGTTGAATAACACTAACGTAAGAGGTCTCCTCAAGGCTTACCGTCTCCATCTGACGGACGAATGATCAATCACCATCATCAGTGCCGTCTCTGTACGAACAGGCCTACTGCGGAAATGTTTTGAGTGAGAGTCGAACCCAGACTTTTGGTACCCAGTCTAGTGATTAGAAATTGTATACCATCACCTCTGCTACCTTACCATCCAACATTCTGATGGTGAATTTTTTTTCACTAACGAGACTCGAACCAACTAACCACTGTGTCAGACCATATTCATGATCACCAGGTGGTCTCCCAACAATGCTAAACTGGTGATGCTAGAATGGAATCGACCTCAAAGTAGGAGATGCTTACATTTTGTGCATTGGATGACGTGTTATTTGTTGAATCGCTCTCCGATGTATTAGCAACATGTCGATTTCGCTGCTCTGGAAGTACGGTACATGTTTTCATCTGTCACAAAAGGTAAGCTCGTAGGTTGGAATACATTGTATTATGACTTTATTCCAAATGTACCCTGGAATCACCAGCTTTTGTTTTAATCCAGTCGGCATTGTGAAAAAAATTAAGAGTTATTGCGTCATTGCCATCTCCGAATAACTGAATGGCCATTGACCGTAATTTAAACACGAAAGAGCATTGTGGTGTGAGTTGTGGTACAACATTTTCCAAGTTAAATAGAATCTCATCACAAACAGGCTGGTTACACCAAGAATATAGCAAGTTTCTTATGAAAAAGTTTACTGGTGTTTAGTCTGTCGTGTCATTCGCAGTGTGGCTGTACGAGAGCGTATCCACAAAGACAGAGGAGAGCAGACCCAAGTAACTAACCCCTTTTTAATGTTGAGACTTCATTGACATCGTCTCGTACTGCAGCAGATAAAACAGTTCAGCAATATTTATTGCTGTCATTGCGAAAATAGCCTTCAGTACTGAAGTTGATTGTCTCTATAACTGCCAGCTAAATTTAATTTGACTTCCTCGCTATCAAAGCGTGCGCTGTAGTAAATCTAAATTTCAATTCTCTAGTGCTGCCGTTAGTGATGGAACGATTTACTGCCTCATTTGCGATAGTTATCTATCACTTATTACTTGTCCCGACTGATGAAAGGACAGCCTATTTCTTCAATATGCTGTGAAACAAACAGTGGGCTACTGAAAGTGAACACACTTATTTTAGTTTACCCCTGTTATTTCTGGAGTAAGCTACTGAAGCGAAGGGGGTGAAATTTCGCGTACAGGTTCTACTTAGGCCTTAAATTTTAGAAAAATTCTGCCCAGTGTTTGAAACTACGATATATCAATGCCATGTTCGTTAAACATATATAATATCGTGCTAATTAGTCAATTGCTACCATAATTTGTAACGTGGCAGGGAATATTCAATATTTAATTACCACTTTACAATCTACTGTATGACCGGATCGGGCGAGTTGGTCATGTGATTAGGGGTGCGCAGCTGTGAGCTTGCATTCGGGAGATAGTGGGTTCGAACCCCACTGTCAGCAGCCCTGAAGATGGTTTCCCGTCGTTTCCCATTTTCACACCAGGCAAATGCTGGGGCTGTACCTTAATTAAGGCCACGGCCGCTTCCTTTCCACTCCTAACCCTTTACTCTCCCATCGTCGCCATAAGACCTATCTGTGTCGATGCGCAAAAAGCAAATACAAAAGTCTATGACGGGAAACAAATCGGAGCACTCAGTAAACTGAATTCCGTATATAGTTAAAACACTCTGGAAAATTCAGTTGTTCGACTCATTGGCTGAATGGTCGGCGTTGAGGCCTTCTGTTTAGAGGGTCCCGGGTTTGATTCCCTGTTGGGTCGGAGATTTTAATCGTGTCTGATTAATTCTTCTAGCTCGGGGACTGGGTACACTACCAACCACCACAGAAACACACAATAGTGATTACATCCTTCCACATAGCGTTGGCGTCGGAAAGGGCATTCGGCCTTAGAACATGGCCAAATCCACATTCAAGGGCGCCCATACCCGGGGGCAGGGTGGGGCCGCGGCCCCCCTCTAGCTTTCAGAGAAAGGCAAAAATCTAGTGTAGTCACGTGTTTTCCTTTCAAGAAAATGATTTAAAAGTCAGTATTACGTAAAAGCGGTAGTACCGTTCCCCACCAACAGGCAGGGGATACCGTGCGTTATTCTAACGCAAAATACAAATCGCCATTAATTATCTTCCAAAATATTAAAATTACAACGTACCCCCAGGTCTGGGCCCTCCTCTAGAAACTGTCATATGGGGCCCATGTGCACATTTGCTGCACAATTCGCACCCACAACCCCACAGGTGTGAGAAAAGCAGATTATTATTATTATTATTATTATTATTATTATTATTATTATTATTATTATTATTATTATTATTATTATTATTATTATCATACGACCTTATGATCACATCCGTTGTACTCTCCTATTCTGTAAGTATGCTTGTGAGGAACCTAAATTAAAGCCTCGTACTGTTTCTTGTCTTCCCCTTCCTTCTGTTGGAAGAGGTTCTTCCTGACCGTTCTACACAAGTAACTTGAGATTGTCCGCCTCCGTAGCGTAACGGTTAGTGCTATTAGCTACTGTCCTCGGAGGCCCGGGTTCGATTCCCAGTACTGCTAGAAATATAAGATAGGCAGGAAGGCTGTCATATGGTTAAAATAATATTGTAGCTCACCTCCATTGGGGGTGTGCCTGAAAAGAGCTGCACCACCTCAGGATGAGAACACGAGTTTACTTTACATTTCAGTCAGTCAGTCAGTCAGTCAGTCAGTTAGTCAATTAATCAATCAGTTGTTACTGATTTGCATTTAGGACAGTCGCCCAGGTTGCAGATTCCCTACCTGTTGTTTTCCTAGCCTTTTTTTAAATGATTTCAAGGAAATTGTAAAGTTATTGAACATCTCCCTTGGTAAGTTATTCCAATCCCTAACTCCCCTTCCTATAAACGAATATTTGCCCCAGTTTGTCCTCTTGAATTCCAACTTTATCTTCATATTGTGATCTTTCCTACTTTTAAAAACACCACTCAAACTTATTCGTCTACTGATGTCATTCCACGCCATCTCTCCGCTGACAGCTTGGAACATACCACTTAGCCGAGCAGCTCGTCTCCTTTCTCCCAAGTCCTCCCAGCCCAAACTTTGCAACATTTTTGTAACGTTACTCTTTTGTCGGAAATCACCCAGAACAAATCAAGCTACACGTTCTGTTGTTTTTGAGATATGTAATATATATCTTAGTTAAAAGCTCAGACCAATCAATCAATCAATCAATCAATCAATCAATCAATCAATCAATCCATCCAGCGATTTCTACCCTGAACAAACCACGAGACCGTGCGACGCTCTTGACTTTGTTACCCCCGTGTTGTAAATCTCTGACATCATGATGTCGCTGACGAGATCTCCTGGCATGCGCAGCCAGTCAGTGGGTTAAACTGCGAGACACTTCCAATTGGAAATGTCAAGGTTAACTTATTGGATGGGACAAGCCATTTCGATGTGTGTTAAGCCCGACGCCAACGTTGTTTACCACTTTCCTCCTCCCTCACCTGCTTTAAAAGAGGGTCTTCAGGTAAAAGAAAAAATAAGGGTAGAACATCTGCAGCTTGCTGAAAACCTCCCTCTCTAACTTCTTTGAGAGTTACTACTAATAATTTTACGATTAGCATCTGAAGGAGGAGGAGAAGAAGAAGAGGAATATTCTTATTACAATTCAGTATTTTATTGCAGCGTTGTCGCCCAGCGAGTAGACAGTCTTTCGTTTGTTTTCAGAAAACCAGTTAAAATATTCGGAGCGTGGGACGATTTTCGTAGTAATTATTACTTGTGGTTAGTTCTAACAGAGAAAGCATGCACATTTCAGGAAATAATTGGGAGAAATGACTGTAATCCAGGAAATGTATGCCACACACAGTCTGTGAGAATCAAATGCAGTCACAGCATAGGCGTTGACTTCTTCAGCAAAATCTATATAGATACTACATGTTCTGCTGTTTTAATAAAATCAACGCACAGTACTCTATTTTGAAGTCAACGCTTTAACCCTATTTAAAAATGATATCAGTGTCTTGTAAATTTATTACTTCTTCTTTCGCTTTCTCCCACACATTGTGGGGTCGCGGGCGTGAACTGTATCGCACATGTGGATTTGGTCCTGTTTTAGGAACAGATGCCCTTCCTGACGCCAACCCTATGGAGGGATATAATCACTATTGAGTGTGTCTGTGGTGATTGGTAGTGTAGTGTGTTGTCTGAATATGAAGAGGAAAGTGTTGCGACAAACACAAATAATCAGTCCCCGGGCCAGAATAATTAATCACACGCGATTAAAATCTCCGACCCGGCCGGGAATCGAATCCGGGACCCTCTGAACCGAAGGCCTCGACGCAGACCATTCAGCCAAGGAGTCAGACTCTGGTAAATTTATTACTGAATATGAATAATTCGAAATAACTCGGACGCAGTCGTGCGCGATAAACCTGTTTTCGTGGTGGATTCATGTGCGGCGAACGGAGGAGAATTTACTTACATAGAAGAATAGACTAATAGAGACGGCCGTGGAGGGTAAGAGAAGTATAGAAAGACAGAGTGACTCGGATTTTAATGATTTAACAATAAGAGGTGTAGTACTGAACGACCCCAGGAGATAACATGTTCGGCTCGGCAGTTTTATAGCTGCTTTTCCCAGTACATACATACCATGGAGTGAACTGCATATACCGCTGTGTAAGGGTATTGTCCGCGGGTGTAGGTGTAATTGTGTAGGCTGGAAGTGGGAAGGAAGGGGCCATGGTTTCGAGAAATGTACCATCCCGGCATTTGCTTGGAGTTGAAATGGGGAACCGTGGAAATCCATTTCGAGGATGGTCGACGTGGGATTTGAACCCACCTCTCTCCTGAGTACGGAGCTAGCAGCAGCAACGCACTGAGCTAATCTGTTCTGTTGTAATGAAGTGGGTGTGTTTGTATGGAGGCCTGTGAATAATAATAATAATGATCATAATTTTACGTCTCGCTAACTAATTTACGGCTTTCAGAGACGCCGAGGTGCCGGACTTTTGACCTTCAGGAATTTTGTACGCGATGGCAAATCTGCTGACACGAGACTAACGTATTTGAGCACCTTCAAATATTACTGGATTGAGCTAGAATCGAACCCACCAAGTTAAGCTCGGAAGGACAGCGCTCTACTACTCCGCCTGGCATATATGTATTGTACGCTATTTTGGCTAAACGTATGTTTAAAATATTACAGTAATTTATTTCATCAACAGGTTGGTTGGTGTCTCCACAATATGTTGCTTCATTTTCCAAACTTTCAACAGCACAAAGTCAGTTGTTCTAACGAGTACTTCATAATGTTCGCTTTTAACTTTTTTTCTGACGCGGCAAAAGTCCAAACTGCTTATTATCAGATATAGAGACAATTTGGTTTTAAAACTTGAGTTCCTTCTTCCAAATTGCAGTTGATGCTGTTATGAACCCACTGAATTAGATCTGCTCCATCTTGAGCTATTTTTTTCTCACTGGATTGCCACATGCTTCATAGTCATTGACGGTTTCTCTCCTTAAAGAAGTCCTGAGAGTTTCCGCTGGTCCGCCTTCCGCACTTCCACACCACTTGTGATGTAAGAGCTGAGGAACATACTGTATGTGGAAAGTTTCTTCCGTGTGTCTTAAGTAGTGCATTTAGAAGCTCTGCATCTAGGGCCACTTATGATTCCGAGAAAGTTAAGTCCTCGGTTTGACTCTCCTGAGTCATATTCTGTGACGCCCTTGGAGCTACGGAATCTAAATCTCTGTCTTTTGTTCTCAGTGTCTTGATGGATAAGGTTACGCGAAGGAGAAGAAACTTGCCGACACCATGTCGCCAAGGTAACCGTGGAGCTGTTCCGCTCTGGCGAAGCGCCCTTTGGGGACCCCGCTCCCTTTCGTGACTAGGACACTGCGAGATGTGTTCGGGTATTATAATGGGAGGTCGGCATATGGTTTTCTAGAAAAGTTTTCAAATTTTGAGTATTTGCCATTTATTAAAAATATTTTAGGAGAGTTTTTGCCAATGGGCCTTATTTTGTTCACAATGCAATGTTTATAATCTATCCTTAAACTTTTGTAGTCTTATTCCCGCACATACTTTCTGACTTGTTTTCGTGGCGTAGTTGCTAGCGCATTGACAATGGGAACTGAAGTTTCCGGCAATAACCAGACTTGACGAGTTATCTTGATTTAGTTGATTCTCCGGACTTTCTTCGTTGAATTCGACTCAAATAAATTATTATTATTATTATTATTATTATTATTATTATTATTATTATTATTATTATTATTATTATTATTATGCCGGGGTTTGTGTGGAACGCAGAGATGGTGAAAGAAGGTGCGGGCCTAACTACAATATCAAGAATTGAATTGAAATTGGAAAAGGTTATATTTCTTTCAGAAATTCAAACTTCACAATTTTTCACTGAATGAACATATCAATGAAACATCAGGTACAACGACAGTTTCAAAAATTGGAAAATTCAAGATTTAGACCTTAACAGTTCTGGGTTTCAAGCCCCGAGGTTACAAATTTACAAATGGAAGTGGTATTATTTAGCACTTGCTCCCAAAATACAATATCTAGCCTTCCACAGGCACAATTTACTTTTACAAACTTTGAAAAAGAGCTAACAGGCCCTTAGTTTCTTCCAGCCTACTCAAGGCAACATTACCTCAAAGTGTTACACTCTCTGAATTACAAATAGCAATAGTTTAATAGAGGGGTATCTAGTACCCAGCCTACAGGGCCTTTGCGAAAAAGAACAGGTTAAATAAACGGCCCGAACACAAACTGAATGGAGGCGAAAACTGCGCTCCGAGATAATGACAAAAAAATTAAAATCCTACAGGGCTCTCGGCCGATGAAACAGGGGCTATTCCCAAACTACTGAGGTGGCTCGCATGGAAATACGTTTAACATATTACAGAAAGGTTGCAAAACGCAGTCACCTCAAAGCAAGATGAAGGGGAGCTGGAGAGGGTAACTCAATCTCTATCCCCGATTTACAGTTAACGATTTTATGAAGTTTTTACATTAGCCAAAAGAAAAGTCATTTTAGAAAAGTACAGTTACATAATTAAAGATTCGGACCTTCCCCTCGAATAAGGCTGTGGAGGTAGCAAGAAAGAATGAAGTTATGTGGCCATTACCTTAGAGATGTTCTGCTGACCGAAGAAAGAGGCGCCCCGCCTCCTGCCTTAACACACACGCAGAAAGACGATGATCAATTGACAAGGAAACGTGAAAAGCCGCAGTTTATATACCCTCAGGGAAGGTTCGAGAGCATTCAAGACTAATCAAGACACCCCTTCTTAATTTTTATTGGCAGATTCAAAGTGAACAAGAAATGCGGGGTTGGTTGAAAATTAATTACAAAAATTCATGATTGGCTAGATTCAAAACTGGTGGAAAGAAAATAAAGTATTGCCAACCCAAAAATAAATGAACATAGATCAGTTATGGAAAACCTAGGAATATGAAACTTCTTTAAGTTGTAAGTTCTTCCACCTTGAACCAGAGTGCATGATCAAAATTTTTAGTAGTGTCATCTGTAGAAAAAAGGCCAAACTTCTTGATGAATGGCAAACAAAACAAAGAGAAATTCAATCAATTTAGGAAACTTCACAACAACACTATTCCTTAACTTTTCAGTGGTGACATCTTCTGATTAAAGTTCCAAGTTGTTGTGTTATCAGCTTGACCTTTTGATCGATAGAGGAGATTCTTAAGGCGCTGATTTTGAATGCGCTGCGTTGAGGTGTACCTCCCGGTACAATTATTATTATTATTATTATTATTATTATTATTATTATTATTATTATTATTAAAAGTGAAAAATGAAGTGGGTTTTGGCTTTTAGTGCCGGGATGTGCCGAGGACTTTGGCTCGCCAGGTGCAAGTTTTTTGATTTGACACCCGTAGGCGATCTGCACATCGTGATGAGAATGAAATATTTATGAAGACGACAAATACACCCAGTCCGCGTGCCAGGCGAATTAACCAATTATGGTTGAAATTCCCGGCCCTGCCGGGAATCGAACCCGGGACCCCTGTGACCAACGGCCATCACGCTAACCATTTAGCCATGGAGCCGGACATTATAATTCTTACTAGTCTTTCTTTCTTTCTTTCTTTTTTTCCTTTTTTCTTTCTTTCTTACTTTCTCCATTAGTCTTCTAGGAACGACGTAACGATTTCAATCCTTCATCCTTTACTGTTCCTTCTTCTTCCTCCAATACTCCTCCATCTGCTCACTACGTCTCCTTTTCCTCTCTTCGGACCATTTTGAGCCTATTGCCTTTCCCTCCCAACCTTGGAATCCTTCCATTTTCAACACTTTCTTTCTAAAATTGACTCTTGGTTTCTTCTTCTTCTCTTACATTCTTTCTTTCCAAATCTTTCTTGACTTCATGAATCCAGGTTGTTGTTGACATCTTGTTCCAAGATATTTGAAGATCTATTTGGTTAATCTGTTGCCATTCATTCTGTAGAAATGTCCAAAAATTATCAGTTGGCTCGTCTCCATTGTTTTTGTTCGATATATTTCATCATTATTTCTTGATTTCAGGAGTTCTGTAGTTCTTATCGAACTGAGTATTTTCCGTTAATTTTTCTTTCCAGTGCCTCTAATTTATTCAGCTAGTAATTCAGTACTAGACATTATTATTATTATTGTTGTTGTTTGAGTCATCAGTCCATAGACTGGTTTGATGCAGCTCTCCATGCCACCCTATCCTGTGCTAACCTTTTCATTTCTACGTAACTATTGCATCCTATATCTGCTCTAATCTGCTTGTCATATTCATATCTTGGTCTACCCCTACCGTTCTTACCCCCTACACTTCCTTCAAAAACCAACTGAACAAGTCCTGGGTGTCTTAAGATGTGCCCTATCATTCTATCTCTTCTTCTCGTCAAATTTAGCCAAATCGATCTCCTCTCACCAATTTGATTCAGTATCTCTTCATTCGTGATTCGATCTATCCATCTCACCTTCAGCATTCTTCTGTAACACCACATTTCAAAAGCTTCTATTCTCTTTCTTTCTGAGCCAGGTATCGTCCATGCTTCACTTCCATACAATGCCACGCTCCACACGAAAGTCTTCAAAAACATCTTTCTAATTCCGATATCAATGTTTGAAGTGAGCAAATTTCTTTTCTTAAGAAAGCTCTTCCTTGCTTGTGCTAGTCTGCATTTTATGTCCTCCTTACTTCTGCCATCGTTAGTTATTTTACTACCCAAGTAACAATATTCATCTACTTCCTTTAAGACTTCATTTCCTAATCTAATATTTCCTGCATCACCTGCCTTCGTTCGACTGCACTCCATTACTTTTGTTTTGGACTTATTTATTTTCATCTTGTACTCCTTACCCAAGACTTCATCCATACCATTCAGCAACTTCTCGAGATCTTCTGCAGTCTCAGATAAAATAACAATATCATCGGCAAATCTCAAGGTTTTGATTTCCTCTCCTTGGACTGAGATTCCCTTTCCAAATTTCTCTTTGATTTCCTTTACTGCCTGTTCTATGTAAACATTGAAAAGGAGAGGGGACAAACTGCAGCCTTGCCTCACTCCTTTCTGGATTGCTGCTTCTTTTTCAAAGCCCTCGATTCTTATCACTGCAGACTGATTTTTATACAGATTGTAGATAATTCTTCGTTCTCGGTATCTGATCCCTATCATCTTCAGAATCATAAATAGCTTGGTCCAATCAACATTATCGAATGCCTTTTCTAGATCTACGAATGCCATGTACGTGGGCTTGTCCTTCTTGATTCGATCCTCTAAGATCAGACGTAAAGTCAGGATAGCTTCACGTGTTCCTACATTTCTTCTGAAGCCAAATTGATCTTCTCCCAACTCAGCTTCAACTTGTTTTTCCATTCTTCTGTAAACAATACGTGTTACAATTTTGCAGGCATGAGATACTAAACTAATGGTGCGGTAGTTTTCACACCTGTCAGCACCGGCTTTCTTGGGAATAGGTATAACAACATTCTGCTGAAAATCGGATGGGACTTCTCCTGTCTCATACATCTTGCACACTAAATGAAATAACCTTGCCATGCTGGTTTCTCCTAAGGCAGTCAGTAATTCAGAGGGAATGTCATCAATTCCAGGTGCCTTGTTTCTATTGAGGTCACTCACAGCTCTGTCAAACTCTGACCTCAAAATTGGGTCTCCCTTTTCATCAGCATCAACAGCCTCTTCATGTTCCAGAACCAAATTATCTACATCTTTACCTTGATACAACTGTTGGATATGCTCCTGCCATCTTTCTGCTTTGTCTTCTTTCCCTAGAAGTGGTTTTCCATCTGAGCTCTTAATATTCATACACCTAGATTTCCTTTCTCCAAAGGTTTCCTTGATTTTCCTGTATGCAGCATCTACCTTTCCCAGGACCATACAGCCTTCGACATCCTTGCATTTCTCCTTCAGCCATTCTTCCTTAGCTGCCTTGCACTTTCTATCCACTTCATTCTTTAATCGCCTGTATTCTTTTCTGCCCTCTTCATTTCTAGCATTCTTGTATTTTCGTCGTTCATCAATCAGGTCTAGTATCTCCTGAGTTATCCACTGATTCTTAGTTGATCTTTTCTTCCTTCCTAACATTTCTTCAGCAGCCCTACTAACTTCATTTTTCACGACTCTCCACTCTTCCTCTATAGTGTTTCCTTCAGCCTTTTCATTTAGTCCTTGTGCAACATGTTCCTTGAAACAATCCCTCACATTCTTTTCTTTCAACTTGTCTAGATCCCATCTTTTTGCATTCTTTCCTTTCTTCAATTTCTTCAACTTCAGATGGCATTTCATGACCAACAAGTTGTGGTCAGAGTCCACGTCTGCTCCTGGGAAAGTTTTGCAATCCAACACCTGGTTTCTGAATCTCTGCCTAATCATAATGAAGTCTATTTGATACCTTCCAGTGTCTCCAGGTCTCGTCCACGTATACAGCCGTCGTTTGTGGTGTTTGAACCAAGTATTGGCAAGGACAAAATTATGATCAGTGCAGAATTCAACCAGACGACTTCCTCTTTCGTTCCTTCGTCCCAATCCAAATTCTCCTACTGTACTACCTTCTCTTCCTTGGCCTACCACTGCATTCCAGTCTCCCATCACAATTAGATTCTCGTCACCTTTTACATATTGTATTAAATCTTCTATCTCCTCATATATTCTTTCGATTTCTTCATCATCCGCTGAACTAGTAGGCATATAGACCTGCACTATTGTGGTGGGCATTGGTTTGGTGTCTATCTTGACGACAATAATTCTTTCACTATGCTGGTCGTAGAAGCTTACCCGCTGCCCTATTTTCTTATTCATTATTAAACCAACTCCTGCATTTCCTCTGTTTGATTTTGTGTTGATAATTCGGTAGTCGCCTGACCAAAAATCTTGTTCTTCCTGCCAACGTACTTCACTTATACCAACTACATCTAACTTTTGCCTATCCATCTCCCTTTTCAGATTCTCTAACCTACCACAACGATTCAAACTTCTAACATTCCACGCTCCGACTCGCAGAATGTCAGTATCCATCTTCCTGATGATCGCCCCCTCTCGTGTAGTCCCCACCCGGAGATCCGAATGGGGGACTAGTTTACCTCCGGAATATTTTACCCGGGAGGAAGCCATCATCAGTACATCATTCATACAGAGAGAGCTGCATGTCCTCGGGAGTTAGTTACGGCTGTAGTTTCCCGTTGCTTTCAGCCGTGTAGCAGTATCAACACAGCTAAGCCATGTTGAGTATTATTACAAGGCCGTATCAGTCAATCATCCAGACTGCCGTCCTTGCAACTACCGAAAGGCTGCTACCGCCCTTTCGATGAACCATTCGTTAGTCTGGTCTCTCAACAGATACCCATCCGATATGGTTGCACCTGCGGCTCGGCTATCTGCATCATTGGGACACGCAAGCCTCCCCACCGCGGCAAGGTCACATGGTTCGCAGAGGAGGATTATTATTATTATTATTATTATTATTATTATTATTATTATTATTATTATTATTATTATTATTATTATTATTATTATTTACGCTTTTGGAGATCCCAGTTTTGTTTCGATGAATGTGGGCCTTACCGGGCCTTTTTCCCAATTACCTAGGAGTCTGCACTAATGGAGGTTAAGCCCAGTTTTACGGTCGGATGCCTTTCCTGACTGTTGCGTGTTCCTGTAATGGTTGATGATGTGTTGTAGTCGGTGTATTAAATCGATCAGGAACACCCACTCCCCAGTCTAGAGGAATTACCCAAGCCCAGAAAAAATGTCCGACCCAGGCGGGAATCGAACCCTGGGCTCTCTGAACCGAAGGCTATTACGTTGACCATTGAGTCAAGAATCCGGCCGGACTTGGCCAGATGAACCCTTCTGGATAATAGTCGAATGGGGGACGAGAAACAGAGAATAAGGAAGATCTAAATAGAAGGATAACTGGACGGTCGCATCCGATCTCTGATGATTACTGGGTATTTTTGTGGTTAGAGCTTGCATGTACTAAAGGTACTCTACAACTATACATGAAGGACGAACTCTAACCACCGGCAGACGTGTGGGGTCACCTCTACGGTTGAACTCCGGTCCCCACTCCCTAAGAACGAGAATGTGGGTATGATGAGCATGCTGAACATGTCGGAAGATAACTTTTAAAATTAAAAAATTATTGGTAAATATTGTTGTTTCTAAGAGTCTATAACATGACATTGTAGTCTTATTATTTGTTATACTATTTGAAACCTTTAATACAAATACTTCAAGTCGTAATGGTGTGACACCGTGGTTAGCTGGTTTGAGTCCCGTTGGGTTCGAACCCCACTGTCGGCAGCCCTGAAGATGGTTTTCCGTGGTTTCCTATTTTCACACCAGGCAAATGCGGGGTTGTACCTTAAAACCACTACCTTACTCCAATGGTCTGCGTTTCTCCCAATGTGCCCCTTCCCCGAGGAGGGGGGGGGGGTCACAGCGAGGTGTAGTGTCGTACCCGGTGCGTCGAAGCGCTCCTCTTACGACGGAGGCTGGCTTTGTTAATTATCTGAGGCGCAGGTACAGATTTTGTTAGAAGTGTTCTGAATGTCAGAAATGTAATAGAGTGGCTAGGCATTCTTACAGACGTACGGGGACAGTGCGTATCTAATATGCAGTCCGTTGTTATGTGGTTGATTTCTTAGTGAGCAAGATAAAATGAGACGTTGGTGAGCCAAGCAGTGAATGACCACGCCCGATGTTGCTTAACTGCGTTATTATCTGCTTGTGCGTCGCACCGTACCTCGTTCCCGGTACCAGTGCTTCACCTGGAATTTATTGAGTAGAATTGTTAGGGAAGGCGGTAGATGTTGAGTTACTTGTATTGAAGGGAGGAAGCGAGACTCCATCTTTCCGTAGCCGAAAACGTTTGTTATGTTAGTGCGACGTTAAACCACTAATAAATAGGAAACTGAGAGAAAATTTTCTCACATGGAAACAAAAAATAATCGAAATATGCTGAAGCTCCGTGGTGGCCGTGTACGTCTCGGGTGTCATCTTCTACTACTGCATTGGTCGTACTCTGAGATAAAGGAGTGTGGCGCGGAAGTAGAGTGATAGACAGGTGGACCAGCGGCTGTATTTACCGCTTCTCCTCAATGAGGTTATACATACAACTGGAATACCTAATTTCTTCCTTTTCTCCTTCTCTTTTCTTGAAATTCCTCCTCGTGAAGTCTCTTGTCGACCGACTGACCACGTATTTATTCTTCTGCCTCAAGTAGTAGTAGGAGCAATTCAAGGTAAGTAAACCATAGGCCTGGGAGTGGCACTGCAAAGCATTTAATAAAGAAAAGAAAAACTCAGGGCAAACGATGATACTAGTGCAAACAAGGAATTAAGTCCAGTGAACTAAGACAAGCTCCGAGCTAATGTTGAGTGATTCCTCTCTGAACAAGGGTTGTATTCGAGGGTGAATACGAGGGGGAAGGTTTTATCCTCCTCTGTCTTCCATCCGCAACGTTCTTTCATATTCCATTCAGTAATAAGCTGTAAAATTTAATATTTCAAGTACCGAGGTATATGTCATAATCCTGGGTCAATTACTACTGTATTATTATTATTATTATTATTATTATTATTTTTATTATTATTTTTATTATTATTATTATTATTATTAATATTAAGCCATGCTATAACCGCCCAAGGCATAATAACGTTTGGTGGAGTGAAAGGTAACCGTAACCTAGATAGGCCTAAATTTTAAATGTAATCGTGGTTAGCACAATTCTTGGCCGCCTTTGTCAATCAATCAAATCAATCAATCAATACTGATCTGCATTTAGGGCAGTCGCCCAGGTGGCAGATTCCCTATTTGTTGTTTTCCTAGCCTTTTCCTAAATGATTTCAAAGAAATTGGAAATTTATTGAACGTCTCTCTTGGTAAGTTATTCCAATCCCTAACTCCCCTTCCTATAAATGAATATTTGCCCCAGTTTGTCCTCTTGAATTCCAACTTTGTCTTCATATTGTGATCTTTCCTACTTTTATAAACGTCATTCAAACTTATTCGTCTACTAATGTCATTCCACGCCATCTCTCCGCTGACAGCCCGGAACATACCACTTAGTCGAGCAGCTCTTCTTCTTTCTCTCAATTCTTCCCAACCCAAACATTGCAACATTTTTGTAACGCTACTCTTTTGTCGGAAATCACCCAGAACAAATCGAGCTGCTGCCGTTTTTCTCTCCGTTAAGGTTGGGTGGATGAAGGAATGATGATGATGATGATGATTTTTTAAGGGGCCTAACGTAGTTAATATCGGTCAGAGTTAGTCGAGAAACCGCGTGAATGTGAAAGATACCTGGCAATTCACCTACTGATCCCATGTAGGGCTGAAGAAACTACACTGGTAAGTGTGCCAATCAACGGAAATAGATAGTCGGGAGAAATCTGTTTTAAGGTAAGTAAGTACCAAGGAAGAAATACTTGATGATGATAATAATAACAATATTAAAAATAATTTTCTTCCCCCACCCCCACCCCTCTGCCGGGCTGAGTGGCTCAGACGGTTGAGGCGCTAGCCTTCTGACCTCAACTTGGCAGGTTCGATCCTGGCTCCGTCCGGTGGTATTTGAAGGTGCTCAAATACGTCAGCCTCGTGTCAGTGGATATACTGACACGTAAAAGAACTCCTGCGGGACCAAATTCCGGCACCTCGGCGTTTCCGAAAACCGTAAGAGTAGTTACTGAGACGTAAAACAAATAACATTATTATTATTACTCCCCCCCCCCCCCTTACCAGAGAAGTGGAAGAAAGCACTATCGATGGGTTCATTAGATACTGGCAGGATGTCAAAGCCGACAGACGAACAAGGCACAGACCTTGAACGTGAGATTGATTGGTAACACGCAGTCCATAGAGGCTCAGTTCGAAAAACAAATTTAAAAAAGGAAAGTAAGAGAGCAAAGTTAAGGGCCTGATACTTTTAAAAAACCCGGTGCGTCTGCTGTAGTAAATATGGATAACCGAAGGGAAAACTACACTGAAGATGACCAATAAAACCCATGAAGATTCCAACTTTTGGACAGTTATTTAGCTTCCCTGTCTGCTGTTCATATCGTTCTAGCTGCAGCAGTAAGTCTTCTGAAATCTGTCATTGTCAAAGCTGCGATTAACGAGTATGATGAACTTGAAGAAATGGCGTATTATGACGAAGGTGTAGCAGAATGTTCAAGCAGTGTCGTTCACATTGGATAACAGCAAAGGACGAAACAACGTAACATTTAAATAAAAACACAACAGAGCGGCGTGCTACAATGCTGTGTGAAGGCCACGAGCGCACTTCAATATTAAGTACCAGAGCACACACATTTTTGCACGCTACATTCCCTACATGGCTACGATTAGCTCCACTATGCTTTAAGATAAGAGGGAAATACAAGTGACTCTCGCGATTATACATACATACTGGAACTACTAAGTATATTTTTTGTCCGGCTCCTCGGCTGAATGTTCAGCGTACTGATTTACGGTTCAGAGGGCACCGAGTTCGATTCACCGCCGGGTGGAGGATTTGAACTGAGTATGGTTAATTCCTCTGACTTAGGAACAAGGTGTTCGTGCTTGTCTTAATACACAACTCTTCATATTAAGACAACACACCACACTACCAACCACCACAGAAACCCTCAATAGTGAATAGCTTTTCTCTTTCTTCGGCCACTACTACGAATATCAGAACTTTTTCTGTTTTTCCTTTGGTAAAATAAGTTTAAAGAACAACTGATACTCGCTCGTCATCTTTCACATGTGCTCTCATTTCATTCGTCCTGTTTTTAGTCTGTTGTAACTATTTTTGTTCTTGTTAGTAAGTATCTTTGTTTTTCGTGTGTATCTGTGGTTATAATTCTGTAAATGTGGCTGCTCGTAAAGGAGAATTTGTCCTTGGCGACATCTAGGAGCCACATTACGAAGTATATGTCTCACACTGTCAAGATTTCTAGTATTGGGTCATTTTCGGGAGAAAAAATAATCAGTTACCGTTACTTATGTAACAATACAGAAAATGTCCTCTTTCAGGCCCTTTTGCCATTTAAAAAATACCTATTTCCTCACTTTGTTTATAGCTTTCATTTGTGCGACTCCTTGCTAAATGGTCAAACTAGCAGCCTTCTGTTCGTAGGACCACAGGTTCTATTCGAGTCTGGACCAGGGATTTTAGTCGTTAACTCCCCTGGCTCGGTGGCTGGGTGTTTGTGTTCGTATTTGTCGTAATATACACCTCTTCATGCACATACAACACATTACACTACCAAACACAACAGAAACTAATGAAGTTGACATCCGGAAGGGCGTTGGCGAATCCACACGTAATGCAGACCCTAAGTAGTTGGAAGAAGAATAGAAGATGAAGAAAAAGAAGTTTTAATTTAGTTTGCATTACTTACGTAAACAATAACCTGTTTGGCTTTATTTGTATTTAAGGCGTGTTATGCCTTTGCTGGCGGGACCTAGTGTTTACCGTGCACTCTGTCTTCTGGTATAGGCTAGAGCAATGTTGTTTCTTTCATTGATCTGTCTCTGTCTTATCGTTGGCTTTGACAAAATGAAAGTGTGAGGTATGAGTGATGCTAGTAATGCCATTTCTTATGCAGCCAGTCCCTGCTATGGTAAGGTAAGGGTTATTCCGCCCGAAGGCAGGTCCGAACCTCCGCAGAGGTCTTCCTGAGCCGGAGTTTACATGCGATAGGGTGGCCAGTTCCTTTCCGCACCTCCATTCCCTTACCCCCACCAACAGCGCGTGGCAACCCATCCAACTCCTGACCACGCCCAATGCTGCTTAACTTCGGAGATCTCACGGAATCCGGTGTTTCAACACGGCTACGGCCGTTGGCTCCCTGCTATGAATGGTGTGAAAATGTTGCTCATAGGGTCCAACCAGCCTTAGGGCTGAGACTGAACATACATACAAGGCGTGTTTAATATCTCAGGAGAATTGACGGGAAATTGAAACACAACTAGGAACAGTGTCGTACGTCATTTTGTTGAAGTGACATAGAAGTTCCAGTAGGATTCAGGTCGAAATGAGCATCTTTTAAGCAATTTTTTTCGGTAGCTTCTTAAATGTTAAGTATTTTCAGATGAACAGTATAGTTTTTCTGAATTACTTTCACAACAGCGAACCACGTCATGGCTTTGGGTCATTTGAATCACAATCACCCTTTAAATACTTTATTATATTGCTATATAGTCCCATATTATACATGACAGTACTTTTTGTACATGAATATATTTATATCGAGCGAACTGGCTGCATGGTATGGGCCGCGTAGCTGTAAGCTTGCATTCAGGAGATGAGATGGTGGGTTGAAACCGCACCAACAGCAACCGCGAATGTAATTTTCTGTGGTTTTCAGTTTCCTCACCTGACAAATCCTGCGAACTGGTTTCAGATTTCAACATTTAAAGTTACAGCAACAAACAACAACCTACTAGCACGGAATTACCTTAATTTACTGTACCTTAATTAAGGCCACGGCTGCTTTCTTCCCACACTCAACCCTTTTCTGTCCTGTCGTCGCCAAAAACTTATGAGTTAGTGCTAAGTAAACGTATTTCCTTTTCTTCTCTTTTGAGTTTTTTGAAGCGCATGATACTGTAAAAATAATTTTCATTGCAGAATAATGCACGGATTAAAAAAAAGAACGCTTGAGAATATCTTTATCATCTTCCGATTCTGAGTTAGAGAGAGGTTCAGTTAGTCAAGTTAGAAGGGTATTGTTGAACTGTTATATTGCGCGAATGAATACGTGCTTGGTTGTCAGCCCATAAGATAACATGTCTCGTTATAAACAATGTCACGAGAAGCCTGATTAGTCTACATATCGCAACAGCTATATTTAACAAGTGCAATGATACTGATGAACAGTTTTGTCAACTGCATTCTAAATATTAAAAATGAACTACTTAATTCATTTTCTCTTTCACTTCTTGAGGATCTTCCAGCCATTAAAATATGCTACTGCAATCGACTCTGGTTACATCTAAATACTTCGCAGCCACTCCAGAATAATTAGTCACTGTAATTTTTTATCTCATAGTGAAGGCCTACTCCCTTTGATGTTGCTTGTTTAATTGTTCCTAATTGCTAAATTCGTGGCTTAGACGACAGTGTAGTTTGGAATGATTCCATGACTTGCAGTAACCATTAATCTTGAAGGAGCTAATTGACTCTTGCTTGTAATTCACGTGCGTCTTCCAGAGGACAGCGAGGAGGTTCGGCTGACTTGTGATTGCTTCTTCTGTTTGTGCTATACTTGTTTGGTTCCTAGAAATTCAGTTAGGATACAGAGATCATACTGTGATCCTCTCAGCCAAAGTCAACAGCGGTGAGCCTTTTAGAGGCGTGTGTTTAGAATTTATAATACATTTGTCAACAAATGTCCTCTCTGAAGTCTCTATTGAGTGGTTCGTGATTAGCTTTTAACCAGTCATCCGCTCGGACCTCCCACGTAGTTTATCTGCCTCTGTCTACTAACGTTTCTGAAATTTAATGTCCGGCAACATGGCTAAATGGGGTCCCGGGTTCGATTCCCGGCAGGGTCGGGAATTTTAACCTTAATTTATTAATTTCGCTGGCACGGGGGCTCGGTTTTCGTGTCGTCTTCATCATCATTTCATCCTCATCACGACACGCAGGTCACGTACGGCTGTCAAATCAAAAGACCTGCATCTGGCGATCCGAACTTGTCCTCGGACACCCCCGGCACTAAAAGCCATACGCCATTTCATTTCTGAAATTTAATTGCATGCTGTTACCTAAACATCCTTCATCCCAGTTGTATAACTACTTGTAAACTAGCCTACGGCATTCAAGGGCCGAAAACATTTTTCGGATTTTTCGGCTATGTGCAAAAGCTAGTTTCTATAACTGGTGCCATTTCATCAGTATACTGATTGAATCATACCCTCTCGACATTGTGGTTAGATGCGGTTCACTTTTAAGAAAACCTAGAAAATGTGTTTCCCTAAATTTCCTCTTTCATATTGAACCCTTTAGGTCCATATTGAGGGATACCTACCTTCTTTACCTATCAGCAAAGTTCATGAGATCTGTCTCTTGGGTCGTTTCGGGTTCTTCGTCACTTGCTGAGGTAAAGGTAGGGTTCATTAATTCTAATCTATCTACTGGAATGAAAGGTCTATTTAAAGGATTCCTATTTATTCAGGAAAATTCTGAAGTAGTTTACTATGTCAACGGTGTCATAGTCAAATGTGTCCACTGGACACCACAATCATTTTAACATAAATGTCAGAACACTGGTGTGAGACTTTAACATAACTGCCTGATGGGCATTCTTACTAGAAACCATTGTCTCAATTATTAATCATTTAAGAAAGGAAAGTCTGGAAATCCTTAAATTCGGCTTCCATGTGAGATCACATGTACCATCATAGTGATTCGTTATGGTCCAGCCCTCGTAACACGAACTCTGGACTCTGAGTATAATTAAGGCCGTCCAATCGGTGTGTGCCACACAGTGGTTCTACGGCATGGACCCTTAATTGAATCGATGTGACCTGCGTCTATGTCATGGACCGACCTCTAATCTTTTAAGTTACTTTAAAGTCATTGTGGATGATGACCGCAAGGAAATGATGCTACAATGGCATATGGCCCTAATCTAAGTCACTGAGGTTGATGACCCCCTGACCATCCAAGTTTCTAGGCTGAAGGCTAAACACAATTAAGTTACATCGGTTGATGACCAAAGTTCCACTTTACTATCCCCAGCACATTCACTGCTCAATCAATCAAAGTTCAATAATTACAACAATAGCAATGCTCACAAACTTTGTGGCAGTAAAATCCATTTCCTTCGGATATGTCCCTTTAATCTTTACTTTATTTTAATATTCCCCAGACAACAAACTAAAATTTCCAGAATGCATCTCCAAGTTATTCGCTTGATTAAAGTTATTTCAAAATGCGGTTTCACTGAATTTAATAATTTAATAAATTTAAATGATTTATCGAAATGTTAAAGAACAGTAAATTTTATCTCCGCGGACTCTGGTTTCTTCACAACTTTCTACGCAGCTGTGATGTGAATTCAATATTGCGATGTTTATCTGGCTGGAAAAGAATTTGTTACATCATTCATGTCCAGCTATATATCTCATCTCGTGATATCATGCTTAAAAATCTAATCTAATCCTAACCGTTTAACACGTGGATATCCTAATAATCTACGTACAAACCAAACAACTCGCCATATAATTACGATGTCATATCTCGTCATTACCATTATGAATTTTGCACACCCCTCGCAGACAAATCGATCATCACGACCATCGCTCTATATTTTGGACAACCTTGAAATTGGGTTACTCTGTTCCTTATACTCAAAGTTCGTGATTTCAAATGTTCATTACGTCCTCAATTACAGTATTTCACAATACTCAGATCATTACCGGCTATGAATTTCAACTGAATCCAGCATTTTAACGTTTTCCTGGCCGAGAATACAGTACAATCTCGACTCCACTCCTATTCCCGTTATTATCCCCGCTGTCCGCTTAGGTCTCTCACCCCATGCTCGCTTGGCAGTTACAGGAACCACCTGGTTTATTCACAGATGACTGACTTCTCAAAATGCTCCCTTTAAACTCTGCCGACATGATTCAACAAATACGATATTCTAACCAACAAAATGCACAGATATGCTTCAAGATGCCCACACTAATTATACGCGTCGCCAATTATACCGCTATGGATTTCTATGAATTTCTTTCCATTCTCAACATTATAAATATTCCTCGGGCTATCATATCCCGGCTTCAATGACAGGACTCTAACCTGATTCGCACATCTCATCTCAACTCATACCAAACATTCCTCGGGCTTCAGTGTCCCGGCTTCAATGACAGGTCCAACCTGATTCACAAACTAACCTCTGTTTCCCAGCTCCACAATTATCATCGACAAAGAACTGGAATAAAATCCTCACTAGAAATTCCGACATCTAATATCGCACAATGCATTAATCATGAATAACTTCGCATAAATGATATCGTATTTAATAACTTGATTTTTACGAGAAATGACTGAAACATTCTACTAGATCTTTTATTGTCAGTCAGACACAGTTTAAAATGGGCATTAAAAAAAAAGAACGTTTCTCTCCGTGACCAAATTCATCCCCTAGGTTCTCACCCGACAGCGCGCTTCCACTCGATTGAAAATGAGTAACCATGGATTATTATTATTAACGTCAAATTGCAGACAGAAGAATTTTACGTCGAATGAACATCTTACATTGACATCACAAAATACAGGCAGTACACTCACACGGATGACGATCTACATTGGACGTGATATCACTTCGGAACCCTATTCAATAACTTTTTACAACATTATATGGCACTCGCAAGACTTCAAAATTTTATCCAAGTGGAAAATAAAACAAATGACTCTTTTAGTCGTACTCTCACACTTACAAAACTTAGTAGGGGTGACCACTGCGTCGTATATCCCCATGCAAAATACACTTTTAGAAATCACGAGATGAGATATAAGAGGCAGTAAGATGGGAAGTCACCTACCTCATGTCTTCATGCCAGTATTCGTCTTAGGGCTCACCTGCGACCCTGGCCTTTTATTTAGCCATTTTTACATTCATGGCTTTACAATTTATAATTATTTCTTCAGGTTTCCTGGAATAAAGCATAAAAAAAAAGAAAATACCCTTCACTTGTTTGCTTGTACGCACACGATGGACTATAATTATTCTCGCACACGAATTACTTAATCACATTAGAATATTTCAGTACTTTGACCGTCCTATCTGATACACTTATTTCTCTCAAGAAAACTATCTCCCCATGGAGTCAAGACTTAGCCGCAATGGCTAAAATCTGCAGTCGAACTCAGTCTACTTTCGTTGATTTGATTTCGCAGAGCAGCTCAACAATTTCGTCCGCTTTGTATCACAAATGCCGGAGAAGGAAGCTTCGTCATGGCGCCCCTTCATATTTATAGCAGTTACCCCCTCTTCAGGTCTCTCCCTTTGCCGCCAAGAAAATTTCTCTAAATTTTCTGACTTACCTAAACTGTAATTTCAAGAGTTTTGAAAGTGACTACATGCTTGCTACATTTCTGGCGGTAGTGTTCATGGACATTTAAAAATTTTACGGGTTCGATTTGTGAGATGATCGACCTCCTTTGATAGGCACTATATTTTTTTGACTTGGCGTGGTCACGCCGTGTACACGCGCTTTGAAATAGTTCATAAAAATTACTTGAGATTCTTCCGCCGTCGACACGTGTGGTTGACGTCACGTACCCCAGAGCGTGGGACCGAAGGTAATCACCCCCTCGTCACGTGTCAACTCCATGCTATCAAGAATCCAACTTTAAGTTTAATTTGTCATATTATGCATAATGTTCTTAGGGCACAAAAGTCATGGGTTCAATATAGGCCTAAACCCAAAATAATACAGGGTCTTTATTTGTGCTTGGCAAGGACTTTCTCGCTCGACTTTGGCCGCTAATGACGGTTCAGTTGCCGGCTACCGCGCGTGCGTATGTACGGCAGAATACGTGCTCAAAATGCTCATGTATTTTACTCACCATTTTTACAGTTTATGCTGAAAATGTTCCCCATGCGCTGCCAAACATAATCGGCATCTCCTAATGAATTTCGGTTTCAGCACTGATGGATGCAATTGCAGCTCTTATATTGTCTTTAAGTTCATGTAGTGTGTGAGGGTTGTTCCCATAAACTACATTTTTTAATATTCCCCACAAATAAAAATCACATGGTGTTAAATCTGGGCTACGAGGGGGCCACAGGTTTTTAGTTACGATCCTCGTACCAAACACGCTTCATTAAGGAGATAACGACCTTTACGTCTATTTTTATTGTTTACTGAACCTTCACGTTTGAATCTCTTGGCCAGTTGTTTTATTGTCCAATTGATAGGAATGGGTCTCCCTGGAAATTTTGCTCGAAACTTTTGTCTTGTCCTAGCGCACGATTTTCTGCACTTAATGTAAGTATTGTGCAGATATACACGTTCACGTAACGAATATTTCACATACATTACAGCACTGTACACAATCACTATAAAACATTATACAATACGACATACAGTACGCAGTGGCTTCATTGAACACCCTACTGTCTCGGAGCTCAGCTCTCAGTAACTGGAGGAAGTGCCGGAAACCGCGCGCGCCAGCGGCCGGTAGCGGCCTGTCATCGGCGGCCAAGATCGAGCGAGAAAGTCCTTGCCAAGCATAAATAAAGACCCTGTATTTGGATAATTATAGGGCGTGAAAGTACCAAACTAAACAATTTCATTCTTCGCGTTTTAAAAAATCACTTTCTCTCACGATCACCCGTACCTCCAGAAATCCTCAACCACAGTGTTATACCATTTTAATTATTATAATCATCGCTCTGATCATACCTCGGTGAATCAGTGGTGGTCGTACACATGAAACTAATTTCGCGGGTTTGATCCCGGGTGAGGTAGTCTGTTTTCGAAGCAGGGTCGAAGATCTTGGCACTCACTCGATACCATTGCTGTTGGTATGTTTATGATCTCAGGTGGCACAATCAGTGTCACCCAACAAAATCAAATTAACTCAATAATAAGAACCGTCCAGTAGCATTCCACTTTCCTTGCTGGACAGCAACACGATTGGAATGGCTTCAAGAGGTCGTCGACATTGACGAGCAAGCAGCCAGATGGCGTCAAATTGAAATGTATGCACACGGTAGCTGAGGCCATACGATTATTATTATTATTATTATTATTATTATTATTATTATTATTATTATTATTATTATTATTATTATTATTATTATTATTATTATTATTATTATTATTATTATTATTATTATTATATCCCAAGTGTCTACATTCAAATACCTTGGAGAAGTCATCCAATCTTCAGGACTGAATAGCGAAGCAAAGAAGGGATCTCTAAACTACAAAGAACGTACAGACTCACTTGGAACAGATATAATTAAAAAAAATATCCCGAAATGCAAACTTAAAGCATTACAACACTGTAATCAAGCCTGAAACACTATATGCATCTGAAACACTGATCCTTGGGGGCGGATTTTTGGTTAAAGGTGTAGAAAAACCTTAAGGAAATTATTTTGATTAGTCTGTACAGAGGGAATCTGGATGATAAGAAAATCTGATACATTTAGAAAAACACGTTTGAAATTTTACGGACATATTCTTAGAATGAGCAATCAGAGATTGACCAAAAGAATTCTGAACCTTGTCCTATCAATGAAAGGGAAAAACAATTGGCTGCTCGAATTTGATTTTAAAAAATCTTCAGGGAAAAGGCATCATTCATTGCATTGGACAGATCTAAGTTCAGAAAATTATTCGACAATCACAGCTTTACGTACCGTTCAAGCGCAATCACCAACAAAACCTAGTCAGAAGATGGCAAGAAATGCCACAGCGAGGTGAAGAGAAATTGGGAGAAGAAAGTGGATCAGCTAAATAAATTCAGTCGCGTTCCTTAGTCGGACATAACGAACAAAGAAAAATATTACCGTCATTAATGAAGATTAAAACTTCTCGCTTCAATATCAGTGTTTATTTCGTAGCTGTATCAATTAGATACGGTTCTCAGATCGTGAGCTGTTGTATTTTTATTTCGATTTCACCGTGTGATATATTTATAGTAGGGTATAAAATCAATTTCCATTCGCTGTTCTGTATTTATACGCCAAGTGCAAATACCTGATGTTATCTCAATAACTTAGATGTTTGCGTGTGTTTGTATTTTATTAGGATAATGATTTTGGATAGTGTGTCGGCCAGTTACATGCAAGATCAGTTATTTATGCCAGTACTAAACTGCCGACAGTTGTATTACTGTTCCCGGTATCACTAGATAAGCGAGTTCGATGTGCAGCCCGTTCTTCAGAGCCACTAGCACGGACAGTGTGGAGCCTGTTGTAGTATTTACTTCGGGAAGCTCACTGTATTTAAAATGCAAGTCGTGTTCCATAAATGTTTGCTCAAGTTCCCCATTGTGACTCCATTTTTCTTTTCTTTTCTTTCTACATCAAACACAGCTCCTAAAGAAGCTGGTTGTAGACTCAGATAAGTCTTGTGGAAGTTATTGCTGTATTCATGTGACGTTCTGCTTTAGCGTCCCTCTGGCACCCGTACTTTGAGGTCCGGTTAATTATTGCTAGACGACCTTTGTCACCATAAATTATAGCCATCCGTTTGTCACGCTGAGAATGCTTCTATGTTATGGAAAACACCAAAATTTACACACGCTAATGAAGATTTTAATTACAGGGAAACCATAGAATAGTGTCTTCTCTACAGTAAGACTTCTTTTCCATGGTATTGCTAATTAGGAACCTATGTTCATATAATAATAATAATAATAATAATAATAATAATAATAATAATAATAATAATAATAATAATAATAATAATAATAATTCTTACATACCTATTCTACAACTCAGGATCACGATTAATACTTGTTAGTCTTTCTGGATCTCTAATAATCCTTCTTAGTGAAGAATGTGGTTCTTCATTCTTCAGAACACTTTCGCCAATTCTTTCTCTCTTTGCAGAAGATCCGTTGTTCCGTGTTTCCTGATTCTTAATTTAACTTGTTTCTTGAAACAGTGTCTCTGAGACATCGGTCAGATCCTTCTTCACTGCAGTTGACCATGGAGGATGGATTTCCAACTCATGAGGAGTCCAAGAATTTTGCGTGACTTAGTAGTAGTAGTAATAGTAGTAGTAGTAGTAGTAGTAGATCAGCCTATTCCAGTTATTTCTCGATTCCTTGCCTTTCATGATGCCACGAGATTTTTTCAGTTGAAAATTCCGCCCAAGTGCCCACCAGTATAAGAACCTCGACCATTGGGTGGGAAGAGGTCAGCTGCTAAGCCACCGTTTAATCACGTTTCTTCTTCTTCTTCTTCTTCTTCTTCTTCTTCTTGTAGTGCCTTCTCCATTACTGAAGGTTGGCCACAATCACAGCGAAGTCTGTACAATGTTCGGCTGTCCTCATCAGTCTACTAAAATCCAGTCCTGTCCAATCCTTTAAGTTCCTCAGCCAAGAGTGTTTCCTTCGACCACGACCTCTACGTCCATCAATTTTACCCTCCATGATCAATTTTAGTAGCAACTTGTGAAACTTTGAATTTATAATTCCACCTTTACAATACTGTAATTGTCTTTATTAAAATAGTCTACTACATTAGGTTATACTCGTGATACATGTTTCGTCCTCTTATGGTGGAACATCTTCAGTCACAAATACAAGACATTAAAAATATTTAAATCTTAAAGACCAAAATTGCAAAAAATTGTTGAAAAACTGTCTCACGACGCGTCACAGGACACAGAGATTGTTTATTACTTTTTCAACATGTCCTCACCTTATTTTTAATATTTTGTATTTGTGACTGAAGATGTCCCATAAGAGGACGAAATATGTATCACGAGTATAATCTAATGTAGTTTTTAATAAAGACAATTACAGTATTGTAAAGGTGGAATTATAAATTCAAATGTTCACAAGTTGATACTTTGACAATACGGGCTCTAATATGAAATGTATAACGTTCTAGTAGGTTGTACTTTTCATTCCTCGCAATATGCTCAAGATAGGCTGTCTTTCTTTCCTTGATTGTCAACACCAACATTCGTTCCTTCTTTATGCACCTGAGTACGACACCATTGGAGACGTGATCAGTCCACGAGATCCGTAACATCCTTCGGAACACCCACATCTCGAAGGCATTTATTCTCCTAATGCTCTTAATTTTAAGAGTTCATGTGTCAGCGCCTTAAAGAAGCACTGAATTTCATAGCATCTGACAAAGTTGTGACATGTCTCCATGCTGAGGTTTGTCATACAGTAGATTCCTCATTTTCGGAAAGCTAGCACGAGCCATTTCTATTCGTACACGGATCTCCAAATTCGGGTTCAGGTCTTCAGTAATAATCACTCTCCAAATAATAATAATAATAATAATAATAATAATAATAATAATAATAATAATAATAATAATAATAATAATAACAATAACTGGGCAGGTTCGACTGAAATCGAATCAAGAAGTATACAGCAAGTTGGAACCGGCAACAACAACAAGAATTAGAGAAAGAAGATTGCTGTTTTATGGACACATGAATAATGACCGGCTCACAAAGAATATCTGGAATTTTCTGAAACCAAAGGCATCCAAGTTGAGATGGTTCCAAGAGTGTGAGAAACATCTGAGAGAGTTGGGCATTACGGAAGATAAAATCAATGACAGGGTTAGTTTCAGAAGGATGGTGGAAAGCTATCAGGTTTTATGGTGGAGACAGCACCCAGAAGACGAAGGAACCCATTACCAGAGGAGCGGAAGAAAGCGCTGATCGATGGGCTCAAGAGATACTGGCAGGATGTCCAAGCCGACAGACGAAGAAGACACAGACACTGAAAATGGGATTGGTTGTTAACAAGCAGTCCATAGAGGCTCAATTCGAAAGGAAAAAAAAAAAATGCTGGTACAAACACGTGGGGACAAAGGCAGGATGGTACTCTGAATTAGGAGATAAAGACTTAGCTGTACACATAAACCGGCTTCGGTGGTGTGGTCATGTGAGACGAATGGAGGAGGATAATTACCTAGGAGAATAATGGGCTCAGTCGTAGAGAGTTAAGAGAAGTAGAGTGAAACAAAGCCGACGATGGTTAGACTTGATCTTTGGTGATTTAAAGTACAGAGGTATGGAATGAAATGAAGCCAAAGAGCTAGTAACAAATAGGGCCTAGGGGGTTATGGAGGCGTTTAGTTAATTTCACAAAGGCTTTCAGACTGAATGCTGAAAGACATAATATTGTATATTGAAGATGTAAATAATAATAATACAATGATAATAAATCTGAAATTAAAATATATTCTGTGCAGCCGTGTCGTCTTATTCGAAATTTTGTTGGAGTGTCGTGAAGTTTTGCATGTTATCGGTACTACCTTATTGTGTCGAAGGCTGGACTCTAAAGGATTCGTCAGTGAAATGACTGCAGACTTTTGAAATGTGATAATATCGCAGAACGTTAAAGATCTGATTGGTAGACCAAGTTACCAACGTGGAAGTACTGCTGTCGTGCCGGGAGGTCAAGTGAAGGCTTAACCCTCGTAAACCGTAGAAGAGCAGCCAATGTTGGTCACATCTTCCAGAATGACGAACACAGCCAGATGTAATTGATCATTGAAGGCAAGAAAAAAAACGGAAACATACACTTGAGCGGAGATGATTATCCCGACTTGGAAACAGTGGTTCGATATCCATTATACGGCAACCTTGATACGGGAAGAACGTAAGAGAATGATGGTTGTCAACCCTCTGGCAGGAGACAACACAAGAATAAGAAATGTAATGCCGTTGGTTTTTTAACTGCATATGGTCATGAGAGACAACGCTTTCTCAATGACTATGAGTGGCTTCTTAAATATCCATGTTTCCTATCTGCCTCCTTAATTTCTTAAGACTCCAGTTCAGTGAAGATCTCTGCTAAGTTTCTTGGTTTCAATTCCAGTAGCGGTAAACGAAGTATCGTGTTCGACCTTTGGCGATCGCCACGCGAAGCACGTCCAGCTACGTGTGACGCACACAATGTCTTTAAGTAAACTTGCTTGAAAGCCAACGCATTGTCTTAAACGTTCCTTTGTGTTCTCATTGTACAAGCTATTGGCATTATGGCGCATACACATTACAGCACCAGGCCAGTAATAATTCATACTGACCTTTTCTCTTAACGTTGTGCTAGTACGCCAAGAGTCTTTGTTTGGTGAACTAGACCTATTATTCCGACAATTGCAGTTAGTGACCATTCGGTATGCTCGATGGGAGAGTTAAGCTAAGTCAAAGTACATAGAATACTCGAAATACCTTGATGCTAAGTCATGCGTACGTTCTCGTGAGCATCAATAAAGACAAGTATTATTACTTTTATAACTTGTTTTTCTTTAATATTGGTCTCAACGAAGAAAGTTGCTGTTTGTTTTTTTTTTTTTTCGATATTCATGACTAGTAAAGAAAAGCAAATGGTAAGAAATATTTTGAAATTGAGAATTAACTAATACTAACATTACTTTATGTACCATCCATACATATAAAATAAGAGTTTTGTCTGTACATTGCTCAACATTTTAAAAGAACGGTATTCCTGCATCGTCCGCCTCTGTAGTGTAGTGGTTAGTGTGATTAGCTGCCATCCCGGGTTCGATTCCCGGCTCTGCCATGAAATTTGAAAAGTGATAAGAGGGCTGGAACGGGGTCCACTCAGCCTCGGGAGGTCAACTGAGTAGAGGTGGGTTCGATTCCTATCTCAGCCATCCTGGAAGTGGTTTTCCGTGGTGTCCCACTTCTCCAGGCAAATGCCGGGATGGTACCTAACTTCAAGCCACGGCTGCTTCGTTCCCTCGTCCTTGTCAATCCCTTCCAATCTCCCCATCCCCCAGGAAGGCCCCTGTTCAGCATAGCAGTGAGGCCGCCGGGGCGAGGTACTGGTCATCCTCCCAGTTGTATCCCCGACCCTGAGTCTGAAGCTCCAGGACACTGCCCTTGAGGCGGTAGAGGTGGGATCCCTCGCTGAATCCGAGGGAAAAACCAACCCTGGAGGGTAAGCAGATTAAGAAGAAGAAGAAGAAGAAGAAGAAGAAGAAGAAGAAGAAGAAGAAGTATTCCTGCATCAATCATGTCCACAGTAACAAGGACATGCACTTTTTTAATTTTCCATCATCTCTGTCTCTCTGTCAGTCTGTCTGTCTGTCTGTCTGTCTGTCTGTCTGTCTGTCTGTCTGTCTGTCTGTCTGTCTGTCTGTCTGTCTGTCTGTCTGTATGTATGTATGTACGGGCATCACGAGAAAATGGCTGAAGAGAATTCAATGAAAATCGCTACCTGTAAAAGTCAGCGAATAAGCCACTACGATGTAGGCGGTAAATAATTGTATTCACGCTGAGTTAATTTGTAGTTTAGAGGAAGGCCTACAACTTAATTGTCAAATATTTATGTTATTAATGGTTCTGTCGAGTGGCTGAGTGGCTCAGACGGTTGAGGTGCTGGTCTTCCGACCCCAACTTGGCAGGTTCGATCCTGGCTCAGTCCGGTAGTATTTGAAGGTGCTCAAAAAAGTCAGCCTCCTGTCGGTAGATTTACTGGCACGGAAAAGAACTCCTGCGGAACTAAATTCCGGCATCTCGGCGTCTCCGAAAACCGTGAAAGTAGTTAGTGGGACGTAAAACAAATAACAGAAGAAGGATAAATCCTGAAGTTATAACTAAAGTTATATAGAATTAAATTTCCGTTCTTTTATGTCTTATAAACTTTTACCGTACCAGCTATAATAACAGAGATATTCATGAATTTCATTTTTTGTTTGCTACCAAAAGTGCCTATCAACGCCGATCCACGAGAAAGTTGGTGAACAGAATGTAATGGAAATCGGTATGTAAAGCCTGGGAATAAGGTAATACGATCTGGGCTATAAATCATTTCTATTCACGCTGGATGAGACGGTAGTTTAGGGGAAGCTGCCTAAAATTTTATTTTTAAATACCTGTGTTATTATGCAGTTTAATAAAATGTAATAAAATCTTATTCACAACGCGTGCTCGACTTCATCTAGAATTCTGTATGCAATGTAGAACACCGTAGCGAAGCGCGGGTAAAACAACTAGCATTTTATGCCAGGTTAATTGGAAACGTGTTAAGTGTGTGGTGGTCAGGGAAAAAATATATATAATTGACCGCATTACTTTAAAAATTGCAGCACATCGTGTTTAAGGCATTAGGACGGTTATTATAATACCGGGCTGAGTGTCTCAGACAGTAGAAGCGCTGGCCTGTCTTCTGAGCCAAGGTTGGGGGGTTCGATCCCGGCCCAGTCCGGTGGTATTTGAGTGTGCTCATAGACGTCAGATTAGCCTACATCCACGGTATTCCTTGTTTGTTTTAAGAGGTGACTACAAGGAGGAACCCCCAGGGCCTGTTCACTTGCGATCATGGATTTTTGGCTATAGGACTCCTAGCTTTCATATTCGACCTCTGTCGGTCAACTCTTGTTTCGCGAGGCCTGGCTGATCTTTTAATTGTACGCCATTCATGATTCTTCTCTTTCTTTTGCCGATACCGTCATTCTTCGGAAGTGTCAGACCTCTTTTTCATTTTTACCTCTGATTATTGTTGAAAGAGAATATTGTGATCCAGTTATACTTCCTCTACCAAGCAAGTTGGCTATGCGGTTTGGGTTGTGTACCTGTCACCTTGCGTTCAGGAGATGGTTGGTTCGAATCCCACCGTCGGCAACCCGGAATAAAGTTTTCCCTGCTTTTCCATTTTCACACCAGACAAATGCCGGGGCTGTACTTTAATTAAGGCCACGGACGTAACCTCCAACCCTACCCCTTTTCCATCCTTGTGTTGCCAAGAACCTTCCATGAGTCAATGCGACGTAAAACCACTAGAAAAAATGAAAATGAAAATCCACAGCCTGTTCCCAGTCGTTGAACCGGGTCAGGAATGGGATGAATGAAGCCCCATCTAGTGGCGAGGATAGGAATTGTGCCGGCTGCCGAAGCCTGTCTCACTCCTCTGGAGCAATGATTAATAAATGGTAGATGAAATAAAATGATATTGGAGAGTGTTGCTGGAATGAAATATGACAGGGGAAACGGGAGTACCGGAGGAAAAACCTGTCCCGCCTCCGCTTTGTCCAGCACAAATCTCACATGGTTTGGCCAGGATTTGAACGACGGAACCCAGCGGTGAGAGGCCGGCGCGCTGCCGCCTGAGCCACGGAGGCACTAGAAAAAAAAATCGTTCAATAGTCGACAAGCACATATACATGGAGAAACCTAAACAGAAAACTGGTAGGAAGTGGTCCACAGAACGCAAGATTCAACACAATGCATTTATGACGAGATTTTGGGAGGAGAAGAAGGCGAAAACCATCAGGTCAAGGAAAAAGTTCAAACGCGCTCTTTGAATGAGCATAACGAAGAAGAAGAAGAAGAAGAAGAAGAAATCGTCATCTTAAAACAGAAGTGCACGCTTGTCATCATTGTGCCCAAATGTGGAAGAATGTGGAGTTGTTACAGATACCATTGTGAGCAAAATTATTTCTGTGCGTTCCCAGACTTCTCTCAATCGTGAATTAATTGTATGTAGGATTCGTACGATAAGACTTATTATACCTACACAAATTTTTCTTAGTGACAAGCCGCCGCTTGTAAAGAGTTCTTATTGAACTTATGTTTATCCGTTCTCGAAGGGGTTCTCCCTCACATGTGTAGCATGCGATGTGCCGACATGCAGAACCCAGCTGGTTCTGTTGTTATTGCACAAGCTGGTAACTGGAGCAACTAGTGCAGTAGTCTTGTTCAGGCCGTGATACGAGGAACAGGCAGATGCTGGATTTATTGACGGTATGTGGCATTTTCTACCTCCTGCTGCTTAAGAAATTTGATTCTCGTATAGGATGTCTTTTGCAAGTAAGAAGATATTTGCACGCACTAGTAGGCTTGTTATGTATACAGTTTCTCCTAACACCGTGTGCTGCCCGCGGATTACAGAAATGGAATTACGCTGTCAGAGAACTTGACCACTACTCTAGCATCTGCTACCATTCATAATCTCCGTGTAAGAACTTACAGTTTCGTAGCATTGAGATGTCACAGTCTTACCGAAAGCCTGTCCATCTTTTGTATACGACTTGTAACATTCCTATTACAATAATAATAATAGTAATAATAATTTAATTTTTTTGAAGATACAACACACACATTGTGCATAGAGTTGAGAACAACCCAGTATTATCCTGTACACTGTCATCACTCACTTTTACAAAAGATCACGATAGAAGATCTCCGATTTGTGAGTACATGGTATCGGCTGCCTTGCACACCGCACAATTTTCATACGCAGGATTCGTCTGGATCATGGAAGTACTCGGTTGTACCTACACTGCTTATGGTGATATCCATTTACCGCCATCGAGTTCAGAAAGTGTCGTAGGTCTTGGCTGGTTTTTGTCCATGTCCTATTCATCATGGCCTCCGTTGAATAAAAGTCGATCCAGATTTCGTCTCTTTTCTTTACTCTGTCTTGCATTAGTTTCTCCCAGGCGTCTGTGAATGGTAACCCTGAGGTCCTCGATGAAGAAGGTCTTCTTCGCAAGTGCATATGCTAGTCGAGATTTTGTGTGTTTCGATATCCTCAGAGTCTTTCAGAAAGCGCGACTTGACTGCTTCGAGTGTCTTCAAGTCAGCCATGGTCAGCTTCTCCCAGATGATTTCCAGTCCGTAAGTGGCGATGGGAGCTATTTTCACGTCAAATAATCTCATAGCGGTTCCCAGAGAAAGTTCCGTGATTGTTTTAATTTCATATATGGCTTTGGTTGCCGCCGTTGCTCGAGACTAAGTGGGCTCTGTAATAATAATAATAATAATAATAATAATAATAATAATAATAATAATAATAATAATAATAATAATAATAATAATAATAATAATCTAGTTATATAAACTGATACTATTTTTCACAGATTTAACTACTCCTGGATCGGACATTGTGCATTATTGTTTTACATATTTTAAAAAATATGTTTTTATCTATTTATGCAAGCTCCGTGGTGTACTAAGGGTAGCGTGCCTACATGTTACCCAGAAGCCGCGGTTTCGTTTCCAGCCAGTCCTGGAATTTTAATTCCGGAGTGAGGACTGGAAAGTGGTTCGCTCAGTCTCGTTAGACCAGGTGAGGAGTTGTCTGATATGAGAGGCAGCGGGCCCGGTCACGGAAGCCAAGCAGTATGTCCGAGGATGTTACGTCGACCATTCCAATATCTGAAAGCCAAGTGATTAGGCAGCAGTCGTTCTGGTAGGACAAACACCTTTGTTAATTCACGTACAGACTGTTAGTTGACATCAGCTAACGTACTTGGAATTTACTGTTTGTGGGACGAGCTCTGCCCTTCAACTTTTGGCACAATTGAGGAAATTGCTTAATTGTACGTTTTTTTTTTTTTTTTTTTTGTAGTATGGCGACCCCTACTTTGTATAAGAAATATTTTCACTATTAAAAAGCTATACATTTCTTCAACCACCTCCATTAATTTAATCTTTTATTTTGGCTGCGTAGTCGTGCAGCTGGTCAACTGCCAAGAATGAAGTCACGACAGCATAGAACGCTAACACTAACCTTTCCAAGATCATGGCGAACTACTTTAGAAATAATCTAAAATCGGAAAGTTCCGAGTACCCTTCGAAATATTCAATTGAGGTACGAAATGTCCCTGCAACACATAATCACACTTATTATGTTTCAAATTCAGCGAAAAATCAAAATTCAGGAAAGGAGTTCTGTATGGATATGGGACAACTCGATCGAAAATGGGACGGGCCATAACTTCCTAACATCAAGAAACCTCGAGGATTTCGCATACTGAGCAATATCTCGCATTCGCCTTTTGAAGTCGTTATGAGTGAAAGCTCATAAAATGAAATTGCTTGTGTGTTTAAGAGGTTTGACTTTAACAACCTTGTTTGAATTGAACCTATTTAGTTCCAGAACGTTTTGATTGAACTGGACTGGACCTTAATTGGCTATTTATGCTTCTCTATGGTTCGCCCACCTTAATAAGCACGGAGAATGATACAGTCCTCTAAACGTGTTCACAAATTAATGCAGCGCCAGGTGGTGTATTGAGGAAGTTGAAAGCAGTAAACTAATAAGTAATATTAAGTATCAAATAAAAGTGATGAATTACTACTTACAGTAGTTTGGATAGCTATACGAACATTCTCACTGCAGTTATCGTTCTTCTTTTCGTATGCGAGAATAGCTCTTATGTACTCGTCGTGGTTGATGGATTAGTTTCTGTAATTGTTGCAGTAATGCCATCTGACGGAGATGAATAGTAGCAGAAGAGACAAAGCACACGTCCGTTTAATGTGATTAAGTTTTCGGGATTGAGGAAGTGTTGCCAACTGCAGGGACGTGTCCCTACGCTTAGGGATGTTTGGCTTATTTCGTTATAAAGTAGGGACGTAGAGACGGATTTATGAGTCTACATCAAAAGGTATGGCTTTTGTAGTCAAATACTGAGATGAAAAATGTAATAAATGACAGATGAAATGTTGTTTGTCGAACCCTTGTTCAGTTTCTCTACGGGGTCGGGTGTGAGGTGAGATGAACCTGTCGTAGCGGGTTTTTATGACCGGATGCCTTTCCTGACGTCAACTCATCAGGGGAGTTAATGAGATGAAATGAATGACGTGATATATGATAGTAGGAAGGAAGAGGATGAAACCCGGTGCCGGCACATAGCCTACTCCTGTCGAATAGCACCAAGGGGTCTGATCAAGGCTTAACGTCCCCATCCGACGGACGAATCACCATCAACAGCGGCATGTGCCCTCACTCCATATGAGCATTGTGGATAGGTTTGGAGTTGAATCCATGCTTTTGGCACGCAGTCTAGTGATTAGAAATTGTATACCACCATCTCCCCTACCCTGACAGCCAAAGTTCTGCTGGTGAAAATTTCTTCGACCAACGGGATTCAAACCGACGAACCACTGTGTCAAACTATTTAGGCTTCAACGCCTTAACGATCATGGCCACCAGGTGGTCAAATGATAAATGGAATAATAATAATAATAATAATAATAATAATAATAATAATAATAATAATAATAATGTTATTTGTTTTTACGTCCGACTAACTACCAGTTTTCGGAGACGCCGAGGTGCTGTAATTTAGGCCCGCAGGAGTTCTTTTACGTGTCGGTCTGAGCAACTAACTCCGCAAATGATATAATGAAAGAAATAATATCTTCACTGAAGAAGACAAACACTCTTCTGTGTTTGACCAAAAATATGGCTTCGGATTGAGGTAAATAAATGAAATTCAGGAAACTCAATCGTAAGGTTACAACTGTCATCAGTTGGAGACTGCACCTTTCCAAGACGCTGGTCGGCTAGCACGCCAGTAGCGACAACACCACAAGCTATCCTGTGATAAGCACAATGCAGTGTTGACGTTGAGACATATATTTCTACTTGCTATTATGCCCTCGGCATTCCGACCGACCAACCGAACAGAGTACCGGTGGGCACGGCTCTACACCTCTGCATTCGGAAGACGGTGGTTCCCACCGTTGGTTGTCCTGAGAATTGTTTTCCGTGGTTTTCCATTCTCCTGCACTAAGCCGAATGCTGGGACTGTCCCTTTTATAGGTAACGGTCGCTTCGCCCTCCCCCACCCTCCCCACTTTTTCTTCTCCGCATCACCTTCACCGTAACAAATCTACCGGTCTGAAAGAGGCCCGCCGCACCCCTTCAAGGTAGGGAATGAAAACTTGAGTAGCAAGTGGGCCGCTACTGGCGTGCTAGCCGGCCATTGTCTTGCGGTATCTAACTGATGTGCCCATGGTGCAATGGGGCGAAACATTGGTAACCTTACGATTGTGTTTCCTGAATTTTAGTCTCTACTCTGTTTGTTTGTTTGTTTGTTTGTTTGTTTGTTTGTAATAGTGGGCATGATGTCATATCCAGAGATGTGTGCTAGGTGAATCCCCTCAAGTTTTCCCGCGCGCAGTATTTTACACCATTTTTTTTTTTTTTACAAGTTTTACGTTGCACCGACATAGGTAAGTCTTATGGCGATGATAGGACAGAAAAGGGCTAGTAGTGGGAAGGAATCGGCTGTTGCCTCAATAAGGTACAGCCCCAGCATTTGCCTGGTGTGAAAATGGGAAACCACGGAAAACCATCTTCAGGGCTGCCTACAGTAGGGTTCGAACCCACTCTCTGCCGAATACTGGATACTGCCCACACTTAAGCGACTGCAGCTATCTAGCAGTTAATTCAGGTAGGCAGTTCATACGGTATACTGTAGTCTTCAGACGGTATTCTTTTAAATGAAGTAATGGTACGGTGGCAATTATCAGATTTTTAATGGTTTCAAAGCTTTAAGAAAAAAGGAAAAGGGTCTATTGGTTGGGAGACCTTGAAAAAACCGGTGAGTAAAGCTGGAAATAAAAATTCAGGAAATCGAGTCAAAAAGAAGAAGTAGAAGAATACAGTAGGGTGTTAACTTTTTGAATGCATACTTTCCATATTGGTAAAGGCTTTTTTTTTCATATATGCCAGTGTCTATGAGTTGTTTTTCCTTTTACTGTTTGTTATCTTTTTACATTTTGTTTACTTCATGCAATTTTCTCTGAAGAAGGGAACTTCGAGATCGGTCTATATTTAGTGATCTGTCGGGAAGTTGTAGACATCGTGTTTTTTGCTTCTGGCTCGACGATTTTAGGGCTTTTAATCTCTACATCATTTAATGACTTTCTATTTAATGTTATGTTTATTTAATTACTTTTGGACCACCCTGTATAGGTAGATGAGCGTCCATTGAGCCTCCGCGGCTCAGGCGGTACTGCGCCGACGTCTCACCGCTGGATTCCGTGGTTGAAATCGTGGTCACTCCATTTCCGATTTGTGCTGGACAAAGCGGAGGCGGGGCAGTGTTTACATCGGGTACTCCTGTTTTCCCTGTTTTCATTCCAGCAACACTCTCCAATATCACTTCATTTGTCATTAATTAATCAGTGCCCAAGAGCAGTGAGACAGGGTTTGGTGGCCGGCACAATTCCTACCTTCACCGCTAGATGGGGCTTCATTCCATTCCTGATCGGGTCGTTTGGCTAGAAACAGGCTGTGGATTTTTTTCATGAGCGTCCATTGTTTGAGCCTGTATTTATTTTATATATGTTATTCGCGATTCCCGTCATTGATATAAACTACTGTAATAGGCTATCAGCATTATTGCTTCAGGCTGTGTTTGATTTGAATATTATATTAAGCTGAGAAAATGAGACGAGTTCCATATATAGCGTCTGGAAAGCTAGTGCTAGTTAGCATGTGTGGCGCAGTGACACTTGGGCTGACGGATTCTCGCCGTGACATTTACAATCGAGGACGACGTGTCAGACCAGCATGTAGTTTCGTGGGAGCCGAGCATTTAGTGAATGGAATGTATTGTAATGCTGGTGTGTACAGTGGTCTCTTATATCTCGTATAGGTGATTCTGACTCCGAATTGAAGTTGACTGTTTAATTTGAAACTGAGAGACCATTAGCTGTGGTTCCCTACGTGTCAAGAAACGAAGTGAGACGTTGGAGAGACTTTCCTTGCTTTTTTGTGACATTTTTTTCTTCTTCCTCGGTAGAGTCATGGGTATGTCTTTTCTTATTTTGAAATATATACTGTAGTATAATTTACCCGTCAACTGGTGTCTTTCTTAGACGATGTTCTTTTTTATGAACAAGGAATGCAGGAACTGGTAGTGGTGACACTTCGCACAGACAGTCATACAGTTCAAATATTTAAACTCCATTCGATTTGTTTTTTAAAACGAGGTACGAATTAATTGTTATTTATTTATTTATTTATTTATTTATTTATTTATTTATTTATTTATTTATTTATTTATTTATTTATTAGCAGGTGGAGGCAAGAAGGAATTGTGTTCTCCGAAGATATTATCCTTACATTAATCTGTTATCAGGCAGACTTTGCTGAACAGGAATGAAAGTTGGGTGGATTCGGGATATCTTATAAATAAAAAGGTAGCGAAAATAGCTACTGGTACAAACGGGTGTGAATAATGGCAAGAGTGTACTCGTAATGATGTGAGAAATGCTTAGTAAGGAATGGATTCGGTGGATGATGCTATGCGCCTAAGTCCGTTTGGGAGGTTTAGGGGGAATGGAGGAGAATGATGGACTGGACTATGGAAAGTAAGTGGAGAAGACCAAGGCGACTGTGGTTGGATTTAGTGTTTAAATAAGAAATACTAAACGAGGCCACACAGAGAATTGTGCAGCTGCTTAGTTAATCTACATACGCATGCAGACTGAACGCTGAAAGACATACCAGTCTATAATGAAATTTATGTAATGTATGTATATATGTTGCAAGCAGTGTGATTACCGGGCGAGTTGGCCGTGCAGTTAGATTCGCGCAGCTGTGAGCTTGCATCCGGGAGATAGTGGGTTCGAATCCCACTGTCGACAGCCCTGAATATGGGTTTCCGTGGTTTCCCATTTTCACACCAGGCAAATGCTGGGACTGTACCTTAATTAAGGCCACGGCCGCATCCTTCCCACTTCTAGGCCTTCCGTATCCCATCGTCGCCATAAGACTTATCTGTGTCGGTGCGACGTAAAGCAAATAGCAAAAAAAGTAGTGTGATTAACACAGTGGTTTACCTGCCGACCTTTCACCTGAACGGCCCAGATTTGATTCTCCGTTGATACTTGGTTGGAATTTTCACCTGAAAATTCTTATCAACTCTTAATCGCCGGGCTAAAAGTCAAGAAGGCGAGGTTATCTCCTACTGCAACCCCAGGACACCAATTTGAAGGAAGTCAGCGGTTGGGCCGAGTTCGATTCCAGCTCTTCCACAAATTTAAGACTGTTTCCTTCTGAGTACTACTTAGAAAATAATTAAGGAAAAATCACTCTCTGACCCATCCTACGAGTGCTTTTCCCTGCGGCCTTTTCCCTTTCACTTCAGAGATATAGAACTGATACTTAGCATAATACTCATCTTGACCACTTCCTTCCACATTATAAACTGAACTTACTGAAAATTCACATACATGTCAGGCAGTACAGTTGCATAAGTTATCATACAGGCTTACGTCTCACTAAGTGAGGTGTGCTCGGTTCGTCCGGAAGGACGTGGGTTCGAATCCCCGTCAGGAAGTCGTAAAATTTAAGAAACGAAATTTCCACTTCCGGAGGTGTACATGGCCCTGAGGTTCACTTATCCTACACCAAAACTGAGTACCAAGTTAATTCCTGGGGCCGAAGGCGGCCGGGCGAAGGGCTAACCACTCTACCCCAACAAGTGCCGAGGTTCCGGATAGTGGAAGCTTTTAAAATCGGCAGGTGAATTAGTCCACTCCTGGGCAGGATTATTCTAAGATGTGTTGTAAAATAATGCTATGATGATTTTTTTTTTGTTGCTATTTGCTATTTGCTTTACGTCGCACCGACACAGATAGGTCTTATGGCGACGATGGGATCTAGGAGTGGATTGGAAGCGACCGTGACCTTAATTAAGGTACAGCCTGGTGTGAAAATGAGAAACTACAGAAAACCATCTTCAGGGCTGCCGACAGTGGGGTTCGAACCCACTATCTCCCGGATGCAAGCTCACAGCTGCGCGACCCTAACCGCACGGCCAACTCGCCCGGTATGCTATGATGTAAAGGAAGATTATTCTGAGGGAGAAATTTCCAGGAGCGGTTCGTCATATAGTCTACAGTATCTACGATACAATTCTGACATTGTAAGTACAAAATAGGAATAATCAATCGATCATTCACTACTGATGAGCATTTAAGGCAGTTGCCCAGGTGGCAGATTCCTTGTTTGTTGTTTTCCTAGCCTTTTCTTAAATGATTGCAAAGAAACTGGAAATTTATTGATCATCTTCCTTGGTACGTTTATTCCAATCCCTGACTCCTCTTCCTATAAACGAATATTTGCCCCAATTTGTCCTATTGAATTCCAATTTTATCTTCATATTGGATAGTTTCCAGTTTTAAAGACACCACTCAAACGTATTCGTCAGCTGATGTCATTCCACGCCATCTCTCCACTGACAGCTCGGAACATACCACTTAGTCGAGCAGCTCGTCTCCTTTCCCACATGTCTCCCTAGCCCAAACTTTGCAGCATTTTTGTAACGCTACTCTTTTGTCGGAAATCACCCAGAACAAATCGAGCTGCATTTCTTTGGATTTTTTCCCGTTCTTGAATCAAGTAATCCTGGTGAGGGACCCATACACTGGAACCATACCACTAAATATCCTCATAACCATGTACAGAGATCTATACCCTTTATTTACAATCATATTTATGTGATCACCCCAGTGAAGACCTTTCCTGATATTAACACCTAGGTACTTACAATGATCCCCAAAAGGAACTTTCACCCCATCAATGCAGTAATTAAAACTAAGAGGACTTTTCCTATTTGTGAAACTCACAACCTGACTTTCAGCCCTGTTTATCACCATGCCATTGCCTGCTGTCCATCTCACAACATTATCGAACTCATTTTGCAGTTGGTCACAATCTTTTAACTCTGTACAGAATAACATCATCTGCAGAAAGCCTTATCTCTGATTACACTGCTTTTTTTTTTCATATCATTGATACATATAAGAAAACATAAAGGTACAATAATACTTCCTGGAGGAATTCCCCTCTTAATGATTACAGTAGTATTATAACTTTGACAGTTGCGAATATTCTGCTAGGACAGGGTACTGGAATAATAATAATAATAATAATAATAATAATAATAATAATAATAATAATAATAATAATAATGGACGATGTATACTAGACCATTTCCGAGATAGTCTACTGTATACACCGTTGCGTAAGAACTCCCTTTGATGCAAACATGGACATTTTGGCCATTTTTATTTCCTTGCTCGCCCTGGATTTATGCAATATCTGATTTCTTTTTCAAGACTTCCTTGATCAGTTGTCACAGCAGACAAATGATCGCTCTTTTGAGAAGCATGACGGCTTAGTCACCAAGCTAGCAGATGTGCGTATATCCCGCGGGACTGATGGCTAGGGTCATTGACTGCTATTATCGTGGCCAGCCAGACTAGTGCTAGGGGGCTTATCGCTGAGATTTAACTGACCACTGCCCTTTAATTTTGCTTCCCCAAGTCACGCAGAGCATACAACATACTTCCACTTAATGTCTTAAAAATGACACGCGTCATTCTGTTAATAACAGCTTGTTGTCTTCGACTCAATCTCGTTAATGCGATGTTGACCATTTCTTCTCACTGATTGGAATTTCTTGAGGAATGCGGTTGGAATCCTATCATCTAATTTTCCCCTTCAGCATCTTAACTCCACTATAACAGTGGTGGCTGTTTCCTTCTATATTCAGACGCTCATCTCTTGTGTCCAAAGCCAAACCAATTTGATTCTTCTACAATCGATCGGCATGTAACGGTTGCAGCATACACACCCAAGGAGTTTACTGCCACATATATTTTTCCTGGACAAAATTGCTTCACCTCCGAATATCCTCAGACCATTAGTTGTTGATGATGCTCATAAGCCTCTTTACGTTCACTACCAATTTTGCTTGGCTGGAGGGTCGAAAATACTTTTCGCCCCGGTGGGTAGGATGGTAAGGCGTTTCCGGTTCACCCGGAAGGACGTGGGTTCGATTCCCCGTCAGGAATTAAAAAAAATTAAGACACGAGATTTTCTACTTCTGGAGATGCACATGGTCCTCTGGTTCATTCAGTCTGTACCAAATATGCATACCAGGTTAATTCCTGGAACCAGAGTCTGTCGGGCATGACCTACCAATCTATCTCATTTAGGGTCTAACTTACCAAGGGAGATGTTCAATGAATTTCCAAATCTTTGAAATCATTTAAGAAAAGGCTAGGAAAACAACAGATATGGTATCTGCCACCTGGGCAACTACCCTAAATGCAGATCAGTATTGATTGATTGATTACGAACAGTGTAAACCTTTACTTTCCACTCCACCAAGGACCTTCATGGCCTGTATGAAGATCTTTGATTTTTTTACTTCGCTTTGCGGTGGGTAGGAGCGGTACAATACATCCACAGAATCCCCTGTCTGTCGTAAAAGGGGATTAGAGAGCGTGAGTTAGTGACGATGGAGCCCCTAGCCGAGTATGATTTTTTAATTCACTTACCTGTGCTTGGCGCCTCGTTTTCAATTTCCCTATCCAACCTACCGTGGTCAATTCCTGACCCCGATGGCATTAGGTATATGAGGCGTAGGGAGTCTCTAATTTTCACACCCACCGTCACCCTTCCGATCTTCCAGCTCTAGGGACACCAAGACCTTGACGTGGGTGTTGGGGCTTGCGTGCTTGTTGACCCCGAGGGCTGTGTCAGGTTAGCGTTACCGGTGCTGGATTGGCCTCGGAGTAGGGCCGGACTAACAAGGTGTCCCCCGAGTTGCCTGAGAGGTGTCTGTGCTCTTTACTCTTCAATTTTATTTCTACCCTTCTATCTTAACCCTCTTAAATTTCATTTCTCTTCCTGTCAAGCTATCCCCTGTGGGTGGGGGCGGTAGAATAACACCCACGGCATCGCATGCCTGTCGTAAGAGGCAACTAAAAGGGGCCCTAGGAGCTCTCAACTTGGGAGTGTGGGTTAGCAACCACGGGGCCCTTAGCTGAGTCCTGGCATTGCTTCTCCTTGTGCCAGGCTCCGCACTTTCATCTATCCTGACCGATCTCCTTTGCTCAACACTTGTTATTTTCCGATCCCGATGGTATTAGAGCACTTCATTTTTCGAAGTGTCGAATCCCTTCCATTTTTTAAATCTCTGATTAGTGTTATATAGAGGATAGTTTCCTAGTTGTACTTCCTCTTAAAACAATAATCACCACCACCATCTTCCGATCTTCTGCCACTGCGCTTATTCGTCGAAGGCTCGGTCCTCTTCCATTTCTTCCTGGTTTTATGTCCCAGTAACTACTTTTTGGATTTCCAGAGACTCCAAGCTGCCCCACACGCGTTCTTTTACGTGCCAATAAATCTGCACACACAAGGTTGACGTATTTGAGCACCTTGAAATTTCTCTAAACTGAACCGGGATTGAACCCGCCAACTTGAGCTCAGAGGCCACAAGTCACCTTGTGAGCTGCTCAGCTCTAATAGTAAGAGAGGATAGTTGCCTAGTAGTTCTTCCTCTTGAAACAATTATCACCACCATCATAAATATCACCACTGATCTGCATTAAGGACTGTCGTCCAGGTGGCAGATTCCCTATGAGTTGTTTACCTGCTCTTTTCTTCAAAGAACTTGGAAATATATCAAACATATCCTTTGGTAAAGTATTCCATTCGCTAATTCCTTATCCTGTAAACGAGTATTTTCCCCAATTTGTCCTCTTGAATTCCAACTTCATCTTGATATTATGAACCTTTTTACTTTTAAAAACTCCACTCAAGCTTATTTCGCATGCCTGTCTTAAGACGCAACTAAAAGGGGCCCTAGGAGCTCTCAACTAGGGAGTGGGGTTAGCAACCACGGGGCTCTTAGCTGAGTCCTGGAATTGCTTCTCCTTGTGTCAGGCTCCTCATTTTCATCTATCCTGTCCGACCTCCTTTGCTCAACACTTGTTCTTTTCCTATCCCGACGATATTAGAGCACTTCATTTTTCGAATTCGAATCCCACCGTCGGCAGCCCTGGATATTGTTTTCCGTAGTTTCCCATTTTTACACCATGCAAATGCTGGGGATGTACCTTAATTAAGGCCACGGACGCTTCCTTCCCACTCCTAGCCCTTTCCCATCCTTGTGTCGCCCAAAACCTTCAATGTGTTTGTGCGACGTTAAACCACTAGCAAGCTTATTGGTCTATTAATGTTAACCCACGTCATCTCTCTACTGACAGCTCGGAACATTCCGCTTAGTCCAGTTGCTCATCTCCTTACTCCCAAGTCTTCGCTGCCGAAAGTTTGCAATATTTTTGTAACACTCCTCTTTTGTTGGAAATCGCCCAGAACAAATCGTGCTGCTTTCACTAGGCTCTTTTCCACCATATTCATTACCACTAATTTTATGGGCATCATTCCATGTTCGTTAAGAGGTCAAATCCTTCTGTCCTCCGCTACCCTTTCCCTCACGGTCACTCTCCTGTTTAAGTGCATTCCAGAGGGAAAGAGAGAAATAGGCTATGTTCAGATCATTTTCTTCCCCCACTAGGCTCTACGAAGAAGAATCCTTCCTTCCTTCCTTCCTTCCTTCCTTCCTTCCTTCCTTCCTTCCTTCCTTCCTTCCTTCCTTCATCAAAACTAAGTAGAGGGGGGAGTAATCTAGCTAAATAAGGCGACGGAGCTAGGTTACCTTAAGACTGAGAAAATAATTTGTAATAATAATATTTTTCCATACAGAACAGCATGATGATTTAATTTTCGGTCTGGATCATGATTCAATTTATGAACGAATTCAGTCGTTTTTAACTGACGATGAGTAACACTCGCCGTTTAGTTCGTTTCTTTCCTTTTCTCTTTCTCTCAAAGTAAATGAAAATACGTATATTTTTCGTTTTCTTCGTAAATAATTATTTATATAATTGTGGTACTAGGTTAGACCCCAGCATCATCAGCCCTGAAGATGGTTTTCCGTGGTTTCCCATTTTGATACAAGGTAAATTAAGGTTACGGTCAGTTTCTTCCCAGAGCTAGGTCCTTTCCTATGTTATCGTCGCCATAGGACCTGTCTGTGTCGGTGCGAAGTAAAAGAAATAGCAAAATATGATGAATTCACCGAGATCCTCTTCCGAAATATTTAATAATAATAATAATAATAATAATAATAATAATACGATTATTTTCAGCCTTTTATCCTGATTCTTATTCTTCTTCTTCTTATTCTTATACCTTTTCTCCCAGTTTATTATATTTATTGCGATGGAATTATTTTTACTTCCAATCCCTTTCGAGCATATATACGGAAGCATATGTACATGTAACTAAACATTAAATCTCCCTACTAGTTCCAATTTTGAAAGTCCTAATTGTTTCCAAATACTCTTTCCAGGCGTCACCAATGCATACTTTATCAAACGAAACGTTCTGTCGCAGCTTATATACCACACAAAGGACAGCAGTAGAGAGGAAAGAAGCCGTTCGCTGACAATTTATATCCGTGTTTTCCTCTTTGGAGGTGGATAGCTTGCTAATTGATAACTTTCCTGTCTCAGTTTACTTCCTTAGATGTTTTTTCGCCTTTCTTCACTATAAGACTTCCGACTGGTTTAATAATAACAAACATGCGCCTGTAACTGGAGCAGTTTATAAGAAAGAGCCGTGGTGCATAAAGCTGTCGGTTGGACCAAACATGGCCGAACTGTGCTAACCTGCTCTTCTGGTTTATGTCCATCCACCAGGCCTTCAGATCGTGCTCAAAACCACACACGTGCGAACGCTGGGGTAGAGTTCAGCGGCATCTGTGTGTCTCTTTTCTGCATTAAAATACTACTGAAAGATTTACTACTGTGCTTTAAATACTTAAGTGGCGGAACCGAGTCGACTTGGTCGTGCCTTCGTAATATGTGGGGACTTCGCTGTCATGTGTGGTGAGAGTGCTCTGGCTTAGTTGGACAGCTGTTCTATATTACAGTTCTCAGATGTCTCATCTTACTTGTACTGCAATTTTTCCCCTTTACTCATAATCTCTGTGCTATTCTGAAGGAAAACTGGAAGGTCATCTGCATAGAAAATACCTAGGGCATCGAAAATCTCGTGATACGAGAACAGCAGAAATGTAATTGTTAGAGAAAATTATACTGTAGGCCCTAGGCACGTAAGAAATGGAGCTCAGTACCGTCTTCTTCTTCAACTTCTTCTTCTTGTTTCGTTATGCTAATTCATAGAGCGCGTTGGAACTTGTTCATTGGCTTGATGACTTTCGCCTTCCTATTGTTCCAAAATTATTATTATTATTATTATTATTATTATTATTATTATTATTATTATTATTATTATTATTATTATTTGCTATTTGCTTTACGTCGCACCGACTGGCGACGATGGGATCGGAAAGGCCTAGGAATGGGAATTAAGGCACAGCCCCAGCATTTGCCTGGTGTGAAAATGGGAAACGACGGAAAACCATCTTCAGGGCTGCCGACAGTGGGGTTCGAACCCACTATCTCCCGATTACTGGATACTGGCCGCACTTAAGTGACTGCAGCTTTCGAGCTCGGTGTTCCAAAATCTCTTAATGAACTCACTGTGTTGTCTCTTCCGTTCTTCTGACCACTTTTTACCAGTCCTGCTGCTAGTTTTCACCACAAATGTGTGTTTATATACTGAGGTTCAAAAGATTTTGCGGTTTTTCATGATGTCTTCCCCGATGTTCAGTTCATTCAGGTCTCCTCTTGTTTCCTCTAGCCAATTTATTCTCCTTTTTTTGGGAATATATTACATTGAAGAACCTTTTTTTTGTGAGGCTATTACTATCCATCCTAAAAATGTGTCCAAAACATTTCACGTCTCCTCCGTACAGTATTGATGAAACTATGTGTGTAACTATAGAGGTCTGGAGTTCGCCTTTGGATCTAGTTCCATTTTCTTGTATGGCGCAGACATTTTTTCTAAGAATTTTACGTTCTTGTTTTTCAGTATCTGCAATTTTAGAATTACCTCCCAAAGTTAAGGTTTCTGATGCCTATAGAGCTTCCAGTAGAAGATCTGTTTTGTAATGTTTCATTTTACCCTTACGTGGTCCGACTCGTTGGCTGAACGGTCAGCGAACTGGCCTCGGGTTCAGAGGGCCCCGGGTTCGATTCCCGGCAGGGTCGGGGATTTTAACCTTAATTGGTTAATTCCAGTGACACGGGGGCTGGGTGTATGTGTTGTCTTCATACTCATTTCATCCTCATCACGACGCGCAGGTCGCCTACGGGTGTCAAATAGCAAGACCTGCACGTGGCGAGCCGAACCCGTCCTGGGATATCCCGGCACTAAAAGCCATACGACATTTCATTTCACCATTACGTGACATTCCTCGTTTATTGAAGTTATCCCATGCCATTCTAAATGCTCTCTGAAATTCTTAGGCCCTTTCTGTATTGGCTAAACTGTCTAATCCCGAAGGAAGAATTATTATTACAATCGGTTGTGAATCTTGGCCGTTACGACTATTTTCAGCCTTTTATCCAGATTCTGTGCCAAGAGTTCCCAATTTGTATAACCTATATTCAGTTTATCATCCTTTAATTCCATCTGTTTTTAGGTCGATCACGACCTTTATTTCCCATCCAGAATGTCGACTTAATTTTTCTTTAGTTACTTGTGTATCACTCATGCGTGCTGCCGATTTGATTCTTCTCACATGGAACATACTGTATTTCGTTGTTGTAGTGCATACTTCATCTTTCTCTTCCGCAGAGTACTTCTACTGTTCTACGGAGCATCTTCATCTCGAAGGTATAGAGTATTTCAGTATCACGACAATGATGATGATGATGATGATGATGATGATGATGATGATGATGATGATACTGTGAAATTAATATGTTTTCTTGAGAGTAACGATGTGTCTTCGTGGATGTTCTGTTCCAAAACTGCATAGAAAATTTTACTCTAAGAATGGCACCAAATGATGATGTTTTTTCGGTCATCAGTCCGTGTACTAGTTTGATGGACTTCTCTAAATCACTGAATCGTGTGTCAGCCGGTTATCCTTACGTAACTATTTTGTCCTACATCTGCTCGAACCAGATTGTCTTCATGTTTTTGTCTCCCGCTGCTGTTATCTTTCACAGTTCCTTCTTGTCAAATTCCATTAAAATTGTTCTCCTCCTGACAATTTGTTTCTAGTACTACGTCTTTTGTGATGCATTCTACCCATCACATATTCAATATTCTTCTATAATACCGTACCGCATCTGAAAGATATGTATTTTTCTTCTTTTTTTTACGCTGTTGCACGTGTTTCGCTTTCATACTCCACAAAATCCCATCCGAAACACCTTTCTAATGTACATATGTGTGCTTGAGGTAAGCTAACTCTACCTAAGAAAAGTCTACATTTTATAACCATCCTTTCTTTCGCCATCACCAGATATTCTACCGGCATAGCAGTGTTCGTCTCCTTTTAAAACTTTGTATCGTAGTTTGATATTCCTCCCACCTTTTCTTCAGCTCGTTTGTTTTTCCATTCCTTGTCTCCTTTCTCTATGGAGTCGGGTATGAGATGAGAGAAATCTGCCGTGGCGGTTTTTTATGACCGGATGCCCTTCCTGACGTAAACCTTGTCAAAGGAGTTAATGAGACGAAATGAATGACGTTATATATGATAGTAGGAAGGGAGAGGGTGAAGGCCGGTGCCGGCACATAGCCTACTCCTGTCAAATAACGCTAAGGGATCTGCTCAACGCTTAACATCGCCATCCGCCGGACGAATCACATCAACAGCGTCATATGCCCTCACTCCGTATGAGTACTGCGGAGAGATTTGGAATTTAATCCAGGCTTTTGGCACGCATATTGTATACCACCCCTCTTCTACCCTGCCGGCCAACGTTCTGATGGTGAAATTTGTTTCGACCAACGGGACTCGAACCGGCTAACCACTGTGTCAGACCGTTTTGGCCACCAGCCGGGTTACCTTTTCTGAAGCTTATCCAAGCCATCCAGGCTTATTTGGCTTCTAGCTGGGGTTTTAAGACTGGGTGCTGTTCCTAATACCACGGGATTCCTCTGATCAAAATCGTGACCCAGGATCGACCGGGATTCGAGCCTCAGCCTTCCGGGCGGCAAGCCAGCAACTAAGGCACTGAGCTAATCACGTCCCGCTGATGTTACCTCCTTGAATGCCTTGAAATGAACTGGCGTATGGCTTTTAGCGTCAGGAGTGTTCGAGGACAAGTTTGGCTCGCCAGATGCAGGTTTCTTGATTTGACCCCGTAGGCGACCTGCGCGTTGTGATGAGGATGAAATAATAATGATAAAGACCACACTTACACCCAACCCCCGTGTCAGCGGAATTAACCAGTTATGGTTAAAATTACCGACGCTGCCTGGAATCGAACACGTGACCCCTATGACCAAAGGTCAGCACGCTAACCATTTAGCCTTGGAGCCGGGCACTGAATGCCTTAACTTCTTAGCATTCCATTATTTATGTTTGGTTTTTATTTTCATTTTGTACTACCCCTCCAAGAGCTTCCGTGGCTCAGGCGGCAGCGCGGCGGTCTCTCACCGCTGGGTTCCGTGGTTCAAATCCTGGTACTCCATGTGAGATTCATGCTGGACAAAGCAGAGGCGGGGCAGGTTTTTTTTTTTTTTTTTCGGGTGCTCCGGTTTTCCTGTCATCGTTCATTCCAGCAACACTCTCCAATATCATTTCATTTGTTAGTCATTAATCATTGCCCCAGAGGGGTGCGATAGGCTTCGGCAGCCGGTACAATTATTGCCATCGTCGCCGCTAGATGGGAGCTTCATTCATTCTATTCCTGACTCGGTTGAATGCCTGGAAACAGGCTGAGGATTTTCATTTTCACTCCCCCTTCAGAATATTGGAGGGTAGCAATGCTGCCTCTTTCCGGGAGTACCCGGGTTCGATTCCCGGCTAGATCAGATATTTTTGTCTGGATGTGAGGGCTAGTTTGAGGACCACTCAGCCTGCGTAAGAACAACTGAGGAGCTGCCTGACGGCGAAATAGTGGCACCGGTCTAGAAAGCCTGAAATAACGGCCGAGAGGATTCGTCGTGCTGACCTCGCGTTACCTCATTATCTGCAGGCCTTGGGGATGAGCAGTGGCCGCTTAGAGATGCAAGGTCGATCAGATCTATAGCGCTATGGGTTTTGCTCTTGTGTGTTCTCGACCTTGGGACATTGAAAAAATACAAGCCATTCTAATCTGCCCCGCTTCCTTACACAGCCCAAATCCTGTACGAAATTATCCCATATGCAGAGCAGCATAATATACAGTATCTCTTCTTGTACAAGCTGTTATCTAATGAAAGTACATGTAGTAATCCTGTTTTACACTTCGTAATTATCAATGATGCCTAATTCTTGGTTCTTCTTCCTTTAGGTAAGTTCCTGGCATACTACCTGGAGAGTCTGGTTCTTCACCGCTGTGAGTATTGTGTAGGTGTTCATACATCGTATCCTTGGTCTGATAGTCTTTAGGTACTTGAGCTAATAATATAGCCCTGACCCACAAGGTTATAAACTTATTTTGAAAAGTTACATGGTTCCAGATATTACCTGTTCCGTGGACAATTTTTCTGAACAGGAACAAATGGATCATTTCCAGTATTTGAGATGTAGGCTTACTATATATTCTCTCACCTTTTGAAATGTGGCGTTACAGAAGAATGCTGGAAGTGAGATAGGTAGATCGAATCACGAATGAAGAGATACCGAATCAAACTGGTGAAAGGAAACCGATTTGACTAAGTCGGACGAGAGGAGGGGATAGATATTAAGACACCCACGACTTGTTCAGTTGGTTTTTGAGGGAAGTGTAGGCTGTAAGAACGGTAGGGATACACCAAGGTATGAATATGACAAGCAGATTAAAGCAAATGTAGGATGTAGTAGATACGTAGAAATAAACAGGCTAGCAGAGGAGAGGATAGCGATGGAGAGCTGCATCAAATCAGTCTATGGATTGATGACTCAAACAACAATATTCTCCCAGGATGATAGTATACCGTGAAACTAAATCAACGTGTAGCAAAACGACTACAGTAAGCTCGCAGTTGTGATCATCTGTATTCTGCAAAAAAGAAGTCTAATTTCGATCGAACTATCTTTCCATTGGATCGGTCTGTTTTTCACATCTATTTTGCTGTATGCGAGTAAACGCTCGCCGGATTCAGAATATCTTATTCGTAAGTTGGAATTAACAGAAATGAAAATGCCAGTAACGAATAATGGTACAAACAGGTGAAACTATGGAAGAAATGTACGGTATACGTCATATCGAGGAGGTAAAGGCTAAGTTAAGAATGCATTCGATGGCCTAAGCTGTGCGTTTAAACCACCTTGGGTGGTGGGGTCATGTGAGGCGAATGGAGGAGGATACCTAGGAGAATAGCGTACTCAGACATCGTAAGTAAGAGGGTTGGGCATTACTAGGCCACAGAGCTAGTTGCCAATAAAGGATTGTAGATGCGCTTAGTTAATCCAGATGCTGGCAGATTGAACGCAGAAATTCATGGCAGTCTGTAATGAAAATGTATATACGTATGTGTGTACAGTAGAACCTTTGATAACCGGAAGAAAGGGGGAAAAGTGGGTTCGGATAATGCAAATTTCGAGTAGTAATTAAAATATCATGTTTATAGTGAAGAAATATTTTTGACGTTTTAGATTGAAGTAAATGAAGACAATACATATACAATGCTAACAAAGCATTTGAATGAACCCGAACTACTGTGCATGTTTAGAACAAAGCATGTTCCTTAGGCATATATACTTATACTGTACCGCTACATATTGCACACATTTTGAAGGAGTATTTTACTTCCCTTTGTTTTTTTTTTTTCATTTCACATCGTTTTCTAGCCGCACCACCGTTTCGTTAGCAATACGTCAGTCAGAATGCTTTAATTTTTCACATCACAAGAAGTGTTGGCACCAGAGAAGGGAAGGAGGCACTCAAGGTCAGAGTCCACGCATTCCGCTGCTCTTCCCCTTTTTCGTAACATAGCATCCATAACATAACAAACATTTTTCCTGTATTTCGTTTTTAACTGAAAATAGTAAACGGTATTTCTGTTAAAAGGCTGATAACAGAGGTTCTACTGTATATGTAGATTTATAATTTGTGAGCAGTTACTGGGGAGTGCAGTGGTTCGTGACATAGTAAGAACAGCTGCGCACCGCGACTCTTCTCCCGTGGAGTTTGGGAGGTTCTCGGCTGAAGAGGGCAGGTGTGTTGTGCAACTTCTTGTGGAACGTGCCTTGCCTTGCTGTCGGGAGACTTGAAGATTTAACATACCTTGAAATGGGCGTGATATTCTTGCTGCTTCTGGCCCCGGGAGGACAGGTGTTACCCTGCTGTTTCCACACTCTCACTTTCCTCTCACTGAGGGGGAGGCTGCCGGATAGTCATGGGATCGTGCTTTGAGTACACATCTCACGATGGGTTTTGCTCTGTTATTGCAGGAACTGCCTCGATAGGTAGATGTTTTCTCCCGTTGTATGGCGCATGATTATAATGTTTTTTTAATATGTTATTTATAGCATGAGACATCCAGAGAGGCCTGCTTCAAGCTCCAGTCGCTTAAGTGCGGCCAATATCCAGTAATCGGGAGATAGTGGGTTCGAGCCCCACTGTCGGCAGCCCTGAATATGGTTTTCCGTGGTTTTCCATTTTCACACCAGACAAATGCCGTGGCTGTACCTTAATTAAGGCCACGGCCGCTTGCTTCCAATTCCTAGGCCTTTCCTATCCCATCGTCGTCGTAAGACATATCTGTGTCGGTGCGACGTAAAGCAAATAGCAAAAAAAAAAAAAAAAAAAGTTTCCCGCTGGCTCCGTCCGCAATGTACAAAGTATGGTGTTGTTCGTTACTATCCTCGGATGTATTTGCAAAGTTTCGAGTTAATGATATAAAGCACATGATCTGCTGTGGTAATAGAATGTAATAATATGTCAACAAAACACTTGAAAATACACCACACAAAGAAATTGAATTAAACGTTCCTTGGAACAACACTACGCGCCGAACTGTTAAAAAGTCCTTCAAAGATCTTCGTCATGGAGACAAATGTACTCATAACTTTTCTTAGAATCTACCAATTTAAGTAGTTATTACCTCAAAAGAAAGCGCTTGATCCACTGTGAGTTTTTAGACCAAAACGAACTGCATACCTCAATTAGAACGAAAGATATGATTGCTTCAATGATAAAAAAATGTTGAAGAAATGAGACGTCAAATTGAATGTGCACTCATAACTTTCCTCAGAATCAACCAATTTGAATAGTTAAGAGCTGAAATGAAAGAGCATGTTCCACTGAGTGTTGTTAGTTAGTTAGTTAGTTAGTTAGTTAGTTAGTTAGTTCGTTAGTAATGTTTTATTTTACCTGGCAAGATTAAGGCCTTCAGACCTTCTCTTCCATCTAACCATCCTTAGGCCAAAACGAACTCCGTACCTCAATTAGAACCAAAGATATGATTGCTTCAAAGACAAAAAATTGAAAAATACAATAATTTGAGGAAGGCGGAAGTTAAGCGATTTATAGTACCTGATGACAAATCTGTGCATCAATACCTTTCAGTTAAAAAATGAAGGAAATCGACCGGATAGAATGGCCGGACTGACTGGCTTTAGTTTTCATACAATTTTTAATATATAGATAATAATAATAATAATAATAATAATAATAATAATAATAATAATAATAAAAAACCTGAGTGCCTATGTGGAGCGGAAACTTTGGACGTGAATCGAAAAGGTGAATTTGAAGATATCTTGGCCAAGGAGGGGGTGGGGGAATAGGAGACTCAAATCTTAACAAAGAATTGTATCAAAGAACAGAAGGAGTGGTTGAACTGCTGAGGAAGAGAAGGTTGCAGTTCTATGGACACTTGTTGACGTAGACAATAACAGACCAATGAAGGGAATCATTGAATTCCTCACGAAAATGAAGACTGAGCTGAAATGCTTTCGAGAAGCGAAGTTGGACTTGATGAAGATGAGGGGTCCGGAAGATTATATCACGGACAGAAATCGATTTAGACAACTCGTCAAAACTTACCGTGGTTTCCAGGAGACTGAAGAAACACTAGTGAGAAAAGGGAGATCCTATACGAAAGAACAGACGAAGGAGGTAGGAGAAAGGATGAAAATATACTGGAATAGAGTGAAGGCAGAGAAGGCTAAAAAAATACTGCAAAGATTGCCAAAAGTGGTCCATAGACGGCCGAAAAGAAAGATGATGATGATGATGATAATAATAATAATAATAATAATAATAATAATAATAATAATAATAATAATAATAATAATAATAATCATAATATTTTTCCTCATTTAATGATCGGCACTTGATGTGAATTTACTTTTACGGCCGGATGCCCTTCCTGACGGCCAACCCTATGCGGAGGGTTGAATTCATAATTCCGAATTTCTGTGGTGGTTGGTGGTGTGGTATGTAGATAAAGAGACATGTGTTAAGACGAACACAAAAACACAGTCCGCGAATCAGAGGAATTAATCATACGCAGGTGAAATCCCTGGTTCCACCGGGAATCGGACCCGGGGCCCTCTGAACCCGAAAGCGAGTACGCTGCGTCTTTTACGAATGTTAACAATCACAATAGATGTTAAAAGAGTAACATTTGCCATCGTTATTCAGTATGTGACATGTGCAGAACTGTATGTCATTAAATGCATGTTATAGTGTTTTGAGTAATTCAGGTGAACTCATAATAAATCCCAGGGAATCACTGGAGAGGTGGAGGGAATATTTTGAACATCTTCTGAATGTAAAAGGAAATCATCATGGTAGTGTTGCAAACAGCCAAGCTCATGGGGAGGAGGAAAATGATGTTGGTGAAATTATGCTTGAGGAAGTGGAAAGGATAGTAAATAAACTCCATTGTCATAAGGCAGCAGGAATAGATGAAATTAGACCTGAAATGGTCAAGCCCGCCTGGTGGCCATGATCGTTAAGGCGCTGAAGTCTAAAAACGGTCTAACACCGAGGTTAGCCGGTTCGAGTACCGTTGGTCGAAAAAATTTTCACCATCAGAATGTTGGCCGGCAGGGTAGGGGAGGTGGTGGTATACAATTTCTAATCACTAGATTGCGTGCCAAAAGCCTGGATTCAATTCCAAACCTCTCCGCAGTGCTCATATGGAGTGAGGGCATATGACGCTGTTGATGGTGATTCGTCCGTCGGATGGGGACGTTAAGCCTTGTGCAGACCCCTTGGTGCTATTCGACAGGAGTAGGCTATGTGCCGGCACCGGGTTTCACCCTCTCCCTACTATCATATATCACGTCATTCATTTCATCTCTCATTAACTCCTCTGATGAGGTTGACGTCAGGAAGGGCATCCGGTCATAAAAAACCGCCACGACAAATTCATCTCACCTCATACCCGACCCCGTAGGGAAACGGGACAAGGGTTGGACAAACAACATAGTGGTCGCTTTTAGCAACTGTTCCTTGACATTTGTTTCTAATTTATGGCAGAGACATTGTTGTTTATCCGACGGTATTCCACCTTAACCCACTTTCCAATCAGTTTGCAGTAGAAACCCACACTCGCCTACAATGATTTTTTGGCACAGCTTAGCACTGTGTGAGTGGGAGCACAAACCGAATTGAGACCCGTTTAATAAACACAGTGCCGCAAATTCAGCTCCCATGTTACGAGCTCAAATATAAGAGTAAAAAAGAAACCTACCTTCCGTAAATATGCCCAGTAATGTAACGCCTTAGCTATGGATTTCATACGAACAAGGTATGTTTATCGCTTTATGTACGACTCGTATAAGAAATGATATGAAATAAACTCTTTTACAAGTGCTAGTACTCATTCTGATAGTGGAATAGGCTGACTACTAAACAGTGTATACCTAAACATTTGTAACGAACGTCGGTGGGTGATTGCTGGGGTCATTACAAAAGAATATGTCCCTGTGAACATATGTCCTACAGTGCATTGTTACAGAGTTGCACCTGACGGAGTTACAGGAATTACAATAGCGACATCACAGGAGATGCTCAAAGTATCCTCAATGAGCAGAATCACATGGATTGGCGAAGCCGCTCGTAGATAGGCCTACGTGGGTCCTATCGAAGAGCTGCAGAGGCCGTTATTGATACGCTGTTTCAGGTCGATGATTTAGTTAACCGGAGAAGCGTATTCGACACCTTTCTTGTGTCTCCATAGATGAAAGTCCTGTGGATTAAGGTCAGGACACCGGGCAGGTCAGTGCACTGGACCTCGATCGTCGTAGGAAGGTATTATCCAAACACGCAAGTGTGACCTCGTCAGTGAACAGAACGGACCACAAAAATGGCTGTATATTAGAGGCCATGTGCAACCCCTGTACCTCAGTACAACCCATTGTAGGACATGCTGTATGCTCATAGGGACATTTTCCTTGCGTTGATCCCAGAACCCTCTCGACGTTTGTTACAAATATTTAGACACACTCTGTATTTTGTGACACATAGTGTAGGAAAAAATCGTATATCATTGTACAAGATTGTATTTAACACTTCTGACGGTGCTGTGCTGATGAATTACCTGTAATTCAGGTGATTGTTGTGTGATAATTTTAGAAATGTGCTAATTGAAGGGAGAAAAGACACTTATCGAACGTAATGAAACACTTCTATTCATGTATATTATAGGGGAAACTCGGTTGAATTGTGGCAAAATTGGAATATGATGTATTTTGAGAATGGTTATCAAAATATGTACTTCATACTATGGAATGACACTGTTATTTGTACTGTATCTATTTAGCACTTCAAAACAATGCTATAATTTATTTTTCAATTAATTCACTTAATTTTAATTGTTGTACTTCGGCTAAATATGCAACAGTCGGTTCATTCTACAGCAGGGTACGACTAATTCTACAGTAGCCCTGAATTCACTGCCAATAACACTGCAAATATTACTACTTGAAAATAGTAATAAATAATGTAGAAGTACTCACGTCAAAGAAGCCTCTCTTCCAAATTCAGTAAACAGGTTTAAGAAGTTTCTTGATGCTGACACCAAAGAGATTCATTGCACAATTTACAACCTTTATTGCCAGTGAACAAGCTGTTAAGACGACCGTCTCCTCACGCTAGGGTATGGCCGCAATAAAATAATTAGATTACTGTGGAACTACCTTACTACGGATGTAACAGAGTCTCTCCTACACTACTGTAAATTCCAAACAGGTGGCTCAGTGTAGATTGCCTTCTTAAATCAAGGTAGCTGACGTTTATATCAAAAAGGCCAGTGCATATTAGATTTTTGGAGTGGAAATTATACTCGAGTAGTTCGGAGTCCAAGTAAAACTGAAGGTTCTATGGTTAGTGATTATAAGTTACCAGGCAGGTAATACTTCAAACTTGCTTTTCTTCTGCTAGCATCCGGCAAGTGTTGTAATGCTGCCGTATGTTAAGACATAGAATCAATAGAATCAAATAAAACAATATATTTTGGCGTATGTGGAGTACTAGCTGCCGGCCACGTGGTGTAATGGTAGCGTACCTGCCTCTCGCCCGGAGGTCACGGATTCGATTCCCGACCATGTCAGGGAGTTTTCTCTCGACCTGAGGGCTGGTTCGTGGTCCAATCAGTCTACGTGATAAGAATTGAGGAGCTATCTGACGGTGAGATGGCGGCCCCGGTCTTGAAAGCCCAGAATAACGACCGAGAGGGTGCGTCGTGCTGACCACACGGCCCCTGGTAATGTGCAGGCCTTCGGGCTGAGCAACGGTCGCTGGGCAGGCCAAAGCCCTTTCTAGGGCGTTATGTGCCGTGGGTTTAAGGTTGGTAGAGTACTAGCTAGCGTAGCTCAGGTAGTTCGCCCTTAGCTGTTGATTCGAGACTGCTGTCATTAAATGTGTTTAATATGTAATAGATTTCTCTTCAATCCATTATCAAATATTACTCATATACTGTACTTGTATATGTGAAAATGGAGCCCTTAAAAACAGCTCTTGAGGGGGCATCTACTCGACTGCTAAAGAATGTTTAGAGCGACTCTCCTTTTAATTCTCAGAAGTGGAAGGAGAAGTAAATCGAATTGCGTGAGCGTAAAGTTCTTCCTTCCCATTTCAGATTTATTTCACCTTCGACCTCCTCCGTCATGTTTAATAAACTTTGTCTTGTACGCTGTCATTTCTTTTAAACACGCGGTTTCATGTTCGTATACGCAATTGGAGATCAGGCTATGTATGGGAGAGCAAGTTTTATCAGTGTAATCGCGTCCTGCTTGCCTGGAGTCCAGATGATTATCTCCTCTTCAATAACATTCATTGTCTGTCTCTGAGGTCAAGGGCTATCCACTCCTCAAACTGTCGCGTTTTAGCAGCGCAAGTGGGGCCCTTCAAACCCCTCGAACAAAATTGGCAAAAGGTCAGAGTAATTAGGTGGATGCTGGTGATGTTGCTGATTCATGTAAAGGACTTGTGACATCTTTCGTCAAACCTACGTGTAGGTTGGTTCCCCTTAGGATGCCGTCTCCTCGCAGAAGATTGGCGGACATCGTGGAGTCATTTTTCTATTTTATGTTTCCCATATCAGAGTTGCCGTGTCGTGGATATTGAACAACTGTCGAAGGTTTCGTGCCCAATATAGCTTTCTCCGTCCAATCCAAGTTCACGTTCCTTTTCTGTCTTGTCTTCTATGACTAGATGTATCAGGCTGAGTTTATAATTTTGGAATTTGACCGGAATGGGATGTTTTCCTGCACTTTGCAAAGTTTAACACGTCACATGATTTCCTTGCTCGACGAAGCACCTCCTCCTTGTTGACGTGATCTACCCATGGGTTCTTGAACATTCTGCGATACATCCACATTTGAAAAGCCTGGAATCGGTTCAGTGTCAGTCTCTCGGTATCGTACAACACCACTGATACCGCACGACACGCTAACGAGTTTCGAAGGATTCACTAGCGTACTTATATACGCACTTACGAAGCTGTGGAGGTTCCTTTTTATTAATTTGAAATAACAATTCTGCTCTCTTATTGATGTGTAAGTGAAAAATACAATATAGTTAAGGTAATTATTATATTTTAATTTTTTTCCATACCTGGTATGAGAAACATGTGTACCTCTTGAAGGGAGGGAAGTTTCGACCTCTGATGGGTTAAGGGACACGGCCTTTCTGGTAGAATAAAGCTGTGATTTTTGAGGAATTGAGCACGTTTGTTACTTTCGAGATTCATTAAATCTCAGCCTACCCTACAAAAATATCACGCTTCGCCACTGTTTTAGACTCTATTCTCCATCACATCGATTTAAAGTTTTGATTGATTGATTGATTGATTGATTGATTGATTGATTGATTGATTGATTGATTGATTGATTGATTGATTGATTGATCGATTATGTTTGTTGCTTAAAGGGGCCTAACATCGAGGTCATCGGCCCCTAATGGTACGAAATGAGACAAAATGAAATGACAACTTAAAACTCCAAAATCCTCCACTGACCAGAATTCAAAGCGTGAGGACGAAGAATGAATGGATGGTCGGATATGAATTTAAAACGATCAGTGGAAATGACCCACAGTGCCTCACATGCACAGAAGCTGGCACAAAACAATAGTATTACTGACCAAGGGACTACTTCTATAGCACGAGGCTGAATCGATTACGCTTATAGTCGAAACGGGTCCAAAATCCAGGTCATCGGCCCCTCTTAATGGTATTTATCGCTAGGAAAGTAAAACCATGCTATGTGTAATGTTGCGGTACTAATCAAAAGTAGCGGAGACTCGCGGTATGCCACACATTATGGTACTATTCACAGGTAGTGTAATGCGCACATGTAACACAGGCCTATGGTGTTTCGCACATTGCGGCGCTATTTACAGGCAACGCAAACCTATAAAGGCAACGCAAACCTATGGCGCAAACCTATAAAGGCAACGCAAACCTATGGCGCTCCTCACATAAGTGGACTAACTACAGGGACTCGTACTATCCCGTGGAATTCCTCACATAGTGGGAACTGAGCATAGGTAAGGCAGAACTATGGTGTCGCTAATCCCATGATGTCGCTCATATAGGGGTACGAATCACAGGTACTGTAGGACCCACCTCCTGGTTCACACACTGTCGCTACTAATCACAAACCTATTGCGTACCTAACATAGTGGTACTACGCGCAAGTAAATGCGACCCATGGTGTTCCCTGCGTAATGGTACTAGTTACAAGTAGTCTCATGGTTCTAACTGGATCATCCCTTAGTCGCCCCTTTTAGTTGCCTCTTACGACAGGCAGGGAATACTGTGGGTGTATTCTTCCTCTGCGTCCCCCACCGACAGGGGGTTTTTGTGTTTGGTCCGCGAGAGGTATTTTATTTCCCTCAAGTCCGCCGGCAAGCCGGTTAGGACCCCGCTATCCGCCACTTGGGACGCGCCACGTGGGAGTATCACCTCTGCCCGTGCTACGCCAGCGTAGTACGTTCGTGGATTTAAAGTTTTATGTTACAAATTAGAGAATGTTTGCTTTTGTACCAACATTGTAATCCTCACCTCAGTATATAAGACAGAAAGCTTAACTTCTAGTCTAACGCGGAATCTGAACTCCACATGCTTTGGTCAGGATTCTGACTTTACCATCTTTCTGGTGAGAAGCCAGCGGTAACACCTCTCGGTTATCACGGCACCCGCTCCCGCCTCCAGCCCCTACTGGGGAGTGGGGGCGGTAGAATAACACCCACGGTGTCCCCTGCCTGTCGTAAGAGGCGACTAAAAGGGGCCCAGGGGTTCTTTAACTTGGAGCGGGAGTCGACAACCACTGGGCCCTTAGCTGTGTCCTAGCAATGCTTTCACTTACTTGTGCCAGGCTCCTCACTTTCATCTATCCTAAGTGACCTTTGGTCAACTCTTGTTCTTTTCCGACCCCGACGGTAATAGAGCACTCGAAGTCTAGGGAGTCTTTCATTTTCTTTTCACGCCCTTCATGGCCTTTGTCTTTCTTTGGCCGATGCTTTCATTTTTCTAAGTGTCGGATCCCTTTGAATGTTTTCTCTCTGATTAGTGTTATAGGCCTAAAGAGGATGGTAACCTGGTTGTATTTCCTCTTAAAACAATAATCACCACCACCACCACCTGTGTGCAAATCATGCTTATAGTTTCCATGGGGAACTGTTGATATCGTGAGCCCCATAAATATTGTACTTCTCTTCGTTTAATAATTTATAGTTTTCCGCCGTGACTCTTAATTTCAGCTCAACCTTCTCGGGAATTCACCAAGCCTTAATAAGTGGGTAACTTAACCCTTGACGACATTTGATACTGAGCGCTAATAAAGGCTACTAGAGAAATAGGCAAAACTTTAGCACTTCAGAGGAGTAAAATGCTGCCTACAACCACAGTTTTCTCACGAGACGAGAATGTGTGCTCATAAAGGATGTAGAGTAAGTATATTCTTGAGAGTTACGACATTGCCTTAATTTTCCTTAGTACTTGTATCTTGCCTTTGGCGTACTATTATTTCTTTCTTTTTCTCCAGTCTAACATGATGCTTTCCATGTGGGTTGCCGGAAACATAGTTTTATTTGACTATATTTTAATATCTGTAGCTTTACTACCTTCCTTTCACAGAGACTGTCATTTACTGCATTATCTGATTTTCGCCTTGGATCTTCTCACGGGTTCAGCGTGTCGGAGGTCTCTGGTTCAAGTCTCGCCGGAGGCAAGCACAGTCTTTCGAAAGCAAAGCGTATGACGTGCAAAATTGCTTTCAGTCTTCCATTAATGGGGACGGTACAGTATCTTGATACAAAGCTATTTATTCCTCCGCAGTATTCTCCTCTCGTCCTGTTTCATGGGCCCATGGTTGGTCGACTCCAAAGGCAACAAGGATGCTTACCCTCGTCTGGAATGAACACTTCCTTCGTATTTATTCCTTACTTCTTGCATAAATTCAAGTTTCTTTAATACAATATATTTCGTTTCTATCTGGAGACATGAAAGCGGAGGGAGTGTCATGGCTTGTCGCTGGTTTCTTATTGAGGCGCCCGTCGACGAATCTTAGCCCTTGAATTTGGGATTTTCAAAGCGAATCTTGCCCTTGCCCGACTTCTTGGCCGAATGGGTGGTGTAAGTGGCAAACGGTTCCGAGGGTATTACATTCGATTCCAGACCGGATCCGAGAGTTTAGTCTTGTCAAGTTAATTCCTCTGGCTCGGACACTGGGTGTTTTATCTCATTGGACATCTCTTCATTTGCAGTTAATAGAATTGACAGGATGAAACCTCTATTAATTACAAAATGAAAAATAGTAATATGATTTTGATTTTTAAAATAATTTAATAAAGATAGGTTTTAAAAATAAAGAGTGGCTTCGAATTCTTTGGAGAGTAATATTAACATTAGCGAAGACCTCGCGTTCATGTTTGTGTTATGGGTATTTTGTCCATGCAGTATTGATGGCCTACATGTTGCTACAAAACATAACATAAAGTTGAAAAGTTAGGAACTATGAAAAAATACGTTTTAAATAAATGTTTATAAAGAGTCAAGGAGGAAAAAGATAAATTCAAAAAGAATTTTCGATTGCGAGTCGAACTCGTGAACCATACTAACGGAGCCAGCACCAAGGCCACTATACTACGAGAACACTTCTGTGAATGCTCGATTATAACTGGTGTTTGAAAAACTGAAATTCTAAAATCTTAAAAATTAAAGCTTATGAGAGAGAATTTCCAATTATGCAGTATATTAATGTTGAACTACTACTACTACTACTACTACTAGATGGCCTTCTTTTTTTTGCTATTTGCTTTACGTCGCACCGACACAGATAGGTCTTCTTATGGGGACGATGGGACAGGGAAGGGCTAGGAGTGGGAAGGAAGCGGCCGTGGCCTTCATTAAGGTACAGCCCCAGCATTTGCCTGGTGTGAAAATGGGAAACCACGGAAAACCATCTTCAGGGCTGCCGACAGTGGGGTTCGAACCTACTGTCTCACGAATACTGGCTACTGGTCGCACTTAAGCGACTGCAGCTATCGAGCTCGGTGAGTTGGTCTTCACAGCAATTAATTTATTAGGATCGGCGCTTTGAAATGGATTTGGCCCAGTTTTACGGTCAGATGCCGTTCCTCGTGCCAATCCTATATGGGGGCATGTATATGTCCAATAAATTAAATTTTCCTACTTTCTATTTATTTTATCAACTTCCTGTCCTCACCTGCTTCTGTTAATATTTTTTGATTTGTTTCTCTTTCAGTTCATGTCGTTCTTGTTATATTCCGCCACCGAGCGAGTTGGCCGTGCGGTTAGGGTCGCGCAGCTGTGAGCTTGCATTCGGGAGATAGTGGGTTCGAACCCTCACTGTCGGCAGACCTGAAGATGGTTTTCCTCGATTTTCTATTTTCACATCAGGCTGTACCTTAATTAAGGCCACGGCCTCTTCCTTCCCACTCCTACCACTTTCCTATCCCATCGTCGCCATAAGACCTATCTGTGTCGGTGCGACGTAAAGTAAATTGTTATAAAGCTATTTCCTATTGCATGTTTGTTATGGTTGGTAGTGTGGAGTATAGTATATAAATGAATAGAAGTGTATTTCGACGAACAAAAACAATCCTTACCCTGGCCTGAGAATTTAACCATACGCAGTTAAAATTATCGGTCCGACCGGGAATCGAACGCGGGACTCTCTGAACCGAAGGCCAGGACCATTCGCGCAAGGAGCCGGACCGCCACACGGTCGACTCCCCTTGTGAAGTGAAGTGAAGTGCAGTGCTGTCAATTGAAGTAAGGGTTGATGATCTTATTGTTTTACCCCTAAGCACAATTTACCTTCAATTGAATAACTCCAACGTACTTCAGCTGTGTGATAGAGTGGTAAACTGCATGCTTTGAGGAGCATTTTGTATTTTCTTCGTCACGAGTTCATGGATGTTAAGTGTCTGCTATTGTGTTTCGAGTCACGCACTATGCATGTCTTTTTGTTTCTTCCTATAATAATCTATTTACATTCTATTTACAACGACGTTTAATTCTACCTTCTAAATCAGACGGTTGTTAAATTTGACGCTGACAATTGACATAGCGAGAGAACGTGTGTAAAATTATGCATAGCTTAGACGGGGAAGAGAGAGTGTGATAATGGGATACGTCACCTTAGTGGTATATTGAATCCAGATGGACTAAATGGCGGATAAGTGAATGAGAAGTGGCATGGCCTTGACTGGGACTCCACCCACATATCATACACGTGCAGTACAGGGTCGGCCACGTGGGGCTGGCGGACACTGCAAGGGCATCGCGAACCTACCACCGAAATCGTGACAAGACCATTCCAGTTGGTCAACTGGGGGCTTGGCTAAGCTTCGCTTCATCTTTCTGGAGGGCTCCGCAAGGGCGAGGATAATTTGATAGTGGTTCTTAAAAGAGCCGTGACAGCACGGTACAGAGGTGTGGGACTACCTGTTACATAATAATCCACCCACTGAAAGAGTACATTATTGCGTAACACAACTATTATAAATGAGAGACCACAGACGAAAAAGTGATTATTGTTTTTGTTGTTATTGTTGTTGTTGTTGTTGTTGTTGTTGTTGTTGTTGTAACCATTAACAATAGAAATATAGTATTTGTAACACTAACACAGACACGAAGTCTCGGTAACGGCGTAATGTTAACGCTGGAATTACCAGTTGGCGTCACGGGTGACCCTTCTTCTTCTGTGAATCTGTCTTGAGACAGGTATCAACTGGATATCCTCCATGATTCTCTGCCCTGGGCATCTTGTTTTGGTTGTTCATAGCTTCTACTTGTTTGACAACTGTTAACATCTAATTTTTGATCTGATCTGTTAACATTCCAAACCTACTTCTTCCTCTTCGTGTTCCTCTTCTTCTATCTATTTTGTCCTCCATCACCCTCTGTTGAAGACAATTCCTACGTAGTATGTGACCCAACCAGGATATGTTCCTCTTCTTTATCGTATTCATCGGATGTCTCTTCTCTCCTACTCTTCTTAGAACTTCATCATTTCTCACTTTATCTGTCCATTTCATTTTTTTCCATTCTTCTCCACATCGATATTTCAAAACTTTCCAAATATTTTGTATCTTTCTTTCTTCATGTTCATGTCTCAGCTCCATATGACACTACACTCCACACAAAACACTTAGCGAACCTCTTTCTTAAATCAATAGGGATTGCCTTAGATGTCAACAGCCTTTTTGCCTTTCCGAAAGCTTCTTTTCCCATAGATATTCTGCTTCTTAACTATCGCTCAGCATAAACGTCTGTAAGGTAATTGAGTCTGAAATTTTGACAGTTTTCTGAAACAACATTTACTTTGCACATTAGGTAATGGTTCACATATGATCCCACCTTGTCACATACGTGATATTTCTTTCTTTACCTTTACTGGGCGAGTTGACCGTGCGGTTAGAGTCGCGCAGCTGTGAGCTTGCATCCGGGAGATAGTGAGTTCGAATCCTACTGTCGGCAGCCCTGAAGATGGTTTTCCGTGGTTTCCCATTTTCACACTAGGCAAAAGCTGGGGCTGTACCTTAATTAAGACCACGGCCGCTTCCTTCGCACTCCTAGGCCTTTCCTATCCCATCGTCTCCATAAGTTCTATCTGTGTCGGTGCGTCGTAAAGCAAAATAGCAATATATATTTCTTTATCGTTCTCGTGAAAGTCAGTTCCGCGAGGTTTTTCAGGTTCAGTATTTTATTTGATCAATCTTCGCAAGCTCTGTTTGGTAAACAATATACATTTATTAATCCACCAAACCCCAAAGATCGTACGACTTGGGAGGTGTTTCAACTACCCTCGAACCAAGGACCAGAAAGGACATCCTGGTCATGCTTCAAGAGTTTGTGTGTTGACATGGACACAGCATTAATTTTGCGAGTCATATAAGCAGTAGGGGCGAACTTCGATAGTGAAGCTGTAATCATACCATAAATTATCCAAGAAGAGCATATCGAATTTTGTGTATCTAAATGTTCAATAGGACATTAACTTTACAAGTAATAGGCTGCCTCACTGGGATTTACTAAGGATTCCTTGATGAATACTTGATGTCGGCAACTGTCTTTAAAAATATTTTCATAAAGTACAAATGTGGAAACATTTCTTGTTTTGTTGCGATGACGCTATTTGAATAAACATTGCCGTTGTACTATAGAGTACATGAATACCGTGTATTACCAGGAATGAAGTCGTGGGTAAAGCTGCTTGTTCTTGTCGCGGTAGGATCCCACGATATTCTACGTAGTCAAGAAATGGAGAAGTAAGATCGTGAGAACTAGAAGAAGAACTCCGCCGGCCTTGAGGTACAACAACGTCGCTATTTCACGCTTCGTATAACCGTACTAAATATGATTAATAATGCCCTATAGGCATTCCATAAATATTCACAGAAAAACCCTTTAGTGACTTATTCACGTTTTTACGGTAACGGATGTGACTTCGCTCTAAGGCATGAAAACCTGAAACTTACCCACTTTCTCTAAATGAAGTTACTAAGAAGAGCTCAGATATTAACATTCTCAAATATATAAGCATGACACTAATGTTGCACACCGATAATGATACGAGATGTAGCGTTTACGAAAGGAGAACTCGTCAAGTGCGAGTTTCAATTAACCGTCTTTTAAATAAAGGTGGGTTCGAACCCCACTGTCGACAGCCCTGAGGATGTTTTTCTGTGGTTTCCCATTTTTACATCAGGCTGTACCTTAATTAAGGCCACGGCCGCTTCTTTTCCACTCCTAGCCCTGTGCTATCCCATCGTCGCCATAAGCACATTATGTCCGACTCGTTGGCTGAATGGTCAGTGTACTGGCCTTCGGTTCAGAGGGTCCCGGGTTCGATTCCCGGCCGGGTCGGGGATTTTAACCTTCATTGGTTAATTCCAGTGGCCGGGGGCTGGGTGTTTGTGCTGTCCCCAACATCCCTGCAATTCACACACCACACATAACACTACTCTCCACCACAATAACACGCAGTTACCTACACATGGCAGATGCCGCCCACCCTCATCGGAGGGTCTGCCTTACAAGGGCTGCACTCGGCTAGAAATAGCCACACGAATTATAGCACATTATAAAAATATGAATCAAGGTCATTTAACTAGCGGTTTAATATAGCAGCAACACAGATACGATTCCGGTGACGATAGAATGGGAAAGTGTAGGGCTAGAAGAGAAGAAGGCGAATGCCGAGGCTATATCTTAATTAGGTCACGTGCGCTATCTTTCTAGTCCTTGCTTACACAATTCTCCGCCACACACACACACACACACACACACACACACACACACACACACACAGACACCGGGCGAGTTAGCCGTGCGGTTTAGGGCGCGCGGCTGTGAGCTTGCATCCGGGAGATAGTGGGTTCGAGTCCACTGTCGGCAGCCCTGAAGATGGTTTTCCGTGTTTTCCCATTTTCACATCAGGAAAATGCAGGGACTGTACCTTAATTAAGGCCACAGCCGCTTCCTTCCAACTCCTAGGCCTTTCCTATCCCATCGTCGCCTATCTGTGTCGGTGGGACGTAAAGCCACTAGCTTACACCCCTGCCCCCAGCGCCCCTGAATCGCCCAAAACCTGTCTCAGTGTGACTTTAAATATAATGTAATAATAATAATAATGTGCGGTCATCCGACCAGAGACCTTACATGCAACTGAATGCCTCGTGGTGAATACTCAAGATCTGATAGAGAAACATTAAATCAAGGAACGAAAGATTTCGAGGAAAATCCTCGGTACTTTCAAAAAAAGTGGAGAGTTCAATAGAACACAACCGTGCAACTACGGCGAATGCCGGGACAGTTCCTAGTATAGGCCACGGCCGCCAAACCCTTCACCTTCTGAGAGCATCTCCTTCACCGTAACAAATCTCCCGGCCTGAGAGACGGCGTCGCCGTCTAAGAGGCCCGCCTCCCCCTTCAGAGAAGGAATGAAAACATTTTAGTGTTAGTAGTGCACATGTGCAAAAGATCATTGACGAAATTAGGAAAAGCTATTTTTTTTTTTTCGCTATTTGTTTTACGTCGCACCGACACAGATAGGTCTTATGGCGACGATGGGATAGGAAAGGCCTAGGAATGGGAAGGAAGCGGCTGTGGCCTTAATTAAGGTACAGCCCCAGCATTTGCCTGGTGTGATAATGGGAAACCACGGAAAACCATCTTCAGGGCTGCCGACAGTGGGGCTCGAACCCACTATCTCCCGGATGCGAGCTCACAGCTGCGCGCTCTTAACCGCACGGCCAACTCGCCCGGTAATTCGGAAAAGAAAATAGCCAAATTGTGTACGGGAAGACTGATCAACCGGACATTTGCCTATTTTATAGATAATAGAACCTAGAGCGTATGATTCAGGAGGTAGAGCTGGATGTGCAAGAAGTGGGAATCACACATGAAGATCTTAAGAAGTGAAGCGCTATTCAGGAATACTTCAACCACAAAGGGGTTACCAAGAAAAACTGAAGCTAAATACAAGACGTGGACTGAGAAGACAAAAAAACACCGAACACATACGAGATTACTGGATAAAAGTTAGAGAAAACAGGGAATAATAAAACAATTGTCCTTAGTTGACCAAAACGAAAGGTGTTGATGATAATAATCCCACGCTACTGTTCTGTAAAAAAATGCATAAAATGTTAGGGCAAAGGCCTATATGACACTGCTATTCACGCAAATCTCCCTCCGAGATCGTGACTAGAGGGCTCTTAGAACTAGGTCAACAACAACAACACCAACAACAAAAAGAAGCTTTTAATAATTTATTGGAATTCGTATTATTTGCGCACATTTTAGCGATAGATTTACACCCTAGTGCTGAATCGGTCGACCTCGGTTATCTTCGAGATTCGTATTGGCAACCTTTGAAACACAAACTAAGAATCGCTTATGATCGCTGTGCGACATCTGGTGTACACTTTACGTACTCGTACTGTTGTTGTTTACACAGGAAAGCCTAACTATAGAATTCATGCTAGGAACAAGTTTCGCATCGAAAAATGTTATATAATATTATATATTGTGTGTGTGACACAGTTGTTGGCGTAAGATAATAAAGGTTTAGAAAATTCATATCGATCGATCATATTATCGATTCAGTTCAGATTTCATTTCCATTCAGTTGGCAGTATTACCGGAACCGGCAGTGCTCCCTCCTTTCTTACTCCTTAACCCAGTACAAACATCTATCACTAAAAAGTGCGCGTACAATAGTTCCTCCAAGACCACAAAAAGAGGTTATATAAGCACACATGTATACAGTTAGAACTCCAATAAATCCTCTCCCAACTGGACAGTTGGTTGATATAAAGCCATTCGTACTGCACTGTACAACCTCTAAAGGTGTAATGTAAGGTAAAAAGTAATGTTGTATACAACTTTTTTTTCTGAAATTGGTTCGTTCAACTATAAGTTACTGTACGTAATGTGAAGTTACAGTTTGCTAAATGCATTCTACCCAGAGTGGAATTCCACCCAGTGCTACATAAACAAATTAAAATTAATTCCTCCCAGAGTTCAATCAAACGAAGGAATTACAAATTCGACACAAGCTACGTCCAGTACTGTACATTCAGTCTACCCCAAAGCATGTTCAAAGTGACGTCCATGGAAGTGCTGACAGAGACCTGCTCGTCGTCATACTGTTCTTGTTATGTCATAGACCCGTTCAGACCTACCTACAGGAAATAAAGCCCTTTCTGTCAGAATTAATTGTGCGTAGTTGGGTGTAGAAACGAATAACAAACAACTACGGAACTGCAGTCGTAGTGAACAGAAGACTCTAAACAATTAACCATAATGAAGAAGTAAAATTTACCAACTGAATTTACAGGGTTGTAATTGATATCGCATGTATTCTTGACCGTGCAAGAATTCTCTCAGACAGGCCACGCGAAGATGGAGATTTTTTCTCATTATGGCAATTTTTAATCGCTGTGTAGGCAAACATGAGATGTTCTAAGGCTGTATTGGCCCATGTTTTTAATGCCTACCAAGATGTGACATTTTAGCGTTACTTTTACATCTACATTACACCCACCAAGTTTGTACGGTGACCGACAAATCACCATGTGGATACGATTCGGTAATCGGAAGTGAAACTGACTTACAAACAAATCAGTCCTAGTTTAGTTAGCTTTCATCAGCCCTGTCTTGTAAAATATAACTGTGCGTTGGCTGATTTTTTTTTGTGCGCCTCAGTGCGTTGGAGCTCTGCAAGAGACCTGAACGTACTGTAGGTGCACTTTGGGAAAAGCTCTCGTGAAAAGAGCACTCTTTCAACATAACAATGCCCTTTCTAACCGCAGTGAATGGAACGATGTGTTTTCCTCCCCTACATTTCGTACCCTTGTTCGGGCCCTTCAAAGGCTTCTACATGTGAAGGGCAGGCCACTATCTTTTATCAGCCGACAAGGTGGAACCACCTTCACAACGCAGAGCTCCTCGCTGTATAGGGAATCCATATAAACGCAATTCTGTAATTTTGATGGATGATGGCCAAATGTTCTAATATATATATTTACTTAGATCGATCTTAATTAATTGGTAGTTCTTACAATTGCGAGAAGCTGGCTGCGATTCATTCAGTGTTTTTTTTCGTTAGATTTAAAACATGTTATTGATTTTACGTGCTATAAATTATTTTTACGGTGGAGGTGGCAGATGCTAAAATGTTGTCTCGCAAGATTTTTTTTACTTGCCGTCAAATCTAGCGACACGAGGCTGACGAATGTCGCCATCTTCAACCGCAGCTGGACTGAGCCAACTTGCGCCCGAAAAGCGAATGGCAGGATGGTACTACATTTCACATTTCAGTACAACTGTCCCAATACGAGATCCAAAAATATTGTAGCCCACAAACCCTCACATATTCATGTCCATGTTGCTGATGAGTAAAGATGATCTTTAGAGTAAAGGAAATGGTATCAGAGACACGTCGACGTAGATAAATTGTGATGAAAATACGTGACCGCTTTCCGGTGGAGGAGAGTGAATACACTAATTTAAAATCATCAGAAGTGGGTGGCCAGGATAAATCGTTATATATATTAACTATAATCGTTAAAGATTATTTTAATTAGTTGATGCTATTACCTGTAATTAAATACAGGTTTTAAAATCTGATAATATTGATGTAAATTAAGTTTGGCTTAATTCTTATTATCTGTTCTTTAAATGAAGTTAAGCTTTAAGTGTTAATTGTAAAAAGAAACTTCCGAGCTGCGTGAATAAATGCTTTTCTACTAACTTGTGCAAAATAGTCCGGAGTTCGTACCCAACAGTAACTACTCGTCAGACACGTCTTTTTTACAGTGGTTGTGCGGAAACGTTTCTTCACGATTGTTCCAATCGAAGAATTCGAAAAATATACAGCTATGTGAAGGAAATTCGTACTGCTTGTAAAAGAAACATTTCTGCAAATTGCTCAGATTAAGCCCATTCGATGTAATTGTTTTTTTTATCATCTTCCACACTCTAGAAACCTTTTATAAAATTGGATTGATGGAAAATTAGGATGCTTACCTAAGATTTATCAATTAATCGGTCTATTCAAGATTAAACAAACTAATTTGAGAGTGATAACAGAAGACATAAATGTATTAACTATTCATCTGAAACATTCTTTTAAAATTAGAGCACCCATTTTAAGTGATACATTGACATGAGATTTATTTCTGCAAATACAATCAATAATTTCAAAACTTGAATACATTCCTCCACATAGAAATGGCGTCAGGAAGGGCATCCGTCCGTTTGTATTTAATTGACCTTTGTTCTAACAACATTTGGTCATCCTCCATGTACAATGAACACTCACAGCATACATACAAAAATATGAATTGTCAGCGCAAAGTACTTATAAGAAATAAAAACCAAATCGTCACATTCGTAAAGTACATAAGACCACACTGAGTCTCTCTTCCGGGAGGAGAGGGGGGAGAACAAACAAAACACTGGCAACAATGGGATGAGCACGAAGTCAAATTCGTATACGTGCGGTTCTCCAAAAGTCCATCACAGCATTGTGAACTGAATTGTTTTCACCTTGCAATACCAATGCAGCGCTGGTTGGGAACGGCACCAGTAGATGGCATAGTTGAGATAGAAAGCAGCTTCGAGAAGCATCACATAAAGACCACACTTAAACAAAATGTGGTTGAGATTTCTATCCTCCGCATACTAACATCGACAGCGTGGTGAATCCAAAACTCCTATTCGATGTAGATGTGAAGGAAATGATCCATGATTTAGCCTCATTCGAATTATTGAACCCGTTAGACCTCTTGACCGATGAAACTTATAATACCATGGCTTAGGAGGGATGTCGGGTTGTTCGAGAGCATAAGCTTTGTGAAGTCGAGATGTTTCCATTCCTAGACCACTTGTGACGAATTTGTTGTCGAACAGTGGGAATAAAGTCCATCCGATCCCATCCCATCCGTCCGTAAAACACGACCGTGTCCACATGTGCCACGCAGTTGTCACCGGAGATTCCACTGGGGTGCGGGAAAAGTGGCAGAAGTAGTATTATACAAGCAATATTCGATGCCGAATCCTTCATTATGCGTGCGTAAGTGAGTGGAATGGCTTTACTTTCTGGTTGTGTATTAGTGGGCTGTTGAATTAGTCCTGAAAGTAAACTGAACTTGATGATGCAAATCTGGCAAAAGATATATTATATTGTCTCAGTATTATTTGCATAGTAACAAAAGCTTTAAAGCTATTGTAACAATGAAAAGTGAGGTTTCGAAGACTAGGGAGTAATTACTCGGAACTCGTCAGCCTCGTTCGCACTGTCTGTATTGTCGCTGCTGTTGTCTACTGCACAACAAAAATGCGGTGCCCGAAGCTTGCCCAGGATCTCCTTGTAAAAATGCGTAGCGTTCTTCTTCGCGGGACCTCTACGAGAAGCGGATTTGAGGATATCAACCACACATTGGGGACATCTTCATTCGTTTTTGTTCGGCATTCTTCCGAGAAAAACCACTGTATTTCTTCAATGCCGTGTTCCTAGTCTCTTGGCTCCTCGCTTAGTTGACCAAAGGGATGGTTTCTGGACCATGGATTGTCTCTTTTGGCTAATCGATTTTTACTAGCTGTCAGCATTGTAAACCGCTGTAATTTCAAAAGTAACAGACATGAGCAGGATTTGTTTCTAGTTACAGCAAGTATAATGTATGAAATAAACGGCAATTTTACGATGACGATGACGACGACGACGAACCGATCTTTCATCGGCACTGGGGATTGTCGACCGATACTGGTCTTGAATGCCCTATCTTGAATTTATCCCCTGACTGAATGGTTTTTGATTGCGGGTTAGAGAGGGAGTTTTTGTTGTCATGGCTGAGCAGTGTATGGTCTAGCGCAGTGCGCTGTCTAATTCAAGATAACCTTGAGCCTCTTGTATTTGAGGCCTTCGGTTTCGTAGTTGCCGAGTGATGTAATAAGAGGGTTACCCGCAAGGGGTATCTTCTTGTCGACATTGCGCACGTACCAATCGGCACCCGTGATAAGGCGAAGTGCCCGGTTCTGAATGGCTTGCACCCTATTGAGGTGCCAATCGGCGGCAGGCATACTCCAGTAACGGTCGTACAAGTGAAGTGTACAGTAAGAGTTTGTTTCCTGAGGATAGGCTGTTTTCACTTTTCAATAATGGAAATAATTTAGAGACCCTGCTGTGGGCCATGGCCGAAATTTGTGATATATGCTGCCGAAAGGTCAGTCCTCGGTCTAAGGTGACACCCAGATATTTCGTACTCGAAGACCATCTGATGACTTCTCCAAAGAAGCGCAGACCACCCTCGAGCCAGCCCATGCGTTTAGTGAATAGGGTGGCATGGCACTTATTTACATCGATTTTGATTCTCCATTTCTCTAGCCAAGGCTCGAGAATGGAGAGGCTTTCCTGAAGGTACTGTTCAACTCTAGGTGCTTGCCATGAGACCGAGGAGAGAGCTGTGTCGTCAGCATATATTTATATATATAGCTTAGCCTTTGGAGGTTTAGGCATGTCAGATATATAGATTTTGAATAGGATAGGAGCGATCACACTGCCTTGGGGTACTCCAGCTGTGATTTCCCTGGCAGTTGAAAGCGCTTTCCTTACAGAGACGTGAAATTTTCTCTCAAGGAGGTAACTCTGGATGAGAGTGGTTAGATAAGGCGAGAAGCCGAATTTTTTCATTTTGTAGACAAGACCGTCAAGCCAGACCTTGTCAAAAGCTCGTTGGATGTCCAGGAAACAGACTCCTGGAACATAATGTGTTTATATACACCAAAACCTTGAATAAAGTCATCCTCGGCACATTGCTTTATCATCTCATAAAACCACTACTGAATTCACGAAACCTATCGTATAAAATGTCCTTAGCTGATGGTAAAGACATCATGTTAAGCCAAATCTTGTTTTTAGTGACACCCGAGATACCGAACTAGTACCTCACTGACTCGCTTAGGCTTAGTCTGTGACCTGCACCGTGTTAGCAGCTGCCCTCAAACAACCTTTTCACTATAAAAAATATATGCTCAAGGGATCTATCATTTGAATGTAACATATTGTCAGTTTTGTAATATTCCTTTTTTTGTTTTTTTTAGGCCCGACTGTACAACGTATTGTATATATAGTAACAGGGTATAGGTCATAGTCTCCATTCAAGTCTGTTTGGCTTAGAAAGCATTAATGAACGAGCTCGTAATCACACGAGGCTAGACGGAAGCCTTTCTGCACGCGAGCTTCATGCTAATTACAAGCACGTACTATTATCCTGCCACTCAACGCGAGTGCAAGCCGGAAGGACTTTGATATCTCTCTCATCGTACTAAATGCAGTCCTCACCTGCAGCAATTTAGTTCACAGTCGTCTCAGTAGACAGGGATGAACTTATACTGTACCGCCTGCTTTGATCCTAGCGAGTAGGCTCTCGCTCGTTCTTAATTTAGCTGTAACGATAATTTTGTTACTCAGGAAAGAATGTAATTAAGTAATGAAGTCACCTATGTTTTCAAAGTTTCTACAACAGTACAGATTTACTAGTGATGGGCCAATCAACTACTTATAATAATCGAATAACCTCCATCCGATTATTAAAATTATCTAATAAAGTAATCGAATGAGTTTCAAATATTATTTAGTAGTATCGCATAGAATAATCGGATGCGTCATGAATAAAGTTTTCGGTTTAAGTGTGTCGGTTGGATAATCGATCGAAATAAGCGAATAGATAAACTGCTACGGAAAATAGAAATACGGCTTTTTTTCACATGTGGGCGCGTGATGCAGTATATTAATTTATGCATTTGAAGTAATGGCATCAGAATGCATGACTCATTCATACGTGTAGAGCAAGAGTTCTTATTATTTTCGGAAAGTTTATCAGAGACCGATCGTCCTACTTACTTATTTCCGGTAGGTGGTGGTGGTGGTGGTGGTGATTATTGTTTTAAGAGGAAGTTCAACTGGGCAACCATCCTCTATATAACACTAATCATAGGAATAAATGGAAGGGCGTGAACATGAAAGACTCCCTAGCCCTCCACACGTAATATCGTCGGGGTCAGAAAAGAACAAGAGTTGACCAAGGCAGGTCGGATAGGATAGATGAAAGTGAGGAGCCTGGCACAAGTAAGTGGAAGCAATGTCAGGATTCAGGAAAGGGACCGGTGGTCGCCAACCCACGCTCCAAAGTTCAGAGCCCCTGGGGCCTCTTACGACAGACAGGGGGTATCGTGGGTGTTAATCTACTGCCCCCACCCACAGGGGGATTACTTCCCATAAGGGAATGGATTTCCTTGTGATGAGTTGATGAGAACATTACCTTTCATTCGATTATTTCGAAAGCATTCACTATTCAATTGCCCCAATCATTCGAATGTAAATTCAAATGAATAATCGAATCGGAAAAAGAATCGAATAATCGAAAAAATAATCGAATGAAAAATAATAATCAGATAATCAAATAAAATGAAATAATCGAATAAGCGATTATTTTGTATTCGATTATCCCATCACTAAGATTTACCATTGCAAATACCGTATTTGTAATGAAAACACTTTTCGGTCTGTCGAACAAACAAATTCAATATCAGTATTACACCATAACATATCTATAAAACCACACACTGTTAAACTATTAAACAAGTATTATTTTCCTTGTTTAATAGAGAAGACAGAAAACATGGAATATGGACATCTAGGTGAGAAACACTTAGAAGTGAAGCATGGGACTGTAAACAGAACTGAGAAATTTAAATATCTAGGGGAATGGATAGAACCTAACGGACTGGATAAAGAGGCGAATAGGGCAAGAATAAGAAAACTAGAATTGGCTTACAGGTTAACCCAGAACAGATACAACAAAAGAGCAATTTCTTACAAGGCGAAACTTAGACACTACAGCACAGTGGTGAGAGTGTCTACGCTTCGGACAGCCTGACAATGAATAACAAGGGTGAGCTTCAAGATCTCGAAAAAAAGGAGAGAAGAATCTGAAGTAAAATTTTAGGACCACAGAAAAAATGCTGATGGGGAGTGGAGGAATGGAAAAATGAGGATCTCTACAAATACACCGAAAAAATCTCTGTCACCATGGGAAAGCGCAGGCTAAAATTCTATGGGCATCTAGAAGGAATGGATGAGAAACGGCTAACTAAGAAAATATTCAAGTACATCACTGGACTGAAAGCTTCGACGAAGTGGGTAGAAGAGGTAAAAAGAGATGCAATAGGAAGTGGACTTGCAATGGATATGATTCACAACAGGAAAAAAAAAAATAGAAGCCGAGTGGACAGCATCAAAACATTTCACGAAAACCCACCAAAATGTAGAACCAAACTAGTCATATCTGAGAAAGAAAGGAAGATCAGAAGTGAAAGGATGAAGAGGTTCTGGCAGAAGAAGAAGAAGAAGAAGAAGAAGAAGAAGAAGAAGAAGAAGAAGAGAAAGCCTTAAGTTCAGTGCGGTCCAAATTCTAAAACAAGAAGAAGTGTGTTTTTACAGGTATTTTATAGTTTAATATTTATACTGAAGTTGTGTGTTCGACAGACTGAAAATCTTTTAAGTTATTTTTAACGGAGTTGACACCGGAAGTTAAGGCTTCCTTCTTAACAAAATATCGTCTTTCACTAACTTGCAAATCGAAAACAGATTTCGCACATTTTGTAGATGAAATATATTGGCTATGCTGGGGAATTGTGAGATTACAAGCAATCAAAGCCATTTATGTTGAAGTCACACAGCTATGAAAATTGTGAGTAGAATGAGTTCTTGTATCGCTGTTGTCGTTCAGCGTTTATTATATATCGATCATTTACTGAAAGGTATAACGAGACAAAAAAAAGTATTCAATAGGATAAATATGTAGTAAAATATTTTACTTATGCTGAAGACATGGTTTTAAAGAACTGGACCAAGATCTGGAATCACAGATAAGGCTATTTGCGGATGTTGTTATTCTGTATAGTGTAATAAATGAGTTGCATGATTGTGAGCGGCTGCAGGGGGACTTAAACAGTGTTGTGAGATGGTTCACCAAGAAGAAAGGTCCTCTCAGCTTTAATTACTGTGTTGATGGGGTTATAGTATCTCATGGGGAACACTGTAAGTACCTAGGTGTTAGTATACGGAATGATCTTCATTGGGGTAATCATATTTAACAAGGTTGTTAAGAAAGGTTACAGATCTCTTCACATGGTTATGCGAGTATTTAGTGGTTGCAGTATTAATGTAAAGGGAAGAACGTATATGTCTCTTTTAAGACCCCATTTACAGTATGGCTCCAGTGTATGGGACCTGGACTACATGATACGAGAATTCGGGAAAAAAAAATCAAAGGAAAGCAGCGCAATATGTTCTGGGTGGTTTCCAACAAAGGAATAGTGTTATGAAAAGTTGCAAACTTTGGGCTGGGAAGACCTGGGGATAAGGAGATGAGATGTTCGACTATGTGGTATGTTTCGAGCTGTCTGTGGAGAGATGGCGCGGAATGACGTTAGTAGACGAATATACTTGATCAAGAGCTTTTAAAAGTAGGAAAGATCATAATATGGAGATAAAGTTGGCATTCAAAAGGACAAATTGCGGCAAATATTTATTTATAGGACGAGGAGTAAGGAATTACAATAAATTATCAAGGGAAATGTTCGCTAAATTTCCAGTTGGGGGCCGATGACCTTCGATGTTAGGCCCCTTAAAACAACAAGCATCATCATCATCATATCAAATTTCCAGTTCTTTGAAAATGTTTAAAGAAGAGCTAGGTAAACAATTGGCAGGGAATCTGCCACCTGGTGACAGCCCTAAATGCAGATCATTGATTGATTGATTGATTGATTGATTGATTGATTGATTGATTGATTGATTGATTAACTACGACTTTGTTGAAAACCTGCAGTCTAACTTCATGGTACTTGTAGAGAAATCCGGCGAGTATGATTAAAATGAAATGTATGTAATGTATCTATTTATGCATGTACGGAAGACACCATTTTTGTCAGTCTCATGTTGTTTGATCTCATAATTATATCGTAACAATCTAAGACACAAATTTGCATATTTTCTTCAAATTGACATTAAAATTTCATCTGTGAATCAACGTGTGTCTTCCACTGTTACTAGCAAGTGCAATTCTTTTACTCTAGCGTGTTGGCAATGTTTATTCCGTCGCGTAGACGGTAACGCCATCTCTCAGGCCAGGGAAATTTATCAGGATTGTGTGATTTGCGGAGGATGTGAGGCGGGTGCATTGGGTACCAAAATACTTCGCGCTAAGACAGAAAATCATCTCGGATATTTTCTGTTGATAACCATGTAATATTCTCTGTCCGACTCATTGGCTGAATGGTTAGCGTTGAGGCCTTCGATCCAGGGGTTCGGGGATTTTAATCGCGTCGGATTAATTATCCTGGCACTTCTTTACCAACCACCGCAGAAACGCGCAATAGTGATTACATCTCTCCATATAGGGTTGGCGTCAGGAAGGGCATCTGTCCGTAAAACAGCACCAAATTCACATGTGCGGCATGGTTCGCACCCTATGTCGAGAAAAGCGGAAGAAGAAGAACCATTTAATATTCTTTACTTTTCCTTGTAAATTCGACGTCGGCAACCAAAATCCTTCGACCTAGGACATTTTTTATAAGCCCGAGAATTTGCCTGGTGTGAAAATGAGAAACCACGGAAAACTAAATTTAGGGCTGCCGACAGTGGGGTTCGAACCCACTATCTCCCAAATGCAAGCTCACAGCTGCGCGCCCCTAACCGCATGGCCGACCTAGGACATATTTTATAAGCCCGAGGATTTGCCTGGTATGAAAATGAGGGCTGCCGACAGTGGGGTTCGAACCCACTATATCCCAAATGCAAGCTCACAGCTGCGCGCTCCTAACCGCACGGCCGACCTAGGACTGAAAATTTCCTTGAGTACCGGGAGTCATAAATTCTCTTCGCAGACTGTGTTGGGGTGAGAACACATTCATGGTTATACTGGTGAGTGGGATAATTACATCACTTAACCGAGTAATAACCGACTGGACATCATATTCCCACATGAACTAAGTGAGCTAGAAACAAACATGTTTTAGCTATTTGTGAAGGCTTTGATAGCAATTGAAGCACCTATTTAGTCAGCAGAGGTGGACCTCCGTTTCGTGATCGTACCACTTATCAGGATGTTTATCCACGTCATGCATGTTCAGTATTATCGTGTCCAAAGGGTTAAACACTTGCATTAATCGAGTATGTATCGGAGAGTTAAACCGGTCTCTCCCATGCTGACCATGTTTTTATGTTAATTTTTAGCCGGTATTTTTAAACGTGCGCGCGTTGTTATCTTTTGTTTCCTTTTGTTTGACTGAGATTTCAAAGACTCGCATGCACACATGTGCCAGTATTAGCGAAATTTTGCTGTACGCTGAACATTTAGCGATACAAATTTGGGCATACAAGAGTTTGTGCAGGTCACGTATTACATTGTTTTGTGTTGCAAATTTTTTGTGTGTTTGTACGTATCTTCGTCTGGGAACAGATGTAAGTTTCTCCCATGTCCTTCGCCAGCGTACGTTCGTGAACTTGACTCGCAGCCTTCTGATGAGGAAATACTGTTAAAAGTATATAGGCTACTGTGTTTTTATTACTTTAAAATGATAATTACTTTTAAAGATCCTTTTAGGTTCTCCGTGCCACTAAACTAAAGTATTGAAATATTTATCGGTGTCCGGCTCCATGGCTAAATTGTTAGCGTGCTGGTCCCGGGTTCGATTCCCGGAAGGGACGGAAATTTTAACCATCATTGGTTAATTTCACTGGTACGGGGGCAGGGTGTATGTGTCGTCTTCATCGTCATTTCATTCTCATCACGACGCGCAGGTCGCCTACGGGTGTCAAATCAAAAGACCTGCATCTGGCGAGCCGAACTTGTTCTCGGACACTCCCGGCACTAAAAACCATACGCTATTTCATTTTCATTTATAGGTATTAATCATCATCATCATCATCATCATCATCTGTTTACCCTCCAGGTTCGGTTTTTCCCTCGGACTTAGCGAGGGATCCCACCTCTACCGCCTCAAGGACAGTGTCCTGGAGCTTCAGACTCTTGGTCGGGGGATACAACTGGGGAGTATGACCAGTACCTCGCCCAGGCGGCCTCACCTGCTATGCTGAACAGGGGCCTTGTGGAGGGATGGGAAGATTGGAAGGGATAGGCAAGGACGAGGGAAGGAAGCGGCCGTGGCCTTAAGTTAGGTACCATCCCGGCATTCGCCTGGAGGAGAAGTAGGAAACCACGGAAAACCACTTCCAGGATGCTGAGGTGGGAATCGAACCCACCTCTACTCAGTTGACCTCCCGAGGCTGAGTGGACCCCGTTCCAGCCCTCGTACCACTTTTCAAATTTCGTGGCAGAGCCGGGAATCGAACCCGGGCCTCCGGGGGTGGCAGCTAATCACACTAACCACTACACCACAGAGGCGGATATAGGTATTAATAAGAAAGAAAATTAAGTCAGCATTTCTTAATTATTTTTAAATATATTTTTATTACGTAATAACCGAGTGAGTTGGCCGTGCGGTTGCGGGCGCACAGTTGTGAGCTTGCATTCGAGAGATATTGTCTTCGAACCCCACTGTCGGCAGCTCTGAAGATGGTTTCCCGTGTTTTACCATTTTCACACCAGGCAAATGTTGCCGCTTTCTTCCCACTCCTAGGCGTTTCCTAACCCATCGTCGCCGTAAGACCTATCTGTGTCGGGGTTACGTAAAGTCAAATGTAAAAAGAAAAAAGAAAAAGCGAATATATTCTAGAGCTTTTTCTCAAGTTCATTAATACATCCGTTTATATAGTTTATTTATAATTTTCCTAAAATAGTACTGTAATACCTCTTCGGTATATTTGTTATTGTCAAGTAGCGAAGATACAAATACATTTTCAAATTACTTGGAAAGTGAGATCATTTACTTGGCAGAATAATTTTGGATCATTATACAGTTATTTTGACTTATAGTTTAATAAAGTATTCTGGAAAATATTGTCATTCTATGTGTAGAATTTTATCAGAATGAGCACTATAGAACAGGTGAATAAATTTCGAATAGACTTGCCAGTAGATAGATTATTCACTTCAGAATTGTGATGCCAGGCTTAGTATCCCATAGGCAAACGATTGTGTGATAAGTAATGAAAGTATGAAAATGATTTCATTTAATAAAGAAACTTGAATTATGTACTAACAAGTGTAGAGCTTACTTGTTAGAAAATTTACTTAACTTATATTTCCACTGTAGTTACTAAATTAACTAGTTACAAATTACTGAAAACCAGTTCTTAATAACATTTAGAAATTTCAATTGCTGTATTTCTGTAGGCCTATTTGCTTTCGGAAATTTATTTTCCGAACTATTATAGACTGCTTATAACGATGTGGACGGTAGAAATATTTGAAACTTCGATATAGACAAAATGAAGATGGTATAAGAAACACTCTTGCTATGAGTGGTTGCCCACTGTCGGCAGCCCTGAAGATGGTTTTCCGTGGTTTCCCATTTTCACACCAGGCAAATGCTGGGGCTGTACCTTAATTCAGGACACAGCCGCTTCCTTCCAACTCCTAGCCCTTTTCTATCCCATTGTAGCCATAAGACCTATCTTTGTCGGTACGTCGTAAAGCCACTAGCAAAAGAACTAGCTATGAGTGGTGGTGATAGTGATTGTTTTGAGGAAGTTCAGCTGGGCAACCATCCTCGGTCTTGCTGTGAGATTGACTAGATTTAGAGCCATTGCTCCCTCGATAAGTAGTTTTATTTAATTTTTGCTGTCTTTTCTAACACTTTTCTTTTGAATATTTTTCTCAAGTAACTATATGCATAAGCAAAGCTTACATGTTTACAGGACTATTGATGTCGTATCCATAACCCCGTGACGTACAGCTTTATGTTGTATCAGAACCACAGTAACATGGTTTTTATTTCCAAAATCTCACGTGTATTGGCTGCAATTCGAACCTCGGCTGCTCTGCTGAGAAATATGTTACAATCTAAGCCGTAGTTGCTTTTAATATATTCATGAGGATGTCGAGCCCGTGGTGTAGGTGTAGCTTGACTAAGTCTTAAGAGGAAGGTCTAGGTTCGATTCCTGGCTCGTCGAATTGTTTTAATCCTGGACTGAGAGATGAAATGCGGTTCACTCAGCCTCGTGAGGTCAGCTGAGGAGCTTTCTGGTATAAGAGCCAGTAGACCCGATCAAGAAAAACATATAAAGTGTCACTATAATCACATGGCCGTCTTACATAGGCAGGCCTTCCGGCTGGACAGCGGTCGCATAGGTACGTTAAAAGCCCTTAATGGGCAACTGTTTGTTTTATGTGCATAAAATTTACCATCTGTCTATCATATTTCATAGCAATGCTTGCTGTCAAGTGCTTCCTGTGTATTAAAATAATTATTCCAGGAACGTTGCATGGAACTTTGCTTGTGTTCCTTAAAAGTTTTTTCTTAATCATCAGAGAGTTACTTTTGCCTTGATTATAGATAATTCTTAACTTACAGTAGGTGTTTTCCAAGCCAGTTTATGGAATTTCAGTGCAATTTTTAACGATAACGATATTTGTCCAAGAGCACAAAAACTCGAAAGATTAAAGAGTATCAGGGACACGCGATTCTTTAATGAATACAGCGATGGAGTAGGTAGTAATGTGTTTTTGCTTACCCGCTGCTTACCATCTGGTGGGAGATCCGGACAGCATTGGCATTGGTGGGCGTCCCGAGGCCGCCAGGCCATCTACCAGAGCGCCCACACGCGGGACGCTGCTTTAAGGGTTGGCCAAAACTTGGTAACTGGCTTTTAAATCGTTGGATTTAAAACGTCGTAACTTTGGTTTTGTTTATTTCGCATTCACCTGCTCTGCAATAATAAAATATCTGGGAATAAGAAAATTACTTCGATGGAAGGTGATTTTATTGAGAATTCTTATATTTCAGCGTTAGTAAAACTAGATCATGTATGGTGGGTTTGAATAAGACAACTGAAAATATGCTTTTTTAGAATCTAATGTAACGTCATTCTTGTGAAAATTGTTCATCCTTGGGCTTATTTGACCTTCAGAAGTAAAAATTTGTAGAATCAATGTATTTTTTAAAATATCCTTGAAATATCACCTCTTGATTCTAGAAGTAGACAACTGCTGTGCGTAGGTACATCATAATATTTTGAAACTTCTTTCGGGAAATTTTAATCCTTTCTCTTTATTCCTGTTTGGCTGCTTAATTCAGCATGATCACAGTGGACAGTTTTATTCCTATTTTGTTTGATTGACAATAAGAATCCCCTTGATCATCCAGAATCCCAGAGCTGATGAAATTTGTTCTTCCTCGATCTGAGCCTGACATTATTCTTTCGTAAACTTGCCGTTATTTTTTCTGCGGATACTTGTAATTTGTAGACTGCACAGCCTCCAATCCTGTGTTATTACTCCGTGCGAGTTCTTTCCGATGGGCGTCGATCTAAGTGGCGCAGTCAGTTCCTCTTTGTTTTTCTGTTCCTGAGATAGCGAGTTCGATCCCGACTGAGGTCAGTGGCATTTAAATACATTTTCATGTTGTTGGCGTCGGGCACGGTAAAGAACTCCTGCAGGACAGAATTCCTAAACACCAGCATCTCTCAGAATCTTTAGCAGTTGACTGAACTTTAAACTATTATTATTTTTTTATTATTATTAGCGTATTCTCCCAATAATGGAAGACGTTAAGCAAACAACTCAATCAAGCTTTCTTTGGGTTCTTCTTGTTCTTCCAATAGGCTTTCATTCTCTCTGAGAAGGCTTGTTTACGTTCTTCCGACCATTTCGGTCTGCACTGTTTTTGCTTTGGTTGCTCTGATGTAACTTCCCACTTGTTGACTTTGTGTCTGAAGGTGTCTCTTTCTAAAATGTCTGTTGCACATATGTTTGCGTTTTTGAGGTCCTTTCGAAGTTCGTCCAGCCAAGGTGTTGAATTCTTAAGTGAGCTAACATAATTTAATATTCTTTTTGACAGTCGATTTTCTGGTAATCTTGTGAGGTGTCCAAAGAATTTCATTCGTCTTTTCTTAATGTCAATTTCAATGTTTGAAACTTTTTCTGTTGTTTTGATTGATTGTAGCCTGTAACCATCTTGGGTATATCTTGCTCCTAGGATTTATTATTATTATTATTATTATTATTATTATTATTATTATTATTATTATTATTATTATTATTATTATTATTATTATTATTATTATTATTATTTCTGGTAGACTGTGTTGTAGGTTCTGCATTAGTGCTTGTAAGAGTACGGTAACTTACGAATTTGGGGATAGAATTGAGATAAGCGACGTAGTAAAGTACTTGAAGTGTTTGAACTTCGTATCTCCCGCTACTGCAGCTCCATAGCCTTAGGCACATGGTGTTGATGCTATTATTACTTTATGGTGTTTTCCCATTTACATTGGGTCGGCACTATTTGCGCATTGTCGTCTTTAGTTGGATCCCTAACAGCTTCACCACCAGCTATCATAGACGAAGCGTTATAGGGAAATGAAATGTGAAGTACTTTTCCATTGCTTTCCTCGCCGAACCAGAACGTGCTATTACATATCAATCTGCCATACCCAGTTAAGCCCATTTTTCGACCGGATGGCTTTGCTGATACAAGGACTATGTGGTGTTTGCTAGTATGAAATGCTCTTTGTAAATGAGGATATGTATAAAGGTGAACACAAACACAAGTTCCCGAGCCAGAGGAATTAATTATATGCCGCTAAAATCCTCGGCCCATTTGGGAATCTAACCCAGGATTCTTTGACCGAAAGACACTGACAATTCGACGAAGGAACCAGACCAGTGTTTAAGCTATACTAGTGGGTGTAAAAGAACATTTATCTTTAGAAATGTTAATTCATGTCTTTGGAGGAGACCAGCCTTGTTAGCCTCCTTGATACCAATTTGATTCTTACCCTGCAGTGTATACTACCGAGCCACGCGTAACAGTAGATAAGAAAGTATATAATTGAAATATATACAAATCTGATTATATGTTGTTGCCTGCTCGATTGCTTCTTCAAAATAATTCCGATACACACTAATTTATCTAAATTGTTTGTCCAGAAAGGAAGTTAAATTCCTGATCTCTAACCGTGAACGTGCTAGGCCTCTAGGCCAAATTAGAGTGGGTTTGGCTCTGTACTCATGAAGGCCAGCTAGCCGATCCATCGATCTGAGTCTAGTTTGATGAGGATCGATGTGTAGGTGAGATTGGAGTTGAAACCAGTTTAACGAAATGAATTTCGTCAGGTAATTTGAATGAAGTACCTGCAACACCACCTATGAAGTCACTTGTATTACTCTTGTCCAACTGCTCGCATAATTAGCAAGGTAAGTTTGTTCTCCACGTAAGGTGCTGGCAAGGCCGAGCCGGTCTTAGAGACCTGTCAGAACTGTCAGGTCAAGTCGTAACACTGCCAAGGAGATTACAACCTGGTCTTGTTAACTGCGGGCACTGCTGACAATACCCCGGCAAAGAAACTGTACCTTGAATAACTCGTCCAGCTGGCCGACTGTTACTCTTTCTCTTATCGCCTCTACCAGTAGAACGTTTCAAAATGTGCTGAAACTACACAGACAGCCAGCGTTTATCGTGAATACGAATGCATTTACAGCAAGCACATACTCTTAGAGCAATGCTGCGCATGTCACTTGCACTTCGGCAGCGGCAAGTACACACGTTGTAGCGACAGGCAGTTACATTAATGACAAAATCAATTTGACATATTTTCATCATATTTACTTTATGCGCACTGTGGTATTCACTGTAATTAGCAAACTTAGATTTAGAATCACTAGCTTCTTAATTAAGTATGGAAGTAATGTTTACATTATCCACCTACTATATGAAAACATGACATGAATGCTTGTGTTTAAATTACCACATGGCTCTTTGGGTCGCACAACTGTCAGCTTGCATTCGGGAGATTGTGGGTTCGAGCCCCGCTGTCTGCAGCCGTGAAGATGATTTTCCGTGGTTTCCCATTTTCACATCAGACAAATGGTGAAGCTGTACCTTAATCAATGCCACGGTTGATTCCTTCCCACTCCTAGCCATTTCCTGTCCCATCGCCGCTGTAAGATCTACATGTGTCGGTGCGACTTAAAGCAAGTTGTAAAAAAAACTGGTCCAAGGGGTCCCGAGTTCGATTCTCTTCCAGATTTTAGACTTTAAGCTTCGTTGGCCAATTCCACCGGCTGTCTGTGTGTGTGGGGGTCTTTTTGTTGTTGTTGTTGTTGTTGTTGTTGTTGTTGTTACGGCGACGATGGGATAGGAAATGGCTAGAAGTGGGAAGGAAGCGACCATGGCTTTAATTAAGGTGTAGCCCCAGCCAGTATTTGCCCGGTGTGAAAATGGGAAACAACAGAAAATCATCTTCAGGACTTCCGACAGTGGGGTCCGATCCCACTATCTCCCGAATGCAAGTGACGCAAACTGCGCAGCCACTTGGTCGGTGTGTGCGTGTGTTGTTTTGCTGTTTTCAACATTAAAATTCATCCTAGGTAGGACCTCATCCTCAACTCGTATTCTCTCCCATTAGGTTCATGAGCCCTAGATAGTCTGACATGTTCGCACCTGTTGTTTGAATGGTCATAACTCTTCCATTTCTTGTGATTAGTGTTAAGGGAGGATGGCTACCCAGACGTACTTCCTCTTAAAACAATAATCATCACCACCACCATAAGAAGAATATTCAGCAGTGAGAAAGTAATCTGATAACCTATTTTTCTAGGATATTTGCGCGACGTTATCTCATAAGAACTTTTCTCCTGCTGGATTTGTTTTTCCTCGTGATATTTTGTCCATAGTGCGTATTGTTAATTATATATTTCAATTCTAGGTTGTGTTAGCTGTAGTTCGGTGTTTAAAACAACTGTATGTCACGTTTCAAGAGCATGTTAGTGTAAGGAAATAAATGGGCTTAATTTATATGGCACTCTATATCTTGAAAACTTTCATACTTAATGGCAATTCTTACTTTGTAGGAAGTAAGCTACTGATCACGATTCCTGTATCCTTCTCGTCTCGTCGTCTCTTCTCCTCTCTTCTGTCGTTTCCACTCCCCTCTCGCGCATTTTTTGTAGGTCTCCAATATGTAATCAGTATGCCAAACGTTTGCTGAGAGAGTCAAGTACACAAAATCTCCAGAAAGCTGTGCTCTTAAAGCTAAGAGAGCCCTTATATTCTTCAGCCTTGTTTACTCTATGGACTCGGGCCAAGAAGTACTAAGAGTAATTCAATAAACTTAAGGAGGAAGCCCTCAAACGGACGTTTTCGAGATTTTTTTTTTTTTTTTTTTTACGGTGGGCTACAAATTCACTGCTGTTTCGAAGAGTTTAGAATATCTTTCTCAGCTAGGAAGTTATTAACTTGTTCTTTATTGCTTTCTTCTGTGATAGGGAATGCAATGCGTCTACGGCATTTCCTACTAGTCGTAAGAGGTGACTAAAAGGTGTAACTCCTAGATAATTTGAGCTTGGTTTGTGATAACGGGGCCTCTACCTGAGTCTGACATAGCTTCCACATTTTCCAGGCTTCTCTCTTTCACATTTTGTATGGATCTCTCTGGCCAACTCTTGTTCTCTTTTCTGATACGTACCGTATTAGTACGCAGATGGCGTGAGTCAGATCAGGATGCATTTAACAGGATAACTGTGGCCGTCTTTTAGTTTAGTGGTTTTAGTGGTTTAAAAGAAATTATGTATACATATATATATGTCTTCCCAAAAATGTACAAAATATTTCCGTCATGTTAAAATGACATTTTTTACATCAATAAACTATACATTTCCAAAGAAAGTTAATATTTTTACTCATCATCATCATCATCATTTCCCTTTATCCAGCTGTAGCTCTCCACTTTCTTCAGTCTTTCCATCACTCCTCCCCCAACACTGTGTCCCAGTCCAGGTTTCTTTATATAATACTGCGTTGGATAGTGTCCTTCCATCTCAATCGCGGTCGTCCACGGCCTCTCCTTCCTTGCATTTGCATTTCCATAACCTTTTTTTTTCACTCATTCGCTTTATGTGTCCAAACCATCTTAAACGGCTCTTCTCTATTCTATCATTCATTTTTTCCACTCCAATTTCTTCCCGAATTTTCTCATTCCTTATTTTGTCTCTTCTACTCTTCTGTATCATACTCCTCAAGAACTTCATTTCGACTCTCATCCTTCTTTGTCATTGTCGAAGTTTCTGCTCCGTAAGTTGTTATAGGTGCGTAATACATCTTGTACATAGTTTCCTCTGCTTCCACTGGCACATACTTGTCCCATTACATGTTTCTTACACTATGATAGAAACAGCTTCCTGCTTGAATCCTCTTACTAATCTCAGCATCCAATCGAGCATTCTCCATTAATTCACTCCTCAGGTATTTGAACGTCTCCACTACTTCCAGGGGCTTGTCTGCAAGTCTAATCTGACCTTTCCCTTCTTTCTCCCCTCTGGTCATAACAAGAGTTTTACTCTTTTCTACACTTATTTTCAATCCACTTTCTTCGATCTTCTCATTCACCACATCTAACTGTTCTCGAACTTTCATGTCATCTTCTCCCCAAATCACAATATCATCTGCAAATAACATGATGTTCATTTCTCTTCCTCCGTATGTTGCTTTTGCTGTTCTCATATCATGCGTTACTATTGTAAACAGGATTGGCGATAGAACACTTCCCTGTCTCAGCCCACTAGTGATTTTGAACCAACTTGTCCTGCCAACTTGTGTTTGCACGCAACTATAACATTCCTTGTACATTGCCATGATCATTTTTATTAATCCCTGCCCAATTCCTTTTTGCACCAGACTGTCCGAAATTTTAGTCCTGGGGCACTGTCATCTGCCTTTTCAATGTCAATGAATGTCATCATACTCAGTATTCACTCTGTTTTAATCCATAATCTGACACGTAAAGCTTTATGGCAGTATTCTAAGTAAAATCATGTCACTATATAGTAAAGCTAATTTAGTGAGTTCGCAGCTGTGATGAACGGTATTCTGTAAGCAAGAAGTAATATCTCGGACGAAATTATCATTACATTCGTCTGTTTTCCGACCGATTTTTACTGTATGGTGGTGAAAGTTGGGTGGACTCATATTTTGTTCGTAAGTTAGAAGCAACAGACATGAAGGTAGATGGGAACAACGGTTGGAGGGTATTAGGAATGAGGAGATAGAGACTAAGTTAGGAATGAACTCTATGAATGAGACTGTGCTTATGGACCGGTTTCTGTAGTGGAGTCCCGCGCGATGGACGGAAGAGGATAGGCCACCTAGGAGAATAATGGACTCCACCACGCAGGGTAAGAAAAGCGGAGGGAGCTCAACACTTTAATAGTTTAGAATTAGCCAACGCCACGGAGCTAGTTCCAAATATAGGATATAGTTAATTCAGAGGTTTGTAGATTGAACACTGGAAGGCATAATTATGGAGATATTTATACGAACAGATATGGTCGACCATTGCAAGTTGTTCACGATATTAACAGTGACGTTAAACTAAAACTTTTATTTTGGAAAAATATTGGACATTAATAAATTATGTGTGTAAAATCTAAACATCAAGGGTCACTGTTATGAACACTGTGGCCCTCTAATTAATATGATTTGTCTGGAAGCATATTGCTGGTACGTAAGCTCTCCATGTAACTGCTCAATCATCGTTTGTAATTCAATCCTCGTTACTGCGGTTCATGTTAAACATCGTGTATTTGTAGCTTTAACCTACCGGAAGAGTCATGTACTCATGAGATAAAGAGTACCTTGACCCTAAAGAGAGCTCTTAAGAAGTAATCGTTTCCTAATTGCTGCTTCTGCTGTATCTTCTCACCGGCCAGAGCACCTATTACCGTGGCCACATTATGGAGTTTCTCGAACCAAATCCTGGTGACAGTCTGACATTGGTGTGGTATTGACCTACTTCAAGGGAAGTAATCCATATTGAATCCCAGTTTATGAACAGTGATGTTCTTAAAGAGGTTTACTGATTTATAAACTGATTTGATGCGGTCATTCATTCCACCTTTACACGTGCTACCAATACATTTTTAAATAACTGTTATAGACTACATCTATTTTTTCTTTCTTTCTTTCTTTCTTTCCTTCTTTCTTTCTTTCTTTCTTTCCTAATCCATTTACCATCCAGGGTTGGATTTTCCCTCGGATTCAGCGAGGGATCCCACCTCTACCGCCTAAGGGGCAGTGTCCTGGAGCGTGAGACTTAAGGTCGGGGATACGACTGGGGAGGACGACCAGTACCTCTCGCAGGCGGCCTCACCTGCTATGCAGAACAATGACCTTTCTTTTGGGGAGGGGGGAAAAACCGTAAGTTAAGTACCATCCTGGCATTTTCCTGGAGGAAGAGTAGGAAATCACGGAAAACCACTTAAAGGATAGCTGAGGAGGGATCAGTTGATCTCCCGATGCTGCGTGGACCCCGTTCCAGCCCTCGTACCACTTTTCAAATTTCGTGGCACAGCCGTAAATCGAAGCAGAGCCTCCGGGGGTGGCAACTGATCACACTAACCACGACACCACAGATGTATACCTACATCTCTTCTAATATGGTGTAATGCTAATGTTTTTGAAAGGTGTGAGAGCCGAATTGCATGGTCACTGACTTCTGGTGCGCCAAGGTGCTTTCTGAGCCCAAGTCGGCAGGTTCGATCCTGGCTCAGTCCGGTGGTATTTGAAGGTGCTCAAATACGTCAGTACCGTATCCGTAGATTTACCGGCAAATACAGGAACACAGTTCCAAAACTCGGCGTGTCCGACAATCGTAAAATTAGTTAGAGGACGTAAACCTAATACCATTATTTGTATTTATTTATTTATTTATTTATTTATTTATTTATTTATTTATTTATTTATTTATTTATTTATTTATTTATTTATTTATTTATTCCCCACTTTGTAGGTTGCCGAACATGATCAGCACCCTCGAAAATAATTATGAACATTGGTTGTTAAAGTGGGTTGTAGAGGTGATTACGAATAATTTGAAGTGGCCCTTTGACCACTAATATTGGTACACGTAGGAGGTTGCTATTAGGAATCCCCAGATTTCGCAGATGTTTCACACAAAATTTTGGCATTGTTCGTCTTGCGCTGATTAACAGTCCAACAACTTTAACACTAGTATTCTGTAAGAGTGTATGAAATATGCTATTATTGGCTCATAAATGGCTCTCTTTACCATGGTCTATTTCCTCAGGCTGGAGCTCACTTCAAATCTAAAAGTTGGATCCAAAATCACAGCGCTATCCTTTCTGCGATCGATGGCGGTTATGTCTCGTCTGTTGCTCCCTCTAGTGGCAATACATGGAACTTCTTCGTATTATTATTATTATTATTATTATTATTATTATTATTATTATTATTATTAAAGATCATTTCAACCTTCTATGGGTTATGATTACACAACTTCCTTAACAGTTGATGTCTCGCTCTTGCTCGTTTCTCATCCGAGAACACCCTTCTTGTTCTCTTGAGTTTCTCTACGAACAGATCCGTCACCTCCGCAATTTTCCTTCTGAACACTGTTCTGTTTGTAATATCTTCCTCCTCAATGCCACATTTCACAAGATCCTGATAAACTTCTTTCAGCCATGGTACTTGAGTCTTTCTTCTTTCCTGGAAGATGAGGATCTTATTTGCTAGGCGTTCCGATCCCATTCTTCTCAGGTGTCCATAGAAAGTCAGTCGCCTTTTTTCGTATCGAGGTTGAAATGTTATTAATAATTAGTAATAATAATAATAATAATAATAATAATAATAATAATAATAATAATGTTTTTTCTTAAGCAAAGAAATTTGCTCACTTCGAACATTGATACAGGAATTAGAAATATGGTTTTGAAAACGTTCGGCTGGAGCGTGGCATTATGGAACATAAACAATAATTAGCTCAGAAAGGGAGAGAATAGAAGCTTTTGACCGGGCGAGTTGGCCGTGCGCGTAGAGGCGCTCGGCTGTGAGCTTGCATCCGGGAGATATTAGGTTCGAATCCCACTATCGGCAGCCCTGAAGATGGTTTTCCGTGGTTTCCCATTTTCACACCAGGCAAATGCTGGGGCTGTACCTTAATTAAGGCCACGGCCGCTTCCTTCCAACTCCTAGGCCTTTCCTATCCCATCGTCGCCATAAGACTTATCTGTGTCGGTGCGACGTAAAGCCCCTAGCAAAAAAAAAAAAGAAGCTTTTGAAATGTAGTGTTAGAGAAGAATGCTGAAGGTTATGTAGATAAATCGAATCATAAATGAAGAGATAATTAATCGAATTGGTGAGAGGAGAAAAATTTGATGGAAAGAAGACATTAGAATATTAAGATACATCTTAAGACACCCAGGACTTGTTCTGTTAGTTTTTGAGTGAAGTGTAAGTGGGAAGAATGGTAGGGGTAGACCAGGCTTGAATATAACGTTTTTTCTTTCTAATTGTTTAACGTTGCACTAACACGTAGAACATTTTCGGTGACGGAATAATGGTAAAATGGCTAGGATTGGGAAGGTAGTGAACGTGGCTTTAATTAAGGCACAGCTCCGGCACATGCCTGGTGTGAAAATGGGAAACCACGGAAAATCATCTTCAGGGTTGCCGATGGTGAAATTCGAACCCACTTTCTCCCGAATGCAAGCTCACAGGTCCGCTACCCTAACCGCACGACCATCTCGCTCGGCAATATAACAAACAGATGAGAGTACCGTAGTTGTAGGATGTAGTAATTACGTGGAGGGCGGCATGGAGAGTAGTTGTACGATGTTGTAGTTAAGTAGAAATGAAAAGGTTCGCACATGATAGGGTAGCATGGAGAGTGCTGCATCAAACCATTCTTTGGGCTGGTGACCCAAACATCATCATCATCATCATTATTATCACCACTATGGAAGCCCGGCTCGAATCCTGGCCAATATGTGAGATTTTCGAAGTTAAAAGTCATGTTGTTATAGTCCGGATTCCACGTAAAAACAGTCGAGTTTCCTTGGCTATGATCATGTTATGAACATTCACGTAAGACTGTGTCCCACTGACTATTTTTGATTGTTTTCGGAGGCGCCGAGGTGCTGGATATTTTTGTCCCACAGAGGGTTCTTTTAGATGTCTGTAATCTTTCGACATGAGGCTGGCTAGCACCTTCAAATACCATCGGACTGAGCCAGGATCGGTCTCGACACTTGGGCTCAGAAAGTCAGCGCTTCACCATCTTACCTTCTTATTAGCATGCTGGCCTTTGATCGAAGGGGTTCCGGATTCTATTTCCGGTCGCGTCGTCATTAGTTATTTTCGGAGGCTTTGGGTGTTTTTGCCGTCTTCAACAGTTCGATTACCGGGCGAGTTGGCCGTGCGCGTAGAGGCGCGCGGCTGTGAGCTTGCATCCGGGAGATAGTAGGTTCGAATCCCACTATCGGCAGCCCTGAAGATGGTTTTCCGTGGTTTCCCATTTTCACACCAGGCAAATGCTGGGGCTGTACCTGAATTAAGGCCACGGCTGCTTCCTTCCAACTCCTAGGCCTTTCCCATCCCATCGTCGCCATAAGACCTATCTGTGTCGGTGCGACGTAAAGCCCCTAGCAAAAAAAAAACAGTTCGATTTTATCTTAAGTACGGTGTCATCCTCGCAGATACGTAGGTCGCCCATGGGTGTCAGCTAGAAAGGCCTGCACCAGACCTCCCCAAAGGCCACATATTATTATTATTATTATTATTATTATTATTATTATTATTATTATTATTATTATTATTATTATTATTATTATTATTATTATTGCTTCCTAGATGGTCACAAGAAGCTGTATGATAATAGACTAGACAATAGATAGTGTTCTCTCCGTGTTAATTCCAAACTTAATACAGCTTCACCGACCTGACATGGCTTCTCTAGAGTGTGTCCGTAAAGCGAAGGCAGGGCTAAGTCAGTGCTCTAGATGTAAGGGAACATAGCGTTGATATACTGGATTTAATTCTCATTCTACAAAGGGCGTGTTTTTTCGAACTTAGAATGAGTTACAGAATTTCTCCTAGCCATAGAAAAAGAATGCTGTCGGCTTGTAACACAAGAGTTCTTTCCATGCCTAGGGAAATATATTTTCATCTCAGAACCCACAAAAGGGATAAAGCACGTAACGTAGATAATAATTGCTTTCTCCGGCGTTGGATCCTAGAAAGGTGAAGTCCATTATTACCACCTTATAATTTTTCATATACGTATTCACCAAGCAAGATTCCCTCAAAAAGAGAAAGTTAAAGAAGCCCTCTGCTCTATAATGATTGAATGCTGAAAGATGATGGCATGAACCATACACATGTACGCTTTATTTTAAACTACAAAAAGTACGGCCTCTACGCGAAACGTAATTATGCATTTTTGATATTCTACCATCCTTATAACTATATTATTATAATATTGACAAAGCCTTGCCGTGTTGACCACAGTTACACTACTTCGCTGTCCGCATTTATACTTTTGATAGCTTGCAGAAACCAATGGCTTAAATAGCAAATATTCCAAAACGTAAATAGTTTTGAGAATTGTTACCTTTGCTTTCTACTTCGTCTGGAAATATTATCTCAAAACACAACGCAAAATAGCAAATACGCAGTTGTGAAAGCATTGCTTTCAGTTACTGATAATACCAACTTTAAATAGGTTTGGAAAGGATTAAGCTTCATAATTCTGAAATACAAAATCGTACTTTGCTTCTCAAGGATATCTTCCTCCGTGAAGATACTGAAATAATGTCTCTAATAGACATATCCTCAGTTTAGAGGATGTCGAGAAACACATGGTTAGTAGTCTCACAGCCGCTTCAATACGTGGACACTGGCTTTTTGTTTTCAAGAAAAAATATTTAATACAGTACGTATATTTCGAGAAAAATGCTTACGAAAATTCGAACATTTAAAGAGTCCAGGATTGCATTATTCTGAACTCCGGATTCCTTTTCTGTTGATGTTCTGATTGTCCAGGGTAAAACACGTACGGTTAGCATCCTAGAGATGACAATAAATTTTGTATCAACTAGTATATTGAGCCATTTTTAAACAGTGTTCCCAAAAGTATTGCATAGCATTTTAGTGTAATAATATGAAGGAGCAGTGAGTATTTCTCATTTCCTTCAGTCCAGATGTTCTGTATCTCTCGAGCGGAAAGTAGCGAGTAGTTTAGCCTTAAATTACGCCTGTGGTTTGTAGCCTTTGTACGACCTGCAATCTTTTTAGCGGTTGACGCCCGGTGTATCGGATAGCGTTTGAAGTTGCTATCACACTCATCGCAACTCGTGAGCTGTAAGTTGCTGGCCGGCAAGGAGATAGTGTTTCCAGCAGGTGGGTTAGACCTGTCAGGTGGTGTTAAGTCTTGTAGCACGATCCAGCGAGGCTTAACCTCGCCAGACTTGAATTAACATTCTTTACGTTGCCATTACCTTCAAGCTGACAAGAACCTCGTTGGGATTCTAAAGCTCCTCTGAAATAGGGTTTAAACTAGTGATTCAACGACAACTTTCGAATACGCATTTTATTATTAGTTCACAATTATAGTTATTAACAAATAGATTACAGTTGGGAAATACCCGGGTGTACTAAAGATATTAAACGGAAACAAAGCACATGATAAATTAAAAATCCGTTAGTTGCATACAAGTGTTAATAATAATAATAATAATAATAATAATAATAATAATAATAATAATAATAATAATAATAATAATAATAATCAGTAGCATAAGAATTGACACAAAATTTACAGAAATTGACCTAAAATATCCTTTTACTAGTAAGTCACCCAGGAATTCACAAAAAAAATACAATATATAATTTAAAATATTGCATTACAAGTGGGGTGACGTAATAATTGCAACGCAGTTACATAAGAATTAACGAAAGATTAACCGAATATAATTTCAGATATTCCGTGACAATTAGAGTAGCAAATAATTACAGTGCAGGCTCATAGGAAATCGCAGACAACTTGCTATACACCCTAACACTACAATTTACAGTATATTAAACTGTACAATGTCTCGGATTGTGTGTTATTTCAAGGTGGTCATATACACTAGAAATAATTTTTTTAAAGAATAATCTTTTGCAATGGTAATTTTTTCTGTTGTTTTATCATGATCAAACTAAGAGATTTTGAAGATTTTACCTAATTTTATGTTAATTGTTTATAAAAATTATTTGTTGCTATTTACACTGGAATACTTAAGTCGTTTATCTCTCACATTTTAAAACCAAAATCCATGAACCTTGAACAAAAACAATCTACATTACACTTTTGTTTGAATTAGTCACGAGTGGCGTTGTCACTGGCTTCCCAGCGAGACGTGGCTCGAATCCCAGCTTAATCACGCTTGATTTTTTAAATTACGTCATGTCGCTGTGGGTTAGATTTCGTGTAAAACTAGAGTTCTTGTGGCTTTGAACACATTATCAACAGACATGTAAAACCATAAGCTCTCTTTGTTGTTGCTTCTTATAAGGCGCATGATATATTTATATAGGGTGTTCCCAAACACATGGGAAGTAATAGGACTGTGGATAGTACACCACCAAACAACACAAAAAGTCCCTGTGAACAACCCTACGGCCGATCGTTTGCTAGTTACAGACTCTCTAGCTTTTTTACGGGAAGTATTGATAATAGCCTTACCTGACACATCATACGTCGAATAGCTGTCGCCATGCTTTTACCGTTTTTACAATTTCCTTAAGGTCGCACGGACACAGATAGGTCTTATGGCGACGGCGAGGCGGGAGAGGACTAGGAGTGGAAAGGAAGTGGCCGTGGCCTTAATTGCCTGGTGTGAAAATAGGAAACCACGGAAAAAACATCTGCACGGCTGCCAACAGTGGAGTTCGAACTGACTATCCCCCGTGATCTCCCATTTTCGAACCAGGAAAATGCTGGGGCTGTACCTTTTTAATTAAGGCCACAGCTGCTTCCTCCCACTCCTAGCCTTTTCCTATCCCATCGTTGCCATAAAGCCTATCTGTGTCGGTGCGTAGTACAGCAGCTTTAAAAAAACACTTGTGTAGAAATATCACCCATCCAAGTACTGACCAATTCCAATGTTACTTAATTGCGGTGATCGAACGCGAAGCGGTGTATTCAACATGGTACTATTTACAACCACACCATATCTCTTACTTCTCTATTTGTAAGTATGTCTTTCTTCATTGTAATCTTTCTGCTAATACCGCATGGACATTGATGTTATGTTTTTCAACTTCATTAACGATTTCTTTAATAAAGCTAATTCTCTTGAGGATAAATACCTTTAAATCAATCAAGTTCTTGGTCATCAATCTTTGTCCAGAAAATATAGTGTACCACTATTCCATGTAGGGACAATCGATTATGTTCTGACACAGCAGCAGTGACATTTATGTCGAGTGATATTATAAAATATGGTTTTTCGTTATGACTGGTAGTTCAGGTCAGGCCACTTTCACATAGCTGTCCTATCCATTAATATGAAGTGTCAATGAGACGAAAACATTCTTGTCGGGTTGAAAGTGTTATAGGAACAAACTAATGCACATTACCGGCGTGAGAAAGAAGGTCTTGCACATATTCTGGATGCCTATCTTTGGTAAGAATTAACAAGAAACATCTGTAACCACAGGATAAGATCAGTAATACCGGGCGAGTTGGCCGTGCGCGTAGAGGCGCGCGGCTGTGAGCTTGCATCCGGGAGATAGTAGGTTCGAATCCCACTATCGGCAGCCCTGAAAATGGTTTTCCGTGGTTTCCCATTTTCACACCAGGCAAATGCTGGGGCTGTAACTTAATTAAGGCCACGGCCGCTTCCTTCCAACTCCTAGGCCTTTCCTACCCCATCGTCGCCATAAGACCTATCTGTGTCGGTGCGACGTAAAGCCCCTAGCAAAAAAAAAGATCAGTAATAGCCCTGCGTAATCGAAACTTTCGTTTGGAGGAGGTGGTTCACTGCTTGCCAGAGGATGGGCCATGTGGACGAATTGACGTGATCACTATGCAGGAGGGCTGACCTAAAGGTTTCATTATTGACCCCACCATTATAACGGAAAGCAATGAACGCCAGCGTACGGAAGTTCATGGAGAGAATTGTCAAATTTGCAACTCCACCATCTCGTACTATAGAGAAAAATAAACGGACATATAATTAAAATCATAGGCTTTAATGGTTGGCGTTAGGGGAACAATACTGTGAGATTTGTCAATTTCTGGGAAAAGTTAGGCTTGAGACACACTTCAATTAATAGTGTGTTTGTATAGCCCTACGTTGTGAAAGGTTCTTTAAGTTACTTTCGGGATCATTTATATAACTAATGTAAAATTCATTAACATCACGGTTTACAAGTGAAATTTATTGTAATTTTAATATTACTTTAGTATCGTTTACATTTTCTAAAGTAATGATCCTTTAAATTTTTCATTACCTCCGTCCGTGGATAAGTGGCAGATTGTCGGACTCTGGACCCCAAGATCGCGGGTTCAAGCCCGACATAGATAATACGATTTTAGAAGAGCCGAAAAGGTCTATTCTACACTCTGTCGTCGGTATGTAAAATATCTCTCGTGATATATTTATTGTTTACCCGACAAAATTAATTAAAACTCGAGCACAGATCATCCTACAGAGGTCCAATTTACTCTCCGACGTTTCGTTTTACTCTATCAGATGGTAGTTGACGCGGAGGCAGCCTAGATGACACCATATTATTATTATTATTATTATTATTATTATTATTATTATTATTATTATTATTTCTTTCTTTCCTAATCCGTTTACCCTCCAGGGTTGTTTTTTCCCTCGGACTCAGCGAGAGATCCCACCTCTCTCGCCTCAAGGGCAGAGTCCTGGAGCGTGAGACTTTGGGTCGGGGGATACAACTGGGGAGGATGGCCAGTATTTCGCCCAAGTGGCCCCACCTGCTATGCAGAACAGGGCCTTGGGGGGGGGGGATGGGAATATTGGAAGGATTAGACAAGGAAGAGGGAAAGAAGCGGCCTTGTCCTTAAGTTAGGTACCATCCCGGCACTTGCACGGAGAAGTGGAAAATCACGGAAAACCACTTCGAGGATGGCTGAGGTGAGAATTGAACCCCCCTCTACTCAGTTGATCTCCCGAGGCTCAGTGGACCCGGTTCAAGCCCAAGTACCAGTTTTCAAATTTCGTGGCAGAGCCGGGAATCGAACCCGGGCCTCCGGGGTGGCAGCTAATCACGCTAACCACTACACCACAGAGATAATAATAATAATAATTATTATTATTATTATTATTATTATTGCTATTACTTAAGAATGTTTTCAAACTAATTTTCATAACCCCCGGTGGGTGGGGGGGGGGCAGTAGAATAACATCCACGGTATCCATGCCTGTCATAACAGGTGACTAAAAGGGGTCCCAGGAGCTTTTAACGTGGGAGCGTGGGTTAACGACCAAGGGGCACTTTGTTGAATCTAACTTACTTGTGCCATGTTCCTCACATTTGTCTCACCTATACGACTTCCCTTGGACAACTCTGGTTATTTTCCAACCCCGACGGTATTACCTGTGTGAGGCCTAGGGAGTCTGTCATTTCCATGCCCTTCGTGGCCCTTGTCTTTCTTTGGCCGATACCTTCATTTTTCGAAATTTCGGACGCCTTCTATAGTTTTCTCTTTGGTTAGTGTTAATAGAGGATAATTGCCCATTTCTCCTTCCTCTTAAAACAATAATCACCTTGACCACCGAATTTTAATCTTGAAAACATCCAGTTATGGGGGAAGTAGAATGAAGTCTAATCAAAATAAAAACAATCGGGATGCGTTGAACTCGGACCAAAATTGACGTTTGGGGATTTACTTTTCTTTTATCTGATTGCATTTTTCTTGCCAATCAACCTCCTCAGTCCGTATGTAGCATATGCTCTACATGTGGTTTTCTTTACTTATAATAATACAAAACAATTTAAAGCAAAAATAATAAAGGTAGGAAAGTCAACTCTGAGTCCTGATGTAGCATATATGCTACACGTCATAAAACAACTTAGTGAAACATACTACATTCTTCGGTGATTTTTTATAATTTATTTGAGAAAACTATAATCTATCGAATGCAGAAACAAGCTCGGGACTGAAGAGGCTAAAGGACTGGATAATATTACTTTTACCTCCTATTCGTTCTCCCATCGTCACTGAGATTAATTCTTTGCTTGAAGAAAGTAAATGAAAAAGACAGACTCGTGTAACTGTCGTTCTTAATTCCCAGATGAAAGTCGTATTACCGCTTGATTAACGCGGTGGTTTGTAAGCTGTCATTTTGTGTTTGAATATTAAGATGTTTATTTCCTGAAAGTGTTAAAACTTTAATTTTCATTATGTGAGGCCGAATGATACAGTGTGTGGTTGAATTCCTGATCCAAGTTGAAGACAAGTTTTGTGAGGTTGGGATCTCTGTCTCCTTCCGTTTAATTCACCGAGTGAATCTCGTGCTCCCAAGTCTTAGCCATGTTAAATTTTTGAAAGAGAGGAAGTATTTAGCTTTTCTCGTCCTGCATGTTCGTGCGAAAGAGTTCGTCGTGGTATGTTTGTGAAATTATGGTAGAATTAACTTCCATTCAGCTGAAGTCCTCTCAGTTTTAATTACCGCGTTGATGGGGTGAAAGTATCTAGGTGTTAATGTAAAGAAAGATCTTCATTGGGGTAATCACATAAATAAAGGGTACAGATCTCTGCACATGATTATGAGGGTATTTAGGGGTTGTAGTAAGGATGTAAAGGACAGGGCATATAAGTCTCTGGTAAGACCCCAACTAGAGTATGGTTCCAGTGTATGGGACCCTCACCAGGATGATTCGAGAGCTGGAAAAAGTCTGTTTTGGGTGATTTCCGACAAAAGCGTAGCATTGCAAAAATGTTGCAAAGTTTGGGCTGGGAAGACTTGGGAGAAAGGAGACGAGCTGCTCGACTAAGCGGTATGTTCCGAGCTGTCAGTGGAGAGATGGCGTGGAATGACATTAGTAGACGAATAAGTTTGAGTGGCGCTTATAAAAGTAGGAAAGATCACAATAGGCCAAATAAAGTTGGAATTCAAGAGGGCAAACTGGGGCAAATATTCATCTATAGAAAGGGAAGTTAGGGATTGGAATAACTTAACCAAGGGAGACGTTCAATAAATTTCCAATTTCTTTGAAATCATTTAGGAAAAGGCTAGGAAAATAACAGATAGGGAATCTGCCACCTGGACGACTGCCCTAAATGCAGATCAGTATTGATTGATTGATTGATTGATTGATTGATTGATTGATTGATTGATTGATTGATTGATTGATTGATTGATTGATTGATTGATTGATTGATTGATTGATTGAAGTTCTTGCTCTTGATACTAGATGACTGGAAAAATGTAACGTAAAAATGAGAACACAAATGAGTTGATTGTATCCCGTCAAAAGACTTGCATCTAGTACTCGAGGGAACATTGTGAATATGAATCAGAGGGAAAAAAAGTCAATTTTCAGGCTCCTTGGCTAAATGCTTTCCGGAGTGGTCTTTTTCATAGGGCTGCGTATTCGATTCCATGCCGGGATGGAGATTTTAGTCGGGTTTTGTTTATTCCTCTATTTCGGGGACTGAGTGTTCGTGATTGTTTTAATACACATCTTCGTTTACATACACCACACCAAATCACACTCTTTATCACCACAGAAACACACAATAATGAATGGCAGCGTTGCTGTACATTTGCATCGTTTCTTCGCATCTGGCCCGGATTCGATTCCAAGCGCTTTTACGAATTTAAGACCAGTCTAAGGGAATAAAACAGAGTGCATTCAGCCACACGTAACTGAACCATACTTGAAAAAAGTTTTCCAGTCGAACGCCGGGACAGTATCTCGAATATGTGACAAACATAGTCCAGTTAAAGCTTTCACGGCCGCACAAGAACCTACTGCAATAGAACAGGTTGTGAGTGGTCTTTTTTTCGCCCAGGGCATGGTATTTGGGCTCAATGAGGGGGACAGTTTTTTATAATGGAAAAGCATGTATCTATTATTAGGTTAGCAATACATATTTGATAACATTGCGAGGCTGTTAGACGGTCTGCCACTGCTAAGCAGGGTCTTGCAAAGGCGTGTCAGTCCAACTGATGAGTCCAAATGGCACGCCCTGGGCGAAACGCTGCACATCCACGGCCTAATAACACATTCTATTGCTGTGATATACTGTACTAGCAAGATACCCGTGCTTCGCTACGGTATTATACTGAAATTTATAATTGAATGCTTATTGTTTTAGATATATAATCCGCCGAAATTCGCGATCTGACTCGTTTTCTGCGAGAATCCACCAAAATTCCCGATCTGACTGGTTTTCTATGATTTTACGGCACGTTTCCTCCCATTTTAAAATCTTCCTTTCCAGCAATTGATTTCGTACTTCCCGGGCTAGGCTCAGGTATTCCTCCCGGTCAGTTGGGTTCGTAAATCTTCGCCATCTTTTCCTATAATATTTTTAATATGGATAAAATCCTTCAGGAGATCCGGAGTGGTGGCGGCACTGAACCCGCGGCCGGACTGCATTCTTAGTCATTACCCGTCCAGGAGCCGTTTCCAGCGCGGTCCGCGCATTTGACGACGGTCCGGAATATTATTATTATTATTATTATTATTATTATTATGTGTTGCTGGAATGGCTGATGACAGGGAAAACCGGAGTATCCGGAGAAAAACCTGTCCCGCCTCCGTTTTGTCCAGCACGAATGCCACATGGAGTGACCGGGATTTGAACCACGGAACCCAGCTGTGAGAGGCCGGCGCGCTGCCGCCTGAGCAACGGAGGATCCGTATAAGTACATTAATAACAGTAAAATCAATTGGTCTCACCTCCTTCTACATCCCACCGCCGTTAGTTTATTTACCGCCACCCCCCCCCCCCCCCACCAAAAAAATTAAAAGAATGCTTGTTTCTTTATGTTTAAGGGAGATTCCAATCACCAATGTTCACGTCTATTACCTTCGGTTTTGAGATGTAAATATCCCCATAAAAATAATTCACTTTCTTTCACTTCCTTTCACACTCCTTCCCCCCCGCCCCTAACTGAATTTTCCCGCAAAAATACTTGTTTCTTTAATAGTAAAGGATCTTCTAAATACCAAGTATCACGACTCTAACTTCTTCAGTTTTTGATTTATGTGTCCTCATGAAAGGAATTCAACTCCTTTACACTCCCGCCCTCCAAGATGATTTCCCCACCAAAACGCGTTCTTCTTTGTTTTTAAAGGAGGTCCAAATACGAATTTTCACGTCTGTAACAACTTTAGTTTTTATTAGATGTATGTATTCTCATACAATTAAGTCAATTAATTTTTCAATTCTTTTACCCCCCCCCCCCCCCTTCATTGGATTTTCCGAGAATACGTGTTTCTTTACTTTTAAAGCAGATTGCAAATATCAAATTTCACGTCTGTAACATCTTCATTTTTGAGATATCAGTAGCCTAATTAAAAGAATTCATCACCATTTTCAGTCACGTTTACCCCCCCCCCCCTCACTCCAACCAAGTGGTATTTCCGAAAACTAAAAGTACACGTTTCTTTATGTTTAATAGAGATAAAAAATACCATTTTTCACTTCTGTAACATGTTAAGTTTTTTTTAGATATACTGTAAAAATTCTCATTTTAAAATTTCACCCCTTTTGAGTTCCCCTTAAGTGGAGTTTCCAAAAACAAATCACCTATATTTCTTTACATTTACAGGAGATTTACACCCACTCTTTACGTCTGTAACATTTTACGTTTCTAAGATATTCTGTAGATATAGTCTTTCAAAAAATTCACCCCAATTTGTCACTCCTGTTTAACCGCCATTAATTGGCTTTTCCAAAAACTAAAACATACGTGTTTCTTTATTTTTAAAGGAGATCCCATATGCAAATTATCAGTTCTGTAATATCTTTCGTTTATGAGATATGTGTATCCTCAATAAAGGCATTCAACCCATTTTTCACCCTTTTACACCCCTCCTATTAGGATTTACAGGAAACAAAAAAAAATACGTGTTCCTTTATTTTTAGAGGAGATTCTAACTACCAATTTTTACATCTGTAAATTTTAAAGTTTTAAGATGTAGACACACTCATTTTAAAAAATTCACCCCCTCTTTTCACCCCCAATATTTTGGATTTTCCAAAAACGAAAAAATACGTGTTTCTTTACTTTTAAAGTAGATCCAAAATACCAATTTTCAGGTCTGTAATATCTTCAGGTTCTGAAATATAAGTAGCCTCATGAAAGGCATTCAACCCATTATTCACCCTTTTAAACCCTTCCTATTGGGATTTTCCGAAAACAAAAGAATACGTGTTTTTTATTTTTAAAGGAGATTCTAAACACCAATTTTTACATCTATAAACTTAAAAAGTTTTGAGTTATATATTCATTTTAAAAAATCACCCCCTTTTCAACCCCCCCCCCCCCCATTAATTAGGTTTTCCACAAACAAAAATACGTGTTTCTTTATTTGAAAAGGAGATCCCAAACACCAATTTTCAGGTCTGTAATATCTTCAGGTTGTGAAATATAAGTAGACTCATGAAATGCATTCGACCCCTTTTTCAACCTTTACTACCCTTCCTGTTACGATTTTCCGAAAACAAAATATACGTGTTTCTTTATTTTTAATGGAGATTCTAAATACCAATTTTTACATCCATAACTTTTAAAAGTTTTGAGATATAGATACAATCATTTTAAAAATATTACCCCCTTTTCACCCCCCCTTAATTGGGTTTTCCAGAAACAAAAAAATACGTGTTTCTTTATTTTTAAAGGAGATCCCAAACACCGATTTTCAGGTCTATAATATCTTCAGTTTCTGAAATATAAGTAGCCTCATTAAAGGCATTCAACCCATTTTTCACCCCTTTTCACTCCCCCTATTGCGATTTTCCGAAAACAAAAAAATACGTGTTTCTTTATTTTAATGAAGATTCTAAAAACCAATTTTTACATCTGCAAACTTTAAAAGTTTGGAGATATAGATTCACTAATTTAAAAAATTCACCCCCTTTTCACCCTCCCATTAATTGGATTTTACAAAAACAAAAAAATACGTGCCTCTTTATTTTTAAAAGAGATCAAAAGTACCAATTTTCAGGTCTGTAATATCTTCAGTTTCTGAGATATAAGTACCGGTATCCTGATTAAAGGCATTCAACCCATTTTCCCCCATTTTCTCCCTTTTTCATCCGTCCTATTGGGATTTTCTGAAAACAAAAAAATACGTATTTCTTTATTTTTAAAGAAGATTCTAAATACCAATTTTTACATCTGTAAACTTTTAAAGTTTTGAGATATAGATACACTCATTTTAAAATTTCACCCCCCTTTCCACCCCCTTAGCGACGGAATATCCAAAAATCCCCTCTTAGCGAGCACCTACATCTTAATATGAATATATCCTCAAAATTTCATTCATTTATGTCCAGTAGTTTTGGCTCGGCGATGATGAATCAGTCAGTCAGTCAGGACAAGTTACTTTATATATATATAGATTAGCTGCAGCCGGCTCCTTCCCAATTTTAGACCCAGTTTGTTGCAGGAACACTTACCTGTACAGACCCGACTGCAGTCCAAGTTATCACAGTATTAGGAGGTTCAAATTTCTGTCAAACGCTCCCATTTTTGTCTAACACTTTCCATCATCAGATAAAACTGTAAAAGTCATGGGTGAAAAAAGTGCAATTGAACAGATAGATCTTCAAAATGTTTATCTTACGAGTGTTCACATTATGTTATTGATGATGCTGTTGCTATCTGACAGTGGTAAAGTGCATTTGGATGTATGTATGGTAGTGGCTTTCACTTGTAGTACATAGTGGATAATATGTTGTTGGCCAGAAGTTCTAGCAGAAGGTGATCTTTAATTGATATGACACGGCCATAAAAGAGATGATGCGTGTGGATTACCTTTCTGTGAGTGAAATTTGAGTGCATGCGTGTTGAAAGTAACCGGACATAAACTCTTAATTATCTTAACCTGACCTGCACACAGAGCGGTCATTTGTAACCTTATGACGACGCCCTTCAGTACGTCTATCTTCTCTTTTACTTTCTCTTCTGCTTTCATTATCTCACTCTTTATCTCGAGCTCTTCTCCGGTCACACCCAGCCGTGACATCTTCCACTTAGTCCGTGTTCAATCCTATCAAATGTCTCCTCTATTCGTGGACCATAAGTGTGCCAGGGGAAATTCTATCTCATTACGGAAGAGTACTCTTTTTCTCTGTCAGCGCTATTGAAACACGTCAGAATTGTGATGAAATGATGCTGCAGTTATTTCTGCTGACGCTGCTTTTAAGGAAGTGGCACGCTGTAGAATTGTGTATTCTTTCATCCACAGTATTATTGACGGAACGTTCTGATGCTGTTAGCCTGGAGACTGATCAAGTCCCTTGTGTTAGATTTCTACAACAATATTTCTGTTCAAACACGAGTAGAGACTAGAAGGTTAGGATACTTAAAACCCACTCACTTCTACGTGGTGCTCGCCGAGTAATATAATATTGACTACATCCTCAGGGACCCACATCAAAGATCCCTTAATACCGTGGTGCAAATAACAATTACTATACGAGTCGGTAACCTGTTCCTGTTTTGTTTATAGATCAGTTATAGTGTAGAATAATTTTCTGCTTCTGAATTTCTATGAGAACAATGTGAATAATTGAGGTAATTTGTTCACTCCTCCAAATGCCGTTATTACATGTGAAAAGTAGTTAGCATTTAAATACATTATTCAAGAAATTGGTGTAATTTTTAATATTACATTTACAAAAAAAATTGTCTCCAAAATTCAAATCCCATTTCGTGTTGCAGAATGCTGCTGCAGTTGGCAGCACTCATAGTTTCTTGGTGCGTCACCAATCCTTCTACTTCCTGTCTGATTCTTTTGGTTTACTGTGCTATAATTTGTAGAGGGATAAGAACATACTTTGCATAATTTTTTAGAAACTTTGTCACAAAGCTTCAGTTGGCACTGAGAAATTATCCAGTTTACCACCTAAGAGTTCTTCTTCCCTTCTAACTTGTCTCCCCTGCAACCTCTACCCTGCTACCAGCGTTTCGGGAAGTTTTGGAACCAGCATGAGGAAGCTGTTACCTCTATGCTCGACCATCGCTGGCATGCCTTAATGTTGCCTTACACTACTCTATATTTTCCTGAGATGTCATCATACGATTTCTTCCTGAATGTTGAAAGAAGGCATATCAGAAGAAGTCTATCTATGGATGACGGCAAAGTGTACAATGTAGGCTTTTAATGGCTCTGAAAGTTGGGCATATTGATCCATCGTTATGTGATAAGATGCAGATCTACTTCTTCTGCGGAAGAAAGTAATAGAGAAGTTAATGCGTCCGAAAAGTTAGAAGATGCTATTGCATATAGAGTTTTTAAAGACTTGGTTAACCTGAGGTATTTCATTGGGTAAGACCGTGGCTCTGAACTCGAAAAACAAAAAATTGGTATGATTTCTTAACATTTCATGCTGGTTGTCGGGGTGTTACCTACAGGAATTTGCTCCATTGGCGGATATGCAGAGGAGGATAAGAGTTGACTGAGGAACAAGGTTGACCCTACTTCCGTCAATTTTCGCATTTGAGGTCAACAAAGTGTAAAACTATAACGCATTCTCCCTCTTTGACTCCAGGCAGGAAACAACATTCTATTTCCTTTTCCTTTAATGTGTTATTAAATCCATTATGAGAACTCCTAATAGACTATCAAGGTGTGATGGTGGATGTCTTGTTTTTAAATGATGAGATGACCTCGTGGCTAGCTTTCTTTATCACTTGTAAATATCTAGAACCTCGTCATATTTAAAGGAAGGTGTATTTTTCTTGATGATACGATTTAGATTATATAATGTTCTACATTTATGAACTAATAATACAGTGATATTTGTAAGACTATATTTGGCATAATTTGATTGGAAAAAGAAAATATGTTTTGATGATATCTCCTAATAACCTATTGATGTGAATTTTAAGTTATCAATAAGAAAATCGCTGGAGAATAATTCGATCAGTTTCAAAGAGATTAGATCATACCTCTCGTGTAGGTCGATGTTATTTTAGCTAATTACTTTCGATGATGGCCAACAGAAGAAAATAAAAGACCGCAAGGAGCCTAAGAATTTAGGAAAGGGGGTTCCAATATGATAAACATTTCAAAGGGCTTGGCAGACTGATAGGTAATAGCAACGTCTGTCTCGGTGAGGAAAGCAACCGGAAACTACCTCGCTCCTCATTCCCGTTGTACGTCTCTTCAGTGATGCCTAGGTCATCTATGACAGCTGACGGCGGAGTTGTTGAGAATCCGACCAGCCTTTGGGCTGATCACTCAAAATGCGTACGTTAACTATACGTTCCTTGCATTATTCTGTCCACGGGATATTTCACCCTGATCAAATTCTGTATATTAGCCAATAAGCTGCAGTGCGTCGCTGGCGTAGTCATACCTGGGCGAGCCTCCACGGCCTGGTGGGCGAGGAAGGCTGGACTTGGTAGGTGGGTGTGCTGAGCTCTGCTGTTTTATGACTAGCAGACCTTGAGCCGTAGAATACACTGGATAAATCACTAGCTGTCGTTAGCCATGCACGCAATACCACACCTGCAGACTGCATGGTGTTCCGCTACCGTGCCAGGGTTATTTACTTCTCAACGTTGAAGGACAAATCGAAACTAGAAGTCATTATGCCTTGCACTTGCGCGGGTATTTTCGGATTTTATTGAAATGATAGTAGCCTCTCAAAGTTAATAAAGCAATCTCTGGAGCGGGGTCTAAGGTTGTTGGGCCGCGTCGATCTTGAGATATTTAGGTCTATTGACGTTTCCCCAGTAAGTGCAGCCGACATCTTCGAGTACCATTGATTCTGTCTAAATTTCTGGCGGCAGTAAGAATTGAGACAAGTCTAGATGAGATGAGAATTTTGATGTTGTCCGGGACTTTTAGTCTGCGCTCGTCGTGTGGTTAGCCTCTGCTTTTACTCGGATTGGTCATTGATGCTTCTTGCTCTGTCCCGCGCTAGTCTCATGCTTGTCTTGGGGTACCTCAATAACATTTTTACCCTGTTCTCTAACGACATTCACGGGCATAATTAAAACTGCCACATTCCCGCGATTTCAACCAACTATCCCTCCAAACCCTTCCCACCGGCGACCCCAAGACAAGTGCGAGGCCGGCGCGGGAGCTTGGCAAGAAGCCCATTGGCAGAGGCATGATTTATTCACATTAATTTATTTTCGATTTCGCGAAAAGGAAATATCGCGTTATTTCGCGAAATAGGGTTGACTCCATCGAAAGTTGTTCACAGAAAGTTTAATTCGCGAGATTTGCGAATTATTCATGTGAAAGATAGATCATTAAAGAGACCATAGTTTTCACCCTGTGTGGCCGTACCATTAAGGGATTTTATAGAATATTAATACAAAGAGATACTTTTGTCGAATTAATAAATCCTTATTCTGTCTTCTGTTTCCCTCCACACACGTGATGATATTGGGATACAATTTTAAGATAGAGATTTTCTATGAATTTCGCTGCATTTTCGCAAAGAATATTTTGCTTTAAACTGGCCTATAGCTTTAATTTGCTGTAATTCGCGAAAACAAAATAACTAATTTCTTAACCATAATCATATAATTCGTTAAAGCTATTTCAAAATCGCTTCACAATATTTTCGTCGTATTTATCGTTAATGCGAAAAAATAATGCTTTTACCCATTGGTCTGTCTGAGTAAAAGTCAAACTTGCAGAGATTATCGTTTTATCTAGAAATGTTTATTTAAACGCAATAAATTATTACCTCCAACCAAACTCCATCCAGTGATTGGACCCCGTCGAAGATGTTAGCCGTTCTTACCGAGGATCAGTGGTAGAGTCGGCGTGCGTATCCCAAGATCACGGGTACAAACCAGGCAGAGATACTCGGAGGTTTGAAGGGCGGAGAAAAGTCAATTCGGCACTTCAAGTCATACGATGTCGGAATGTAAAAGATCTCTCTCTGTGATGACACATTTTATGTTGACCCGAGAAAAGGAATAAATCTCAGTCGTAGTTTGCCCAACACAGGTCCGTTTTCTCTGTCATCTGCTAGAGTAAAATGGAACGTGGAAATTGACACACTGGCAGCCTAAGTAATGCACATTAATATTTCGCCTATGTTTCGATTTGATAGTCTATGTGTTTGGACTGGGGGTCTATCTAGAATTCGCATGAACGGTTTTGCGTCGACAGTTTTCATACATCGCGGTAACTATGGCGACCACTGTACGTCATCTATGTATTATATTTAGCGTATGGCTGAGAAAGTGGTGGTGATGATTACTGTTTTAAGAGGAAGTACAACTCGGCAACCATCCTCTAGTCACTGATCAGGGAGAAACACTAATCAGATAGAGAAAATGGAAGGGATCCGACACTTCGAAAAATGAAGGTATCGGCCAAAGAAAGACAAAGGCCACGAAGGGCGTGGAAATGAAAGACTCCCTAGCCCTCGGAAACCTAATAGGGTCGGGGTCGGTAAAGAACAAGAGTTGGCCAAGAGAAGTTGGATAGGATAGTTGATGGTGAAGAGCCTGACACAAGTAAGTGGAAGCAATGCAAGGACTCAGGTAAGGGCCCCGTGGTCGCCAACCGACGCTCCAAAGTTCAGAGCCCCTGGGGCACCTTTTAATCGCCTCTTACGACAGGCAAGAGATACTGTGGGTGTTATTCTACCGCCCCCACCCACAGGGGGTTAGCTGAGAAACATAAGTACATTCATCAATATAAACAAACATCTGTAACGTTCCAGACGTTACAGTGTAATTATGTTAATTTTATTATGTGTAATTAATTCAGGAATTTAACGTCATGATATTTATTTTGGTATGTAATTGTATTATAATTCATGTTTAATCATTTGCTCACTATCATTTCATTACTTTGTAACTACGACTTATAAACGAGGGCTGAATATCCTAATATTCACTTAGATTCTTGCGACAGTTGGTTAAAATTAACTTGCAGTAGATTTCAGTTATCTTGCCACATCACCGAGGAGGAAGGTAGGACAAATTGAGACACCAAGTTCTGGGAAAAGCGAGCACGTGTTCACGCGTCCTAACGTAAGCTACCGTATTTCGACCAGAATTATTCGAACTGATCAACGCCTATATTTTCAAAGGAGCGTCATGTTGCCATGGATACTGAGTGATAGGACGAATAGAAGAACAGTTGATATCTTGTGTGGGACCCATCTACTCTAAAATCTAGAGTGGGGAGAGAAGTGTCATCTGATTGGACCACGTGTAGCGGCCGGTAATTAGCGCGAGAGAAAGTTATAAAAGGGCGTGTTGGAGCTCCTGGAGGGTCTCTCTACAACGTCTTATTCGCTTCTGCGAGTCTCTCTACATTATTCTACGATCTTCTACGAGGCTTCTACTTGATTTTCTACTTGATTCTGCGTCTCGATACTTAGAAATTCTGAATGAGGGGTGTATAGCCACTCTCATGAGGAAGTACGTACAGCACGGCTACAAGACCGGTTTGAACCAGTCTAAGTCAATAGATAGTTTTAATCTAGATAGAAATGAAACTTCAGAGAACATTATCAGTAAAGTTGGAAGGATTCTTAATTGAGTATCCTCTCCATATAACCCAAGGTGGTTCTTCTAACTGTGACATAGGGCTTATCTCCAATCTATGGGATAAAGCATAATAGGGAGTGTTAGTTTTGAAGTCATCTTCCAATTAGTGGTGGATGCAATTTGCAAGGCAGGAATGGTACTTAGCGGCAGATGAAGAGATCTCAAAGACGACCGGTGATGTTCCAGCTACAAGGAGGGAAGCTTTCCAAGGACCAGCAGAGCAAGACTAAATGGTGAGCAAGCGAGTTAAAGATATTGCAAGTTTTCGCGAAGTAGAGTCATTTAATTTTCTGTTAAATTCATTTTTTAATTTAAATTCAGTCTTCGTTAAACCGTCGTCATTCATATTAAATCTAATAAATAGTATTTTTCTAGTTAACTTTAATCAATCTGCCTTAATTAGCCTTTTGATTTTTAATTCTCCTGCTTAATGATTAGTGCACTATCACCCCACCCCTGTGATAAGAGTCCGTCCAAGCTTGATTATAAATTTTATTTTTAAGTCTTCAACTTAAAGATTGGCGCCCTTAGCTTGAATGGTTGCATTTCTCATTCGATGATTGTTCTCCGAGAGGGGAAGTCACATAAATGCCGCTCCAACGTGTGGCGAGAAAATCATTAAGTACGGAGCAGTTAATAACAGTAACAATATCAGAATTCGTATTATGGGCAAAATTTGGATATCCACGTTTCATTAAGAGTGTTTGATTGTGGGAAGGGTCATGGCTGATCAAACGAAAGAGGAGAGGATGTTGCGCAGTGGACGGGCGATAAAAGGCAATAACGTATTGAGTTCAGAGGAAGAGTTGTGTAGTCTAGTAGAGGAAATTGAAGAGTCAAGTAATAAAGTAGTCAATCCCGTTGTTAAATTGAAAGTTTGGGGGGCGTGGGTTAAAGTTTTGATTGATTCTGGTAGCCAAATATCATGTATTAGTTCTCAGTGGTATGAGTCATTAGTGAAACAGGGTATTCAGTTGGAGGAAATGCCTGTTAAGTCTACTTTCATCATTACGGCTGTTGGAAAGAGGTCTAAGCAAATTTGTAAACAAGTAGCTGTCCCGATCTGTATTAATAATTTTATTAGCGTTCAGATATGTTTGGTAATTCCGCATTTGATATTTGATCTTATCTTGGGATCTGACTGGTTAACGTTAAAATTGGCTCAGTTAAATTACAATGATCTAGTGCTAAATTTGAGGTGGAATAATGAGGATATTAAGGTCAAGTTTGAGGAGGAAATTCAGAGGAAAACGGAAGTTAGTACAGTGTGGAGAATGAAAGAGGTTTCTAAAGTAAATGAAGAGGCTAGTGAGGGCCTGAAGTTGTGTCAGTTGTGGATTCATGAGGATAAAATATGTGGCTTGAAAGAAGCCGTAAGTAGAAATGAGTTGAATGAAGTCCAGAAGGACAAGTTATTTGAAGTGTTATGTGAACACGTGGAGATTTTCTCCGAGAAACCTGGTGTTACCCATCTGTATGAACATTCTTTTTCTGTGCTGGATAAGACTCCATTCAGCGGACCGCGATATCCGATACCACACAAATATGCAAAAGCCGTAGAGGATCAAATTCAAGCTATGTTAGCAGACGATGTGATTGAATTATCAAACAGTCAATATGTTAATCCCTTAATTGTCGTGCCTAAGTCTGATGGATCAATACGTTTGTGTATTGATGGCAGGGAGATGAACCGACGTATTGGTGCTGATCAGTTGAGATCACAAACCATTGAAGAGTTGATACAGAATTTTCAGGGTAAGAGTTGGTTTTCTACGTTAGATCTTAGGAGTAGTTTTTGGCAGATACCTTTGAGATCAGAAGACAGGCCTCTTACTGCTTTCAGCTATAAGCATAGTTTGTACCAATTTAGGCGTGTTCCTTTTGGGACCCGTACGAGTTCGGCAGCTCTTATTCGCGCACTTAGTATTGCCTTGGGAGATGATACTGGAGATTATGCTACTATTTATATCGATGATTTGGTTATAGGATCTAGTACCTTTGAAGAGCACTTGGACCACTTGGAGAGGGTTTTTTCTAAATTAGAGTATGCTGGTTTTACTCTGAAACTTGACAAATGTGTTTTCAGTAGACGAGAGGTGACTTTTTTGGGGCACCGTGTATCGGCAATGGGAGTGACGCCTGAGAGCACAAGAATTGAAAAAATATTGAATACTACGACACCTAGAAATATTAAGGAGCTCAGATCGTATATTGGTGTATGTAATTTTTTCAGACGATTTGTAGTGAGATTTGGTAACTTACTAGAGCCATTTAGAGAACTATTGAAAGCTGGCAGTAAGTGGGAATGGACACAAGATCATGATAGAGCTTTCCTAAAATTAAAAGAAGGATTCAGGCAGGCGGTTGTTTTGAGATACCCCATGCCCGATAGGAAGTATGTGTTGCTGACGGACGCATCTCACTGTGGTATCGCTGGTGCACTATGTCAAGTAGATGATGATGGTAATTTAGGGATTGTGTCTTTAGCTTCCAGAGGTTTAAGTGCTGCTGAAAAGCGTTATACTATAACGGAACTTGAATTCTTAGCCATCGTATACTCCCTGAGTAAATTTAGGATGTATGTTTTAGGTACCGAATTTGAAATTAGGACGGATCATCATGCTCTTTCTTTTGTATCCAAGTGTAAATTATCATCTAACAGAGTTAGTAGATGGATACTCGCCCTACAAGAGTATGATTTTAAGGTAACTCACATTAAGGGAAAGAATAATGTCCTTGCTGATTTATTGTCACGTGATCCGAAGTTGTGCGAAGAAGGTAGCCTTCTAGAGCCACGTGAGGGCATTATTATATGTACATGTCTGTCTAAGGAAAATGAAACTGCTCTAAATAGACTACGTAACCTATTGGTTGAACAGTCGGTAGACGAAGAATGTCGGGAACCTTTGTCTGTACTTCAGGGAGGAGAGCAGCTCACTGTGTCGCATGGTAGGCACATGTACAAACTGGTTAACGGGTTTCTAGCCAGGAAATGTGGCGAGGATCTCTGGGGGATTTGTGTACCCAAAGCGCTACGTGTGGAATTGATTTGGTTTATCCACAAGGAATTAGGACATTTTGGAGCTAATAAAGTTCTGTATGAGATCCGACAGAATTTTATATGGGACAAGATGGGAAGAGATATAAGAAAAATTCTTTCCACTTGCGATCTGTGTCAGCGTAGCAAAGTTCCTAACCGCTATTTAGAAGGACCTCGTCAAGCAGTAATCTCAGAAAGACCTGGTGACTTGGTGTGTACTGATTTATTTGGACCTGTGGTTAAGGGACAGTTTGGCTTCCAATATATTTTAGTCATTATTGATGCCTTCTCGAAATTAGTCAGATTATACGGTATGAGAAAAGCCACTGGAAAATCTTGTAGTCGTATAATCAAAGAGAAGTATATCCCTGAATTAGGTACTCCTCGTAGAATATTATCAGACAGTGGACCGCAATTTATTTCGAGAAAATGGAAGTCCATAATTAGAGAGCTAGGTATTACACAGGTTCATTCATCTATTAGATACCCTCAGGGCAATATGTGTGAGCGCGTTATGAAAGAGTAATCTCGCATGTTTAGATGCTTAGTGTTCGATAAGCATACAGCCTGGGTGGCTCATTTATCCCGCATAGAGACATGAATCAATGCTGTTCAACATGAAAGCACGAGATTGACGCCGTCACAAGTTCATTTTGGTTGTAAGCCTCAGAATGAACTAGTGAGAGTATTAGGTTTGCCTGAGGAACCCCCTCGTAATGCTGAATTTTACGTCCGACTGGCACGGGAGAACCTGATTAAATCTGGAGATAAACGTAGAAGGCAACAAAAACGTAAGGTACTTGATAACTTTGAAGTAGGTGATATGGTTTTGGTGAGAGTTCCCATGTTGTCAAATAGTGAGGATAAGGTGACAAAGAAATTTTTTCTTTTATATCAAGGCCCTTATAAAGTACATCGTAAACTAGGACCCTGTGCTTACAAGTTAGCGGATGGCGAGAGCGTAATGAATGGTTCATATAACATTAGTAGTTTGCGGAGATACCTGTCGTGTGAGGTGGCTGAACCGGATTGTGAGATATAGGTCAGTAACTCGGGGAAGTTGCTACTTGTTATGTCAGACTACGAGCGGTAGGTGTTTACGTCTCAATTGTGGTGGTATTTCCTAGTTGTGTTTGTAAACAAGAGAGGTGTTTGTGTGACAGTAGAGTTACGCTTGTTCATTGACGATCGATCATCTGTTTTCCGTATGTGAGGCCATGAAATTTTGTATATTTGTTTTCTGAGATGTTACATAAGGCTAATTAAAGCTGACGACGGCAAATAATTAATTTTCCCGTATGTGCATTTCTAACTTGCAATAGTTTTACCGTGAGCTTAAATCACGTGTGTATTTGTGTGAAGTGTCTTACATCATGCTTCAAGATAAGGCTGAAACATTCGAAAGAGTGATAAAAGTGTAAATTGTTTGTATCATATGTTTTCCATTTTTTTTAATGTAAAAGATTGGAAGAGAACGTGTTACTGCTATCTAGCACAGAATGTCGGAAAGATGGGGAGTCAAAGGACATATAGACACTCGGCAGAGTCTGTAATCTGAATTGTATATATATTATGTTATATTCTCTAGAATAATCTTGTTTTTTTTTTACAAAAGTGAAAAGTTGCTCATGATGGGCATAATTTTGCATCTAAACCTCAAGATGAACTGAAATAACAGACAGTCGCAATGGGAAGCAGTCTAAGAGAGATATGGAAAGAGTGAGATATAATTACTTGTATGAAAATACTGTCGCTCGTAATGGGCAGGTAATAGAGGTATTTCAAGTCAATGTGGGAGTAAGTGTGTGAGTTCTCAACTCATGTGATATTTGTTAAGAACTCATGGGGGCGTATGTAACGTTCCAGACGTTACAGTGTAATTATGTTAATTTTATTATGTGTAATTAATTCAGGAATTTAACGTCATGATATTTATTTTGGTATGTAATTGTATTATAATTCATGTTTAATCATTTGCTCACTATCATTTCATTACTTTGTAACTACGACTTATAAACGAGGGCTGAATATCCTAATATTCACTTAGATTCTTGCGACAGTTGGTTAAAATTAACTTGCAGTAGATTTCAGTTATCTTGCCACATCACCGAGGAGGAAGGGAGGACAAATTGAGACACCAAGTTCTGGGAAAAGCGAGCACGTGTTCACGCGTCCTAACGTAAGCTACCGTATTTCGACCAGAATTATTCGAACTGATCAACGCCTATATTTTCAAAGGAGCGTCATGTTGCCATGGATACTGAGTGATAGGACGAATAGAAGAACAGTTGATATCTTGTGTGGGACCCATCTACTCTAAAATCTAGAGTGGGGAGAGAAGTGTCATCTGATTGGACCACGTGTAGCGGCCGGTAATTAGCGCGAGAGAAAGTTATAAAAGGGCGTGTTGGAGCTCCTGGAGGGTCTCTCTACAACGTCTTATTCGCTTCTGCGAGTCTCTCTACATTATTCTACGATCTTCTACGAGGCTTCTACTTGATTTTCTACTTGATTCTGCGTCTCGATACTTAGAAATTCTGAATGAGGGGTGTATAGCCACTCTCATGAGGAAGTACGTACAGCACGGCTACAAGACCGGTTTGAACCAGTCTAAGTCAATAGATAGTTTTAATCTAGATAGAAATGAAACTTCAGAGAACATTATCAGTAAAGTTGGAAGGATTCTTAATTGAGTATCCTCTCCATATAACCCAAGGTGGTTCTTCTAACTGTGACATAGGGCTTATCTCCAATCTATGGGATAAAGCATAATAGGGAGTGTTAGTTTTGAAGTCATCTTCCAATTAGTGGTGGATGCAATTTGCAAGGCAGGAATGGTACTTAGCGGCAGATGAAGAGATCTCAAAGACGACCGGTGATGTTCCAGCTACAAGGAGGGAAGCTTTCCAAGGACCAGCAGAGCAAGACTAAATGGTGAGCAAGCGAGTTAAAGATATTGCAAGTTTTCGCGAAGTAGAGTCATTTAATTTTCTGTTAAATTCATTTTTTAATTTAAATTCAGTCTTCGTTAAACCGTCGTCATTCATATTAAATCTAATAAATAGTATTTTTCTAGTTAACTTTAATCAATCTGCCTTAATTAGCCTTTTGATTTTTAATTCTCCTGCTTAATGATTAGTGCACTATCACCCCACCCCTGTGATAAGAGTCCGTCCAAGCTTGATTATAAATTTTATTTTTAAGTCTTCAACTTAAAGATTGGCGCCCTTAGCTTGAATGGTTGCATTTCTCATTCGATGATTGTTCTCCGAGAGGGGAAGTCACACATCTAGTTCTTGGATGTATCTGATGGAATGCGTGGTTGCCATTAGGAATTGTTCATACTCTCCTCCGTAAGCTCTATTTCTGCAGTCTTACCTAACATGTTGAATGGTCTGCCGTGGTGCGCCGCGGGTGAGGATTGCACGCCCCACTTGAAGAGTGAGTATTCACATCTTCCATGCCCTGTTCTCAATCGATTGAGTTTTGTCCATACCTTGCGAGGTAGATCAAACCCAGGGATGCAAGGTAACAGCTGACGTGCTTGTGGAGTATTTTGAAGCCATTCTATTCTCCAGGAATCAATGATGTTAAATCTAGTGGGACTGTTTCCAACTGTGAGAGGAGGATCTCTTGAACAAAGTCTGTTGATTCTGAGGTCAGGAATATCAGAATGCAGTGGTAGTCCAGGGTATACTAGGACTGGAAGAAACATACCCATGCTTCTATGCTTCTCCGTGCAACGGAGGAACTTATTTAATTTTCTTTCTTATAATACGTATCTTGCGAATATTTATGCGCGGTTTGGGTCACGTAACTGTCGTCTCGCATTCAGGAGATTGTGGGTTTGAATCCTACTGTCGGCAGCCCTGAAGATGGATTTCCGTGGTTGACAGAGAGGTAAAGGTTGAGAGTTTACCAACTTAAGTGTGGTAATAATAGGTTTTTTTTTTCTTTCTTTCTTATTGAGATTTTGTTTCAATACTATACAATAAAACTTTCACCAAAGGAAAAATATTACACACGTATTACAATTAAATAGAAGTACGGCATGATTATACAATTAAAATTATTTAGTATTTACTGTAATTACACAATAAGAAACCAACAGTCAGTGGAAGAGACTGCGAAACGGACGAATGCGCGCGGCAAGCGGGTGAATCATACCTCAGTGTCCATGCTACCCTTCCTCACAGCACATGCAAAGTGTCCACTACTTGCTGTGGCGCTATACAAATCGGTTAGCCGCGACGAACGACATTTTGTGCGATTTCCGCTAATATTTTGTTAATAATAAAAGTCCGCCGCTGTGGTGTAGTGGTTAGCGTGATTAGGTGCCACCCCCGGAGATCCGGGTTCGGTTTCCAGCTCTGCCACTAAATTTGAAAAGTGGTACGAGGGCTGGAACGGGGTCCACTCAACCTCGAGAGGTCAACTGAGTAGAGGTGGGTTCGATTCCCACTTCTCCTTCAGGCAAATGCCGGGATGGTACCTAACTTAAGGCCACGGCCGCTTCCTTCCCTCTTCCTTGTCTATCCAATCCAATTTTCCCATCCCTCCACAAGGTCCCTGTTCAGCATAGCAGGTGAGGCCGCCTGAGCGAGGCACTGGTCCTCCTCCCCAGTTGTATCACCGACCCAAAGTCTCACGCTCCAGGACACTGCCCTTGAGGCGGTAGAGGTGGGATCCCTCGCTGAGTCCGAGGGAAAACCGACCGTGGAGGATAAACAGATTAAGAAGAAGAAGAAAATAAAATAAAGGAAATAATTAGGTGATAAGACAACAGGGCTTGTAAAAATTGCTTTTCTTAATAATTCCTATTTTCAGCCGACTATAATGGAATAAAAATGTAGTTCTTTCTCCACAAAGTGGGGGGGGGGGGGATGTTGTGTTGGGCGACTGCCCCACCTCGGCCCCTCCCGCTAATCGCCGCTACTGGGTCATAGATCATGAGAGGTGGGGCTATCTTGAGACATCGCACGGGAATGTTCTGTGCTAGATCAGGTGGACGAAGATCATGATGCTACAGATTTCTTTCGATTTATTGGAATTCTTTAACTCTCATGTGTCCGGCTCCATGGCTAAATGGTTAGCGTGCTGGCCTTTGGTCACAGGAGTCCCGGTTCGATTCCCGGTGGGGTCTGGAATGTTAACCATAATTGGTTAATTTCGCTGACACGGGGGTTGGGTGTATGTGTCGTCTTCATTATCATTTCATCCTCATCACGACTCTCAGGTCGCCTACTGGCGTCAAATCCAAAGACCTGCGTCTGGTGAGCCGAACATGTCCTCGGACACTCCCGACACTAAAAGCTATACGCCATTTCATTTCATCTCTCATGTGGGTGGAGTGAAAGGATGCATTATCTGTAACCCCTGCACGTCTTAAGAGGCTACTAAGAGGGGATCAGGCAAAGAATCTGTGGTCGCTCTTTCATCTTTTACGCCCAAAAACATATCCGTGATTCTATGCTTTTGCGTGCTTTTTAAAATGAAAATATTCCCTTAGTGTTGATTAGCTCCCTACAGTAGAACCTTTACTTAAACTATCTATAATCTAGGCAGTGATTTTGTAATAAACACGATTAATGTTGTCTCTGTCGTTTGTAGGTTTATATCCAGTCAATAAAAGCATACATTCAGTAAAGAAGTTTTTTATAAACTGTTTGGCTGCGAAACTGTTCTTACTTCAGTGTTGTAGTCACGTTTTATCTCAGTGTTAAGGTCAGTGTAACGTCAAAATGACATAATTACACCTGATTTATCAATGAGCTAGGAGTGAAAGTAATTCCTTCCGCTACGATCTCTTCTATTGAAAATTAAAATAATAATACTACTGAAGATGTGCTCCGTAACAAACTGAATATTCATAGCTTATTATTGTGTAATTGACTTCTACGGGAGCTGTTATTTTATTTCATAGCTTGAGGCTTCTGGATAATGGAGATAGACCTAATATTAACTTCCCACACTCTCTTGTTTGTCTTGGGAAACAAGTTCTGGGCGATAAAATCTCATTATTAGACCGACACGATGACATGTAGTTTATTCATTTTACACTTTTATGATGTTACATTTCTGTGCTATCATAAATATTACCGAGATCGTAAAATTTTGTTTGGGCCATCAGTTCTTCATGAATTGGTGATCTCTTTCAGTATTTTGGAATAATTCATCATCATTTTTGGATCGTCGCAAAGGACGCTGTGAAGATCTGCATTAAACCATTAAAATATCATGTTTTGTCTTCAATCTGTCTGGGATCATGTCTGAGCAGAAATTGTCTGCAAAATTGAACTGCCCTGTAGTAGGGATACCATATCACCAACCTAAGAGGACACAGTCTACTGATGAAATAAATGCACTTTGATCACTTTTATCAACGTTACATTCATCACAGACCATTGCCCTATCACCTTTGTCATTAATGTTTTCTTTCCTGTGCCATTCGTACTTTTCTGAAGATGAAATCTTTTCTAAAAGTATTTTGTTCTCCAACAAATAGCGGTGAAACTGGATGCAACTGAAATATTTGAAGTCATACCGCAAACGCAGAGTACACCTTTCACAGTCTCAGTTCTCTCCTTGGTCCACTGTGAATTAAGCGATGAAAATAATCTCTCTGTGTTTGCATTATGACCTAGAATACAAAATAATAATTCGTATTTTTCAAAATAATACTTAATAAAACTTTCAAAACTCAATTTATACACAATTAATGCACAGACACAACTCTAAACAACGCTGAGCTAGAAAGAAAACGGAAACAAACAATAGTTGTCAACAAAAAGTGCTGCCTATTTAAACGTAACGGTTAAGTTGATAACTAAATACCGTGTGAAGTTTACATCATTTTTAAACCCCTGAAAAGAGCACATTTGTCAAGTTATTCAAAAATCCTACTGGACGCTTTTCGTGCTATTAAAAAGAGGACATGTCCGGGAAAAGAGAACATAAATGGCATTCATACCCTGTAGGTCTATGTGCGAGTGAATCTGGCCACGACTAACAGCCATTCTGTTATTTTGTGGGGCACGGTAACCTAGTACAGACTAACCATGTGGATGGACACATCATGTAGCATTTAACGCTGACATGTGTGTTTGGCGCATAAGGGTTTATTAAATGAAACTCATATTATTTACCAGCGGATTATTGTATAAAAATACAAAGAAGAGAGACTCCGCATTGTTCCCGAACATCTATACTGCTTACATTCATTGTAATCGCTCTTCCAGGAAAATAACTGCTCATTATTTTTTATTTATTTATATAGCGTATTTAGCACATGAAATAAAATGTTGAAAGTACAGGGTAATGAAGAAAAACTGTTAGAATTTATAGACGGATTGCGTAATCCACTGATGTGCCGATGGTGTGGCCAATAAAATGCTGTGGTTGTCTCTGTGGTACAATACGAATCCGAAGTGGCTTGGAAGTTCTTCAGATTTTGTTGTTGTTGTTGTTGTTGTTGTTGTTGTTACGATTTGCGTTACGTCGCACCGACACAGATAAGTCTTATGGCGACGATGGGATAGGAAAGGCCTAGGAGTGGGAAGGAAGCGGCCATGGCCTTAATTAAGGTACAGCCCCAGCATTTGCCTGGTGTGAAAACGGGAAACCACTGAAAACCATCTTCAGGGCTGCCGACAGTGTGGTTCGAACCCACTATCTCCCGGATGCAAGCTCGCAGCTGCTCGGCCCTAACCGCACGGCCAACTCGCCCGGTCTGGTATTTTCAGTTACGTGGTGCTGGCGAAGAATGTTACGCATACCTTGGAAAGCATTTCGCACCATGATTCCATTATAAACCATTTCAACTTCGGAGGTCGTGGACGAGTTCCCACCCGATGTTCGAACATTATCAAGAGTGTAACTGGGTTGATCTTCTTTGATACAGCACGTCTAGCCGAGGACCACAAGAGATGCAGACAGCTGAGTAATAGCTTCCTCGGAATTGAGGGAGAAGCTGCTCTATTAACCAATCGTATTTCTCAAACTGGAGACGTATTGACTGTATTGAAAGCAGAACACAATCTCTGCTCTCCGATAGATTAGGATGGAAATACAAGTTTTGATTGTGTTGGTGACCTTGGGAAGTAGAAAGGTAAACATTGGTGCGCTGTCGTCACTCCTCTTGTCTCTCACTGTCACTTTCTAACGTTCTTGGATGGTACAGCTCATCCCATGCTTCCAGCGAGATCCTACTCACTTTACCGTTATAGTCCACACCTGTAACATACTGCTTTAACCTTTTATCAAATACTTGAGGAAATATTTATTAAACAGCAAACTCGTTTCATAGAGTAGAAATACTAGCCTGCTGGTATGTCATACTCTGGCCCTTGACTTCTAGTTCAACTACGTTGACCTTCTGTAATAAAATTTGTTTTTATTCTGACCTCCGTTACTTTTATAATTTTCCACATGCTCAGTTATTATTATTATTGAGATATCTTTACGCACTAGTCGTACCATAGTGACTGCGTCAGGTTCAGTTCGAATGGTTGTTAGACATATGATTATTTCGCTTGACAAAGCGCTAGGGAATTCAATTATTTCTTTACATGTTAAGTTGCCAATATGACAACAAAGGACATTATGATTTATTTTCCTTTCAGATGCCTTTTAATTGAAGTTCATGTCTACTAAATCTCTCGGTACACCACGGCGTCAAAAACAACAAAAATCTTACTTCGTGACAAGTTTTGGCTTGTCTAGAGTGGTGATATTGTACCGGAAGGTTTAGTACACATGAACTTTATTGCCTCAAAAGTATTCCTAATGTCTGAAGACTTTACTTAAAGAATGTTGTTTGTTTGCCGGGCTGAGTGGCTCAGACGGTTGAGGCGCTGGCCTTCTGACCCCAGCTTGGCAGGTTCGATACTGGCTCAGTCCGGTGATATTTGAAGGTGTTCAAATATGTCAGCCTCGTGTCGATAGATTTACTGGCACGTAAAAGAACTCCTGTGGGACAAAATTCCGGCACCTCGGCGTCTCCGAAAACCGTAAGAGTAGTTAGTGGGACGTTAAGCAAATAGCGTTATTATTATTATTATTATTATTATTATTATTATTATTATTATTATTATTATTAAGAATGTTGTTCGTTGACGATCTTAGAAATGGAGAATTCATGTTCGAATTCAGAGCGCTACATCATTTCTAAGTCTTTCGCTTTACACAGACAAATAAGTCAGAATTGCACAACGTGTTATCAGGTGTTCCAGAGCCGCAGTCTTCCCTACAAATGAAAAAATCCACAGCCTCTTCCCAGTCATTTGACCCGGTTAGGAATGGAATGATTAAAACTCCCATCTAGCGGCGAGGATAGAAATTGTGCCGGTTGCCGAAGCCTGTCGCATTCCTCTGGGACAATGATTAACGACTGACAGATGAGATGAAAGGATACTGGAGAGTGTTGCTGGAATGAAGGATGACAAGGAAAATCGGCGGACCCAGAGAAAAACCTGTCCCCTCTCCGCTTTGTCCAGCAGAAATCTCACATGGAGTGACCGGGATTTGAAGCACGGAACCCAGCGATAGAGGCCGGCGCGCTGCCGCCTGATCCACGGAGGCTCAGTCTTCCCTACAAGCAATAAGAAATAAAAAATTCTTCCTTCTTTCTCATATTGTTATTATTAATATTATTATTTCGTGAAAGGCGTACAGTTCTTAATATGTCCTAGGCCTCGCAAACCTAATTAAGAAGAGAAGACTAAGTCCAAAGGAAGTGGGACAGGAAAGAGGATCCTCATACAAGTGGAAACAATGTCAAACTAAGTTGGGGCCCCGCTGTCGATAGTTTACCCTCATGCCACCTGTTACTATTCTTCTGCTGGTGGTTTAACGTTTCACTAACATATAGAATGTTTTCGTCGACGCAAGGATGGGAAAGAGCTAGGATTTAGAAGGAAGCTTCTTTTCTTTTTTTTTACAAGTTGCTTTACGTCGCACTGACACAGATAGGCCTTATGGCGATATGAGTAAAGGAGTGGAATCGAAGTTAAGGCTTTTTGCGGATGATGTTATTCTCTATAGAGTGATAAATAAGTTACAAGATTGTGAGCAACTGCAACGTGACCTCGAAAATATTGTGAGATTGACAGCAGGCAATGGTATGTTGATAAACGGGGCTAAAAGTCAGGTTGTGAGTTTTACAAATAGGAAAAGTCCTCTCAGTTTTAATTACTGCGTTGATGGGGTGAAAGTTCCTTTTGGGGATCATTGTAAGTATCTAGGTGTTAATATAAGGAAAGATCTTCACTGGGGTAATCACATAAATGGGATTGTAAATAAAGGGTACCGATCTCTGCACATGGTTATGAGGGTGTTTAGGGGTTGTAGTAAGGATGTAAAGGAGAGTGCATATAAGTCTCTGGTAAGACCCCAACTAGAGTATGGTTCCAGTGTATGGGACCCTCACCAGGATTACCTGATTCAAGAACTGGAAAAAATCCAAAGAAAAGCAGCTCGATTTGTTCTGGGTGATTTCCGACAAAAGAGTAGCGTTACAAAAATGTTGCAATGTTTGGGTTGGGAAGAATTGAGAGAAAGAAGAAGAGCTGCTCGACTAAGTGGTATGTTCCGAGCTGTCAGCGGAGAGATGGCGTGGAATGACATTAGTAGACGAATAGGTTTGAATGGCGTCTATAAAAGTAGGAAAGATCACAATATGAAGATAAAGTTGGAATTCAAGAGGACAAACTGGGGCAAATATTCATTTATAGGAAGGGGAGTTAGGGATTGGAATAACTTACCAAGGGAGATGTTCAATAAATTTCCAATTTCTTTGAAATCATTTCGGAAAGGGCTAGGAAAGCAACAGATAGGGAATCTGCCACCTGGGCGACTGCCCTAAATGCAGATCAGTATTGATTGATTGATTGATTGACGATGGGACAGGAAAGGGCTAGGAGTGGAAAGGAAGCGGCCGTGGCCTTAGGTAAGGCACGTCCCCAGAATTTTCCTGCTGTAAACATGGGAAACCACGGAAAACCATCCTCAACCCACCATCTCTCGAATACAAGCTCATACCTACGTGACCCTAACCGCACGGCCAACTCGCTCGGTCTGTTACAATTCATCACAGGGACTGGCTGCATAAGAAATAACATTACTAGCATCACTCATACGTCAGTCACTTTCATATCGTTAAAGCTAAGGATGAGACCGAGACAAAACTGAAAGTAACTAACTTGATCTAGCCCAGGGATGGCAAACCTTTACCGACTAGCGTGTCAGTTAAGGACTTGTTTGTTACATTTTGCTCTCTAGTGTGCCATCGATTAAAATAATTATGAAACCCCTTCGTTTGACTTCGTTAGGTATTAGATTGCATTACATATAGCTCCACTATCGGTAGCCCTGAAGGTGGTTTTTCGTGGTTTCCCATTTTCACACCAGGCAAATGCGTGTAAGAAAAACGTTACACGTAAATCCATTCGACTGAATGTTTCATGGTTTTATTTTGCAAGCATCACTGAAAATTACATTTTTAAAAACAGGTAAATTTTAGGAATAAGAAATATTTTTGCTGTAACGTTATAAATTTGTATAAATACGGCCAAAGAATGTAACATACTTCTTTAGTAAAGCGTAATGTTGAAATATTCTATGTTGCTACATTTTTGACCTATTTATTAATGTTAAAAACATTAAAATATGTTAGTATGTTGTCTGACGGGCCACAGAAGTTGTGTTCGCGTGTCACCTAGTGGCACGTGTGTCGTAGATTCGCCATCCCAGAATTCTAACCCGTATCAGGAGAGGCAGTGCACTCTGCACACTGCAACTCACTTGGGACTCACTTACAGTATAAAAGCATTAACTATCAGCGAATTACAATCGCTTTTGCATCCTCTGCTCCACTTCTCGGCTACAAATTACAACCACACCCATGGCAACTAAATTAAGGTTGACCATTTCCCCATTCTTTACAACTTAAACCATGACGAATATAAGAACAAGTGTGGGGACTCCTCGAGTTCAAGTGCGCCCCGCCAGGCAGCGTTGAAGTGGGCAAGCTCCACAATACCGACCAGCTGGTCTTAGAAATGATACCTGGGGAAACGTATTACTCCGTAACTGACAAGTATAAACAATGAGAGATTATAATTAAAATACCACGGCAGGGTACAATCGAAAATGATCATCACATGTTGCGAAAAGCGCAGGTTACTGGAGTGTACATATAAAGATATATACCACATAACTCCCAGCAAATGAATACAAACACCCATGAAACAACTTAGTTTGTCGGTTACTGTACTTTCGAAAGCTTGCGTGAAGATTTGGCGGATGTTCGCCGGATTTCCTTCGATCTGAAGAAAAATTGGCACTTCAGCTAATGATAAACAAGTCTGGGAATTATATCCAGAACATGTTGTAGACAACAGCCAGCTTCTGAAGGATCAACTGACATTTTTCTATCGAATCGATACAATCAAAAAAATATTTCGCTCCACATCGATTTTGAGTTCAGTTTTCCATTAATTATTGTCTCGCCCTGGAAAATAATGTCACATACACTTTTCGAAGGACGTGTTAAAACACTTCATTGTTGCTTGAACCATAGTCTTTTATTTCGGTGAGAACTGAAAATTTACTTTGATTATTCTCAAGTAGAGAATGGGCACGGGTCGAACACTTAATAAATTTAGAATTGTGATTAACAACGGACCCAGCAAAATGGTACACTAAACACTTCTCAATCGAAGAGTTTCGAACTGAGCTATCAGATTCAGGTACAGAGCTTTCCCAATCTTCGATATTTACTGTATCTTGAACCACAATTTTTTGCTTAGTGGAAGTTTCCACTGATAGTTTCACTGTCTTATTATGCATTTCCACATGCTGGGTTAACATATCTGATTAACATACGAGGTGAAGATCAGCTCCCGTTTAGATTCGCAGTTTCCTCCACCATTTAAATCCTGCTTTATAGGGACATAGACACATTGAAATACATGCAAATGAAGGAAATCTATTGTCGATGGATGATCATCTGGACTGAAAGAACGCATAATTCTGAACTGCCGTTCCAAGGGATCCTGGGGAGCTTTCCTGTTAACACAGACTTATAACCTATTTCCCAAAGCTATTCACTCTGTAGGGTTACCATCAGATATTCCAAGGGTCTGTTGGAGGCAAAAGTGTTATTGGCACATCTCACAGTTCGAAGAAAATTAACAAGAGTTGTATGAGAAGGTGAACCTCTACGAAGAGCCTGAGAAGGGGTAAATGAACCTAGTGCATAAGCAACAATATTTATATTACTGGTCAGTGTCCTCACTACCTTGTAATTCTGCCAGTTCCATTTCTCAATAAAATTTCATACCTTCAGCAACACTGTCACTAAAAGGTTGGAAGGCAAGCCTAGCATTCATTCTCTGGAACGATGATGAGTCTAAATGAGCAAATGTCAGCTTGGGACAGGGATCTTTTATAAAAATGGGAAATAATGATTTTGTCATTATAGTGAAGTTCTACTTTATCATAAAAGTGGTTTCTTATGCATTTTAATCATCATCATCATCATCATCATCATCTGTTTACCCTCCAGCTCCGGTTTTTCCCTCGGACTTAGCAAGGGATCCCACCTCTGCCGCCTCAAGGGCAGTGTCCTGGAGCTTCAGACTCTTGGTCGGGGGATACAACTGGGGAGTATGACCAGTACCTCGCCCAGGTGGCCTCACCTGCTATGCTGAACAGGGGCCTTGTGGAGGGATGGGAAGATTGGAAGGGATAGGCAAGGAAGAGGGAAGGAAGCGGCCGTGGCCTGGAGGAGAAGTGGGAAACCACGGAAAACCACTTCCAGGATGGCTGAGGTGGGAATCGAACCCACCTCTACTCAGTTGACCTCCCGAGGCTGAGTGGACCCCGTTCCAGCCCTCGTACCACTTTTCAAATTTCGTGGCAGAGCCGGGAATCGAACCCGGGCCTCCGGGGGTGGCAGCTAATCACGCTAACCACTACACCACAGAGGCGGACATGCATTTTAATACATGCACTAAGTCGGAGAAAGCCCAGATTTTTCTCTTAACATCTGTGGGATTAAGGATGTGAGATTTTACAGAACTTGTCTGACCACTGACTCCTTACGATGTCCAGCCATTTTTATTTGCCTGACTACCATCACACGTAAAGCTAACCACCCTCGCTCCAGCCTCTTCGAACTGCAAAATCATCTGTATTAGACTTGTTGCGAGAATGTTTCCTGGAGTAGCATTTCTGCTTGCATAAACAGCAACAGGTTGCACCCAAGTATGCATAAAAGGTACGAACATGAATATTAGTGCGTGATTTGGAAGTAAGTTCTTCTGGAGATCTGGTGTGTGTTCACCTAAATTTATGGGAAAAGCTATTGAACTGGATTTCTTCTCTTAGCTTAACTTCATAAAAAATAACACCATAACGTGAATTATCACTCTTTTCATTCTTAAGAAAATCTGAAATAGCATTTATGCTATGCGTATTAACTCCATAAGGGCACTTAAGCCCTTTAAAAAGTTTTCTCAAGTGACTTTCTGAGCGCAGAGGCAAGAGATTATATCACCGACAATGACGGAATCCTTTCGGTGACTTTCTCAACAATAAACTCTCTACAATGAATTCAGTGTTGTACCTCATTCCATTAGAAAATTTCACCTGGCATTTCTTAAGCAAGAGCCTCCGTGGCTCAGGCGGCAGCGTGCCGGCCTCTCATTGCTGGATTCCGTGATTCAGATCCCGGTCACTCCACGTGAGATTTGTGCTGGAAAAAATGGAGGCGGGTCATGTTTTTCTTCGGGTACTCCGGTTTTCCGTGTCATAATTCATTCTAGCAACACTCTCCAATACCATTTAATTCCATCTGTCATTCATTAATCATTGCCCCACAGGAGTGCGACAGGCTTCGGCAGCCGGCACGGTTCCTATCCTCGCCGCTAGATGGGGCTTCATTCATTCCATTCCTGACCCGGTCGAATGACTAGAAACAGGCTATGGATTATCATTTTCATTTCTTGATAACATCTGAATATATCTTCCGGACGTACAACCTTCCATGACGAATATGACGTACTTCCAAGGTTCTAAGTGGAATTACCGTACCGGAAATCTTCTGTGTGACCGCTTCCCAAAAAATAGAGAATTATTACGTTATGTTCAATTCTGTATATCTCAATGCATTTTATAGAATCGATGCGATATTTTAAAAATATAAGTAGTACTGAAATGTGTGTGTGCTATGTTTATTCAATTTAGCACGTTGTGAGGGATAGATGAAGTAACGCCTAACATCAGAAAGGAATTCTCAATTTTTCACTATGTATAATTTTAACTTTATGGTTATTGTTACTAATTATGTGGATATTATTTTATTTTGAAGTTGGATTCTTCTGCGTTCCCAACGTACAACACATTATTTCTGCATTTTTTTTTTCAATTTAAACACTGAAAGGCATAATGATGTATGTATGTGTGTAACAATAACCTTCTGTATTCTGCCGTGATTCTGTTCGTGACAAAATGCGCATACAATCGTTTTTCTGCAAAGAAGATACGATTAACTATACGGATACTGTTGCATTTGTGATCCATCTTACACCTGTTCATGATTGCAGAAGCGTGTCTGTCTTAATCGTATAATTTCGTCCTACGAGTTGCTCACTAAGAACCAGTTCTTCTCCAAATGCTTACGGAGTGTTGTCTCTCCAAAGTTAATTACGAACTAGTCCTATTTTAATGCCTTCCACCAGAGCACGTGTGTGTGTGTGTGTGACAGTAGTATGTTGCATCATAAAAGTTAGACTCTAGTCTTCCTCTCTTATTATGTACGTGTTATTTAACTTAAATGCTGGTGAAATCACACTATAATGGGAAGGAATTACCCAGTTATTCTGTGGGAGTGATTGATGGAGAACGCGTTCTCTCAAGGAACTAATTTATCATAGCTATATAATTAATTTCCTGTGCGCCTTGCATTTCATGGGTTAGAACTTCAGTCCGCCCACAACCTCCTGAAGAGCCACGAGCCAGTGTTTCGTCGTAGTGGGCGGGAGAATTGTTTAGGACTGAACAGCACATTTCCTCTGCTTCTACAAGAAGGCCATTGATTAGCGACCCGAAAGACTGGGGAAAAGCAGTAAAAGTCCGTATAAGTTCAATAATGCTGTCATCTGACCAAATCAGTATATTATCTTGTTATGTCCAATGGTAAACTACTTATTTGAGAACAGTGTGCAATTCCTTATATTCTGCTACTTTTGTACTATTACACAGGACGTAGCATGAAGAAGTTTGCTTGTCTCCCACACATCTCTGAACCTTGAATAATCACGCCCTTGTGGTTCGAATTCTGCGTAAAATTACCAGTTCAGTAGATTGTGATCACCAAGCTTATTTTTGTTTCCTGTGTTGATTAGGAGCATTTCCCTGACATTGTTAGACCAATGAAAAAATGGCCATTATTTACATTTGGGCCCATAAGAGTTGAAGTCTGACATGTGCGGCGAAAGCAGTAACTACGAAGTACGCTGCGTTGTCGTAGTTACCTCAATCTGCGGCATATCACACTTTCATACAGGCTGGACATTTAATCAACTATGCAATTCAACAAACTTTGACCCGTTCCTAAGCTCGTGCTAATAATCCCGGCATTTAAGACAGAACTCGTCATTGCCGATAAATAAGAGATTTCATATTCACTAAACTGACAATAACTTCAACAAATGCACATGTTAAATAGAGAATATAACTGTACAACTAGCCACTGATCAACTTACAAAAAATAAACTAACAACGAAAATAATATAATTAAAATAAAATAAAATAATATAAATAATTTTAAGATCTATAATCACATTAAGGCAGGTTTTTGAGAATTTCAGCATGGAGTTTTGCCTAATAGATCTGTTATTACAAATCTTGTAGGATTTACTCAGACACTGTATGATGTATTAGATAACAACGGAAGAACGGATGTTGTCTATACAGACTTCGAAAAAGCATTCGACAAGGTAGATCATAAAATTCTTGTCGAAAAAAATGCACCAGTTTGTGTTCTAGAAACCACTACTTCGAATGTTATGTACTTACCTGAAAGATCGACGTCAGTTTGTGTCTTTTAAAGGCGAAATCTCAGACAACTTCATTAGTTACTCCGGTGTTCCTCAAGGATGTAATTTGGGCCCCCTTCTATTTTTAATTTTGATTAACGACTTGCCGAATAATCTTCGTCATGCCAGTTGTTTGCTGTTTGACGATGTAAAACTAAAGTTATACATCACAAGAAGGATGAGGATGAGCTACAGCAGGACATTGATCGTGTTGTACAATGGTGCGATATGAATCATATGTCTGTTAATGTAAAAAAATGTAAATCAGTAACTTTTACCAGGAAAAAGAAAGGTACGATTGTGTCGTACTATATAAAAGATACCAAACTAGAAACAGTTTCGGCAATAAGAGACTTAGGAGTAATATTTGATGAAAAATGAACATTCAACGCCCATATTACAAAAATAACGAACGAGGCCAACCGTATGCTCGGGTTTATAATAAGGAGTTCTAAATTATTTACTCAGTCATCGATTGTTATTCAGTTATTTACTAGCCTTGTTAGGAGTAAATTAGAATATGCATCTGTAATTTGGGACCCGTGTTCTAACGAACAAATACATACTATTGTTCAAAACAAGTTTTTGCGGTATCTGTATTATAAAACAAATAAGACCTTTTGCCCTTTTGATACATCAACACGGTATTTAAGAAGTAACTTTAACCTCACGTCGTTGCGCAACAGAAGAATCATTATTTCTCTAAAAACGTTAAACAAAATCGTAATAAATAAATTTTCCATAGGACTGCTCAATTTTATCTCCTTTCATGTTCCACGAGCTGGAGCTCGCATGAACACAGTATTTCAAGTTCCAAGAACATCTCATCACTTGAACTCGCCATTTATTAAAATGCTACGATTTTACAACACATTTGCTGCAGGAATAGATTTATTTTCAGAATCACACACTGTCATTAAGTTCATTCACATTTAAAGGTCTGTGTTTCTAATTTATAAATTCAGACTCCTTTTCTATGTAATAGGTGCTCTTTAACTTATTTATTAATATAGTCATTTACTACTTTATTATATCCTTGTTTCAATTCCTGTATATTTATAGTGACGAATTACAGACTGTTCTCAATTCGTGTGGTGACTGGTTTAAGAAATGGAATCTTTCTCCCAATTTTAAGAAGTGCAATACAATCTCCTTTTCATTGCTAAAGCAAGGAATGAACACTGCATATACCATCCACGGAAATACATTGCAATCGGCTTCTCAGGTAAGAGGTGTTATAATAGACTGTAAACTAAAAAATCCCGTGCTATGCGTACTCTGGGCATTCTTTACAGGTTTACTGAAATTAATGATATTAACGCCTTAAAATTATACTTTGTCTCGTATGTTCTCCCCATTATTGACTTTTGTTCCCCTATTTGGTCCTCATCTGCTATCATAAACATATCTCAACTAAATAGTATTTTTAACTTTTTCACTTTCATTGTTAAGACTCGTAATCCTGTTTTTAAGAACAAAACTAAATCTGACATTATGAACTACCTGGGTATACTTGACCTGAGAAGCCGTTTACAGTTCTCTGATCTATGTCACCTGCACAAAATAATCAATGGCTACACGAAATGTAATTCTCTTCCAGCGTACTTCCCTATACACGTTCCTCCCCGCCCTACACGCAACCGGCGCACCCATCATGTGTCCCATCCACGCCTAACCTTACAACAACACACTATCTTCCACCGTCTCCCTACTCTTGGTAATTCACTACCCGATATTGACATATTCACACCTTTCGCATCCTTCAAACAAAAAATTTAAAAATTCCTTTGAAGTCCTCTCCAGGTTTTCACTTTCTTCCGTCCCTCCAACCCTTGACCTTTCTTCTTCCTAATTTCTGAAACCGTCACGTGCCAGTTACCGTTGTCATTGTTGTAACATTGTTACTGTTAAAATTGTTACTTATTGTTGCTACTTAATATTGTTGTTTATACCTTTGTTATCTTTTATACTTATTTAAACTTATTATTATTATTATTATTATTATTATTATTATTATTATTATTATTATTATTATTATTAGTGTAAAATGGCCCTCCATAGGCTGTATCTAATAATTAAATAAAAAATAAATAAAAAATAGTCATTGTTGTACTCTGGATTGTCATTTTCTCTGTATATGTGTTTTCCATTCATTCTTCTTCCTTGTCTTTATTATCTTCAGCATTATTATTATTATGTATTAAGAAGGTACCGTATTGGGCTTACTGCCTGTGTACTTTCAAAAAGACAAGTAAATAAATAAAAATATTCAGGAAACAAACACTTAAATTATTACATAAACGAGCAACAACTAACACAGCTAACACAGTACCACTCCGAATAATATCACAAAATCGACTGAGAAGAAAGCCAACCTACGTGGTGATAGCAACGTTAAATGTTATCGTTGCCATAGCAACAGACCATTTACGAGCAGCGTTAGCCGGTGGCGCTAAACGTCAGACTCAACTCTCGTGGGCCCAACTATAGACATTTTAAGCCTCTAACGGCAAAGTGCTGACTGCCACTAGCACCATACGCCTAGACGTGTCCAAAATGCATCGTACTTTATAGTATTTGAAGTGTGCGATTTTAATTTATAAGAACAAGATGAACCATGTTCTCAACAGATTTTGAACTTAAGTTCTTTCTGTTTGTGTATAATTAGTGTGCCTCACTTAAATGATTCATTAGTATTTTGCGCCCATTTTCATTACATTTGAATTTTCTTTTTATTTAGTGATTCTTCTCCCTTTTATAAGATTCGATGTTAGGCCCTTTTAAACAACAATCGTTATTGTGTTTTTACAAAATATGTAAAAAAATCAATTTAAGCCTGAAGTGTAATTATAACAAATTATACAAATTATAACAATAATGTATGAACTTGAAACATGTTTTCGAAATGTTTTAGTTTCTTGAAAATAATTCTAGACTTAAGTTACTTCGTTCATTCAAAAACCTCTTAGACGCCTGCGTAGGAAGTCTAGAAATTAGCCTTCTGCTGTGTTAGAGGAAGTCAGATGTACTGTGGGGGCGTGTAAGTATGGTAGTTGCATGTAAGCGGATATGTGTATCCTATATATGGGATCGGCTGCGCAAACCGCCTACTGCATTACCTGTCGTGGGTGGTCCAAACGTGTAGGTGTGAGTTTGATTACCGCAATCCTCATCGTCTGCACTTTCAGTAGAAGCTACGTCGTCAGTTGTTAATGGACTGCCATTAATCTGTGTAACATGAACTAAATTTTCGTGGCCTAAGAGATTGTTGAGCGTACTCGGTTCTGAGACGTCATAGTGAGCTTGGGTTCTGGCCAGACATGTTACTGCCACAGACTATCCGTGATTGGCTGAGAAGAATGTTCATTCATTCATGCACGAACACAATTCAGTCATGAATTCATTCATTCTGTTTACTAAAAATGAATGTAGTACAGTAACTCTATAAAGACTTGTGGCACGTAAGTAAAGACTATTTCAACTTAGGAAGGGTTGTCCTAGACCAAGGATGGCAAACCTGTTCTGACTAGCGTTTCAGGGTCTTGTGTATTATTTTTCACTCTACTGTGCCATCGATTCTTCTTCTTCTTCTTCTTGCCGGACTGAGTGGCTCAGACGGTTAAGGCGCTGGCCTTCTAACCCCAACTTGGCAGGTTCGAACCTGGCTCAGTCCGTTGGTATTTGAAGGTGCTCAAATACGACAGCCCCGTGTCGGTAGATTTACTGACACGTAAAAGAACTCCTGCGGGACTAAATTCCGGCACCTCGACGTCTCCGAAGGCCTTAAAAAGTAGTTAGTGGGACGTAAAGCAAATAACATTATTATTATTATTATTATTATTATTATTATTATTATTATTATTATTATTATTATTATTATTATTATTATTATTATTATTATTACTTCTTCTTTTCCTACCGCTTTTCCCACACCTGTGAGGTCGCGGCTGCCAACTGCATCGCGCATTTTTGACAATGTTAACCGTTCCGTATCCCCTTAAAATATGCTATGTCGTTACACTTTCGGTCTCTTTATTAATGTTAAAACATTAACATATTAGTATATTGCCTCTGACGGGCCACAGAAGTCATGCTCGCGTGTCACCTAGTGGCACGTGTGTCATAGGTTCGCCATCCCTGTCCTAGACTATGTAACACTGTTATCGTCAAGGAGAAAAATAAATAAATGAATTTTAAAAGGACTACAATTTAGACATTGGGCGGAAATAGTTCATAAGTTAAATGGTCGCTAACCTTCTATGAGGAGACTGCCCAAGAAGAAGAAGAAGAAGAAGAAGAAGCATTGTAAATAACCTTGTAAACTGATATCGCTCTACTCTAATACGGTGGGTAATTAAAAAAGTCCTTTTCGACAGGCGTTGTCCACTCATTGCAAAATATTAACTTCTGGTTCGAAGGAGAAGAACATGATGCATCATTATGGTAGTTAAAATCTCTTTCGACAACTGCCTAAATTATCCTCTCTCTTGTGTTCAACATGTATGCAATGTCCAGCTGATTAGTGAATGCAGTGGAGCCTGGTTGATCCAAGGCGCCATAGCGGCCAAAGAAATGAGCGGATGCCGTTGCGAGCCTGCATACATTAGAAGGCACAAAGAGAGCCGCCTCATTCTGCACGATGTCTCCTTAGCAGGGCGTAGCGGTCAAGGTACAGCATTGCACGTCACGGCACGCTAACCATATCAGGCTATTCGAGCGTGTAAACATACCAGGATCAAAATTCAATGCAAACATGGACAGTGATCTTAAATTGCCACACTGCCATCATAATTATATTCTTCTTCTTCTTCATCATCATCATCATCATCATCTTCATCTTCTTCTTCTTTTTCTTCTTATTCTTCTTATTCTTCTTATTCTTCTTCTTCTTCTTCTTCTTCTTCTTCTAGTTTTCACCTCGGAAGATAAATTTTATTTCGAGTTAACGAAAATTTGAGATATAGAAAATACCGTTTTTTAATATGTATAGCATATCATTGAATCATATCTAAGAGTTTATACTGAATAAATTATTTTTAACAGTATTTAATAATATACAAAGAAACTCTGTTTTACGGCATCACTTTAATTATAACCCTTAATATAGTAACTTTTTAGAAGACAGGATACAGTACATTCAGTATTTAAACAAACAGACCTCGGTTAAAACCTTGGGAAAAAATTCCTTAGTCTCTTCTGTTTGTTACGGTTAACCTTTGCTCCCTTCACGTTGACACTCCTCGTCAATACCACGCAGCCGAGATTCGTAAATGGAGCTTGTCATCCGCGACTTGGGGTGGGGGTGGGGGGTTGCTTTCGTACGTGACCGTAATTAATTCATACCCGAGAAACAGCGAGGCTTGGCTTCGCCGATTTTTCGATCACTAGAAGTTTTAGATTTCCGGTTCTCGTCACGTTAGCTCCCAGCATCACTGTAACCGTCATTATAGTCGAAGCTAAATGTATCCTCTATTTGCTGGGATATCCCCCTCACATACGAAGAGAACTGGCTCTAGTAAGAGAATGGCAGAAATGTCGCAGTAACCCTCAACTGCCCTTACATCAGGACTGCAACCCTCAGAAACCGAAGAGATTAAAGTCCAGAAACCCATCATGGAAGTTAGGCGAGAAGCTCCTGGAAACACATTTTGATGCTGATGAGATCTGGCACGAAGAATGGACCTCTTCAAATCCTGACCACCTGGGTTTAATCCACCATCCTTGTAGAGCTCCTCCTGGTTTCAACTTACCGAGAAGGGAATGGACATCTCTAAACAGAATCAGAACAAACCATGGAAGGTGTAAATTCTGGCACAAGTGGGGAAAATCTGAAGACCCATTCTGCGACTGTGATAATGTGCCTCCGACCATCCAGCACGTTGTTATGGACTGCCCAAAAAGAAGATTCAATGGATCCATTAAAGAACTACATAGTGCCTCTACAGAAGCAGTGGACTGGCTGAAAAGTCTGGACATTAAGTTTTGAATACTGACTTGTTAATCACATACTTATTTAAGAAATATGTATTTATATGTACTTATATCCTTGTTTTGCCATACGAAATAATAATAATAATCACTGTAACCCTCTCTTTACTTGTTAACTGTTCCTCTCAAACATCAAATGCCGTATTGCACAGTTAACTTTGCACAAAACTCGAGTTACAGAATATTTTTTTGCTTCAAGGGAGGAAAGTTTTGCTTCGAGAAATCGAGAAATTCGTGTAACCGAATTTCGAGTAATAGAGAAATAAATACACGTAAAGAATACGACAAGCGGCCGGGATATTGAAGTTACTTCGAGATACTGAAAATTCGAGTAATGGAGGTTCGAGATATCGATGTTCGACTGTAGTTTTGTTTCTGATCCTCTATAGTTTCAAATATCTTGGGCCACATAAGAAGTCGAAGTGTAGTCATTTATGAAGATTATTCAAAATTATGTGATCGGCCAATTATGTTGGCACATTTAAGGGTGCTTGTATGAGCGAAACCTGTATAAAGAACCCACCTTTAAGACATCGTTCACCGAATGAGCCTGCCGTTCGGTTAGAGGCGCGCAGCTGTGAGCTTGCATTCGGGAGATAGTGGGTTCGGACACTATTGTTGGTAGTCCTGAAAATGGTTTTCCATGGTTTCCTATTTTCACGCCAGACAAATAACGGGGCTGTACCTTAATTAAGGCGACGGCCGCTTCCTTCCCACTCCTAGCCCTTTCCCATCCCATCGTCGCCATAAAATCTATCTGTGTGAGTGCGATGTAAAGCAAATTGAGAAAAAAGACATTGTTCCAGCATTCCTGTATCATTTAAAATTTCTAGCAATTTCGAAGCACATTCAACATAATAATCTACAAAATGTATTAGGATGGTTAGACCTTTGCTCGACTGCATTTGCTCCCAGGTAGGCATTTCTGTTGTAGGCTGAGCGAGCCCCAAACTCCTGTGTTTCTCCAGAAATGGAAATTTTGTTTTGTGAATTTCTCGAATTTCATACGAAAAATCGAACCCATATCGTTCTCGATGAACACACCGCGCCATTACAGCCTCGACTAGTGGCTTTCTGTGTTGCATACTACTATTATGCTATTGCTGGAGGTGTACACGCAAACTATCAAGCATCGTCCCCTAATCATTTTTTTTTTTTTGCTATTTTGCTTTACGTCGCACCGACACAGATATGTCTTATGGCGACGATGGGACAGGAAAGGCCTGGGAATGGGAAGGAAGCGGCCGTGGCCTTGATTAAGGTACAGCCCCAGAATTTGCCTGGTGTGAAAATGGCAAACCACGGAAAACCATTTTCAGGGCTGCCGACAGTGGGATTCGAACCCACTATCTCCCGGATGCAAGCTCACAGCTGCGCGGCCCTAACCGCACGACCAACTTGCCCGGTCGTCCCCTAATCAAAACATCGCACATGCCTAATGTGATCGGGCTTGAACTCACGTCTTTAAGGTGTGTGACGTGGATGGGGTGGGGGCACACAAGTGGTTAATAAATGGTGGGACCGCCGACCGTTAGATCCTATGTCCCATGCCGACTGGTTGGTATGATTGGATATTTAGGCCTTTTGATAGCTGGCAGCATTGTTGCGACATGTTGGCCCTTATTTACAGTATTTCAGAAAGGGTAGGTGTATTGTGAGAAGGTGGAGTAATTGAAATTTGGTGGTGGCAAATTATAGGGTTTAACATGTACCGGCGGGAATTTTGGGAAGTTGAGACTGTTAATAAATAGAAAAAGGCACCTACCGTCTGTACTGGTACACATTGAGTGTTATGAGGAATTTATTGTGGTGTTGACATTTGCATGGAATATTTCTAGGATGGGGGAGGTGGGGAGGCTGTCTTGAAAGTGGTAGTCCCATTTTTGATCGAATGTCCCATCGGCCCTAAAACGTCTGGCGGGACATCCAAATGTCTCGCTTTTGAGAAATCGTCCGGTTTTGTCCTAATTTGTCATAGATGACATGAGAAAATAAATATATGTTTTTTCCTCATAAGACTTGGCGCAATGAGAAATAGTGAAGGTCCGTGACACAAGATACATCATTGTGTGATTCTGATTGTCTGATACGACTGTATATATCAATAATAATAATAATAATAATAATAAAATCTGATTGTCGTGCTAAGAAAAACGTTAATAATAAGTTAATTAACATACTGAGATATCTGATACAAATGATATTTTCCCCCTGATGGTTCTTGGCCAACGAGTACCACCTTTCGAAACAAATTTGGGTGGGGTGGGGTGGGGTGGGGTGGGGTGGAGTGAAAAATGTGCCCCGCTCTTTGGTTAAAAGAAAAATGGCCACATTAGACATGGCCTGCCCTTCTGATAAGAAAGGAATGTGCACAACTAGAGTGCGCACACAGGTGGAATGGAACATGGAAGAGAACAGAAGGTGGCGAGCTTGCCAAGCAGGTACCGGGCAAGTTGTATAATTATGTGAGAAATGCTGATCAGCATACTAACGTTCGCACAGCCAACCACGAGAGTCGCCCAACATTCTCACTGCTTGCATTCTAGTGAATTCACGTTTGTGCCTTTTGAGCAATCAGCTCGCAATCAGGTTGGTTTCTTAATGTTGTTCAGTCTTGGTTATTATGCGGTTCCAGAAATATCAAAGAGAGTGTTGTAAAGGGACTTAAAAATCAAGAAATATAAACAGGTGGTGGTTGCTGCTATTGTTATAGGTAGCAAAATACTTCGCTCAAACCCTCTGGACATTAACTGAATGGAAATTAGGTCTTAAAATACGATGGCATCGGATAAAGGAAGTAAAATGTAGGAAAACGAAGATTTTTTGTTATAAGTTGCTTTAAGTCGCACCGACACAGACAGGTCTTATGGGACAGGGAAGAGCTAGGTGTGGGAGGGAAGCGGCCGTGGCCTTAATTAAGGTACAGCCCCAGCATTTTCTTGGTGCGAAAATGGGAAACCGTAATCGGGAGATAGTGGGTTCGAGCTCCACTGCCGGCAGCCCTGAAGATGGTGTTCCGTGCTTTCCCATTTTCAAACCAGGCAAATTCCGGGGCTGTACCTTAATTAAGGCCACGGCCGCTTCCTTCCACTTCCTAGACCTCTCCTGTCCCATCGTCGCCATAAGACCTATCTGTGTCGTTGCGACGTAAAGAAAAAAAAACGGGAAACTACGGGAAAACCATCTTCAGCGCTGCCGACAGTGGTTCATAAAGGGCAAGGGCGTATCATTTCATAGGTATGTTTTTTTGAAATTCATTTTCGTGCGAATAATAATAATAATAATAATAATAATAATAATAATAATAATAATAATAATAATAATAATAATAATAATAATTTGTGCGACACTTGCGCTGACTTCGCGGTTTCTTTCCCTGTCGGCGTGAATGAGATTCTTTAGACTTGACCATGAAGACTGAAATTAATGCTTTAGGAAATATAAGGGAAGTCATTTTTGTTTCACTGAATGGCCATGTCTTTGAAAGCGAATATCCAGAAAATTGAGTGGAAGAGTATACGAATATAGGCCTACGTATACATCGTGTTGGCAGATCATACATGCATGATCCCAGTGTTAGAAGTAGGTTAACCAAACAATTTTGTTTCGTAACCAATAGGTTAATACACTGTTACTCTTCATTATAATCAGAAAGTAATATTGATATATCAGCATATTTCTTACAGCGCTGATTATGTTGACGGGTATAATTGGCTCCTCCTGGCCATGATTATTGAGTGTTTAGAGGTTAACCTGTTTTTCTTTCTTGTAATGTCACTGACGTGCATGATACCGAACGAGTGGTTGCGGGTTTTAGGTCGCGTAGCTGTGAACTTGCATTCGGGAGATAATGGGTTCGAACTCCATTGTCGGTAGCACTGAGGATGCTTTTCCGTGGTTTCCCATTTTTACACCCGGCAAATGCTAGGGCTATACCTTAATTAAGGCCACGACCGCTTCCTTCCCACTCCTAGCCCTTTCCTGTCACGTCGTCTTCAGAAAACCTATCTGTGTCGGTGCGACGTAAGGCAAATTGTAAACAAACAAAATATTCATGTAAACATTTTTTCAGTTCTCTTCAATCGTATCATTTACCACTCTCACTTTCCATTAAAGGAAGTCATTTTACAATTTTAAAAGACATCAAGAGAATAAATAGCTCGTGCTACCTGGCAGAGAACTGCTCGAGACCGTTCTACCTGGAGAGTTGTGCTAAAGACTTACCTGAGTTCAGGACTTAAAGAGGTCACATCATATAATGATAGAATTGGATGATGATGATGATGATGATGATGATGATGATGATGATGATAATGTTATGGCTTTACGGTTTTCGGAGACGCCGAGGTCCCACGAGAGTTCCTTTACTTACGGGCAAATTTCCGACACGAGGCTGATATTTGAGCACCAAATATCACCGGACTGAGCTAGGATCGAACCTGCCAACTTGGGCTCAGAAAGCCAGCGCCTTAACCGGCGATGACAATATTTTTTTTACTTTGCTTCAAAATCTCGCCAACGCTTTTAAGGCCTAAAAACTCGCTCATTCACTTCGTACGAGAGAGAATGTTTTCGGTCGTTGAGCGGAATTATGTCGATGTCCTGTCCATTTATTATATTTACACAAAAGATAGCGAAATATACGTATCCCCATTCTAAAAGTATGTTGTTATAGGCCTGAAACTTAAAATGAACAGTAAATTGATTTTGCTTACTTAACTGCAATTGAATACCGTCCTCTCTTATCAAGCATTTGTCCCGTATTTCTTCTTTTTGGGCTTTCTTTCTACTGGAGAGAAACGTCGCAAGTATACTGTAGTCTCTGAGAATGTTTACATGTAAGAAATTTAAACCATATCAATATCCACACAGTTTTAAAAGTCCCCTATTTACATTGAGCACAGCGGAGCGAGCTTTTTGCCAAACAGCTGAGATTTGAACATGCTCCTCGGGCTACAGTGGTTCACAGACGGTGGCGCTGCTGCTACCTCTAGTATATTATTTACTAACTCTATGGTAAATCTTAGGTAAAGGCGGTAAAGGCGTGCTCGGTTCGCCCGGAAGGACGTGGGTTCGAATCCCCGTCAGGAAGTCGTAAAATTTAAGAAACGAGATTTCCACTTCCGGAGGTGCAAATGGCCCTGAGGTTCATTCAGCCTCCACCAAAAATGAGTACCAGGTTAATTCCTGGGGGCAAAGGCGGCCGGGCGTGGAGCTAACCACTCTACCCCATCACGTGCCGAGGTTACGGATAGTGGAAGCCTTTACCTTCCACCCCTCCAAGGGCCTGTACGGAGATGACTTTACTTTGCTTTTATGGTAAATCTTACCGACACGAGGCTGACGTATTTGAGCACGTTCACTACCACCGGACTGAGCCGGGAACGAACCCGCCAACTTGAGCTTAGAAGGCCAGCGTTCTATACTCGTACTTCGGGGGTATGAAGTTAAAACAATTGGATTTTGAGTGTACGCCAACTAAAAAGTTTGAATACCACTGCTCTAGATCACGCCGTTGAACTAGTAAATTAAATGCCACGCTCGTATTAATACGAAATGAGCTTCATGTTATTACTTAACCTACTACATCCAAAGGAATCCCAAAATAGATTTCCACCCTAGTTAATCAGTATTTTTACACCAGCTTATTGGTACCTGAGTTTCTTTGTTCAGTGATCACGTGTTCATTACAAGGTAACCGCCGATGGACACGATACAAAAATGCATTAGTTCACATATGGAAAAATAACGCAATTGGCTGCCTAATAAAGAAAACAATGCAATTCTCGTTACCATTAAATTCCAGGTGTTGCTAACAAGGGTGGAGTAATGCACCTGCATGTGTGTTGTAAGAGAAGGTGACTGTACCGTGAGCATGATACAAGACCTTGAAGAACGCATCATGTCTGTCTACTCTTGAGAAACTGCCTCCTACCTGACTTCACGTTATTCGCCGCGATCATTTATCGGTTTTTGTAGCCTATGAGCGACGTCCAGCGCATGCATTGCTTCACCAAATAGAACATGCCCTTCAAGAGAATTCTTCATTGTAGATGCTGACTCTTTGGTGTCTCACATTGTTTATCTTCAAACTCTTCGAGTATGTCAAAACGTACTGTGTATAATTTCAAATCTTCATGTCTTCCTTCCAAGTTTCCTTTTCAATTTGCATACCGTGTCTGATAATTTTCGTAAGAAGTTTTATACATTATTCTCTATATAATAATTGTGCGACATATGAAATCGATGGCTTTCTTTTAAAACTTCGTACGTCCCAATGCTCTTCCTATCCATTATATTCCTTAAGAGTGATCACGCCTCCTAGCCACATATTTATATACAGTCCATCAGAAAAATTTTCGTTGTGTACATTTTCCTTTGCTAATATGTAAATGAAAATGGACCTTAGCATACCTTATTGTAGGGATGTTGTTTGTATGATGAATTTACGCACTCCACTTCATGGCGAATATTTGGTATTCCAGCATCTGTTAATACTGATACATTCGGGCACGCAGCAATAGCACACAGGGCTATTAATTTCAATGTTTCAAACCCAGAAATGGAAGCGGCAGTAGCTCCTGTAATTTATTGCTTCGTATCGTTGCATTTACCTTTTGGCGAAAATCAGAGAAAAATGGAGTTTCCACTGGAGTCTGTCTGGTTTATGACTGTGATGATGTGGAAGTTTCTCAGGTATGGGTGGTGCCCAGAATGCATCTGGATGTTATGAAAGTTGCTTCTCACATGCTCTGGTCCAGTGAGGAAAGTAATGGCACACTACCTCACTCATCGTGCCTCATTATGATTTTGCCGTCAGTTTTTGCGGTTTCCTTGCAACCACATGACTTTGGTGGTGCTATTTGAGGATCCGACCAGCCTTCGGGCTAGAAACTTAAGACACTATTAGATTAGCTAGGTTGCCCGGGACTCATAACCAAGTAGCATCCCTAGAATTGTCGTTTCATGTCATAAGTCTCTTGTAGGATCGCTGCGAGATTCGAATCCTTGGGGCAGTGCTATTCCCCGTGTTGTGATTTTCTTTCGTCTGATTTATGGAGGACTTACTTCCCGCTAACGCAGGAATAACGGCGAATTCTTAAACTTGTAAATAAGGAAACTACAAGATGCGCAAAGGCGTTTTCCTGGCCTGGTCAGAACCCACTGAGACGTGGGTTCGATTTCGATTCCCCGCCAGGAAGTCGACAAATAATGTAGGGACATAGAGTTAACTACTCTATACCACAAAGCGCTGAGGTTACGAATAGTGGAAGCCTTTACCTTCCACTCCTTCAGGGGCCTTCCGAGGCCTGTACGGAGATCGCTTTCCTTTACGAGATATGGAGCCATGTTAACAGAATTTGAGTTGTCTTTCTACTTGTTGTAGACACGTAAATTACCGGGCGAGTTGGCCGTGCGGTTAGGAGCGCGTGGCTGTGATCTTGCATCCGGGAGACAGTTGGTTCAAATCCCACTGTCGGCAGCCCTGAAGATGGATTTCTGTGGTTTCCCATTTTCACACCAGGCAAATGCTGGGGCTGTACCTTAATTAAGGCGACGGCCGCTTCCTTCCAACTCGTATGCCTTTCCTATCCCATCGTCGCCATAAGACCTATCTGTGTCGGTGCGACGTAAAGCCACTAGCAAAGACACGTAGATCAGTTCCACTTAGAGATCCGATCAAGTCTCGTTGTCTGTAACTATGGTTTGCTTAATGTGGCGATAGTTTCATATTGTCAATGAGATCGCTAACGTCTCTCTGGCGCTTGAATAACATGTTTATGGAAGGAGCAGCGCTGACTGTCGTCAAGCAAGGTGAGCTCATGCGACTGCCCCTCCCAAGAACCACATTTCTCCAATTATTTATTCTCCATTGTCCTAAAATTGCACACTTCTACTGCTTCCAGGAAGCCTGAGACGAGAAAAGTGCATGCCGACGTCTAGGCGCCTAGTGGCCTCAATCCGTAAGACTGTCACTGCTAAACGCATGGTATCGGCGAGATGCAGATCGTCTAATGACTGGACACGGCCGACAGGCGCCGTTCTTCCTGTTCTTCATTGTGATTCAACACATATGGTCATTACTCTTCTCTCTTTATATAAGGCGGTACCGGCTACAACCAACGGCTTGATCCCTGTTGGTTTAATTATAAATTGGTTATGAGACCATTGTTTTGTCCCAGCTATAACTGGGTTTAGTTCGTCACTAAAAGTTCCCTGGGGTAGCACAACTCGTTAGGTCTGTGTGGTAACTACTCGAGTAGCCAGAATTTCTTTTCGGAGGGGATCCAAAATAAAGTATTATTGGTTGGCGTGTTTCTAGTTTTCCAAGATATGAGCTGTTCGACCTTCGCAGTAAATAAGAGCACCAAATTGGAAATTGAAATTTATTATTCCTAACTATTGTATGTAAAAATTACACATACGAGCATGGTAAATACTTATGTATATCTTTTCGAATTCCAACATTTAAATCTGCTTCAAACATGTATGACTGATAGTTTATTTGGAACATTTTCCATAAAAGAGCAATAAAACAATAAGTCAAACCTTCGCACTGCTTGGTCGGCAAATGTTTTAAGTCAAAATATCTCGTCCTAAGCAAAACAGAAGTGTTTTTTAAACTTGGTCGCCAGGGAGTGTAGTCATTATATAAAATTTTGAGGGAAAAAACAAAGCTTCAAATTTCTTATAGTTTAACTTTTAAGGAAACATGTCCATTGATGAGATTTAAAATACACTAATATAAAGTAAATAATGAAGATCGTGTTTTGAATAATTTCCATCAACACTTTCAGTAATTGTTTACAGTAATTTGTACAGTAAATCTAAGACTTATTCTTGGAAATAAAATACAAAAGTATACAGTGAAAACATAATAAACATTAGTGTAGTAGTAAGATTTATTAAAAAATAAATCATCCGTGCTCCAATTTTCTGGTGTACTCGACTTGCTGACCAAGCAGCCCATACGTTAGTATTATATATATACACAATGAAGACAGTTATGAAAACAGTGTCCTATATGCTCTGCTACTGTTGGCAGTTACAACTACCTCATAGTGGATAATCGTAAGAGAAAGTCCAGTTAAATGTTTATTGCCCATTTTATTCCACACAAACCTCTTCATTGAAGAGATCTTTTCACTTCAACAGTTCAGAATTCAGGGTTGAATACTTACAGTATGTAATTTTAATAATGAAATAATTTTTCTGAAAAGTTCATCGTAAGGAGATTACGATTTCAAATATATATGCAAATGTATAATTTGCAGAGAATCTCATATGATCTGTAATAAGACTTTCTCTATGTCGTAAAAAGGAATTTTTAAATTTTGAAGAATAGTCACTGTGTTCCTCGGCAGGGTACCTCTGGATCCAAAGCGTCTGACAACCAATTGACCAAGAGGAATATTATATTTGGCTGATAGATATGGCAGGCATTGTGTATAAATAGTTTTTTCCTCCTCCGGACAACATCCTCAGTTTGTTGCAGGTCCCTCTCGAAGTGAATCGTAGGATCTAATACCATCGCTTTATTCTCTTTCTTATTGATGGCTATGATGTCCCTCTTCTCGCTGAGTCGTTGGTAGAGACGCAGTGAACTATTTCGTGCACCTCCCATCGACGCTGCCTCAGGCCTTGAGAAATTGTCTTTCCTTTTTGTTTTATTAAATAAATTAGCAAAATCTAGTTTTACCATTTGTAGTGAAATTAGCACATAGGCCTAATTATTACTTATAAAATATGTTGTTTATGTTTATTATCGTCGTCTGTTAGAATCTTCATGCTTATCACTTCTACTAATATAACTTAGACCAGTATTTCGTTTAGTATTGGCCATTTCTGTGGCATATCCTTCAGGTCTTCTCACACATTTACTTCTGTTAGTTGTTGGGGTGTCTCCTGTGTAGCCTGACTATCAACTCATAAAGTAATAACACAGAACTGATGACTTGCTTCACTTGAAATCACAAGTTTGGAGGAAAATGATTTCGTGATAAAAGTTTTGAACTCTCCTGTAAAGAGATTTATGTACTGCAGTCTTGCTTCACTTGTCAAATGGATAGATTGCGGGGTGAAGAACACTATGCTGCTAATTCGTAAGTCAATTTGATAATTTTATGATGTACTCCACTTGCTGTCCAAGCAGCCCATACTTAGTGTTAGATATACAGCAGTGAATTTTAAATAACAGTTATGAAAACTGAGTCCTATCGACTGTGCTACTACTGGCAGTTAAAACTATCTAATAGTGGATAATCGTAAGAGAAAGTCCAAATAGATGTCCATTGCCCATGTTATTCCACATATCCACTTCATTGAAGAGAATTATCTTTTTCACATCAGCAATTCAAAATTCAGGGTTGAAACTACGCAAAGTAAATAATCACAAAGTCAAAACTGTTAATTAACTATTAATTTTTCAGAACTGTTTGAGGAAAGTAAAGTTCATGCCTTTAAACTTTCGGGTGAAATTTCGGATGGAATACAGGTCTAGAAGCCATGCAGCCTCTCTTTGACCACGTGACTGATGGTAACCATGAATTTCCACCTTAGCCCTTCTTCTTCTAGATTGTGCCAGTCTCCTCCCATTCATCTTTCCCGACCAACATATATTACTTTTAAAGTAATTGATTTTGTTCATAATATAAATTTCATTTATTTTCCTTTTGTTTTCAGGTGAGTGTCTGCGCTGCGTTACCCTGATGAAAGAAGTTTATCTCTGAAATCTGTAAGTTACTCGGAATTATATTTTGAGAGAACTGAATTGTTGGAACACGGTTCCTGAAAAGATTGCGGTAGAAAACTCCATTCGAAATTTTTTAAATGAATGAAAATGATAAGAGATACCGCTTTGAAAGTTAAGCAGTACCTGTAACGTATATTCTGATAAGATTGATAAGATTATTAATTTGTAAATATGTTTATTTTAGTAGGTTGTGATATATACAGGTCATTTAAGAGCCTTGGCCCTCCAAGAAGTCTGCCACGTTTCCCGAGAGCTCGTAGATACTGAGGTATCACGTGATCAGCGTAATGTAATTCTCAACCTATTGCTTGACGTTCGCGACCTGGTCTGCTGCCTTTCATGGTGGAAGGCTCCCCAGATGGGCTTGAGAAGCTGAATGAAACCCGTTTCAGTCCTCTGTCCACATTAGAGTCCTTGGACAACTCGGAAATCATATTCATTGCGATCCACAATGTCAATAATAATAATAATAATAATAATAATAATAATAATAATAATAATAATAATAATAATAATAATAATAATAATTGGTTTTACGTCCCATTAACAAACAATTTTTACTGTTGCTCTGAGGATCTAGAAATTTACAGACACGGGGATGGACTATGTGCACACCTTCAGATACCACCAGACTGAATTACGTTCCAACACGCCATCTTTAGGTTAGAAAGCCGTCACTCTGTCGTTTGAGTAACTCAGCCTGGCATCCAGCCAGCATTTGATATCATAATTATTGTTTACAGAAATGAACATATTTTATGAGATTTTGTGTTAGGAGTACAAATTCACAGATTATTTCTTACAAATCCCCCTTAATATGTGTTGTAATATGAGAAGTAGTGCATGTTACATGAAAATAACTAAATTTGAACCATATCGAACGCACTGCACTTAAAATAAGATAACAACGGCGTAGACAAGCTTATTATTTGAGTTGTCCGTAAAATGTTCAGCCCGTTTCAGCGTCACGCACTTTTTTAAACGCGTGATACCTACACCTAAGGAAGGTTTTCTTTCCACTCCCCGGAGGGGAGGGAAGGGCCACCTAAAATGTAAGGGCTTCCCTCTGCTGGCCAGGAGATTCAGTGGGTTTGGAGGTTTGATATGGTGAAGGAGATGTAGGAGGTATTTTGACCTCTTGGCTACATTGTTGCTTTGTTGACAGTTAGAATGTTCTTGTACAATTGAGTTTGGTCTATTACATACAATCGATATATGCATTGGTGTTCAATTATGGATGATGATGATACAGTGATTATGTCATTTCCACATTTTACCATTACATTTTACAATTTTCGTGTACAGTATTTGTTATAGGGTTTACGATTGGATTGTTATTATACAATGAGTTGTCCATTACTTACATTTGATAATATACATTGGAGTGGAGTTATGGGTGCTAATACAGAGATGTTTACATTGAGCCTTCGGCATTTTACATTTACAGTTTATATCTTCCTTGCATTTATTTTCATTTTACAATCTATCGTCTGGTCCGTGTCATTTGTCTCTTACTGCGTGATTTTTTGTACATAAATTGAATACTATTTACATGTAATTGAGATCATTCGATGAGATACTATGATAATATATACAATGGTACTACTGGTCTGCACAACATAAGTTTGCATAAACTTTCATCCCCAAAATGAGATTTATCGCGCATCATTTGTGCCCAGCCACTGCAATCTGCTTCTCTTGATGTCTGTTGACAATATTTGGTTATCCATGTTATGATTGGCATTCTGTACACGTATAATTTTCCGTTCTTATTAACGGTACCGTGGTATTTACATCTTTGGTTAGGGTGCATGTCTCCGTCCGTGCATGATGGCTGATCGAATTGCTTCGTAGATTCGGTTTTGTTGACCGCAAAATAAACAATGCAATACATAACTTTTCAGCAAAAAGCTGTTTTCCTAGCACGTTTACTGGAAGAAGAAACGAGTACGTTTTTGATATTTCGAAAAACAATCAAACAAGTACATCTTCGTACAGACCATGAAGGTCCTTTCACAGGAAGGGAAAAGTAAAGGCTTTCACTATTCGTAACCTTGGCATTAGTGGGGTGAGTGTTAACTCGATACCCGGCCATCTGGTAATCTTGGTGCCACGTACCTCTTCATAATTGGAAATCTAGTTTCTAAATTTTTCGACTTCATGACGAGGAATTGATCCCACGTCCTTCCGGATGATTCGAGCAACCCCTTGATATTTGGACTGAATTTTAGTATAGTAAATATGAGGCTCCAGGACACTGTCCTTGAGGCGGTAGAGGTGGGATCCCTCGCTAAGTCCGAGGGAAAAACCGAACCTGGAGGGTAAACAGATGATGATGATGATGATGATGATGATGATGAAATATGAGACTTTTGTTTTTCGATTGTAGAAAAGAAACAAAGTTCTATTACTGCCTTGGAAATCAATACTATCAAAGGAAGTATTTAACATGAAGGAACTTTTGAGGCATTAACTTTCAAGTTTGTTGTAGAATGCTGGTTTCATCAAAAGCTGTGATACTTCAGCTGTATGAAAGTCTTCTCCACGTTCTGTTTCTGCTTCATTCTTCAACATTTCGTGACTTACTTGAGTTCAGTCGATGAGTCAGGAAACTTGCCTGCACGTGTGCCAGTTAGTGGTTTAACATGGCGCCATACAATGACTTATTTAACGTTCATATAAATGTTCCGGCACATTTGGTCTCGCTTTGATGATAATAGTCGGTATACAATAATCACATGTTTAGTTTTTTAAGTTAAAAAACAATATTTTTAATTTGTTCACGTATCACTTTCAGCTCCTTGTCTTGATTTGATTCTTAAGATGCTACATCCTACTCCTACACCCTTAACGTATTCATTATTTCCAAGGCCGATTTTATGAATTAATGAAGAGCAGCAATTAGATATAACAATGTTGCTGTTCATTGCAATGCTCGAGGAGTTAGTCCAGGTTCGATTCCCTACTCTGCTACGAATTAAATCCTGGTTTCAAGGGCTAAAACCCAGGTTCACGTAACGTAGTTTGCAAAAGAAGTGGATTAAAATCTTGCTCCTGGCCTTTCCAGTAGATGTTTTCGATGATTCATCCTATTAAAATATAACAGTGAACAATGAAAATCTGGAGGATTTCTTAGGAATTCTGTCTTGGGCTAGGTGTGTGCTAAAGGAAGGAGGATAGTCCGTATGTTAGTGAATCGTTCCATCGCAGTATTTACCTGGGACTGAAGACCTGTTGCATAGCGCCATAAGCTTTATGACCACTGTTCTTTCTGAGTTAAAGGCTGCGAGATCGAATTCTAACAGAGTACGAGACATGTGTCTGTAACTTAAAGTACCTGAGTATATAACACTATGCAAAAAATATTTACAAAATTCATAGTTTAATGTCGAAATTCTGTATAACTTATAGACCACTGCATCAGATGCATGAACAAAATCTTAAGTTTTTTCATGGTAAGCCCTCAGTGGACACATGGCCATTATGTGATTTATGGACTGTCTCTCATCTCCATAATCACAGTGGATAATGAGTCAGCACTTACACCATGACTTGTACGAATTATGTTCAACTTCGATCAAATCCCTCTGGGCAGGTCAAACCCGGGTACCTTCTTGGAGATACAGTAGATGGCATGCTGCGGAATTTTGAAAAAAGCAAAAACCAAACGAATATCGCCCGATCAAATGACCACTATTCTCAGCTACCAGCTAGCTGGTAAGCTGTGCTGGGCCGTGCGTTGATGAAGCCTGCTATAATGTGTCACCATATAGTTCTGATATCAATTATGCATAAACAGTACAACTCGGTTACATTTTCTTTTTGAGAAGTTGAAGAAAATATTGTGTTTCTCAGATTGGGTGGTCTTCCGGTAAATCTGCCGTCGTCAAGATACTCTTGATTTCAGTAAAAATATATACAATCTTACACGATAATACTCAGAAATGTTATCTTTTTTTTACGTTTCACAGCTGCGGGTCTGGGGGTTGGAGCAACGATAATGGTTGTGCTCCCAACCACTGAACCTGTTAGCATCAGTGCCTCTATTATTATGATGGGCGTTACCTAGGAAACCATCCGTCTGCCCACAACTTCCCAGCACCCTAGACCCGTCTTAGAATGATCCTTTTAACACCTCCGGCTTGGCTAATAACAATAATCGTGGTGTTCCCATGTAATCTTACACCTCAGAAAGTAAGGAGGAAACAATCATAGTTTATGACGTCGTCTAGATATAAACGTTATATTATTATACCGTACGTTATGGCAAAAAAAAGATAATGTTTGAAGAAGAAATCCTCCACCTGTGCAGTATGAAATGTAGGTTTATTTAGTTCTTTTCCTCATCACCATTTTTTTTGTCTTCTCGGTTCTGATTTTGTTGTTACATTTTTTAGAGTTTCATAACTGCGAGCCATGTGTGGCAATCATACGGTCCTGGTTGAGTCTTTCATTGGTTCCCCCTCGGTCATCTTTCCTGTCCTACCTTCCTTGATCATTCTTGTTTTTTGAGCTAGTGGTTTAACGTCGCACTAACTCCGACAGGGGCCGAGCTGCGTGGCCCAGACGGTTGAGGCGCTGGTCTTCTGACCCCAACTTGGCAGGTTCGATCCTGGCTCAGTCCGGTGGTATTTGAAGGTGCTCAAATACGTTAGCCTCGTATCGGTAGATTTACTGGCACGTAAAAGAACTCCTGTGGGACTAAATTTCGGCACCTCGGCCTCTCCAAAAACCGTAAAAGTAGTCAGTGTGACGTAAAGTCAATATTATTATTATTATTATTATTATTATTATTATTATTATTATTATTATTATTATTATTATTATTATTAACTCCGATAGATGTCGCTAGGAAAGGAAAGGACTAGGACTGGGAAGGAAGCAGCCGTGGCCTTAAGGTACACCCCCCAGCCTTTGCCTGGTGTGAAAATGGGAAACCACCGAAAACCATTTTCAGGGCTTCCGATTGTTGGGGTTTTAGCTCACCATCTCCCGCATGCAAGCTCACAGCTACGTTGGCTCGAACCACGCAGCCAAATCGCTCTATCATCTCTTGTTCTCTTTCGATTCCTGGAGTATCAGTTTTGCAAAACTTAGGGAGTCCGTCAATTGTCTGTCTCCGAAGACCGTTCCCTCATTCTACAGTCGTTATCCATTTTAAGATACGTCTGAATAACCCTTGTGGATACGAGGGTACAGAATACATATCTTGCTGCTGATAGGAAGAACCCAGTGGCCTCGAACTTAGGACCTTGGCATTGCTTCCTCTTTCATATTATATATCTCAGCCCCTTTTGTCAACTCCGTCTGACTCCGACAGAACTAGTTTACGAGGGCTATATATTCTGTACTTACATGTCGTACGTGGCCCTTAACTCTCTTCAAAAGACCGAACTTATTCCTGTTCTCCTCTGAGAGGGGGTGGTTACCTAGTTGTACCACCCACTAAAACAAGAATCACCATTACTATCAGGCGCATAGTACCCGAATTTTAGCCTGAAAAGCGTTCTTTTATATGCCTGGATACGGTTCTATTAAAGTGAAAAAAGGTATGTGACGTAAGAAAAAAGATTGAGTACACCAACATTTTACGGTTTGTTTTTTGGAAAATTGCAAATAGAAACAACGTTGAGATTGATTGATTGATTGATTGATTGATTGATTGATTGATTGATTGATTGATTGATTGATTGTTGAAAGAGCTGGATCATCCCCATGAAGAATGTGTCAAACGGAGTCCCAGCCCCTGGAAGAATGAGAAGGACGGAATGAGAAAATCTCTAGGTTTCATGCATGCTGTATCTACGGGATTGGGAAACAACACTAATGATTTTTTTCATCTAGTATCGCCCCCGTTCCTGGTAATTACTCAGTCGTTTATGAATCATCCAATGACTCTGCTAGTTTGTTGAGGCCTCCCGACCATCCCCATATACTAACCCGTGTGTGAATACTAACTCGGCGTGTTCCTGATACGAATTCCGAACCATCCCGAACCATTCTATCTCCGCTTCAATACGATCATTCAAAAGTCAATCTGCAGCGCGAAACCACATTGTTAGTGTTGTTATGGGGGATTAATGTTGTGTATAGCAGCACCACCTACCATGGCAAATATGCGTTTCTGGACGTTTGTTGATATAAGCCTTTTTGCCTTTTCCTGTCAGGAATCATCTCCTTAAGTCTGTCCCTATAGTTTAAGTTCGCTATGTATAGTTTTTCTTTCGGCCGTTTGATGCTCTTAAAACCTGGATTGGTATTCATCTCTACTACCCGTAGACTGGATTATATCCATCATCTCCTCCTATACAAAAATATACAAAATTCATCGCTGGGATTAGGTATTCTAATTTGAAAATAAGTTCAGTTCATTTTTGTTTGTCACCATATCACGACGTGACGACTGAACATTTTTTTCTATATTCAAGTTCAAGTAGAGTCGGGTTGTGCCACTGGGCTATATATTATTTGAATAGAGATGCTGCATCATCAATGTGATAGGAAACGAAAAGTATCAAACTTCTACGTTAATATTAGCTGTATCTAAATTCTGTACGTAATATAAGACATTTTTCAAGACACGATTTTTGATATCTTGTGTCCCAAACGTTTTTACCGCGCGAAGAATAATAACAGAGCTAATTGCCATTATTACCTTAATGACAAACATCCATATATCTCCACAAATATTAATTTTATCCAATTCCTGTACATAACAGGTGTTTACATTCGATTCGATTTGAGCCAGAAAAGCTGTACTCGATATAAGAAAATGAGAGAACCTCAAAATGTTACTGGATTGTTTGTGGAAAATTGATGATAGAAACAACGTCGACTGATCGATTACTTCAAAGAGTTGGATCATCCTTAAACATTAAGAATGGATAAAAAGTGTCCCATGCATTATTACGGTATGAGCTATAATGACAGAAATATTAAGAAAGATTTTTTGTTGCTGAGCGCACCAACAACGAGCATCGTTGATATGAAAACATCGGTAATCTATCAGCTACGGGCAATGCAGCTAGTATGTTATATTATACAGCACATTATTCGGTAATTTGTACTTTTTTCCAGGTGCACCGTGTCTGCTCATACTCTGAGGACCCTGTTTCGATTCCTAGCCAATACAAAGATTTTAATCCTCGACTGACAGCTGGAATGGGGTTCGTTTGGCCTCATGAGCTCCGCTGAAGAGATATCTGGTATGAGAGGAAGCAGACCCTGTCAAGAAAGCCAGGTAATTTGGCTGAATACATCTGCTCCGTACACTACAACGCATCATCTCTCTGGAATTGGAGCGTGGATAATTAATCTACTCGTCCACTGATGTTCATTGATTACGATGTTGCGCAATGAACATCGAAATAAATGTTAAATGTGTTCGAGTTTCTTCAAATTTAGTGGATGTTTAGTAAAGTTTAGAGGCCTCCATACATGATCAAACAACTTGTGCAAAGTCCTGTTTGCGCAAACTTTGGTACATACACGTTGCAATGGCTTGTGCAAACCACATTTTTGAAATCCGAATGCTTACCTTTTCATTATAGTTTCCTCCATTTCCTTGTCATCTTCATTGCTATCGGCCATTGTGGATGTTCCCTGCATTTGAATCTCCTGCTCCATCAGAAAATCTGTGAACTGCCATAAATTGGATACATACACGTCTTTACTTCCTGCACCAGATTTTTTGCTGCTATTGAGTTTAAGTTCTCTACGGTACGAAGTGTATTAATTTTGGTACGCACTAGGGTCCTATCTGCTTTGGGGTCAATCTACTTCATTTTCTCCATCAGTTTCTCATATGCCGCATCCTTCATATTCCTGTTTTTATACACCTCACTCTTAACTTTCCACAGTTCAGGCAACTCGCGATAAACTGAGATGAACTCTAGCCAGAAATTTTCATTAACGTTTTTTGTTGACGCCATACTAAACCGGATTTAGATACAGGAAAGGTCTTCACACGGTCAACTGTCGTCAAACACTGCCATAGACGTTCAAACCGCTTGTCAAGCAGAGAGTGTTGCACATTTTATTTCGGTCTCTCCCGATTTGTTTCAACCAGCTGTGCAACTAGTCAATCCGTGCCATACACCACCAAAATGTTTTGTGCAAAACACTTTGTTGCCTTAAGGTCGAGTGAGGTGGATGACGTGGTCGCAAAAATGAAATGAGTCTTGGAAAGCACAGGCATTCGGTATTTGTGTTCATTGTTGGCGTTACTGGCGGAGTTTAGATGTCCCAGTGGCATTCTAACAACTCTAGTCCTTTTCACCGCTTCATCCTTCATGTTCTTGGTGAAGTAAGATGTATTGTTTTCCTATTATATAAATATAAGCAAGAAGAGAGAGGTATGGAGATTGCAGCATCAAGTCATATTTTGGCTGTTGTTTGATGGCATCGTTCAACATGTAGGAGCGGCTTCAGGATGCTCCTCACGCTCCCTGCCGTATGCCTGCCCGCCGAGCGTTCTTGGGAAAATCATATTTGGTAGAACATAATAAAGTGAATGCGCTTTTAATAGCACCCCCAAACCTGTAATTTTTTTAAAACTAGCAAATAAAAACAAAATACAAAGGAATTAACTTGGCTGGCGCCGACCAGCCGCTTACGACTTTAAACAGGGTTATCCAACCCACTTCAGTAGAGACATTTAACATCGTCATGCCCTTAGTGGGTTTTAAGGTAGAACTACTCCAACCAGACTGGAACTCGCTGAATGGAGACTTGTTATTCTTCCTGATTTTCTCCCTTTCTCAACTTCAGATAACGAAGAAAGTGGCTGGAATTTTATTCTTATCAATAATATGGTTTAGTATAGACAGGTTTCGTTTATTCGATTATTATTATTATTATTAGGTATTATTATTATCTGCCTATGTTCCAGGGAGCGCAGACGGCAGCGCGCCGGCCTTTCACCGCTGGGTTCCGTGGTTCAAATCCGTGTCACTCTATGTGAGGTTTGTGTGTGCTGGATAAAGCGGAGGCGGGACAGGTTATTCTTCGGGTACTCTGGTTTTCCCTGTTATCTCTCATCCCAGCAACACTCTTCAGTATCATTTAATTTCATCTGTCAGTCATTAGTCATTGCCCCAGAGGAGTGCGACAGGCTTCGCCAGGCGGCACAATTCCTATACTCGCCGCTAGATGGGGACGTCATTCCTTCATTCATTCATTCATTCCTTTCCTGACCCGGTCTAATGACTGGAAACAGGCTGTGGATTTTCATTTTTACGTATATTCCAGATCCGAAAACTTAACTGCAAATGGCAATCCCAGGCGGAAGCAGGGCGAAAATTGTTTGTAAAGCTATTTTGAGAACGAATTTAAGAAATACCTATTAGTTATAATAAAATGATATCCCCCGTATGATATCCGTTGACTTCCTCTGAACGACGCCGAATAAAAGGCTGGTAGTAAATAATTCGCATATTACTGACCACATAATTGCATCATTATCGTATTAGGTTGTCCATGCGGTAGTGAGTAAGAACACGTACTATATTTTCCGCCTGCTGGAAGAGCTCAGTAAGCCTAGGTCACGGCTACTGGTCGCAACTACTGGCAATCCTAAGGAAATCTTTAGTTCACCGTTTTTCGTAAGTAGGCTTACTTTATCATTGCATTTGTAGTGAACTCCTTACTATTTATTTATATTCTTTACCGTTTTGGATTTTGGCTAATTTTTCGAACGCTCATATCTTGGAAATTCGAGGACATTAAGAAAGCAGAAAGTAAAATGTACAGTACAACTACCCGGTAAAATTCCCATTACAATAAATCAATTCATATAGGAAACAAAACATGTTTTAAAAACATAATTTCTCAAATATTTATTAAGGATGCTAGTCCATTTTTTCCTGTCTCTTGCATCTTAAAAAGTGGCATTCGTTTCTTCGTGCTCCAGCGTGCTCCTCACACGATCCTTCCATCCTGTTTACGGGCGACCCTTTGGGCGCCTCCCAGCTTGTAGGAAGCCGAACACGGTGTGATTATGTAATGTATTTTATAGTCATCACCATAATCATACTATTGGACAAGATCAATCAGAAGTCCAGATATTGCATATTATTGAATGGGATATACAATATTTAGCCTGTACAGAATTACTTCATATATGAAAATGCCAAGAAATATTTTGATTCTAACTAAACGAACATTACATAAATTTCCAACCGCATGCTTGGATATAGCCAACTTTCTTAAAGGTTTTACTCGTTCTATACTGCTAATAATATGAGTTGGTGTCTGACATTTCTTGGAGGGAGGTCCGTTTACTGCCTGCCGAGGCGGGATAAAGGGAGTGGCTGTGTGGTTGCCATGGAAACGAGGGTGGGGCGACTGCGGTTGCCATGGAGATAAAACTTCAGGGCAGCTCGTCTTGCTGGGAGTTTTCAAACCTGTCACCGTCACTGATAAGAACCTGATTGTTTGTATAAGAGTGATCGCAAATGGGACGACACCGCCTGGCCAGGTAGTCTGCAACAGATCACAGCGGTCAGAATGAAGTGAGCCGGAAGCGAGGGGTAAGAGTATGTAGAAAGGAATGCTGGAATGTGGTAACATCGTGAAATGGTACGTGCAGTGCTCCTCCCTCCAACCTTACCTGTCAGACACCAACTTTAGTTAAGTCTAGAATAGGCAGAAAAAACTGTGTTCCTTGTTCCTTCAATGTGAGATAATTGAAGTGTGTCTGTTCAAAAGATGCTACTTCATCAGTATGGATAACAGTAGTTGAATATTATCGATTTCCATGAGCAATAGATGCAATTCCTTTAAAGATGTGCCAAACCCGATCATGGGTACGTTCCATGTGTCTTTTATTTTACGTCTCTTGCGCTTTTCTCACAACTTTCTTAAGGTGGGTCTTTTAAGCAGACACTTCTCAATTGAACTGTTATGTTAGCCACATCACCGTGAGCTGCTGTTTTGATAGAGGGTATTTCCGAATAATGTTTTGTGGACTTTCATCCTGTGTGATCAAACTCTTGTAAAATTTATCACCAGCTGGTGATCAGTCAGGTTTATCATAGTTAACGCAAATAATGACAGTTTGATATTACAAGATTATCCCTATCAGCTTTTTATCCTTATTTGATTTTTGTACAGACGTTACACCCTACGCTTCCCCCTTTCCATATTCATTCCGGAAAAAAATACTAGGATAGTAAATTTTAGTCTCGACTTGTCTGTCCTGTTTTCTAGGTTCCCATATAATGAGGAAAACGCCCTACGCTCTACAATTAAATACATTATTCCAATGTTTCACTTCTGCATGGGAGTGCAGTAGTGACACATTTCCAAAGCAATTCTTATTAATTAAAATGAGCAGTATTCTTTAGGTATAGCAAAGAAATTCAATGCAGTGGTCGAGGAGTTAGTCCAGATTAGATTCCCTGCTCTGCTACGAATTAAAGCCTGGTTTCAAGGACTGATTGCTCGATGAAGAATAAAAGGTACAGAAGGTATATTTTAGGAAGTAACCACAGAGCACTGAGTGAGTTGGCTGTGTGGTACGAGGCACTTAGCTTACATTCGGGAGATTGTTCGAACCACACCATCGCCATCCCTGAAGATGGTTTTCCATGGATTCTCATTTTCCCACCAGGCAAATGCTGGGCTGTAGCTTTAAATAAGGCCACGGTTGCTTCCTTTCCTATCCTACCAGCGCCGAAAATCTATCAGGTAGTGCGACGTTAAGGCAGTAGCAGGAAAATAATGTGGACATCCCTATCAACTTAGTTGATTTTTTAAGCTAATTAATATTCTCCTCGGTTTTATTCAGGGTATTCTTAAATGAATATTCACCTCTCACATAATTATAAAACGAATTTTTAAAAAAATGCCCTGTTGTATAGGGTTAGCCTGTTTGCCTTTTAATTGAAGGCCGTGGATTCGATCCCAGACTCATCGAAGGATTTTTATTCTACTCAGTATAGGAGCTGTCTGATACGAGAGGCAATGAACCAGATCATGACAGCCAATAGGTCTTCACGCTGATTATCGTTCTCCATTATCTACAGCACAAACTAGTTGGGTAGTTAATACTTTGTTAGGCGAAGACCGAGGGTAGTTAATACTTTGTTAGGCGAAGACCGAGGGTAGTTAATACTTTGTTAGGCGAAGACCGAGGGTAGTTAATACTTTGTTAGGCGAAGATCGAGGGTGGTTAATACTTTGTTAGGCGAAGACCGAGGGTGGTTAATACTTTGTTAAGCGAAGACCGAGGGTAGTTAATACTTTGTTAGGCGAAGACCGAGGGTAGTTGATACGTTGTTAGGCGAAGACCGAGGGTAGTTAATACTTTGTTAGGCGAAGACCGAGGGTAGTTAATACGTTGTTAGGCGAAGACCGAGGGTAGTTAATACTTTGTTAGGCGAAGACCGAGGGTAGTTAATACTTTGTTAGGCGAAGACCGAGGGTGGTTAATACTTTGTTAAGCGAAGACCGAGGGTGTTTAATACTTTGTTAGGCGAAGACCGAGGAGGGTAGTTAATACTTTGTTAGGCGAAGACCGAGGGTAGTTAATACTTTGTTAAGCTAAAACCGAGGGTAGTTAATACTTTGTTAGGCGAAGACCGAGGGTAGTTAATACTTTGTTAGGCGAAGACCGAGGGTGGTTAATACTTTGTTAAGCGAAGACCGAGGGTGTTTAATACTTTGTTAGGCGAAGACCGAGGAGGGTAGTTAATACTTTGTTAGGCGAAGACCGAGGGTAGTTAATACGTTGTTAGGCGAAGACCGAGGGTAGTTAATACTTTGTTAGGCGAAGACCGAGGGTAATTAATACTTTGTTAGGCGAAGACCGAGGGTGGTTAATACTTTGTTAAGCGAAGACCGAGGGTGTTTAATACTTTGTTAGGCGAAGACCGAGGAGGGTAGTTAATACTTTGTTAGGCGAAGACCGAGGGTAGTTAATACTTTGTTAAGCTAAAACCGAGGGTAGTTAATACTTTGTTAGGCGAAGACCGAGGGTAGTTAATACTTTGTTAGGCGAAGACCGAGGGTGGTTAATACTTTGTTAAGCGAAGACCGAGGGTGTTTAATACTTTGTTAGGCGAAGACCGAGGAGGGTAGTTAATACTTTGTTAGGCGAAGACCGAGGGTAGTTAATACTTTGTTAAGCTAAGACCGAGGGTAGTTAATACTTTGTTAGGCGAAGACCGAAAACGTGCTCATTGGTACACAACGTTTTAAAATATTTACACACGGTTAAGGATGGTTCACAATTCTACAGTGGGGAAAGTACTTTGAAGATGTCCGTGCGCGTTGCGAATATATTTATACATATTTTGTAGTAGAGGCACGTCGGTAGATGCAGAGTGGGGCCACGGCTTGTCCGTTGTCCAACAGCTCTGTACTCTGACCGGCCAACCGAGCAGAGGAGAGGTGGCCACGGCTTGTCCGTGATCCAACAGCTCTGTACTCTGACCGGCCAACCGAGCAGAGGAGAGGTGGCCACGGCTCTACCGTGGCTCTACGCCTCTGCATTCGGGAGACGGGGCAGGGGTACAAGGCTGGACTTCACGCCCCACCCGTCGGCTGTCCTGAGAATGGTTTTTCGATGGTTTTCCATTCTCCTGCACTAAGGCGAATGCCGGGACAGTTCGTAGTATAGGCCTCGGCCGCCCACCCCCTCATCTTCTCCGCACATCTCCTTCACCGTAACAAATCTCCCGACCTGAGAGACGATGTCACCGTCTAGGAGGCCCGCCTCCCCCTTCAGGGGAGGAATGAAAACGTTTAGTAGTACAGTAGTAGTAGTAGTAGTAGCGGTAGGGAATACTCATAAACACTATAGAAGCAGGTAAAGAATTTCAAAAAGGAACTCGGAACTATGAAACTCCTACACACGCACACACTGAAGCATTTGTATCATGCCATGTCGTCCATATGATACAAAATTGTGTTTTCTCTTTCCTTGAGAAGCAGACCGTGGATGAAATAATTGACCGTGTCTGGACGTATCTAGGCTAAGAATAGTGAAAGCCTTTATCCATGCGTTGTTGTAAACGTCTTTCTTAGAATTTTTTTCCCGAAAATATGGCTAAGCTTCTGAAACTGAATGTAACTCCGTGCTTCAACCAGAAAGAATCAATCTCAGTAAGTCAGAGTTTACCTATGATAACTACTTATCAAAGACACGTGGGATAGAGTGAGTCATTGTTATCAGGTTTTATCAGTCAAGTTGCCGAACTGCCTACAAACTTGCTGCTACCTGCAGCTGTCAGAAAAGGGTACCAGTGGACCATGTTGCCTCCATTAACAGATGTTGTCGCCGTGAATATGTATGAACATGACACTGGTTTTCAAGACGACAGGTGGCAGTTTAAGGGAACATGAACGCGAATTTTTTTGAAAAAGTCGAAAAAAATTTAACTTTCAAAAATTTGGCTAACCTGTACAATGTTCATCTTTCTCCACATCAGTAATATATAAACAACAGTGTTGATCACAATAGTTTTTCTTAAAAGATAAGTAGTAAATGTTTCCATAGATATGCCGAGGACAAGGAAATTTGGTGCTGGCAGGCGCAAGTTCTACAGAAATAGATTTACATCTAAGGAGCAAGAAACACAAATCAATACCAGTAATGGTTCTGGTGAGAGTGAGGTTAAAGTGCAATCAAGTGCTTAAAAAAAGAAACTGAAATATTTGGACTGTTCATGCAGAAGTAGATTTAGTGAAGAAAAGAGGCAAGAAAGGCGGCAGTAACCAGAAAAAGGAATATAAATAGGAAGAAAGAGGATGAATAACTTCTGAACCAAGATGATTGTGGGGCTGGAATGCATTAAACACATCAGGTTAGGCCACAATTTTCATTAAAAGCAAAGTTGAACTTTAAATCAAATTTCCCGAAAGTTAAGTTTTCTGACATATTTAATATAACAGACCAGAAACTATTTAAGCTAGAAGGCTGAAACTTTGTACATAGAATCAGTATGATAATTGAAGAAAAGTAGACTACCATCATGGACCTATCTTAAAAAATAAGGACGTGGCTTTAGCTACGCCCAACAAAAAATTGCTGTATTTTTATGTACCAAGTTTTAATTAATGCTGTTAATTCATTTCTTTCTGTATGTTCCCCATAATAGTCTACTTTGTGCACACACACATTCTCCGTATACAGTTAAAAAAGGTGGATTTTATTGATAGGTTTCAAAGGTATAGGTACCTAAAAACTGTCTACACTCCTAAAAAGTGAATTACTTACGAAGGATAAATTAGGCTAACTACCAAAATACTTGACTAACTAATTTTTCTTTGTTGTTTTATGGTTCTAAAGGGTTAATTCCACTTGTACAGTGAATTTCAGTTGTATATGAAGCATACTACTGGTGATATCTTGTGTGTGATTTGTAGTTAAAATAATGGTCCTTCACAGACATGCGCCCTTAAGACGAATACCATACAAAAGTTCGTAATGCACAGATTAAATCGTGACAACTTTTGCTGATTGATTATCCAACTAGTGGTTGGTTTCCGAAAACCAATCAGAAGATTATTGAATATTATTGGACAACGTTTTCCTTGTTGTAGCTGTACGGTTTTTTATTATCCACGTTATCTACTTGATGTATTAAACATATCGTGCACAAAGTTGGTGTCTTTGACTATAATACATTATGGGGGAACTGGGATTAGAAATATAATGTCGACGCACCAATTACTAGAATGGCCTTCATTAACCACTGAATAAACCACACTCGAAATGGTTATTGCGAACAGAGGTTATACGCCAGGCCCTTTATAGCCATAAAATGAAATATTAACTGTATGTTACGTATATTACATGTTAAGTGTTAATGGTGTTGTTTGACATGAATTATCATTCTTGCCTCTGATGTTATATTTAAAACACGATTGAGGACGATACGTTCGCGATGTCCTGACTGGATTAGTTTATAGTAGATAGCCTTGTTCTAAGACGTTGCACTCGACCTCCAGCTCATTTCGCAACCTAAGGAAGTAGTAACAACGTCGAGTGCAGTAGAGTAACGGTCAGCACTATTGTCAGAAAGTCTTCTGTTCGATTCCCGGTCATGCCTGAGATTCGAACCGCACTGTCGGCAGCCTTAAAGATGGTTTTCCGTCGTTTCCCATTTTGACACCAGACAGTCAAAATTAGGGCTGTACCTTAATTAAGTCCACGACCGCTTCCTTCCTAATCCTAGGCCTTTCCTATCCCATCGTCGGCATAAGACCTATCTGTGTCGGTGCGTTGTAAAGCAAATTGTATAAATAAATAAATAAATAAATAAATAAATAAATAAATAAATAAATAAATAAATAAATAAATAAATAAATAAATAAATAAATAAATAAATAAATAAATAAATAAAATAAATAAATAAATAAATAAATAAATAAATAAATACCTACCTTCCTTTTATAGACAAAGCAAAGCCTCCATGGTTCAGGCGACAGTGCGCCGTCCTCTCGCCGCTTGGTTCCGTGGTTCAAATCCTGGTCACTCCATGTGAGATTTGTGCTGGAAAAAGCGGAGGCGGGACAGGTTATTCTCCGGGTACTCCGGTTTTCCCTGTCATATTTCATTCCAGCAACACTCTCCAATATCATTTCATCTGCAATTCAATAATCATTGCCCCAGAGGAGTGCGATAGGCTTCGGCAGCCGGCACAATTCCTGTCCTCGCCGCTAGATAGGGGCTTCATTCATTCCATTCCTGACACGCTTGAATGACTGGAAACAGGCCGTGGATATTCATTTTCATAGACAAAGCAGAATACAAAGAGCAAAGCGAAGCCATCTACTTATATGCTATGAAGGCCCTTGGAGGAGTGAAAAGTAAAGGCCTTCATTCTTCTTTTTTTCAATCTGCTTTACACCGCATCGACACAGTTAGGTCTTATGGCGACAGTGGGGTTCGAACCCACTATCTACCGGATGCAAGCTCACAGCTGCGCGCCCCTAAACTCACTGCCAACTCGCCCATTCTCTATACACCAGGCCCTTCATAGCCATAAAATGAAATATTAACTGCATGTTACGTATTTTACATGTTAAGTGTTAAGGGTATTGTTTGACAGGAATTGTTATTCTTGCCTCTGATTTTATATTTAAAACATGATTGAGGACGATACGTTCGTGATTTCCCGACTAATGTGAATACCTAAATACCCGGCCGCCTTTGATCCAGGAATTAATCTGGTACCTATTTCTGGAGTAGGTTGAGCGGAACTTAGAGCCGCGTGCCGCCCCAGAACTGGAAACTTTACTTTTTGAATTGTTCGACTTCCTGACGTGGAATCGAACCTACGTCTTTCCGGCTGAACCGAGCATGCCTTCACCGCTCGGCTAGGCAATCCCTAACACAGAATACACAGTGAAATGAACCACCCTGTGGTGCAGCTCTTTGCAGGCATTTCCCTCAGTGGAGGTGAGCTGCGTGTACCAGCCCTCTTGCCCGTTTTAAATTTCTGGCAGTACCGGAAATCGAACCCGGGTGCCGTGAGGACGGCAGCTAATAGTGCTAAAAGTTACGCTACGGAAGTAAACGAAAAGCAATCAAGGTAGTGAAATAAATGAATTAAGATAAAATTAAAAATATCAGGTTAGTAACGCTATCTGAAGGGGCTGATGATTTTGGTACTTGTGTAGGAATAAAGTAACGAGACATAAAATGGAAGGTGTGGGGTTTTAAAAAAAAAATTTTTTTTTTAGGCTTTCCTCAGCATGAGAAATTTGCTCACCTCAAATATCTGTCATTAGTACGGCCAATACTGTTGTACGGGCTTCCTTCCTGGCACCCTACTACAGTGGAGAACATGACGAAACTAGAGAGAGTTCAACGCCGAGCAGAACGACTAATTACTCAACACGGTCATTTAAATACAGCCAGGTCCACTGCCCTCCATAACATCCCTCTGTAAACAAATAGATATTACTTTCCTGAGAAAATCCCTCGCAGGTAACATTCATATAAACCCTTTCAACCGCTTACAGCTGAACTATCGTTCCGCTCAAAGAGGTCGAGGTGTGTCCCTTTTCCCTCCATTTGCAAGAACAGCATCATATCAAAGTGGCTTCTTTAGTCGTTCTGCTCGGTTGTGGAATGAACTCCCACCGCAGATAAAAGAACTACCTGCAGAAAATTTTTGTAAAGACGTAAAACGGATGTATATATAACGAAACCCTCTGTACAAAACATAATTTATCTACTGTGAGAATGTTCAGTATGAGTGGGAGGATGGATGAAAGTTATGGGGTCCCGAGTGATTGGGACGGTAAATGGGTATGAGTGAGCCGGCCTAGCTAAAATATATGTGGGGTTTCTAAAGAGAGAGAGAGAGGGAGAGAGAGGGAGAGAGAGAGAGAGACTGTGTGTGTGTGTGTGTGTGTGTGTGTGTGTGTGTGTGTGTGTGTGTGTGTGTGTGTGTGTGTGTGTGTGTGTGTGTGTGTGTGTGTGTGTGTGTGTGTGTGTGTGTGTGTGTGTGTGTGTGTGTGTGTGTGTGTGTGTGTGTGTGTGTGTGTGTGTGTGTGTGTGTGTGTGTGTCGAATGACTTGAATGTTGAACAGGTCTTGTGAGTATTACTGTATGTAAATATGCCTTTGTAAATATTTTAACTGTATATAAGAACACCATGTAGAATGTAATTGTATATTTGTATATTATAATTTTAAGTGGTGATGGAGGCACTTTTGTGTATGTGGGGCTATGCCCTTTCTCCATTCACCATCCCTAAATTGTAACTACAATTAGTGGAAAATAAATAATAATAATAACAGACTGGTAAGAAGAGGACGGTTCAGAGAAAGATATGCAGATGGAAAATGTTTTCCACGAACGAGACTCGAATCGACCAAGCATGGTATGAGACAAAAATATTTCACGCTTATCGGTCATGACTGCCAGTTGGAATAGGTCGCAAATGTCGCAGGTAAGATAAGATGATAGAGAAATTCAATCAATCAATCAATACTGATCTGCATTTAGGGCAGTCGCCCAGGTGGCAGATTCCCTATCTGTTGCTTTCCTAGCCTTTTCCTCAATGATTTCAAAGAAATTGGAAATTTATTGAACATCTCCCTTGGTAAGTTATTCCAATCCCTAACTCCCCTTCTTATAAATGAATATTTGCCCCAGTTTGTCCTCTTGAATTCCAACTTTATCTTCATATTGTGATCATTCCTACTTTTATAAACGCCATTCAAACTTATTCGTCTACTAATGTCATTCCACGCCATCTCTCCGCTGACAGCTCGGAACATACCACTTAGTCGAGCAGCTCTTCTTCTTTCTCTCAATTCTTCCCAACCCAAACATTGCAACATTTTTGTAATGCTGCTCTTTTGTCGGAAATCACCCAGAACAAATCGAGCTGCTTTTCTTTGGATCTGCCACCTGGGTGACTGCCCTAAATGCAGATCAGTATTGATTGATTGAAATTGAAGGGTAGAGATAAGAGGAGGTCCAACAAGGAACACATTGTGGAGAATATGATTCAAAGAAGAAACTTGCTTCCTCATAAGAGTGAAAAGTGGGGAAAAAAAAAAAAAAAATCCGTTAAATTATTTCTTGCGAACATAAAATGTTTTAAGTCTTGCATTTTGTTTGTAACAGGTTGCTCGCGTTACTGGTCCAAGAAAATTCCAGTTTATTCCTGTCCAGCACAGTCTACTGTAGTTTTGCAGAAGACCTTACGAAAAATCAACGCTTTTTAATTACATTCACTTGCTATAGAAGTAGAACAATCTAGGTAAACAATTGATAGGGAATCTGCCACCTGGGTGCAGATCATTCATTCATTCATTCATTCATTCATTGATACCATTTGCCATTTTCAAGGTAATATATCCACAAATCAGATGGAATACGTCTAGAGACATTTAGAACTTTAAATATAATTTCTCTCTCAATCACGAATGATCTCCAACTGGGGAGTGTGTTCATTTACTATAATTATAACCGATACAAAATACGAAAGATAGTGCAACTAACAAAACGGACAAAAAGAATAAAATATATTTTACTGATATACAGTATATCACATAAATATGTCTTTGAAGTATCTTTAATGGTCAGACTTCGTAAGTCCGTGAAAGCCCCAATAGGCCAAGTCGTAGAGTCTCATGGATATCCTCACTACTAGCTTCTCCGTTTTTGCGATGTTTATATATCTTTGCCAAGAACGACGGTCGAGAGAATTCGTCGTGCTGAGCAGACGACACCTCATGATCTGCAGGCCTTCGGGCTGAGCAGCGGTCGGTTGGTATGTCATGGCCCTTCAGGGCTGTTGCGCCATGGTGGTGGTGGTGGTGGTGGGGATAGATTTATTTTCCTCTTACAATCTCCCATAGTTTCGCTGTTCCCCCTTTTCCCTTCTATTCTCTGTTTAATAGAGATGTTGGATCTGATGTTTATAACAGATGATTTTCAATGAATAATAATAATAATACGAATAGACTACTTGTATTAATACGACAATTGTACAAAACAAGAGGACACATTTCCGTTGTCGTAGGCCATAAATTTATAATAGTAAAATAATCTTAAGGGCCGATGATCTAGATGTTAGGCCGTTTAAAACAACTATCATCAATAACAAAAGTTTCTTCTTACCCTGGTCTACCACGTTGCCAAGAGTGTGATCATACAGTGTTTTGTTTGTTGAAAACATTCAGTTCGTTCAATGTTTTTATTGATCTTTGATCGCTTGCGTTGATTTGAGACGGCGTCGTCTCTTGAGATATGGAGCAAATCGACTTTCGATAACAGGTTCTTTCCAGACATTCTGCATGCGAGGGATGCTTGTAGAGCGAGCAAAACGCGTGCCCTGGGGCTCGAATTGGTGCCTTCCACTTGCTATCCCCTCTTCTCCTCCTCCTACCTGCGCGGCTCGATTGACGTGAGGGGAAAGTTTATATGTCGCCGCCGCGTGGAGACCGACCAGCTGTTTATGGAATGTTGAAACTCACCGGCGAAGCAGGAGAGGAGAGTCGGATCAGTCCTCCATCAGTAGCCAAGAGACAATAGTCAGTACCACAATCGCCAAGTGGAACACTTCTCTCCTTTCTAATCACAACGAGTTCAGTTTGTCTTCTTTTCGAACTATGTTGACATCTTGTGAAGTGAGTTGACATTTGTGAGCGTTAAAGTTTTAGGAATGAATGCGTGTGCGTGTGTGTTTCGTAGAGTTTTTAAAATTGTGATGGTGATGTAGTGATATAAAAACCAGTGTGAAATTTGCGGTTTTTCCACCTACTTCAGCTACCAGGCTAGAAGACACAGAAAGAAAATTATCGTGCAGATGAAGTGCATTCAAGGTACGTAAACTCCCTCGCCATACTTTCGGATGAAGTGTAAATTTGTTATTAATTGTTCCTGAGTATGGCATTTCTAAGTAGTATCAATCTTAGTTGTGGTTTCGTTTAAGGGCGTGGGACATCTGGGATAGTCAAGGTCCATGTACTTAATAGTGAATATCATTAGAATGCTATGTATCAAGCGAGTTGATTACACAAAACGAATCGTGTAGCTGTAAGTTTTCAACCAGCAGATGGTGGGTTTCAGTCCCACCACTGGTAGGCTTGAAGATAGTTTTCATGTTCACAGCAAGCGAATTTTGGGCCTGTAAATTAAGTAAGGTTACGACTACAACCTTATCTTATTCATATCATATCTGTGTAATGGCGACAATACACAGCTTAGGAAGAAATCCTGCTGGTTGTTCAATCTCTCTCCAACTGTCCAGTCTTATAAAACGTCGCATTGCCCGAATTTTGCCCTGAAAGGTGTGAAATGAGATTCTTTAACGTGTCTGGATGTCTACTTACACCGATCTCTATCGCATTTAAGCACTCTCATATGCCAACAGACTGATAAGGGATTCTATACTGAAACCTTGAGCATAGATGGCGAGCATTTCGCCAATCCACGCAGCCGGTCTACTGATAGTTTAATATTTATTTGGTGACTTCTAGTATTGTGATGTTCTTGCGTATTGTCTGGAGCAAAGTTCGGGAAGAAACCAGATTGCATTTATAAAAGCCTAATACTGGAGGACGTAAAGGGTCAGGGAATCCATCACGTTCTTCTTACTAAGGAAGGTGGATTTGGAATTCCGACCAGTGGAAGTGCAATTTTCAGGAGGAATTATTTCATCATTTTGGTTGAAAGTTAAAAGTAGGTGTCATGTCCTATTATGATATAGAAAGCGCGACCGCAAGCTTGTAGTTCTACGTGACTGTTAATAGCTTAATGTGGCCTACAGTTTTACGTGGAAACTGATCCACAGAAAAGTGACTTTTCATTTCAAAAATTACATATGCATTGGCTTAAATTCGAGCCGCAATCGCCTTGATGAGAAACCACTGGCAATACCGCTCGGCTATCGCGCCCCGATCTCGTAGAAAACTACAAACTTGTTTTAAGAATCAAACATTTCCTTACTGACCTCAGTGGTGCAGTGATTAGACGTTTAAAATAACGGGTTCGATCCACCCCAAGGTTGGTTACATTTGAGGGTTTTTAAATGCGACGCTTCAATATCGGTAACTTCAGGCACTTTAAAGGGCTTCTGTGAGTAAAAATTCCGTCACCTCAGCGTATTTAAAAATCTATTGTTATTTTAGGAATATCAAACAAATAGCATTATTACTAAAGATTTGCCTGGATGCAGAATGGAAAACCAATCCTCTTCTTTGCCATAAACTCCGTGGTTCAGAGTTTCGAAATTCACTCATCAGCGTGGACCATGAATCTGAAAGAACGTGTTTCTTGTCTATGGATTCAAACCTAGAAATGTCATGGCAGTAAATTTATTCACGCCTCTGAATCGATCGCTCTCTCCCTCTCTGCCAGAGTTCGATGGGAATTGTTAGGACATCTAAATTTGCGTGTTGTGTTTTCAAGCTATTTATCAACAGCTAAATTATATCGAGAACTCTATGACCAGGCAATGCACATTCAGTAGTTGAGAACTTCATTGGCTTTGTTTCCTATGTAAAGTAAAGCGAAGTCACCTCCGTACGGGCCATGAAGGCCCTTGGAGGAGTGGAAGGTAAAGGCTTCCACCATTGTTAACCTCGGCACGTAATGGGATAGAGTGGTTAGCTCTACGCCCGGCCGCCTTTGCCCCCAGGAATGGTACTCATATTTGGTGTAGGCTGAGTGAACCTCAGGGCCATATGCACCTCCGGAAGTGGAAATCTCATTTCTTAAATTTTATGATTTCCTGGCGGGGATTCGAACCCACGTCCTTCCGGGCGAACCGAGCACGCCTTTACCGCCTCGGCTAGGCAACCCCTTTGTTTCCTATGTAGGTGGGTCAATACCCCTCTAAGGTTGGTTGCATTGAAGGGTATTTAAGTGCGACATTCAGTGCCTTCCACTTCACAAACTGAGCTTGTACACCAGCATGACAATGGAGATTATTTACAAACAGAGCCTACGCAATAACCTAGTAAACTGCACGGTTACCGCACCAGCTCTCTTTCTTAACCTCCGGCAAATTGGAATTATCTTATGGCACCTCTCCAAGTCGGTCAGTCTTCAAAGGTAGAGCTTGTATGGAATTTTCCTTGTGTGTCTGTAAATTTTACTACATCCATTCGTGCATTAAACAATATCCTTGATAAATGATGATTCGGAATTTTTATTCGGCGAGTGCTTTAGCTTTCTTAACTCATGATAGTACGGTTCGAATGACAAAGTGGAGTTAACGGGATTATTGTTTTAAACGGGTAATACCAGGTAGTTTCGAAACTGAATTGGGAGAAGATCAACTTGGCTTCAGAAGAAATGTAGGAACACGTGAAACAATCCTGAATTTACGTCTGATCTTAGAGGATCGAAATCAAAGACAAGTCCACATGCATGGTGTTCGTAGATCTTGAAAAGTCATTTGATAACGTTGATTGGACCAAGCTATTTGAGATTATGAAGATGATCGGGATCAAGTAGCGAGAACGAAGAATTATCTACAATCTGTACAAAAATCAGTCTGCAGTGATAAGAATCGAAGGCTTTGAAAAAGGAGCAGCAATCGAGAAAGGACTAAGGCAAAGCTGGAGTTTGTCCCCCTCCTTTTGAATTTTTATTATAGAACAGGTGGTAAACAAAATCAAAGAAGAATTGGGTAGGGAATTACAATCCAAGGAGAGAAAATCAAAACCTTCAGATTTGCCGATCATATTGTGATTTTATCTGAGACTGCAGAAGATCTGGAGAAATTGCTGAATAGTATGGACAGAGTCTGGGTAAGGAGTACAAGATGAAAATAATTAAGTTCAAAACAAAAGTAATGGAGTGCAGTTAAACGAAGTAAGGTGATGAAGGAAATGTTGGATTAGGAAATGAAGTCTTAAAGGAAGTAGATGAATATTGTTACTTGGGTAGTAAAATAACTGCCGATGGCAGAAGTAAGGAGGACATAAAATGCAGACTAGCACAAGCAAGGAAGGCCTTTCTTACCAAACCAAACCAAACCCCATGGCACTACAGCCCTTGAAGGGCCTTGGCCTACCAAGCGACCACTGCTCAGCCCGAAGCCCTGCAGATTACGAGGGGTCGTGTGGTCAGCACAACGAATCCTCTCGGCCGTTATTCTTGGCTTTCTAGACCGGGGCCGCTATCTCACCGTCAGATAGCTCCTCAATTCTAATCACGTAGGCTGAGTGGACCTCGAACCAGCCCTCAGGTCCGAGGTAAAAATCCCTGACCTGGCCGGGAATCGAACGCGGGGCCTCCGGGTTAGAGGCAGACACGCTACCCCTACACCACGGAAGGCATTTCTTAAGAACAGAAAATTGTTCACCTCGAACATTGATATAGGAATTAGAAATATGTTTTTGAAGACTTTCGTCTGGAGCGTGGAATTGTATGGAAGTGGACGGTAACTAGCTCAGAAAGAAAGATAGTATAAACTTTCGAAATACGGTGTTACAGAAAAATGCTAAAGGTGAGATGGATGATCGAATCACGAATGAAGAGATACTGAATCGAATTAGTAAGAGGAGATCGATTTGGCTAAATTTGACGAGAAGAAGAGATAGAATGATAAGACGCATCTTAAGACACCCAAGACATGTGCAGTTGGTTTTCCAGGGAAGTGTAGGTGGTAAGAACGGTAGGGGTAGACCAAGGTATGAATATAACAGGCAGATTAGAGCAGATGTAGGACGCAGCAGTTACGTAGAAATGAAAAGGTTAGCACGGGATATGGTGGCGTGGAGCGCTGCATCAAACCAGTCTATGGACTGATGACTCGAATAACAACAACGGGGTAGTTATCTATCTTTACACTAGGAGAAATAGGCCTGAACTTTCAAGAAATGATGTTATGTGTATAAGGAAAGGAAGGGTCATCAAAGGCGTGAAAATAGAGGCTTCGAAAACCTAAAACTACCAGGGTCGAAAGAGAATTAGAATCGACTTAGGGAAGAAGGTTCGGAAAAAACGAAAGTGAAGACCATGACCGAAATAAGTGGAACCAGTGTCAGGTTAAGCTAGTGACCCCTTGGTATACAGAAAGCCGAGAGCACCTTGGAGTGGGAGGTGTGGAGGCAAGTGCATAGTTAAGCCTACAGATCCAAAGTTGGAATCCTGGAAAAATAAGTATGAATGATTTTGAAATATTTTAAGGGTGCATAATAGCTGACTTGCCATTGCCATCTCTCCAACATGACCGCGGTTCGAATCTCGCCTAATGCCTGTGGTATTTTTGAAGTGAAATCTCACGTCCCTGAGATTCGATTACCGTTGAAACTGGCAGTCTCACGGCTGTAATCACTGTCTCAACTGCCTCGTAAAACTGCTAACAAGATTTTAAACTCCACTTCGTCATAAACGGTGGTAGATCCTAGGAAATTACGCCCTCGTGCAGGCTCATTTGAATGAAAATTCGTTGAAAGTCTTAATGCTATCACTACCTAATTCTACACGTTCTTTGTTACACCAGAACACACACCACATAAATTTACAATAAACATGACTCCTACTGGCCTTGTCCTGATAAATCGACTGTTTACATTCAATTTGCTGGCACACACTTGTATCTTCAGGCATCTCTTACCTTGTATGGGAATAGTTACGCGTGGGAAGTCTGTAATATCTCCATCGGTGTTTAAACAACTCGTTTTTTCTTATTCATGGCACTCCCTTTGAAACTGTCGCTAGATTTCTCATGATACGTTTAACGTCCATGCTTTATATTCGTAGTGAATTTAGATGGACGGTTTCAAATAGAGTAGATTAGTTATTATTTTACATCAAATAATTGCATTGCCAAAAATACGATAGTTTCTTGAGAGGTACATCTGTGAATATTCTAAGCCAGAAATTGCAAACGTTTTGAGACGAGGACCACGTTGTAATTTTGCTAATGGTCGCGTGGCTTGAGAAAGGGCGTCACCCTCTAAGAGGCCCGCCATACCACTCTTGAGGGTACTTGAGTAGTTAGTTTAGTTAATTAGTTAATTAGTGTACCGCCGGGCTGAGTGGCTCAGACGGTTGAGCCGCTGGCCTTCTGACCCCAACGTGGCAGGTTCTATCCTGGCTCAGTCCGGTGGTATTTGAAGGTGCTCAAATACGTCAGCCTCGTGTCGGTAGATTTACTGGCACGTAAAATAACTCCTGCGGGACTAAATTCCGGCACCTCGGCGTCTCCGAAAACCGTAAAAGAGTAGTTGGTGGGACGTAAAACAAATAACATTATTATTAATTAGTGGACCGAAGCATGTTATGTACTGTATTAAATCAAACGCTACTTAAACCACTCATTATCATAATTAGACATTTTTCATTATCATTACATATAGCCTACCTTACATTCGAATTATTTCGTTAAAAACACTGGAGAAAAAAACAGAATGAATCATTCTGTCGTTGATATTGATTTATTTTATTTCACAACAAGGTTTATTGCTTTCCTAAATCAATAGGCTCCTACTAAGAGAAGAGATCTTTTATATTTTCTCACGTGTATCTTGGACGAAAATTGGGACTTTATTATATTTTCAATTTTTTCAATCAAATAAAGTGGAAGTTTAGAACGGAAGGTAATTGTAGCTATCAGTAAGTGGAAAAAGATAATTTTTCTATTATACTATTTGTTGGTGGACGCCTGAAATTAAAATGGAGTTAAAAATACAAATACAAAGACAAAAATATTATAATCGTCGATATTTATAGTGATTGTTTTTTTCAGAATTTACTTTTTCGTCGCTCCGACACAGATAAGTCTTATGGCGACGATGGGATAGGAAAGGCCTAGGAGTGCGAAAGACGCAGCCGTAGCCTTAATTAAGGTACAGTCCCAGCATTTGCCTGCTGTGAAAACCACGAAAAACTATATTCAGGGCTGCCGACTGTAGGGCTCGAACCCACTATCTCCCGGATGCAAGCTCAGAGCTGCGCGCCCCAAACAACACGGCTAACTCGCCCGGTAGTGATTGTTTCTGACTAGTTACAATCGCCAAATGTATTTCATGTTAGACATTTTTCACGCTCACAAGTTCTGCCAAAGATTGATATAACACTCTTCAAACCCTTTTTTAAAGCCCCCCCATCCCCCCTCCCCAAAGGCAAGCCTGGGGCTTTAGAGCGGGAAGGAAGCCGGGTAGGGCGCAAGAGATTAAAATGTAGGATGAACACGACTGCACGATGTATTTCTACTGTGAAGAGGATTGTGATATTTTTTCACATAAATTCATCTTATTTTATGTTATTATTACCCTTCAAATTAAACTGCCTACTTTGTGATGGCAGTTCTGAGTTGTTCTATAACTTTAGACTATTCTTCTCCTACGACCGAGTGATATTTGCACGACAGTGTTCATAACGACGCTGCGTATTATTTTTCTCGATCTCGTCCGTCCACCTTCTTGAAAAACGAAACATTTTCCTTCCCACTTTGTGTTAGAATCTGAGTTTGTACTACCTAACGCAATAGTGTTAAGAGTCTATTCTATAGCACTATATTGCATTCTACCGAGCGGTCGTGCGGTTAATGTCGCATAGCTGTGATCTTGTATTCGGTTTCGAAACCCACTGCCGGCAGCCCTGAAGATGGTGTTCCGTGGTTTCCCATTTTCACACCAGGCAAATACTGGGGCTGTACTTTGATTTGGGCCGCGGCCGCTTCCTTCCCACTCTTAGTCCTTTCCTATTCCATCGTCGCCATAAGACCTACCTGTGTTGGTGCGACATAAGTAAGTTTTAAGAAATAGGTATAATACTGTACTGCTTCGGTCTTCCGCACCTCTGCATGTGGTGACGTCAATTGCAACAGCTCTCTGCCCACCCCGTCTGTCGCTGCTTGCCTTGAGCTTCACGTGTCCCTCCAATACGCCTTCAAATTACGAGTCCGAAAACTGGAGGGCCACCTAAGTACTGTCGTAGGCCATTCTTTGAAGATCTCTTCTCTAAACCGTAACTATTTACATTCTTAATTCTGTGTTTGGATCGATATATACGCAACACGTGACACTTAGCTCGGTTCTGCTGGTCGGTGCGTGATTTCATTTCCTTACCGTACTAGTAGGCCTATGCCCACTCCACAGGGCGGGGACCTTTCTGGCTGTCGTTAGCATAGTTTAGTATTCAAATGAATCTCCTTTGTTGTGTGGTGATCTCTTTGCAAGTTCCCTTCCGTCAGATGTAATTGAGTTGCCTTACGAGGTTTGATCTGTTGACATTATTTTTCAACGATAGTTTTTCTTCCCCATGAAATATGGTGGCGTCTCTACCTCTTAACTGAAGTGCTGTATTTAAATAGTAGCCTTCACATATGTTTTGTTTTCTTCTAGGCTTCATTCTTTTGCTAGCAGTTAAAGACGCGGTAACTGCCCCGATTTAAGCGGGAGATTCCCGATTCTTCATTCTTTCTCTTACTTTCCTGTTTGTTGAGACCGATCTCCCGATTTTGAGAGCAAGTGTTGTATTTCTGTATTGTTTAAAAGATCCCGCGCTTTTCCTCATACTGTCAAAAGTTAGATTCTATTAGGTGACGCTTGTCACTTTATTTTATCAATTTCACATAGGAATACGAAGTGTGAGATGATGTTTAGCACATATATAAAGACAAAGCTTTCTGGTAAAACCTTTTACCTTAAAATCCATTCAGTAAGTCAATGTTTCGATCAAGTATAACGTTTGAAGAGGGCCAAGTCAGCAACAGTGTTAAACAACGATCAGTACCAGTCGTCACAGCGTGTTCAGAAAATTGATTGATAAGAAGTCATGCGTTCTAAAGCGCAGTAATTTAGTATTCGCACATACTAAATGATGAAAATATTATGTAATGTGTTGAATATTCTTGATTTCATGCGAATAATGTCATCAGGGCTACGTTGTAATAAGTCGCGATATGTTCTAAAACATATCGTGATTTTTTTTACTTCTTTGCACAGGTGAGAAAGGGCTAGGACTGAAAGCGGCCATGACATTAGTGCCGCCTTTTACTTGTTGTGAAAATCGGAAACCATGGAAAACTGGCATCTGGGCTGCCGACTGTGGGATTGTAATCATCATCTCCTGAACGCAAGTTTGATGTTGGTGGTGGTGGTGGTGATGATTATTGTTTTAAGAGGAAGTGCAACTAGCAGGCATCCTCTATATAACACTAATCAGAGAGAGAAAATGGAAGGGATCCGACACTTCGAAAAATGAAGATATCGGCCAAGGAAATACAAGGGCCACGAAGGGCGTGAAAATGAAAGACTCCCTAGGTCTCGAATGCTCTAATAACGTCGGGGTCGGGAAAGAACAAGAGTTGACCAAGGGGGGTCGGACAGGATAGATGAAAGTGAGGACCCTGACACAAGTAAGGGGAACAATGCCAGGACTCAAGGGCCCGTGGTCACCAACGCACGCTCCCTAGTTCAGAGCCCCTGGGGTCCCTTTTAGTCGCAAGTTTACTGCTTCACGACCCGTACTGCATAGCCAACTGGCTCAGTTTTGTCATTTATTTTTACCTTACATAGTCCTTTTTCTGCCTTTAATACATTTCATACTATTGTTTAGCTTCATCATCCGTTTAAATTATTTGAGATTTAACACAAACTAACCGACTGAAAAACTCTATGCTATAACTAAGCAACTCCGAAATGTGTGGCTTCTGTCATAAATGAATCAGGTCTTCATTAGTAGGAAGCTGCATTATTGCGAGCTTTTCGGCTCGAATACAGGATTTGATGCTGGTATGCAAGATGCAATAGCAACAACCTGGCATAGAGGCTCAGAAGTGCTGATCTTCTGGACCCAAGCTGGCGAGTTCGATCCTAGCTCGTTCCGGTGGTATTTGAAGCTGCTCAAAAATACCAGCCACGTGTCGGTAGATTGTACCGGCACCTAAATGATCCTTTGTGGGCACCTCGGCGTCTCCGAAAACCATAAAAGTAGTTAGTGGGACGTAACATTATTATTTTTAAATTTACGATTTGTCTACTTAGGACAAGGGCCTCTCAGGGTGCATGCACTGTGCACGGTGCAAAAGTCGACTTCGCTTGGTTGACCAGAGTGCAGACCCCCCTCCTCGATTTGGAGCAATAGCGCTGTCTCTCTCTTTCCCCACGCCTGTCTCGCTCACTCCCCCTGTCTCCCTCCTCCTCACTTGCTCCGTAGCGATCCAAATCCGAGCCGAGTTGAGCCGAACTTAGCCGAGTAGTCCTGAGACGAAACGTTGGTCCGAGCCGAGCCGAGCTGGACCGATGCACTGTGCACAGGAACTCTCCGCCGCTGTTTGCACGCGTGAGATTTTGGGCGTTTGAGAGGCCCTGCTAAGACTTAGGATCACGCTACAATTTCATTTTTTCTTTGTCTGAAGTTTCCTCTTCCCCAGTACTCCTTCATACGGGCGCTATGCTGTCTCTTCTGTTCATACGTCCAGGCAGTTCTTTCGACTTGAAACCCTTCCAAATTTTGAATCATTGTCCGAAATGTTTTCCTGTCTAACATCTGGATGTTGTCTTGATTCGCAGGTAGTCGAATTATTATTATTATTATTATTATTATTATTATTATTATTATTATTATTATTATTATTATCAGTTCCTGTCTGTATCCTTCTTGGCTGCATGATAAGCGTCGAGCCATCGGTTCAGAGGAACCGCAGTCCGATTCCCGTTCGTGTCAGGGATTTTAACCGCGTCTAGTTATTTCCTCTAACTCGGGGACTAAGTATTTGTGTTTATCCCAATACACTCTTCATACACGCAGAACACATCACACTACCAACAACTACAGAAACACACACAATACATCGCTCAACACAGTGTCGGCATCAAGAAGGGCATCCGGTCGTAAAACAAGACCAAATATTTTATGCGACACAGAAGACGAATTAAAATTTTCTAATTAGTACATAATCTTCTCAAGCCTCCTCGAGTTCGCAATAGAAATAGCAATTGGTTCTGTAGATATTGGATGGTGCTAACTAATACTCCCACCTAACATGTGGTCGCGTTACTAAGCTGTTGTTGCCCCTTCCAAGTTTCCTTTCGAGTCCTTTAAATATTGTGCTGTCTTCCTGTCACATTGTGTCAGCGTTTCGTTTTCTTTTACTGCACATGAGAACAATTGTAGAAACAATAGAAGGCCGGCAGTCGGACATACAATTGAATCAATTCTCTGTGAATCACTGCTTGTTGTGTGGGTGTTTTTCCTCCACAATTAACTGGAGTCTTTAAGAGACATGACAATGGCCGGCTGTAAATCTCGGAAAAGAGGTAGTTTGTCAGCTCTGTTTTTATCCATTCGTTCAAAATGTTCTCTGTTCTGGTTATTATATGGAGATGTTTATGAGGCTGTATTGAGTTATCACGCTGATTCAAATTGATGCTTTCGCAAACGATACCAGCGAATGTAATTCGTTCTTTATCTGCTTCTTAAAGCCATTATTTTCGACCTATATCATTTACAGTGGAAGATGAGAACGCGTCCGAACGAATCGGCTAGGCGGTACGAGTCGTATAGATGTAAGCTTGCATTTCGAGAAATTGTTGACAGTCCTCGAGATGTTTTTCCGTTGTTTCCCATTTTTACATCAGTGCCCGGCTCTATAGCTAAATGGTTAGCGTGCTGACCTTTGGTCACAGAGGTCCTGGGTTCGATTCCCGGCAGGGTCGGGAATTTTAACCATAATTGGTTAATTCCGCTGACACTGTGGCTGGGTGTATGTGTGGTCTTCATCATCATTTCATCCTCATCACGACGCGCAGGTCGCCAACGGGAGTCAAATCAAAAGACCTGCACCTGGCGAGCCGAACTTGTCCTCGGACACTCCCGGCACTAAAAGCCATACGCCATTTCATTTCATTTCATCAGTGAAGTGCCGAGGCTTTAGGTATCTCTATTAAGGCCACGACCCACTCACTACCTTCCCAGTGCTAGCCTTTATCCATCCCAACGTCCCGGAAAACCAGTATGGTTTTGTACGACTGGGGGAGACCCAGCTTAACAAAAGAAAAAAGTTAATATTCATTCGATTGTTAAATATGCTACAATTGTTGTTGACAATTGCTGCACATATCCCAGGATTGGCTTGCTTCCTGGCAACCAGAAGCAACTTCAATAATGTCAAAATTATAATATTTTAAACTAAAATGTTCAAAATTTCCAGCCTTTTTAACAATATAACACTGTTTCCCTTATAAATTCCAAGTTTATACGAATGTTCGTACTTTTCCTTTTTTTTTTTTTTTTAAGTGTGTATCAAACCTCCGCCTACAAAATGAACCTCAATCACTAACATAGACTATAATTTAGATATTTTTGTTGAGTTTTTATTCCGAGCACCTGAAAATATTAATATTTTGGTACATAATATGTTATATAAAATCGAATATAAATCCTATTGATCTGAATGAGGTACAGGTTGTAGTACAACACTATGGGAGGAAACCCTGAAAAAATCATAATTATCCGTGAAACAGTAAGAAAGTTATGAAGGTAACCGTGATATATTGTTAAAAAGGCGGGAAATTTTGAACATTTTATTTAAAATAGTTATAATTAGAATCTTGACATTATTGAAGTTGCTTCTGATTGCTAGGAAGCATGCCAATACTGGGATATGTGCAGCATTTGTCAACAACGTTTGTAGCATATATAACAATCGAATGAATATTGGCCTATTTTCCCCGTGTTAAGCTGGGTCTCCCCCGTTAAATTACAAGCAAAAATAATTAGAAAATAAAAGGGAACTCCAGAAAAATGTCTTTACTAAGGAATCTGAGACAGAGTAATCATCTCTCAAATAAAATACTTCCTTCCGTCCTTCTTCCCGATGGCGCAACAGCCCGTGAAGTCCTTGGCCTACCAAGCAACAGCCCGAAGGCCTGCAAATTACAAGGTGACGTGTGGTCAGCACGACGAATCCTCTCGGCTGTTTTTCTTGGTCTTCTGGACTGGAGCCGCTATCTCACCGTCAGGTAGCTCCTCAGTTCTAATCACGAAGGCTGAGTGGACCTCGAACCAGCCCTTAGATCCAGGTAAAAGTTTCTGGCCTGGCCGTAAATCGAACCCGAGCCCTTCGGGTAAGATGCATGCACGCTACCCCTACACTGCCGGGCCGGCTGACAATCAAATACACTAGTAGTAAATTCATGGGTCTTAGAACCCATTAAGGACCTGCTGGCTGCCAAGACTGTTGCTGCCAGTCAGATGAACTGCCATACCGGAGCGTCACTCGGTCTGCATGACGCACGACGACGACGACATCCTCAGGCATATTGCTTCGTTTTTTATTAGCTGCTTCGCATTCCCTCATATTACATATTCTCGGTTGAACTTTGAATGAACCGTATTCCAAACCTCATGCAGTGATAAAAATTCTTGAAAGATTCCTATGTCGAACCAGTCGAACCACAGCCTTCGAATACGAGGCATGGGCGCTATAACTGCATCGCAACGTGAGAGTGATATTATTATTATTATTATTATTATTATTATTATTATTATTATTATTATTATTATTATTATTATTTCTTCCGGCGCTCTTCTCAGGTGACAGGTGCAAAAGTCTCTAGCATATGGACTTGGTCTAGTTTTACGAATTGATGCTCTTCCTACTTCCAACGCCATGTGAAAGGATATAATTATATACTGTTGCGTGTTGCCGTGGTGGTTTGTAGTGCAGTAAGAGTATATGAAGAGGCGTGTTTTGAGACAAACGCGTACATCCAGACCCCCACTCAGAAGACTTAACCAGACGTGGCTTAAAAAAAAAATCTGGCTGGTAATCGAACCTGGGACCCTCTGAACTGAAGACCGCTATAGTGTTCATTTAGGTAAGGAGGTGGGCACTGGGACAGACGCGTCATTGGAAGTAACAAACTTGTTGTATACCATATTAAAACTTATTCAAAATACGTCTGCACTTTTTTTCCCCAATGGCGTTAGGCCTTGAAAGACCATGCGGCCAGCATTTACAGAGTAAGCATACATTTATGGTACATACATTTTGTGGTCGAAAAGGAAAAAGTCGTATCTTATAAATTAATCTTACAGTCTGAAAAATATTGGCAAAATACAGCGCATAATTGTGGAGTTAGGTTTGTGAACAGGATGGCAACTGAGTTGGCAGTGGGATATTTAACTTCACCAAAGAAGGTACAGATTGTTCTGTTGTTGGGAGTACTTACATGACAGTAGGGTGTGGTTCAAATCGGCTATTTATCCAGCGTCTTCTGGGCAGTGAGGGTTGTCGAAGATCTTGATCCTGTGTAAATGACTTGGATAGCATCCATGCCCCAGACGCATTCTTATTAAAAGATAAAGGTATCTGCGAGTTAGTTGCAATGTCATGAACCATATTTGCATTGGTATGGTGGGCTGAATTTTAGCATAGTGCTTTCCTCTTGTCAGCTGTGGCGTTTTCCAGTAATCAGATCATTTCCTATAGACCTGTTATTTGATTATGGACAGGAAATAAGAATATGGTAACTGTTTGTAAAGGCGGAGTTCACAACGTGAGGCTTCTTTCGTTAGCCGGTCTACTATCTCGTTCATCGTTAAACCAGCGTAGCCTTTAATTCATAGGAGATGCACTTCCTGAGCTGCTTCCTGTTCGGAGTAGATTCAGTTCTAAATGTCTAATATATACTGATGTGTAGACAGATCCCAACGAGAATTTTGTAGCTTTTGAAGGACACATTATGAGTCAAAAAGTATTAGAATGTTGCGGAATTGCCGAGTTCCATAGCTAATGGCTGAGTGGATAGCTGTTGTTTGTTTATCGCAATAGGAACAGGACAGCGGGTCGAGCACGCGCACTTAAGTTATCACACGAGTCTCACGTTACCGACTGGGCAACTGAATTTTAGAAAAGAATTTGCGAGTGTTACAGATACAAGAACTATAGAGCGAATGCAGACTGGAATGCAAGCGAATAAAAGTCTATAATAAATATACGTAGGCCCTACACGGAACGTAAAGGAACTACACCAAGGGCTGACTGACAAACTGAGCAGTACCGAGCGAGTTGGCCGGGCGGTTGGGGGCGCGATGCTGTGAGCTTGCATTCGGGAGATAGTGGGTTCGAATCCCACTGTCGGCGGCCCTGAAGTTAGTTTTCCGTGGTTTCCCATTTTCCTGTACCTTTCCTATATATTAATTAAGGCCACCGCCTCCTTCCCACCCCTAGGCTTTTCCTATCCCATAGCCGCCATAAGACCTATTTCTGTCGGTGCGACGTAAAGCAACTTAAAAAGGAAAAAAACACCAACATTTGAGCAGTCATAGATTTAGCCCACTGCTGTATCTGCAGAGGACCGGCCGTAAACAAGCAGCAGTTCTTGGCATGGGCGAGTGCAATAAAACAAGTAAAATATGGAAATATATTGCACTGTAAAGAGCCTCCGTGGCTCAGGCTATAGCGCGCCGGCCGCTCATCGCTGGGTTCCGTGGTTCAAATTCTGTTCACTCCATGTGAGATTTGTGCTGGACAAAGCGGAGGCGGGACAAGTTTTTCTCCGGGTACTCCGGCTTTCCCTGTCATCTTTCATTCTAGAAACACTCTCCAATATAATTTAATTTCATCTTTCAGTCATTAGCCATTGATCATTGCCCCAGAGGAATGCGACAGGCTTTGTTAGTCGGCAAAATTCCCGTCCTCGCCGCTAGATGGGGGCTTCATTCATTCCATTCCTGACCCGGTCGAATGACTGGGAACAGGCTGAGGATTTTCATTTTCATAGCTCGTAAATATTATCTGGCTGATGAAAAACGGAAGAATTCAACTCATTATCTTGCCCAATATCTGCTGAAAGTACATGATAGAACGTTAGTGTTTTATCGGCCAGAGTAATGACTTCACTGCTTGTAAGTATGTAAGTTATTAATTAGTTAATACTTCATTAAGAATTCCAACACGTGGCATTGATTAATGGGATCACATAACACTTAACTTGTGCCCGGGGCGGTGTACGAACTGGTAGCCGTTTGTGACCCACATTGCGCTCCTAGTGTGCTTGAATGTGTTATTTGAAGTTAGTACGTTGTTTAGTAATTGAAGTATACGACGTTTTTGTACTGTGACTCATCTTTCCACGGACTAAAATGAGTGAGAAAACTACTTTGCCCCCTACAATGACCGTACTGTATTATCGTGTGTGATTTTTTTCCTTTGTAACGGAGTATCACAGGTAAGGTCGGGATGTTCACATAATCTGGAGTACCGTTATGTACTTACCACATTTCTGTGGTTACTTCAAAGTTTTTATTCTAGCTTCTTGAGCTCTGCAGAGAGGTTTCTGTAATGGAAAAGTTTTTGAACTAATGTGAACCTGTTTATTCCCTGAGGACCAGGAACGGAAGTAGAAATTCCTCTCCATTATGGTGTCTGTGACAAGTGTTTTCGCTCTTCACTTTTCCACTGTCAACATACGTTATCTGATGTATTGTTCCACTTCATAAATCTTCATTAGGTTTATTCTTATGTAATGTCATGGGATCACATGGGTGATTTCAGCATCCCATTTTCATTGTGTTGGCATATTTTAAAATTTTTCTTACTGATTTGTCGAATGAGTTAGAAGAACAACCACATTTTCACTCATTTTTAGTATTTTCAAACTAAATTCCGTTTCTGAACATTTACATTTTTACTTACATTCTTCCTCACATCTCATGAGCCGCTTGGAGTAGAGTATTACAATTCTCAGGGAGTTATAATATGCCTGTGATGAGTCTACTGAACTAAAATGAATACATAATATTATGTATAACCGAATTTATTTAAGATAAATTTTTAAAAAAATAATTTTAAAATATCCATGTAGTTAAAAAATCAGTATCTCTTGTTAGGGGCGCGCGGCTGTGAGCTTGCATCCGGGAGATAGTGGGTTCGAACCCCACCTGTCGGCAACCTTGAAGATGGTTTTCCGTGGTTTCCCATTTCACACCAGGCAAATGCTGGGGCTGTACCTTAATGAAGGCCACGGCCGCTTCCTTCGCACTCCTAGTTCTTTCCTATCCCACGTCGCCATAAGACCTATCTGTGTCGGTGCGCCGTAAAGCAAATAACAGTACCGTTATCTCCTAAACCGGTGAGTGCAGTACAATACATTTGTTTCAGTAAGCCAAAAACTTATTGAATTAACAAAATGTAATACTGTTGATGTAGGACTTTCCAACTCCCCTTAAAGCAAAAACGACGTGTGCCAATTATCTGTTTCTTAAAATTATTTTTCCATAACAAAATTTAAGACGTGATTCAGAAAGTAGAAACATACCTGCCAACCTTTACGGCTTTTTCGTACAAATTACGTTTTTTTTGGAAGAACTACAGTAACTTATATTACGATTTTACGCACCAAGGTCTTCTTTTTAAAATTCGCGCCAGAACAAGCTTCTGCAGGCCGGCGATACGTGCTGTGTGACCAGCGAATATTCGATATATCACTCCGATTTATATTCATCCGATCGTTACAGTCTTCGACTGGAAATACAAGATGCGTCCTGAATCCTACTTGATCTATATCTATATGTTTGTGTTGAGAGAGAATCACTCCTGAATAACCGTTCGCTTGTTCTTTAACGCATTGATTCGTTCGATAACCTTTACAGTCCACTGGTGTCTGGTTGGCAATTTTTGTTTTGTACTTAACTTCTCTTCAACATGTACTACACATACGTAAGACGACCTAATAGGGTTTTTCGAAGCTGAGGTTATGTAGTTGTGGAGTAACGTGAATTGTGTTCGTTGCTTATTTTGTTTTATGATCGTGTTGTTTTATTGATAGATCATTTGGAAAGATGGCAGGCGTGGTAGAAAGTTAGAGGGAAGTTTCGTCACAATTTTATGATGAAGATCTATAATACCTGCTCCAGTCCTATGATATCTCTGAAGACAATGGTGGAACAAAGCTACCTAAAGTGTTCATTTTGAAGAAAATTATTCTTCCTGTCTGGAAGGTCGAGGATATTGGCGTGGAAGAGTTCTCTGGAGAAGTCTGCATTTTGTGAGATTTTTCTACAAATATATACATATGTACATAAACAAAAAAAATTGAATCTTATGGCATCATATCAAATTTGAATTTTTGGAGAAATCCCTCTGAACATACTGGAAAGGGATGAAAGTACATCACAGAAGTGGGTATAAAAGTGTTGACAAAATATGATGAAGAGCACAGACTTAATGAATTTGAAAAATTGATGTGTTTTGTGATTGTGTTCCTCGTTCAAATACATTGAACGTATATTTTCCTTAATGGCGAACAAATGGTGTACCTTGTAAAGAGTAAAGTTCGGATTTCAACGTATTAGTCGCCCAGTTGCAAAAGCAGAGATCTTCAAAATGGTGAAAATTAAATATTTCTGGCTTATTATGTTCTTTTCACACCATTGCATACCATGGCAGCAGTTTTAATTGCAGAAATAAATCTTCATTTTATCTTTATTGTTGGTCTTAATTTTCACTTAAATTTTACAACTTCTTAGTGCGAATGCTTTAACACGCAGTACATTTTCGATTGTTTAAAGCAGTGCGAGAGAGTGTATGAGACTACAGTAATTGAATCCGACGAAGACCTCTTCTACTTACAGTTACGTACTCTCTAAAGCACATGGCTAGAGTCATCGAACGTGTACGGCAGGCAGTGGCACTTCGTTGCAGAGTGTGTATTGAAGCAGAAGGACGTACGTTTGAACCATTTTTGTAAAAGTTTACAATTAAATTGTCATGTAATAAGTTTTATTCTTACCCCCCTCAAAAAATACAACTACCGATTCTCGACCAATGATTATTTAATTTTAATAAATCTGTCTTAATGCCATCTATCATTCGTTGGAAGTTTGAGTATTGAATGTGGACACACACTGTATATTTTGCAGTGATTTAGGACGTTTTAATGATTATTGTGACATTTATTCCAAATGTAATAAGTATACTAAGACTTATCACATTCAATTGCACAGTGAGTTGGCCGTGCGGTTAGAGTCTCGCAGCTGTGATCTTGCATCCGGGAGATTGTGAGTTCGAATCCCACTGTCGGCAGCCCTGAAGATGGTTTTCTGTGGTTTCCCATTTACACACCAGGCAAATGCTGGGCCACGGCCGCTTCCTTCCCACTCCTAAGCCTTCCCTATCCCATCGTCGCCATAAGACCTATCTGTGTCGGTGCGAAGTAAAGCGAATAGGAAAAAAAAAAAAATTTAAAAAGTAGCCAACGGTCTGTTATGTTTATCGCTAGCAGCTCTGAATGTTGAATTGCGTTAGCAGGTACATCACGATATAAAACACGCTTAAGGGAATAGTCGTAACATGTGAACTGTGTTCCTCTGAGATTATACCTTTGGGGACCGGAAGCATTTTATTACGCGTGCTTTGGAAGCAGGGTTCTATTGCAGAGCGTGTCAGGAAGAAAGCTTCTATCCTCCCTGGGAACGCGGCCGTTCAGAGAGCCTCGGGCAGGGCCTGTAGCCTGCCCGTTAGTCCGCTTTCTATAACACTGGAGCATCTCTCCCAAGGTCGCGCTGCAATGAAAGTGTTTTATAATGCATCCATCTCTCTTAGATTACTTTGGCCTTCGCCTGATATTCTTCTATGTAGTCATCTTAAGATTAACAAGAATAAATGGCTCATTTATTTTAATCTCTGCTGGATACATGGATTGAATAATAATAATAATAATAATAATAATAATAATAATAATAATAATAATAATAATAATAATAATAATAATGCGAAGGAATGGTTCCAAATGAAAGAGAGGAAATTCCTCTTGAGGTCAAGTGCGGAGCTATGCTTTGAATTTGAAAACCTCTCCAATCAATCAATCAATCAATCAATCAATCAATCAATCAATCAATCAATCAATCAATCTATCTATCTATCTATCTGTCTATCTATCTATATATCTATCTATCAGTAAATAAATAAATAAATAAATAAAGGCCGCCTCTGTGGTGTAGTGGTTAGCGTGATTAGCTGCCACCCCCGGAGGTCCGGGTTCGATTCCCGGCTTTGCCACGAAATTTGAAAAGTGGTACGAGGGCTGGAACGGGGTCCACTCAGCCTCGGGAGGTCAACTGAGTAGAGGTGGGTTCGATTCCCACCTCAGCCATCCTCGAAGTGGTTTTCCGTGGTTTCCCACTTCACCTCCAGGCGAATGCCGGGATGGTACCTAACTTGCCGGGCTGAGTGGCTCAGACGGTTAAGGCGCTGGCCTTCTAACCCCAACTTGGCAGGTTCGATCCTGGCTCAGTCCGGTGGTATTTGAAGGTGCTCAAATACGACAGCCCCGTGTCGGTAGATTTACTGACACGTAAAAGAACTCCTGCGGGACTAAATTCCGGCACCTCGGCGTCTCCGAAGACCTTAAAAAGTAGTTAGTGGGACGTAAAACAATTAACATTATTATTATTAGGTACCTAACTTTAGGCCACGGCCGCTTCCTTCCCTCATTCTTGCCTATCCCTTCCAATCTTCCCATCCCCCCACTAGGCCCCTGTTCACCATAGCAGGTGAGGCCGCCTGGGCGAGGTACTGGTCATACTCCCCAGTTGTATCCCCCGACCAAGAGTCTGGAGCTCCAGGACACTGCCCTTGAGGCGGTAGAGGTGGGATCCCTCGCTGAGTCCGAGGGAAAAGCCGAACCTGGAGGGTAAACAGATGATGATGATGATGAAATAAATAAATGATCTGCATTTACGGCTGTCGCCCAGGTGGTAGATTACCTATCAATTGTTTACCTATTTCTTAAACATTTTCAAAGAAGGAAATTTATCGAACATTTCCGTTGATAATTTATTCCAGTCCCTTTCTCCTCGTCCTATAAATGATAATAATAATTAATGTTATTTTCTTTATGTCCTACTAACTACTTTTACGGCTCTCGGAGACGCTGAGGTGCGGGAATTTAATCCCGCAGTTCTTTTACGTGCCAGTAAAATCTACTGACACGAGGCTGACGTATTTGAGCACCTTCAAATACCACCGGACTGAGCCAGGATCGAACCTGCCAAGTTGGGGTCAGAAGGCCAGCGTCTCAACTGTCTGAGCCACTCAGTCCGGCTCCTACAAATGAATAATTGCCCCAATTTATCCTTTTGAATTCCAACTTTATCTTCATATTGTATTTTTTTTTTTTTTTGCTATTTACTTTACGTCGCACCGACACAGATAGGTCTTATGGCGACGATGGGATAGGAAAGGCCTAGGAGTGGAAGGAAGCGTCCGTGGCCTTAATTAAGGTACAGCCCCAGCATTTGCCTGGCGTAAAATGGGAAACCACGGAAAACTATATTCAGGGATGTCGACAGTGGGGTTCGAACCCGCTATCTCCCGGATGCAAGCTCACAGCTGCGCGACCCTAACCGAATGGCCAACTCGCCCGGTCTTTCCTACTTTTAAAAGTTCCGCTCAAGCTTGTTCACATCTCCTTATGTCATTCCACGCCATTTCTCCACTGACAACTCGAAACATACCACATAATCGAGCAGCCCGTCTCCTTACTCCCAAGTCTTCCCAGCCCAAAGTTTACATCATTTTCGTAACACTACTCCTCTTATACATGCCTATAAAACTGGATCGCAAGGGACTGGTGGAGGGCTGATGCTCTTTGTATATTCCTTCTTTTAAGTCATTCTCTGCTACACACTCATTTCTTTGTCTGTTTACCTCCTCATTCATAAATTCACTAACATGGACATTATACTGAAGTCTGTACTCTGCTGTATGTAATCGATCCCTGAGTTGACACGATAGAGTGGTCTCCTTGGTACTCTACCCGTAACTATCCTCGTGTAAACAATCCGTAAGGCCATCGACTGCCGATCGACTGGACTTACAGAAAATACTGGCACTGTCAACCAGGGAGGTGGGGGGAAGAGGAAGAATTTAGAGATGGACAGATGAACTTAACCCTGATGAACGATGAATTCTAGGTCGCTTAATCGCACACTTCGTCCTTGTCAGGAAGGGAGATGTCATATGGTGACAGTGTTTAAAAAATGAGGTTATGTTGGTTGGATCTGTAAATCTACCTCTCTGGTATTACTCGTATGTTCTCGTGAGTCTTTGTTATCTGTTTATAAATTATTATACTGATCAATCATTGGGAGGGTTCCGTGGTTCTGTTTAATGTACAACCCGTGTTGAATATGAAAACTTGGTTGCTGTCCGTTGATAGGAATCTGCCATTGCTAAGACTTTAAAGTCCGATGCTAAGTATAGGAAACCATAGTACATAGTTTTGGTTGGTAGTCTAAAATATCTGTTAACGAACTAAAAGTGGTTCCTGATCTTCGCGCAAACTGTCAGGGATGGCACTTTGGGAGGCTTTTTCGTATTGTAAACCTTAATAACAACCAGTGGTGGGCATCGTCGCAGTTCCAGTTGAAAAGCAGTCATCACATTCAAAGCTGCTTAACGCTGTACATGTATTAACACTTTTTTTTTTCAATTGCTAAGCACATAAAATTAATTGTAGCTAAAATTATGGCTACTTGAGAAATGAAAATGAAAATCCACAGCCTGTTTCCAGTCATTTGCCCGGGTCAGAAATGGAATGGAGTAGAATGAATGAAGCATCCATCTAGCGGCGAAGATAGAATTGTGCCGACTGCCGAAGCCTGTCGCACTCCTCTGGGACAATGATTAATGACTAGCAGATGAAATAAACTGATATTGGAGGGCGTTGCTGGAATGAAAGATAACATGGAAAACTGGAGTGCTCGGAGGAAAACCTGTCGCGCCTCCGCACAAATCTTACATGGAGTGACCGCAGATGATATACTACTGGTTAGCCAAACACCAAGTTTTCCAGAAGCTGAACAAATTCTTACAGCAGATCTAGAAAAGCTAGATACATACTTCCAAAAGTGGTGTCTCCGTCCAAATCTCCAAAAGACTGTTGTATCTGTGTTTCATCTCAGAAATAAATTTGCCAACTACAAGCCTTCAATAACATTCAGAAATCAATCCTTACAACACTGTCCCTTCCCAAAATATTTAGGTGTCACATTAGACAGATCCCTAACATATAAACATCATATTAACAACACAGCCGCCAAGATTAAAAGTCGGAATAATATTCTTCAAAAATTAGCCGGCACATCTTGGGGCGCAAACAACCAAGTGTTGAGATCTACTGCTCTAGCTCTTTGCTATTCAGTTGCTGAATACTGCGCTTCAATTTGGCTGAACAGTGCTCATACTGCGAAGATTGATGCTCAACTAAATCAAACAATGCGCATCATAACCGGTTGTATTCGCTCTACAAACGTGGCCTGGCTGCCTACACTCAGTAATATTCCTCCGCCTTGCTTAAGAAGGTCTGAAGCTCTTCTAAAACTGTGGAAGAAGACCAGCCAGGACTCCAACCTCCCCGTTCACCAGGATATTACTCAACCTGCCCCTCCTCGACTTAAGTCTAGATCTCCACCCTGGCGCACTGCACTTACACTGGAAGAATCTGGGTTCTCCATCACGAACGCCTGGTTACACCAATGGCAGCAGTCTTCTGTTCCCAATCAACATCTTGTGACTCTACCTCATGTTCAACCTCCTGGATTCCATCTACCCAGACGTCAATGGAGGACTCTAAACAGGATAAGAGTCAATCAAGGAAGATGCGGCTATACGCTTTATAAATGGGGCTGGCAGAAGTCTTCTGGGTGTGATTGTGGAGCTACCTCACAGACCATCCACCACGTAATTGCCGAGTGTCCACGGAGAGCATTTCAAGGTCCTTTGGAGGACATTCATAACGCAACTGAGGAGGCCGTGAAATGGATCAATGGACTTGATTTGGAACTATAGGCTTCTGCTTGTATATATTGTGTATATATTGTATACTTATTTATATAATCTATCTGTGCACATCATACGATAAATAAATAAACCGGGATTTGAACCACGGAACCCAGTGGTGACAGACCGGCGCGCTGCCGCCTGAGCCACGGAGGCTTTTGTATTTGCATTTACTTATTTCTACAAATTAATTACGCCAGGTGAAAATACAAATTCCGTTTAACTAACGAACATCTCTTGACGCAGCTGAAATCATCATGTTACTGAAATAAACCAAATTTTAATTAAATAATGTACATGTAAAAGAATTGCAATTAAATGTAAAATCCTGAAATATATTATTGGTGTACTATAGCGTAAAGTACATATACACCGTAATCAATATTTGTCTAAAAATCAGGGACTACCCCTACACTCATTACCCGTTTGTGCCTCCAACTACCAGTTCGTTCCAAACTAAAGTACGTGGTGTTCGCTGGTTTTGAGGGTTGCTTATCAAATTATGTGTGGTTTTGCCCATACATGCCTTAAAACAACCACCTTAACCTCCAGTACCATCACTCGTAACGAGTCTCAGTGCTGCTTAACTCTAGGAATTGAGTATTTCAACTTCGTTATGCTGTCATCTGTATTTACTTGGTCCTCAGTCACAGACAGAGCGGCCACTTAGCGAATCTTGTCACAATGCGGGATAGAAGTAAATGAACATGATGGCGATGAGATCGTTGAATTCTTGCTAACCTGTGTGTGATATAACTTAAAAGCTGTCGAGTCTGCCCAACACACAATTTCAATATGAATATTACACTATAACAGTGGTTCTCAACCTTTGTGTGCCTGTGCCCCCTTTTCATTCGTAAATTATTTCACGGCCCCCTAATGAATTATTGATTTGCAAAAGATCTAGTTTTCTGTTAAAGTTAATATCACAAGAAATGTTTTATAATTATTATTATTCGTGATCTCTATAAGTATCCAGAATATTCAAAGATCTGAAGCCATAGTTGCCAAGAATTTTGTTTATTTTATTTGCACGTTTTCGGGTTTGAAACTCAAATTGAAGGGAACTGTGCGAAACTGTGTTACAGGATTTTTTAGAGCATGTGCCACTTTCATATTGTAACGGTTCAAATCCCGTTACAAGATGATATCTGTATTTTTATTATTGTATGATTTTATCTGTATTTTATTATTATTATTATTATTATTATTATTATTATTATTATTATTATTATTATTATTATTATTATTATTATTATTATTATGTCAGTATTATTATTATGTTATCTGTGATATTGTACTATTATTGTAATTATCCGTTTTATTCAATTTTGCAATTGCCTGTTGCTTGCAAGATTGCACTTAGATGTATACACATATACGTATGTGTAGTATAACACTCAATACCTGTACAGTGAGAATTGTTTTATACATCAGAGATTGGAAGTGACGTTGTTATACTGCGACACCACTGGCGATTCTGCCAAGTCATCGCCGCGCCTTGGCTATGTCATCGTATCTATTTAGATATGCGCGCATCGACTCGTCGCCGCAGGGCTATTTCACCACTGGGTGTAATATCTGTCGCGTAGGTGGGAGTATGTCATTGTTATTTCTGGAGATTACGTAGCTGTGTCAACCAACGTTTATATAAGGTAGCTCCATATTGTAGCGTCAGTCATTACTTATACGGATGCAGTACAGTGAAGTAGTCTACTAGATCAAGAGGCCTTAAGTGGTCAGCCAACCAGTGTGAACGAGAGATGGTGAAGACTCAGTGAGCCATTATTGGTCATTGAGAGAGTGAGACCAAATGGTTGGTCCGTCACTTAGTGGAAGACACGGACGCAAGGGCTTACCATGGAGTCAGAGAGGGCAACCTTGGACCTACCAAGAGGTCATACCATATTGACTTACAAAGAAGTCAGATGATATGGAGAAGAAGCAGTCTCAAGGATGTATCACCACGTTAGGCGTGACACATCTACAGTAAACACCAGAGCAATGGATTACGTCGTAATTACACTCAAAGTGTTAAAGGTACAGTCAAGTGAATCAGTGAGGGAAATATTTCGTATAAATTGTTAAATGTCCGGTCAAGAAGAATTCAAATTCATGCCTAGTTTCTGTCAGTTGCAATGTCATAATTTCATATTCTCATCTGTTTTATCGCAACAAGACTCACTATTTTTTGATATATTATTTAAAGAATATATATTGTTCTATCAAACGAATTCAGAGTTTCATTTCATTGACAGTAAAATATCTTAACCTCAAAATTAATGGGGAAACCGAACGCCAATCTCCTTTTCCCAGAACTTATATGGTATGTTGTCAAAAGTAAGCTTATTACCCCACACCCTAGAGATGGTCAAGAGTCTCATTCTATTATTGCTGTACTGAGTGACAGCTGGCGCCCTTCAAATAACGTATGTGTAAGTAAGCAGGTAACAAGTAAGTGTGAGTACAAGGTTCGACGAGTGTGTATTTTATTTAATGAATGTTAATTTTATAATTTCCATTTTAAATGCAGATATTCAGATTTTTCAATATAAATTCAGATTTCCATATTAAATGTAGTTTTACATATGTGTGTAAAGTTAATCAGCAAGTTAGGAAGTTCTCAAAGTGTCGACGCAACGTGGGACTCGAATAAATTCAGAATTTTTTCTGAATGACAGCATATCATAGGTTCATTTTGGGAGGAGTGTGCGCATTTAAGCCAACGGAAATTATTACCGGTAAATGTCAAGAGTGTAATTTTGTGATATATATTTGTATTTAGGGGATATGTCAAGGGATTTGAAGAGGGAAATTAATTTGAGATCGCGTACTATCACTAGTGAACCAAAGATGGACAAGGAAGACAATAACAAGTCATGTGAGGACGAGGTCATTGCTTCTGCGGACATCCAAGGTGAAATTCAGAGTAGGGAACAGGTGAATACGATGGAAGCTTCTGAATTAATTCAGGAAAGTGCAGAAATTGAGAAGCACACTGAAACTCAAAAGGAAATCGCGGGGGGAATGAACCAAGATTTTTTAAATTTGCTGATGGCCAGATTTACCGAGCTCAGTAATGAAAATAAGAAGCTCAGTGAAAAGAGTAGTGAAAATAATAAGAAAGAGATGAAAGAGATGAAAGAATTAATTAGTAATAGTAATGAAAATAGTAATAAACGAATGGAAAAGATGAGTGAAAATAATAAGAAAGAGATGAAAGAATTAATTGATAGTAGTAATGAAAATTGTAATAAACAGATTAACTCTCTAAGTAGTAAAATGGAACAAATAATTAGTAGTAACGAAAATAGTAAAAAAGAGATAAGTAATAAAATGGAGGAAATGATTGGTAGTTGTAACGAAAATCTTAATGTGATCAATGATAAAATAGATGGGTTGAGTGAATCACTAAATTCCAAAATAGATACTAAGATAATAGAGGTAACTAATCAAATATCTACGTTAGAAAATAAGTTAAATAAAGAGTGTGTTGACCTTAGAGAAGAAATAGAGTCGAGTCGGAGCGATCTTCATACTCAAATTGAGCATGTCAAAGGAACATGTACAGAGAATATCAAAGAGTTAAGTAATAAGATTTCTAGTAATCGGGAAGAAATTCACGAGATTGTAGACAAAAGAATAGACAAGATCCATAATGCAGTGGGACAAGATATGAGGGAATGTGTCAGTAAGGTAGAAACGTTTGAAAAAGAGCTTGGGCAGGTCAGAGAACTAAAGAATAAACAAGAAACATTGTCGCAGAAGGTTACAGAGAAAGAGGAAAAATTACAGGAAGAATTGAGAATAATGAAAGAGAATGCGGAGAGAGTGGCGGAAGAAAAAGTTTTGAATTGCCAGAGGGTACTACGGCAAGAAATGAGAGAAGGTCAGATTACCAGAGAAATAATAGTAACGAGTGGTTTATACAATAGAGACCAAGATTTGCCTAAGTTTACTGGAAAGCAATTTAATCCTATGGAATTTGTAACATTAGTTGAGAAAAGATTTGCTAATAAGTTGAGGGATAATATTATCGAATGGGAATACGTGTTAGAGATCTTGTCGAATTCCTTCATTGGTGAAAGTAAAACCTGGTTTCAAGTGTACCGTAATAATATGTCTAATTTGGAAGAATTTAAAGAGAAGTTTATTAATAAGTTTTGGGATGAGAACGTCCAGGGTCGTGAAAGAGAACGGATTATGTTTGGTAAATATAGACAACAGGAGGGGGTGTCTATGACAGAATACTTTCTGGCACACGTGCTTATCTGGAAAAATCTTAATAGTATTGGTTCAGAAGTCGATATCGTAAGGATTATGTTAAAACATTATTCTGATAGAATTAGGGAAGCTGCGTGTATGCAGAAAGTCAGTACTATCAAAGAAATGGAGGTGTTGCTAGATAGTTTTGAGGCTCTGAATAGTAGCATAGGTGGCAATCGACCATAAAGTAGAAATATAGAGGGAGCGGGAAACAGGTCAGATAATTATCAGAGGAGAGTAAACAATTATGATCAGACGAGGGCTAATAGGAATTTTAATAGTGATAGAGGTCAGCAGAGTTACCCGAGACAATCCGACAATGGGAGGCGTGGGGATTTGAGTCATAGAGATGAAAATAGGCCTAACACGAGTATTATTCAGGATCCATCATTGAGCCAGCGCACTTTAAACTCTCAGCGGACTGCATAAACAGGTCACGTGAACAGTCCGAAGGTAAAAGTTGTCAAAAACAGGTAGGTAGTGTAGATAATTGTGTATTAAAAGTAGATTTAAGAGAACAACGTGATTGTGACCTAAGTAGTGATAAGTCAAATGTTTTAAGTGATGACGTAGTCATAGGTAATAAAGTAAGAAATAGTAGTATTAATTTAGATATAAGGAGTGATTTGTTAAGCGATGTAAGTAGTTATAATACTGAGGATATAAGTAGTGAGGTAGTGACTCCGACGATAGAAATTATTATATGGAGAAGAAAAGTGAAGGTATTATTAGACTCTGGTAGTGAAAGGTCATGTATTAGCTCCAAGCTTTACGAGGAAATTCTGAAAGAAAGTCAGAATATAACAGAGATTCCTGTGAGGCAAACCTTCATTATAACAGCGGTGGATAGCAAGTCACAGAGAGTAAATAAAATGATAGCGGTACCAATTACGATTGAAAATGAATGTAACTTTCAACCATGCCTTGTTGTGCCAAATCTGGTGTATTCAGTTATTTTAGGAGCTGACTGGCTTACAAATCATGGAGCTAGATTAGACTTTGATTCGGGTAGTGTGTGTTTGTCCTGGGGGAAAACTAGCAAACAAGTATGTGTAAATTATGAAGGGTCTGAGGTAAGTGTTGATAACGTGTGTTCTGGTAAAGGTATTCGGGAGGTGAGTGAAGGTGTTCCTAGTGAGAGGAGATGTTTTGACGTGTGTCACTTGTGCATAAGACAGGATCCAAGGGATAGTCTGTATGAGACAGTGGCGAGAAGTAATTTGAGTGAATTACAGGAGGAACAGTTGTGTTCGATGTTAGGTGAGCATCGAGATGTATTTAGTGATAAGCCAGGAAGAACACATGTATATGAACACAAGTTTGTTGTACATGACCATTCATCATTTGTGGGACCCAAGTACCCCATTCCACTTAAATATGCTAGTGCTGTCGAAGAACAGATAAACATTATGCTGGATTACGGAATAATTGAACCATCTTGTAGCCATAGTATTAATCCTTTAATTATCGTTGCCAAGAAGGATGGGTCAGTCAGGCTGTGTATTGACGCCAGGCTTATGAATCAGAGGATTGAGGCAGACCAACAGAGGCCTGAAACAGTGGAAGAGCTCATTCAGCGTTTTGAAGGGAAAACATGGTTTTCTATCATGGATTTGTCTTCTTCATTTTGGCAAATTCCCCTCAGAAGAGAGGATAGACCTCTCACTGCTTTCGCATATAAGAACTGTTTGTATCAATTTGCAAGAGTCCCGTTTGGTACAAAAACGTCTTCGGCAGCGTTGATTCGTGCTATGTCTAGAGTTTTAGGTCGGGATACAGGGGATTTTGTTACCATGTACATTGATGACGTAGTAATAGCATCTCACACTTTTGAAGAACACATGGAACATTTGAACATAGTCTTACATAAAGTTAGAGAGGGAGGCTTCACATTAAAACTGGATAAGTCAACATTTTGCACACAACAGATTACATTTTTGGGGCACACTGTATCTGCACAGGGGGTAAAACCAGAACAAACGAGATTAGAGAAGATTAACAACACGAGCACTCCACGTAATAGTAAACAGTTAAAATCATTTTTAGGGGTTTGTAATTATTTTAGACGTTTTGTCATCCAATATGCAGCGTTGTTAGAGCCATTCAGAGGCTTATTGAAAGGTGGAGCTAAATGGAAGTGGACAGTTGAACATGATGAGGCATTTCTTAGGCTGAAGGAAGGTTTTAATGATGCCGTTATGTTAAAATACCCTATGCCTAATCGCGAGTTTGTACTCATGACCGATGCGTCAGAAAAGGGCATTTCCGGATGTTTGTGTCAGAGGGATGACGAAGGAAATTTGGGTATTGTTTCTTTGGCGAGTCGGGGACTCAGCTTGACTGAAAAAAGGTATACCATCACGGAAATTGAGTTCTTGGCTATTATTTATTCATTAAGCAAATTTAGGATGTATGTATTAGGAAATAAGTTTGAGATATGGACAGATCATCAGGCATTAGTATTTATTAAGACATGTAAGTTAACAAGTAATAGAATGACAAGGTGGATTTTAGCTATCAGTGAATATGACTTCACTATTCGACATATTAAAGGTAAAGATAATGTCTTAGCCGATTTCCTCAGCAGGAATTTATCAGGTAATACGGAGTCCAGGTATGTAGATATCAGAGAAGGAATACTGGTATGTGTGGGTAATGTGACGGACAACATGACAGAACGAGATCGATTACGTCATCTCATGGTGGAACAGGAGAGGGACGATGAGATGAATGTTATCCTGACCTGGTTAAGAGATAAGGAGGCAGATGTTCTTGTGAAGAAAGGTAAACATGAATACAAACTAAGTAGTGGTTTCCTGTCAAGGAAGTGTCATTCTGGAGAATTTAAAGTTTGTGTACCAAAGGCATTACAGGAAGACATGATTTGGTATTATCACAAAGAACTCGGTCATTTTGGGGCAAACAAGGTTCTTTATGCTATTCAAGGGAATTTTGTGTGGAAGAATATGGGAAGGAGTATTAGGAAATTACTTGCGACCTGTGATCTATGTCAACGTAGTAAGCATCCTAACAGGACGTTAGAGGGTCCACGGCAAGCAGTCATTGTAGACAAGCCAGGCCAACTTATATGCGTAGATCTGTTCGGGCAACTAGTAAAATCTCGGTATGGATACCGGTATGTGTTCGTTTTGATTGATGCCTTCAGCAAATATGTCAAAATGTATCCCCTGAGAAAAGCTACGGGAAGGGGTTGCCTAAAGCAGGTTATGGACAGATATATTCCTGAGTTTGGATGTCCACTCAGAATATTATCAGATCACGGCAGTCAGTTCAGTTCAAAGATATGGACTACCAAGTTGAATGAACTGGGTGTTAAGGCCATATATTCGTCTATTCGATACCCACAAGGTAATATGGTCGAGCGGGTCATGAGAGAGATCGGGAGAATATTCAGAGCATACGTACATGATAAGCACAGTTCGTGGTTTTCACGACTGGGTGATGTAGAACGATGGTGTAACACTACGTTACACGAGTCTACGGGATGTACGCCGTATGAAATTCATTTTGGTAGGAAGCCAACCGATCAAATTGCAAGTATACTAGGCTTAGACTTGGGAGAGGGAAAATCTAAGGATTATTATATCCAGCTGGCTAGGGAAAATTTAATCAAAGCAGGCAATAAACGTATTCGCCAGCAGAAAAGGGCAAAATTGGACGAATTCAGTTTGGGTGACAAGGTGCTACTTAGAGTTCCATTCCCATCATCTGCAGAGGCGGGAAATATGTCTAAATTCTTTCTTTTGTATCAGGGGTATTTCACAATTGTGAACCGTATCGGGAAGTGTGCATATTCCTTAAAAGATCAGGAAGGGAAGATTGTCGGTACTTACAACATTAAGAACTTAAAGAAGTATTTCACGTGAGATTTGTTCAGATAAGATTAAGATGATTAATTTTGGTAAGAAACTGGCAAAATAAAACTAACATAAATGAATTTGCGTGTGAACCAAGTGTCGTATTGGTGTATTTGAAGAATAAGTGCTACATTGGCATGTACTGTGTGAAAAAAAAAAACGGAGAACAGGACATTGGACAGTTATCTACGATAACAAGATGCGAGAAAAGTTCTCATATAAGTGATATTTCACAAAATGTTTTGATATGTAAAAAAAAGAAGAATGTAGTGTAATCATTTAAAATTATTTGTGTGTGTTAAATTAAGGGCTATGCTCTTGTGAATTGTATGAGAATGGGACACTGAACAGTTATCTACGATGGCAATGTGCGAGAAAAATTCTCATATGTGATGTATTATAAAATGTATGGATGCTGAAAAAGAAAATTATTGTTGTATATTCATTTAAAGTGTTTATCTGTGTCAGTGTTATATATATAATTTTGTTCATAAATCAATCGATTCTTTGTTCTTCGATTTATTTATGAGGGAGGCGAATTGTAACGGTTCAAATCCCGTTACAAGATGATATCTGTATTTTTATTATTGTATGATTTTATCTGTATTTTATTATTATTATTATTATTATTATTATTATTATTATTATTATTATTATTATTATGTCAGTATTATTATTATGTTATCTGTGATATTGTACTATTATTGTAATTATCCGTTTTATTCAATTTTGCAATTGCCTGTTGCTTGCAAGATTGCACTTAGATGTATACACATATACGTATGTGTAGTATAACACTCAATACCTGTACAGTGAGAATTGTTTTATACATCAGAGATTGGAAGTGACGTTGTTATATTGCGACACCACTGGCGATTCTGCCAAGTCATCGCCGCGCCTTGGCTATGTCATCGTATCTATTTAGATATGCGCGCATCGACTCGTCGCCGCAGGGCTATTTCACCACTGGGTGTAATATCTGTCGCGTAGGTGGGAGTATGTCATTGTTATTTCTGGAGATTACGTAGCTGTGTCAACCAACGTTTATATAAGGTAGCTCCATATTGTAGCGTCAGTCATTACTTATACGGATGCAGTACAGTGAAGTAGTCTACTAGATCAAGAGGCCTTAAGTGGTCAGCCAACCAGTGTGAACGAGAGATGGTGAAGACTCAGTGAGCCATTATTGGTCATTGAGAGAGTGAGACCAAATGGTTGGTCCGTCACTTAGTGGAAGACACGGACGCAAGGGCTTACCATGGAGTCAGAGAGGGCAACCTTGGACCTACCAAGAGGTCATACCATATTGACTTACAAAGAAGTCAGATGATATGGAGAAGAAGCAGTCTCAAGGATGTATCACCACGTTAGGCGTGACACATCTACAGTAAACACCAGAGCAATGGATTACGTCGTAATTACACTCAAAGTGTTAAAGGTACAGTCAAGTGAATCAGTGAGGGAAATATTTCGTATAAATTGTTAAATGTCCGGTCAAGAAGAATTCAAATTCATGCCTAGTTTCTGTCAGTTGCAATGTCATAATTTCATATTCTCATCTGTTTTATCGCAACAAGACTCACTATTTTTTGATATATTATTTAAAGAATATATATTGTTCTATCAAACGAATTCAGAGTTTCATTTCATTGACAGTAAAATATCTTAACCTCAAAATTAATGGGGAAACCGAACGCCAATCTCCTTTTCCCAGAACTTATATGGTATGTTGTCAAAAGTAAGCTTATTACCCCACACCCTAGAGATGGTCAAGAGTCTCATTCTATTATTGCTGTACTGAGTGACAGCTGGCGCCCTTCAAATAACGTATGTGTAAGTAAGCAGGTAACAAGTAAGTGTGAGTACAAGGTTCGACGAGTGTGTATTTTATTTAATGAATGTTAATTTTATAATTTCCATTTTAAATGCAGATATTCAGATTTTTCAATATAAATTCAGATTTCCATATTAAATGTAGTTTTACATATGTGTGTAAAGTTAATCAGCAAGTTAGGAAACTTACAATATTTAATAACATTATGCTTTATTTTATCCTCAGAAGTAACAATGTGAAAACGTAAGAGGTTATTAAAATTTAGGCATTAAGGTAATGGGTCCTCTCCATCTAGGCTGTCAACACACTCAGTACTCACAACTGCAGCTCACAATAACTAACTGATGATTGCTCTACCTTAAAAACAAGGCAGCGAGAGTGGCATTATGATTGGTGCATATAGGTTGCAGGTTTTCAAAGGGAAAAAACGAAATAGTTTTGTTCACATTGCAGGATTTGAAACTCACCCCACTATTCAAAGTCTTATATTACAGCACATGATTGACTTATGTAGGATTACTTTTCAGCACATAGTAGAGTTTGATGTTGACGACCGGATGGCATGCATAACTCAGTTTGACCCAAAAGGTTTTGAAACTAACCCCCTCACATAATTACAACGCAATCACTTTACAAAGAAAGTCATGCATAACACAAATAATAACATAACATGAGAATAGAATCTACACTCACTGCAATTAACATTTCAAACTACATCATTTGAATTGATTTTGTAAGAACAGATTAATGAGAGGGCTGGCACTGTTTTTCTTTCACAAGTTTTATAATGTTTGGTTCCAACTGTGATAGTGCACACCTCAGATCACTTTCAACATCTAGCCATGCTCGGTATTTTGATTTGATGTAAGCCAGCGTAGAAAACTGAGATTCACATAGATAGATATGTTGATGGAAACTGCACACACAATTTGAAAATAAAATAAAAATGTTAAAAATTATTTCCTATAAATTTGTCATACATTAATAATTATCAGTTGATTTATAACTTTATTTTCATTTTTTTGCTATTTTATTGCATCACTCATATACGTAGAAAAAAGTTTGTATAAAAATAAAAAAAGCAATTATTTTTACTAAAGGCTACTTCGTTATAAAAATTATTGTGTTTTTATATATTTTTACAAATTACATTGCACAAATCATAAACACGAATTCCTTGTCCCAAAGTTACTATAAATTATGATAATTTTTAGGAACTTTTTGTACGTGTACGATTTAGCGGTGACCGGGCGAGTTGGTCGTGCGGTTAGGAGCGCGCAGCTGTGAGCTTGCATCCGGGAGATTGTGGGTTCGAACCCCACTGTCGGGAACCCTGAAAGATGGTTTTCCGTGGTTTCTCATTTTCACACTAGGCAAATGCTGGGGCTGTATCTTAAGGCTACCTAGGCCTTTCCTATCCCATCGTCGCCATAAGACCTATCTGTGTTGGTGCGACGTAAAGCAGATTTAGCGGTGACGAAGATAAGTTTTTGTTGTAAACTTTTTTTTATCACAACTGTTTACTGTTTAGCAATTTCGTGTGTGTCTTTCATTGCTCACCACGTCTCACCAGGGGGGCGTGCCTCTCATGTTAAGAACCGTTGCACTATAACATACCTGTAAAAACCACATTATTAAACAAGGAATAAATACATGCTATTAAACAAAGAAAGACATGTTTCATTTTTCATTCTTTAAACAACGTAATTCCTTGTGTTCTTTTTATAGATATGTTATAGAGACTGGAAAGGTTTTAAGATTACATTTAAACTAAGTTCACCCCGAAAACTATGGCTTCCTACTTAATAAACCTGTGATATTACTTAATATGTTGCACTCACGTTTCAGCATACTATTCCATTAATTGCAATTCACTCTTTATAATAATTGTACTTTTAAATAAACGACTGGGCCGAGAATGGAAGCCGGAACTTGTAGCATAGAAAGCGAGCGCCTAAGTAAATATCAGTATAGAGGACAACCCCGATTGGGAATTGAACAGTGGAGCATTCGCTCATTCTGTTGGAACAAGTGGGACATGATTTATTCTAAAATTGGTTACTCCATTTCTTTTTTATAGTAGCATAAAAACCTTGCGTTTAGTCAGTCACCTATGGATTTGACCCAGACAGGCTTTCAAGAATCATCGGAAGAATTCTCCAAGACGTTTTCCCTTATCAGAAGACGACATTGTCGCAATTAGAAGTCGGGGTTATCGAACCTTTCATTCTTAAGTTCAGTTTCTTAAACTCTTAACGCCATTTAATGTGCTATTCCATTAGGTTATCTCTTTACTATCTGCCTGTTAATACTTGAGGTGAACGACTTCGACATAGTTCTGTCTCTAGTCAGTCTCTCGGAATTTAGGTGAGGTGTTTTCCATGGAAGTGAGTGGCGATGACGCGGTGCAGAAGAGCCGGATTCAAACCATTGACCCCAGAAAGTGCTTGCTGCCTGCTGGCGACAAAGATCTTCTTCCTTAGTCTGAGACACGCGAGGAATCTAAGCGCTGTGGAATTTAGGGCGGTTCGTTCGCTCTGTGGGACTGAAAGTTGTTAGTTACCTTGTTTCTTCTCCAACCAATTAGAACGTGAAGACGGACAGCAGACAGCGAGTATAATTGCTTATGACGTACAAGTGTATCTACCTGTTGTTTCTGTCCGAGAAGGAGAGGGATCGAGTGAGTGCGGACGTTTTATTAACGCGAAGTTAACGCAGTCCCAAATTAATTGCAGACGTGATTTAGTGAATTCCTGCTGGACGGTGTATTTTTCTTTCAACGCACTTGATTTACGTTGTTTAGCATTTTCTTAAGAGAAACTTGCCCCTTAAGTGGTAGCATGATTGTGACATCTTCAGGAATGAGGAAGGGAATAAGGATGGTTGATATTATTTATTCGTCAACTTGTTTCTTTCTACTTCTTGAAATATACTTCCATAACTATGGATAGAAGACTAACGAACAGACATTTCAAGGAGATGAGATAAAAGTGGAGTTCAATTACTGGCGTGCCACAGGGGATCATGTTAAGTCCATTAATATTTATAAAGTACTCAACTCTTCATGTCGGAATCTGACCGGTGCCTGCTACTACTTTCTTTTACTAGGATTGTTTCTGAGGGCAGCAGTTAATGAGAAAGCTTATTTGCTTACGGCGGACCCTAATGTGAGACCACAAAGTTCGTTAAATATTTACATTGATTAAAGTTGTTCACCTCTGTAATCAAAGTTAGTGACGTGATATAAACCTCTGAGTTCTGTATCTGGCAACAAATCATTGTGAATATAAGAGTTTCCTTTCAGCAATCAATAGCTTTTACAGCAGCTATTTGCATTATCAACTTCCGGGCAAATTAATCAAAACGATAGAGGCTAATCAGTACAGTAAAGAAAGGATTTATTCCATAACTCATTAGAACGATTCCTCCGGTGATGAGATGTTCATATCCAGATGGATTATTCCGGCTTTTAAAATATCAGTGATGATGATGATCTGTTTTAACGTTCCGAAAAATGCTAACGGTCTTCAGAGATACGAAGATGCCATAATTTTGTTCCAGAATAATTAATCGAGGTGTTACGGACAGAGACAGATTGTTCTAGGCGTGCACGGTGAAGTGACCTACCGTAACAAGATTTGAGAGTCGGAAGTTGACCAATTCAATCTTCCTTAGAAGACGATGAAAGCCTCTCGATTCTGATAGATTTACTGCTTTTTGACTCTAATTACTGTTAAGGCCTGTGGATATACCTGTACTCATCACTTAGCTAAGCACTTCTTTAACACAGTAAAAAAAATCATTTCTCTCTTGCAAAATTCCCTGCATGGTGGATGGCAGTTATGTAGCGACAGAGGTTAATCGAAAGCTATTTCTAACTCGGTCATATTATTGAATTCCCTGAATTACTTATATCAAGCCCTGAAAATACAGTAGTCATTACATTTGAAAAAATGTTCCAGATTATCTTACTGATGAAATAAGAATTGTAGTGTAGTGTCTGCCTGTCGCAATTTCGAGAGCGTTGATAGTATACATGATGCGGAGTGATTTTAGTCATTTTTGAAAGTTTTGTCCGTCAGTCCGCCATTCTGTTTAAACACACACACAAAAAAAAGTGTCTTTGAAACCTGCCAATATTAAGTTCGAATATGCCCGTACACATGGTTTTATCTCGCATTGTTTTTTTAGTTGGAGCTGAGAAATAACATTTTAAAGCTCGAGAATACCGTCTCTCACCCAGAGAGAAGCAAAGAGAATTCAGTGGCTTCTCTTGCGTACCAGCGATACCACTCCCAGGTCTGTTGTTAGTTACTTGCTAACTCGTGAATGTGAGTACAAATTAAAATACTTACATTTATACAAGAAAAAATATCAGTAAAATTGTGAATGGCGTATATAAAGACGGCAGGTAATTAGAGAATAGAACAAGTAATAGCGAGAAACTGTAGAGAAAGTTTAAAAAAAAGGCTATCTGGAAATATAATATGTTTCTCTACACCCCTACTCTCTCTTCTTTCACGAATATTTTACCGCAAATCAACAGAAGCCAACATGTTCCAACATTACTAAAAATAATGAATGTTCTTTAGCGTTAATCAGTTCTGTAGTTGCCGCAAAATAAATGTCCACGTGGGCGAAACCGCGGACAAAACCTAGTATTTGATATTACTGTTTCTCCGAATATAGGGTAAACCGCTTTATTATTCAGACTGGTGAGTTTGTAGTATGTGCTGTAGAATTGCGCTCTTAATATGGTGAAATATGTTTCTATTATTTTGAAATCCTTATTTGAAATATTTTGGAAGACTGTATATATCCGTGACGATCGTTTTGCTGCTTTGTTCTCGAAGGATGGGCCTGCCAGTTACGTCTCAAAACACACGATGTAAAATTTGTAGCAGATAGTTTCAATCTACACGACTACAAATTAGTCCCTAAATAAACATGTTAATACGTTCCAAAACACAGGACTCCGCTGAGCAGGCAACCGCAGAATGGTGCAGATACCTGTTTAATTGACATATAATACTTATAATGAACCAAAAGTGGGTTTTATTGATTAATGTATTATTATTATTATTATTATTATTATTATTATTATTATTATTATTATTATTATTATTATTATTATTATTATTATTATTATAAACCTTTTTGTTAGACCAATGGGTTTTATCACTAACCGGGACGTGCGAATACCAACGTCCTGACGAGTGACAAAATCCATTAGTCCACGGTGTCTGTGGGTTTTTCAGTCCTTGTCGCGTACGCTCTGTGCGACAACAGGCCTACCTCGTAATGACAGGTGCCGATTGCGAGAGGGTACACCGTTCTGGTTGGCGCTGGCAATGGGGCTTTTCACACTGTTCAAGATTAATTTCTAAGTTTTGATAGTTGTTTAGGTAATATTAATATGTTTCGCACTTGAAATCATGCGGACAAGGATAAGTATGTTTCACCTTAAACTCGCATTTTACACCACTGGAACATTTATCAATTCACAAGAGTGAGTGTGTTTTGAAACTGATTGAGATAAAACAACACAACCCTGACTGGTCTTTTTTCAAATTCGTATGTTTAGTACATATGAATTTCGAACCGCGTGTGTTTTGAGACACCAGGGGCCTGCCTGTCTTATTACGAAAATAATGTATATAGGATAGTTGTATTTTAATTGTTCGTACCCCAATATTTTCTTCAGGGTGTGTCTACAGCAACATCGGGTTGCACAGTAGATAGAACTTGGTCCTGCAGCTGTCTTTGTGTATTCACTTGATAATGGTTTGTTCCACGCCTCAGTGCTTTTGTTCATTCTCCTCCCGTAGACTGGAAATAAAACACCAGATTGTTAAGTTTGTATCAGAGGATGGTGATCAAAGTGGGGAGGGAAGGGATGCTTTAGATTAAACAACCGTGGTATGAAAAGTAACAGAAAATTCCATGCTAGCATTTCTTTGGTTCTGTGGGACTGCGTTCCTGGCTCATTATCGGTGCACATGCAACTCGTTAATCGCTGATTTGCCTTAAAGAACGTGCATCCGTCTGGATGAAGGCAGCGAGTGGAGCGTTGTGTCGTTAACAAACACGCCAGGAGAGCTTGCAAATCCACCTAGGTCTCCATAGCAACACGTGAGGGCGGTCTCCCCAGCAACGAAGCTGACTCGGAAATTAAGCTTAGTTGAGGCTCAGAATTGTCTTCCTACTGGACGTCGTTTACTGCCGTTTGCAACATAAAATGGAACAGTTTTAATCAACTTCTTTTACCAAATAGGGGTTCATTACTAAGGCCCCGCGGTGTGGGGTTAAGAGTGCCTGCCTTTTACCCGGAGGACCCGGGTTCGATTCCTGGCCAGGTCAGAGATTTTTATGTGGATCTGAGGGCTGTTTCAAGGTCCACTCAACCTACGTCATTCCGATTGAGAAGCTATTTGACGGTAAGATGGCGGTCCCGGTCTAGAAAGCCAAGAATAACGGCCGAGAGGATTCGTCGTTCTGACCATACGAGACGCTCATAATCTGCAGGCCTTCGGGCCGACCAGTGGTCCCTTGATAGGCCATAGCTCTTCGGGGCCATGGGGTTTGGTTGTCTTTTACTACGAATGTGTAGTTAATGAGTTACTTTTTGTGTGGATAAAATGCTTGTGGTATTTTTTTTTTTTTACAATTTGTTTTACGTCGCACCAACAAGGTCTTATGGCGACGATGTGACAGGAAAGGCCTAGGAGTGGGAACGAAGTGGCCGTGCCCTTAATTAAGGTACAGCCCCAGCATTTGCCTGGTGTGAAAATAGGAAACCACGGAAAACCATATTCAGGGTTTCCAACATTGTGGCTCGAACCCACTATCTTCTGGATGGAAGCTTACAGCTGCGCGCCTCTAACCTCACGGCCAACTCGCCCGATTTTGTGATAAAATATTGAGCCATTATTTTGGACTGCTGTTCTTACGTTCATCCTGGTGCTTCATCAGATGTGTTTGTGTATTTATTTTCACTTTCAACCACATTCGTCCGAATCTATAACCAGTGCAGCAGTCTTTGGTTCAGAAGGCACCCGAGTTCGATTCCCAGTCTGGTCGAGGATTTTAGCCTTGTCATATTAATTGCTCTGGCTCGGGGACTAGTTGTATTTGTTCGTCTTATTACACATCCATACATCACACTACCAATCGTAACAGACACAATTGTAACACATTCCTCGACATAGGCTTAACGTTGGGAAGGGCATCCTGCCGTAAATCGTGGCCATATCCACATGTAGTGCCTTCCTCAAATAATTGGGAAGAGGCCAGGAAAAAGAAGATTAAGAAAGTAGATCGCCCCACATACTGTATCTTTAACGTTCAATCTGCAAACCTCTGCGATTCATTCTCAGCGTTCTGGGCGGGGACTGAAGAGTACTTCAGTGCGAGAAATTTGTCAGCAAATTAACGTGCACAACCCCCTTTCGGGTCAATATTCCCGCAGTCCGTAGTCTCTTACGACAATTATTAATTTGTGAATTGAAGCACATTATTATTATTATTATTATTATTATTATTATTATTATTATTAAATCCCATAATGAGCCAGGGTGACGTCAGCAAAGCCAATAATGTCAGAAATATGCTAAAAAATATAATCTTGATATTTGATTTGATCAATTGCTGTCAGTTCGCAGGTACTATATTAAAAATCATATATGGCGGATACAATTTTTTAACTCACAGGACCTTAAAAACGTTAAACTCGACCGGCATAAATGAGATAAATTAATAATGTCTAGCGTCTGAACTAAAACAAAATTTCTTCTTCCTACCGCTTTTCCCACACTGGTGGGGCGCGGTTGTGAACAGTGTAGCACATGTGGATCTGGCCCAGTTTCACGGCGGGTTGCCCTTCCTGACGCCAACCCTATGTGGAGGGAGGTATTCACTATTGCGTGTTTTGTGATGCATTGTTTGAATATGAAGAGGAATGTGTTGGAACATACTCATACGCCCAGTCCCCAAGCCGTAGGAACTAACCACACACATTTAAAATCACCGGCCTGGTCGGGAATCGAACCCGGGACCCTCTGAATCGAAGGCAAGTACGCTGACCATTCAGCGAAGGAGCCGGACCTCCTGAAACAAAATGTGATCGCCTGAAAATTCTTAAGTCGGGAGTACAAGAACGACAGAAAGGAAGGAGCACTTTTAGGTTTTTAGAACTAGTTTAAATTATACCATTCGCTAGAAATTGCACTAATAACAGCTTGCCAATTTCCTAATATAATAGAACTACGCAAGTTCATTGGCGACGTATACATTGGACAAATACATGTTAAAGAGCAAGCCAACAAATACATATTTTATTATGAAAATCCATGTTACGGGACGAACTACATGAAATTTGACACTGTTTCTTCCGTACAAGAGACCACTCAGATTTGTGTCAGGAAGTGTAAAAACCCCAGTACTCTAGCAGCTGTACTCAATGGGGTGTTCAAGTTTTTGTACTTGTTCTTTCTGAACGCAAGAAACAACAGAATGGTTCTTTCATGTCACAACTAGCCTGTACAGTCATGATTATCTGTAAAGGGAATACCAACTAAAGGAACTTCCGTGGACAAGTTTCTTTTGCGAGTCATTCTTTAAATTTTCCTGTTTAGACTGGCTTACTCACTCTCCGACACGCAAGCTTCAATTTACTGTGCTCTTTCCTTTATCCGGTGTGGTGATGAAATGCGATTCAAGTAAAGGAGACTCATTTCTCTGTGTATGATATAAACTCAAGAGGTTCAGACCGTTGATTTGTTTGTCTAACTTCCCAACTTTAAGACATCGAATTCGATAGGTTTCGTGATAGATGCAGTGATATTTTAATTGATCTGTATATAGACTAAGGTAACTCTGATTCCAGTTATAAATATTCTTTTAATTCACAAACATGACGCACACTTTTAAAATCTGTGCTTTCCTCAAATATTCTTAGATGAAATACTGAAGTAAAGTAGATGAATTGTTCATAGGCACACCCATTTTGTCCCTTTTTTTTCTTGACATTATGTCTAACATCCTTTTGAAGACTCCTTTCTCAGAAGTCTTCCTCTGTGCAATGTTTAAGCTTCAATCAGTTGAATAGCATACCTTTAAAAAGAAATGTTGTTGGGAGCGTAGACCATTGCGTGATGTAATTTTGTTTTAAAATGTGACAAACAGAAACAGTATTAATTGTAAGTAAAATGTAGGCAATATCCGAAGATTTCTCGGTTGAACCTCGTATTCTATATATGTCTTACTATTTTATAACTACATTCGGGCCTTTGTTGCTGTGTTTCAAATTATAAAATTAACTTTACCGTCGTGGGAACCTCTGAGGTCGTAAAATACTCGCTACAAAGATTCATTTCTGTACATCTCCGACCCCGTAGAGAAACAGACCAAGACTGGACGCACATTTTGTATTAAAAAAAATCTAACCTCTATATTCAGTTCGATTTTGGATATTTATTTTTCCATCTCTAGTTTACTAAGCTAGTCGCGTGGTAAACCGATTACATTTCCGTCTCTTGCCTGGAGGAAGCGACGTCGTTTCCCCGCTCGCCCAATGATTTAATCCTTGTCTGACCGAGCTCGATAGCTGCAGTCGTTTAAGTGCGGCCAGTATCCAGTATTCGGGAGATAGTAGGTTCGAACTCCACTATCAGCAGCCCTGAAGATGGTTTTCCGTGGTTTCCCATTTTCACACCAGGCGAATGCTGGGGCTGTACCTTAATTAAGGCCACGGCCGCTTCCTTCCCACTCCTAGCCCTTTCCTGTCCCATCGTCGCACATAAGACCTATCTGTGTCGGTGCGACGTAAAGCAACTAGCAAAAAAAAAAATCCTTGTCTGGGGATTGTTCTGCAGTTCACTCATCCTCGTGGGATCAAACGAGAAACTGCTGAAATGAGGCAGCGAACCTTGTATAGAGAATAAAATACGGCTGCAAGAATTCGCTGACCACATGACCTCCAGTATATACATATCTGCAGACCATCTGGCTGGATAGCAATAGTTGTCTTGGCAGGCCCCAGGTCCTTAACGGACCACATTAGACATGTTTGTTTAAACCCATTTTTCAACACAACCGATTGTTTTGTAGAATTTTCCGTAGCCGTAGGATCCACATTAATGCTACTTGTATTGAGATATTGTTTGATGATTATTCATAAGTAACTTAAATTTAGGTACACAACATTGTGTAAAGATGTATGGAGCATGTTTTCAAAATTCTATTTCTGAAAAGGAAAGGCTCTTTTCTGTTTATCTGCAGCCGGAGAAAAGTGAGCTAGGTTAAAAGATAGGAAAGAGGAGTCCTTGCACTAACGCTTTCTCCTTTGTAAGACGTCACCCATTTATTATAATTATTGATTACTATTATTATCAAAGACATCGCAGTTGGGAAACAACCCGGTGGCACTGATCACCTACAGTAGTGTGATAATAAAGTTTAAAAAAAGAAAAAATATCAACAACAACAACATTTAGTCTTGTAAAATATTGCAATAATTAAGGTACGTGTGAATTTGTATATGACGGTGTTGGGTGTTGTAATGTTAAGCTAGTAGTAAGCTCAACTGTAAGCCGTAGTGTTAAGCACTGGAAAGTAAGTTGTATGTGAATTTGTTTTGCTGGCGAGATTTAGTGTTTACAGTGCACTGTGTCTTCTGGTATGGGCTGGAATAAATTTGTTACTTTCATTGATCTGGCGCAGTCTCATCCTTGGCTTTGACAACGTGAAAGTGCCCTGTTATGAATGGTATGAAAATATCGCTCATAGGGTCGGTTGGTGCTTGCATTTCAGTGCGCTTGGCAGATTGATTTGCAATAGCAATTTCCGGCTCGGTGAGTACGCCTCTTCAGTGATGCATAGGCTATCTTTGACAGCTGTTGGCGGAACCGTGGAGGATCAAACCAATCTTAGGGCTGAATACCTAACATACACAACATGATGCTGGATTGAGAATGTTGAAACTAGTAGTAGGCTATTTCTTGTAATATTTTCTTTCCGTGGAATTGATTGCTGTACTCTTGTTGTAGTAGTAGTTGTTGTTGTTGTTCGGCAATAATGTTTTTAACTTTACTATCACACTGCTTTAAGTGACCATTGCCACCGGGATATTTCCCAATTGCGATGTATTTGTTAATAACATAACATTAGTATAATGAAGATTGAACGGTGATTGATGAAACAATACATTTGGTGAGCTGTTAATTAGACCATTTCTGATTTTAAATACGTATGAGGTAAATGAACTTGCGTATGGCTTTTAGTGCCGGGAGTGTCCGAGGACATGGTCGGCTCGCCAGATGCAGGTCTTCTGATTTGACGTCCGTAGGCGACCTGCGCGTCGTGATGAGGATGAAATGATGATGAAGACGACACATACACCCAGCCCCCGAGCCAGTGAAATTAACCAATTATGATTGAAATTCCCGACCCTGCCGGGAATCGAACCCGGGACCCCTGTGACCAAAGGCCAGCACTCTAGCCATTTAGCCATGGAGCCGGACACGTATGAGGTGAATACGAATTGTTGCAGGTTGCTGCTGATGCGTCTCTTCCAGAACAAACAGAAAATATTTTTTTCTGTTTTGTTGTCTCAGACTACTCGGCTCATTGCTCGTCAGGTGGGCGGATTGTATGTGACTCACGGCTTCTTCCTCGCTAATTGACTATGACAGGGCATCACGTTGTCATTGTTCCGCTTAAGCTAATCGGTCTTTGCTGTGTCCCGTTAGTGGCAGTGAACTGAAACCTATCCTATACTTTCCTTCTTACAGTGGTCGACAAGCGAGTTGTTTCCATAGCCAGGAGAGATTGATTCTCTAACCGCGAGAGAATTCGCAAGCCAAGGTAGACTGGGTCAAATTCGACCATAAGCAGGGCCAAAACAGAAAATTTCCGCCAAGCTGGCCCCACAGGAACTGTATTTCTTCGTCGCGAGTTTCTTCATATCTTGACATTTTTGTGCTTAATAAATGTATAAAATTGCTTTAAGTGAGAAGATATTGCCGAAGGGTAACCTTTAGTCATGGGCACTTTAATCGTGGTGCTACTTTCCCGTGGGTTATAGCTTTAACGCGTGTAGCGAAAGCCGTGATATTGAATCTACCTTGGTCTTACCGTGTCCAATAGTTAATCTAATATTTTAGCTAGTAATCAAGTAGAGGAACCAAATTTACTGTAAAAATTATGTAAGTCTGCCGAAACTGAATAGTCTCTGAAGAGCTTCGTTGATATCCCTCAGCCGATCTCACTGGTGTAGTTAGTAAGTTAGTTGGCTACTAGTTTGCAGTTTGTGGAATTTTAGGGTATTTTAATGAGACCGTATCATTGGCTTCCTGCACGTTAAGGAACTATCCTGCGTCAAAATTTCCAAGAGCTCAGCGTCTCCTAAAATCTAAAAATTCAGGGAATTTGAACAAATAATTATGATTTGATATATATATTGAGTACACAGTCCGAAGGATGGTTTTATCTCCACATATTCCGCCCATCGGCGCTCATCGAAAGCCCGGGCGTCATTAAAGTGATGTACTAGGGAAATGACGATTGATGCTGTTTAAAGTGCACTGTAATTTCGATACCTTGCCAAAGATGACTCTACCCTATGCTTATGTTTGCAATATCTTACAGATCTGAATTTGAAAAGGCAATAAGTGGCATGCATGCCTGCTCAAATGTAGATAACCTGCAACTCTTCATAGATACTATTTTGGTGATTTTAAATCATAATCTTGTTACTTCCTTGAATGCGACGCTAAAAGCAAGAATATTAAAAGTTAAAGCAAGTGTTACGGTCACCTGTGAGTATCGGGCAGAAGTTGAACAATGGAACTTGAACAGGCTAGACGAAAAAAAGACGAGGTGTAAATAAATAGAAACAATGCTTGTCCCAGCTAGTACCCTGTGATCGCTACACAAATTGTGAGCTCTTGGAGTCTTTTCTGAGCATCTATTGAAGGCATCCCAAGTGGTTTGACTTCAACTACTGCAGAAACGTGTATTTATGGAGCTTTTCTCAAGTCTGGTGATAACTTTCCCTACGCTAATCCCACGTTGTTGCTTGTGACAGAGACGGCACTGCATCTTAAGGAACGATGGGTCAAAAATGGCATTTTTCAATTTATTTGTCACTATAGAATATACTTTCCTCTCTAGTATGTGAGGAAAATTGTTTCTACTACTTCAAAGGATGTTTGCTACTTGCTACGTCCGACTTTGTCATATGCTCAGATTTTCGTCACTTTTATACATGGTTTTCATCATATTTCAAGAACTATTACCGGGAGAGTTGGCCGTGCAGTTAGGGGCGTGGGTTCGAACCTCAGTGTAGTAGGCAGCCCTGAAGATGGTTTTCCGTAGTTCTCCACTAGGCAAATGATGGGGCTGAACCTTAATTAAGGCCACGGCCGCTTCCTTCCCAATCCTAGGCCTTTCCTATCCCATCGTCACCATAAGACCTTGTCGGTGCGACGTAAAACAAATTGTAAAAAAAAAAAAATACCACAAGCATTTTATCCACACAAAAAGTAACTCATTAATTACACATTCGTAGTAAAAGACAACCAAACCCCATGGCCCCGAAGGGCTATGGCCTAAGACCTATCTGTGTCGGTGCGACCTAAAGCAACTTGTAGGAAAAAAACTATTGAAGGTATTTGCATGCCATGCACTGGTGTTAAGTTAACCAATTTTGTTCAAAATTAAAATCTCTTTGGCATGTACTAGGCTATATGTAGTGTACACGAACTAGGAATTTGAAAGTTCATTTCATGTAAATCCTCCCTAGTATTTATAGCGCAAACCTCGTTTAGCTGTGACAAATTACTATGCAACTTTTGAAGTTTTTACAGGGTAATTATTAGAACTAGGTTACTTGAAAATCTGAACATAATTTCACGAATAGTAATATATAAAATGTTTTCAAACTAACGACTTGTCTTTACTGAGCTATAACAAAGTGTCTTTTTCTTTCTTTCTTTCTTTCTTTCTTTCTTTCTTTCTTTCTTTCTTTTTTTTCTACCGCTTTTCTCATACCTGTGGGATCGCGGGTGCGAACTGTGTAGCACATAGGAATTTGGTCGTGTTTTACGGCCGGATGCCCTTCCTGACACCAACCTTATATGGAGGGATGTAATCACTATTGTGTGTTTCTGTGGTGGTTGGTAGTGTAGTGTGTTGTCTGAATATGAAGAGGAAAGTGTTGGGACAAACACAAATACACAGTCCCCGGGCCAGAAGAATTAATCAGAGGCGATTAAAATTCCCGACCCGGCCGGGAATCGAACCCGGGACCCTCTGAACCGAAGGCTTCAACGCTGACCATTCAGCCCATGAGTCGGACTGAGCTATAACAATGTTTATTTTACTAAATTTACGCTGCAGCATCAAAAAATATTTCTATATGAATTCATAATATTAATAATAATATTTGCTTTAGGTCCCACTAACTACTTTTACGATTTTCGGAGACGCCGAGGTGCCGGAATTTTGTCCCGCAGTAAATCTACCGACATGAGGCTTATGTATGTGAGCACCTTCAAATACCCCCGGACTGAGCCAGGATCGAACCTACCAAGTTGGGGTCAGAAGGCCAGCGCCTCAACCGTCTGAGCCACTCAGCCCGGCCATTCATAATATTAGCAACGTTTGGCTAAATATGAGAATTAAGTACGGAGGGCGTCGTTTCATTATTCGTGTTGAATTCATCTAAAATTTGAAATTACGGTATACCGCAAGTGAATCATAGTCCCTAGACAATGTACGTGAGAAATCACAGTTCATTGTAAAGTCATCATTCTAGGTAATGCTTACAATATTGGTTTTGTGGTGGGGGTGGGGTGATCTTGTGGCTAAGATGTTCCTTCTTCTCGGATACAGTGATTATTGGTCGAGGCGTTGTCTTCTTTGTTTGTCTCCACGATTTCTATTTGAATAACCACAGGAAATGTGTGATGAATGTTGAGAATCTTGTGCTATTGTATGAGCAGGTCATTGTCTGCGCCAAGGAACGCAGCTTCAGTTCCTGTCTCTGTTGAGTCACTCCAGCCACAACAGGTGCTGGACCGGAAGGTCGCCACCAAGGAGAGAGAGAGAGTGTGAGGGGAGTGAGCCGTGACCCTGGCCGCTGGCAAGGTAGCGCAAGCCATGTGGCATCCCATCCAAAACCGGATTAGACTATTTACATCCCAATCCGACGATGCCTAAACCTTAGGCCTATTGAATACAGGAACTATTTTGGGGTGTCTGAGTTGAGCCTTTAACGTGTTTTACTTTCCTCGACCCCCTGTGGGTGGGGGATGCACATGAATAATACACGCACGGTATGCTCTGCCTTCCCCCTGTGGGCGGGGACGGTAGAATAACAGCCACGATATCCCCTGCCTGTCGTAAGAGGCGACTAAAGTGGCCCCAGGGGCTCTGAACTTTGGAGCGTGGGTTGACGACCACGGGGCCCTCAGCTGAGTCCTGGCATTGCTTCCACTTACTTGTGCCAGGCTCTCATTTTCATCTATCCTGTCAGACCTCACTTGATCAACACTTGTTCTTTTCCGACCCCGACGCTATTAGGTTTGCGACGGCTAGGGGTAAGTACCATTATGAGGGACCGATGACCTGGATTTTGAACCCCTTTAGACTGCAAGCATCATCGATTCAGTACTGTGCTTTAGAAGCAGTCCCTTGGTCAGTAATACTATTTATTATTGAACGCTAGTTTGTCGGAATGTAGGAGAATGTGGGCCAATGCGGGTCGGTTCCACTGATTGTTTTATAATTCATATCCATCCATGTTTTTAATTCTGGTCAGTGGATGATTTTTGACTTTAAAATTGTCATTACATTTTGTCTCATTTCGTATCATTAGGGGCCGATGAGCTAGATGTTAGGACCCTTTAAACAACAAGCATCATCTTCTTATCCTCGCATGCTGGTAAGGATATGGAACGGGAACGAGAGAATAAGGGATTATTTGAACATTTTAATAATCTTATTTTAAGTACCGTACTATGCGGTTGTGAAAGCTAAATATTAACTTGAATTAGCCCACAGTGAGTGACAAGCGCGCACGCACTCTACTGCTGTCCTGGCATTAGTGCCAGATCTGCTGCTCAGATTCTCTCCAACCTACCTAGGCCACCGTAGTTCAACCGGTAGGACCCCACAGGTGAAGTCGAAAGGTTTTGGGTTCGGTTCCCCACCGGTGTTTTGATCTGTACTGGCAAATGCTGGGGCAGTTCCTTATTTAAGGCCATGGTCATTTCCTTCCTAGTCCTACCCCTTTCTTATCCCATCGTCGCCGTAAGACCTGTCTGTCGGTGCGGCGTATAACAGAAGTTTGTTCTGTATTTAACATATCTTCGGAATTATGTCATATACTCAAGGAAAGTTATCCGGAAAATTTATGGTCCCACGAGAGAAAATGGAATGTGGATTAAAAGGAGAACAGCGGACCTGTAGTCATTACCTGACAGGTTCACTGATGCCGTACGCAAGAGACGCCTGAAATTCTATGGCCATATCTATACAATGGACAGCGACAGACTCACCAAAATATTATTTAAAGTAATCAACTCAAAGAAGGTCAAAATAAACGGGCTAGAAGAAATTAAGGCGGACCTCCAAGGAATGAATATCACGGAAATCATAGAAGATCGTGGAACCTTTAGTACAACAGTAGCCAAGCACAAATTCATGGAGAATCCTAACAATAAAACTGGTAGGAAATGATCCACAGAACGCAATATGCAGCACCGCGAATTCATGAAGATATTTTGGGAGGATAAGAAGGCGAAAACCATCAGAATAACGAACAAGTTCAAACGTGCACTTTGAAGGGGGCATAACGAAGAAAGAAATATAATAATAATAATAATAATAATAATAATAATAATAATAATAATAATAATAATAATAATAATAATAGGAAATACGCTTCACAGATGACATTATATTAGACAGATCTAAGTTTAGAAAATTAGCCAACACACCATCCAAGCAATACCACCAACAAAACCTGGTCAGAAGATCGTAAGAAAAGCCGAAGATGAAGAGATTTTGGGAGAAGAAAAAGGCGACATCAACCAAGAAAGTTCAATTTTTTAAAAAATTTGCTAGTTGCTTTACGTCGCTTCGACACAGATAGGTCTTATGGCGACGATGGGATAGGAAACGTCTAGGAGTGGGAAGGAAGCGGCCGTGGCCTTAATTAAGGTCCAGCCCCAGCATTTGCCTGGTGTGACAATGGGAAACCACGGAAAACCATTTTCGGGGCTGCCGATAGTGGGATTCCAACCCACTATCTCCCGGATGCAAGCTCACAGCTGCGCGCCGCTAATCGCACGGCCATCTCGCCCGGTCCAAGTAAGTTCAGTCACGCTCCTTAGTCATGCATTATTATTATTATTATTATTATTATTATTATTATTATTATTATTATTATTATTATTATTATTATTATCATTATTATTATTATTATTATTATTATTATTATTACTGCCGTATGGCAATTAATTAGTTTATTCTATTTTCATTTTTATTTCCAGTTTATTTGTTCAGATAGGTTAGTTATCTGATTGTACTTCTCCTTGAAACAAAAACCACATCCACGGCTACCGTGTGCAGACTTTTTGCTTTGACGCCTTTTGGGATATCTGCGTGTCAGTTTCGACGTTCCTTTTTACTGAACCAGATTACACTGCTACACATTTAATTAATTTTGGGCCGGTTCTACCATCTGCTGGTAAAGTGGCTGGCAGCTGCCCGGGAGGTAAACTACCTGGAGGTGTAAATCGGCTGGTACTTTGGCTTGCGTCCAACCACCTCCGCGCAAGCGGTAGGTAGCTACCCGGAGCTAGACACCGATATACGAGGTTGGCTAGACTGATTTTCAGCGATTTCTCGCTTTCGAGTGTGGTGCTATCTATTGTCAGATGCATGAAACCCATTTCGATTGTCTTATTTCCCTGTGCTTGCGTCTGCTGATTATCACCAAAAAGCCTAATAAGGGGAGTCTTAAGAGTTATGGACAACGATTCATGTCAAGCTTTCGTGATTTTAATCTATGATCTTCAATATCAATACCTAATTGGGATTAAAATCTCGAGATTACATTTTCTTACGCCAGTTATAACCTGTCATGCAAGGCAGCGTTTTTGAAAAGTATTCTCGTAGTAGTCTGGTCAAGTCGCTCGCTCCGTAATAGAAGGTACGCAGGTTTTCATCGTATTTCTAATTTACATTTTAAAGTGTATTTTCGTTCCCTGCCGTTGTTCTTAACTCTCTTTTACGCGCTTCCATATACTATATACACACATCATCTTTACGGACTTATTGCCTTTGAGCATTCTATCTGCAGATCCCCGTCAGGAAGTCGTAAAATTTAAGAAATGAGATTTCCACTTCCGGAGGTGCATATGGCCCTGAGGTTCACTCAGCCTACACCAAAAATGAGTACCAGGGTAATTCCTGGGGGCAAAGGCGGCCGGGCGTAGAGCTAACCACTCTACCCCATCAAGTGCCGAGGTTACGGATAGTGGAAGCCTTTACCTTCCACCCCTCCAAGGGCCTTCATGGCCTGTAGGGAGATGACTTTGCTTTTTGCTTTGCTTTATTCTATCTGCAGGATTCTGTGAATTGATTAAGTATCTCCGCGATGCTCTATTTGCAACTAGTTCTGTGACCTCGTTTAGTTCCAGATGCTTCCATTTATTGATAAAGCATTTCATTTTCATTTTTAACTTTATGAAGATAAAGTTGGAAGGTACTGTAAATGTAAAGAACTAATCGGGATAAATATCCATTCATAGGAAGAGGAATTCGGGAATGGAATTGTTTCCAATTTCTTCGAAATAATTTACAAGCCTATGTAAACAACTAATAGGGAATCTGCTACCTGGGCGACAGTCCTATGTGCTATTAATCATAACATCACTTGCTATAGGTAGCATACATATAAAGCAATTTTCCTAGTAGACATAATATTGTGATAAGAACGTATGAAAAGAGGCATACAGATTAACACAACGCTAATAATGGAAATAAAAAAGATTCGTCATAATAAAGACTCAAACCTGCACACTTCGTATTACGAAGCGAACGTGTTAACCATTACGCTACGAAAACACTTGGGTAAGGTAAGATACATACAGTAATATATATCTCGTGTCCGAAAACTGAAAAAGTAGAAAATCAAAGCCCATTTGAAATGATTTCCAAATAGATTTTGATTTTACATCCTTTTAGAGTTTCTTTACTAAAGCTTGACGTATAAAATGTGTTCCCTGCGCTACCGATGCGAGAGGCTGGTGTGACCGTTGCAACTAAAGGGAAGCATTAATGTTCACAATCCTGCAATACAATATCGATCACTGTTACAGTATAATGCTTTTTTCAGTATACTAAGCTAATTTGAGTTGCATATCACCAGAAATACAGCTAATAATGTTCAGCTCTCAGAACTTGCCCGGCAGGTAAAGTCTTATCGGGCCCTCGAAGTGGCCGAGAAATTACGCGCCGGGTAACGACGATTTATGCTGCCGATAGCGCTACCTGGGAGTGGTCGGACGGAAACATCCTTCTACGCGGAGGGCAAATTACGCGCTACTTTACCAGTAGGTGGTAGAACCGGCCCTTTGTCGGGTGAACACCGGAGATCTTTTGCTTGCTGACATAATGAAATATGTGCCGAAATGGAGATTACCATTGCTGGGTTGGAACCTAACGAAGTTAACGACACCATCTTGGTGTGGACGCACCTTAAGACGCACTCCTTAGGTATTCCAGCATTCTGAGAGAAATTAAAGTTAAGCCAGAATCACCCTTTTTATCACTAGTTTCTAGTATTATTGTACTTAATCGTGGACTTACACTGTACTAATCTCGCTCTTTTACATCATTGCTATACGACCTGCTTGTCGTTGGTCAAGGCAGTGTATGCAAGATATTTATGAGCCGTGGATAACTGGTTAGCTAGCACCTCTGTCCGTTACCATGTACTTTAAGTCCCATAAGAATGACTGCATTAACAGCGACCACCTACCTGTATTTGAATAAGATATCTCTATCCAGGAATGTAGCCACGTACGCCTCACACGAAGATCTCTACTTTACAATTTACATATTTGGGAAACAATTGAGTTATAAATATCCTACTTAGAATAGACTTTCCCTTTCAAAAAACAGTTTTAGCTTTCAGGTGGAGTAACCTGTGAATAGCTTAAGTTATGTAACCTGTTGCCACTGATAGTAATGTTGCCCAGCTGCTGGCCCCAATCATTAATCCATAATCTCTGCCATGGTGGTATTAGACCCTTCTGCGTAGGCTTCATTTAAAACTGGACCTCTCTTGCCTAATAATCGAAATATAAGTATTCGTGTAAAACACACAATCTCCATCTTTTATCCATATCGAAGGTTTGCGGCGACGGAAGGCTTGGAAAGGATTAGGATTGAGAAGGTAGCGTCCGTGGCCTTAAGGTACAGTCCAAGCATTTGCTTCGTGTGAAAGTGGAAAATTACGGATTTGCTTTTATCCATAATAATACTGCTATTATTTTTACGTCCCACTAATTGCTTGGAGATGTTGAAGTGCCAGGATTTTGTCCCTCGTGAGTTCTTTTACGTGCCAGTAAATCTACCGACACGAGGCTGACGTATTTGAGCACCTTCCATTGCCACCGGACTGAGTCAGGATCGAATCTGCCAAGTTGGGGTCAGAAGGCCAGCGCCTCAACCGTCTGAGCCACTCAGCCCGGCTTCATCCATATCGACCTTATATGTGGTTAGATTAAGATAATTATTGACTGTGTTGAAGACTTCGATCTTGGATGTATCTCTGTCACAGTATTAAGCAGAACGGACTTCTACATTCTCCCATTCTTTAATAACATTTAGTGACACACATACACACGATGGGTCAAAAATACACGGCAACATTGCAGGATTCGTTTTCCTATATGTTGTGCAGATAAAAAGGTTACACAAGCACGAGTCTGGAAATTCGTAATTTTTGAGATAATTATTGGATTAATTTGGAAGACATGCCACTAGCACTCCGCAATGGATGTACTTCATACATGACGGCGCCTTTGTGCATTTAAGTCTCTGTGTTCGTGAGAACCTTTAAGCACGTCATCCTCATCACTGGATAGGGAGATGTGGACCAATTACTTGGCCTCCACTCTCACCGGATCTAAACTTGTTGGATTACTTTGTATGAACATCTGCTGCGGAGATGAAGAAACACTTCGTAGAAGAATTATTGTGCTGGCTTGTCAAAGGATACGTACAACACCAGATTTTTTTAAGCGTGTTCGTAAACGCAATGAGGTGATGAGAGTCACGTAAAACTTCCTTGTTTTATTACATCTGAAGTTTCATAAATAATGTCCTCGCGTTACTCCGTCTGGTGTAGTAAAATATGGTGATTTTCATTTTCTGTTAACGTTGGCAGCAAATAAGGCATATGTCAAATTTGAATTAAAAGGGCCAGTTTTATATGGTTTCATCTACATACGAATTAAAACTAGAATGTCGTTTTTCACCTTCTGTGACTTTCAGCTTTCCTATCTCGGCTCCCTAATTGTTCGACGGGCTAAACTTTTCTTTATGCTGTTCTGCAATAGAAGGGCGTGTGACTTTGATGTGTAGCTCCTTAAATTGAATATCAACTACTCTTACTACAACCTTAAGAAGATGAACTGCTCTCCATCATACATAGCTTATGTGTTTTTTATCGTGTCGACTTAAAAGATGTCACCACTTCCTTTCCTCTCGTCCGTCTCGATGTTGGTCAAGGAGATGGAAATATAGTAATAACATTTCCCATTTCTTAACGTAAGTATGAATAAATTTTATAATGGATGATTTACAGTGATAGAGCGAGATCTTGAAGCGGGCGGTTACTTGGAAACTCTCTATGTAATTATTCCATTTCGGTCGGAGCCAGACTAGAAATCGGTTCTCGACTTGCAGCCATGTTGGCTGTTGTCTGGAGGGGAAGACAAATGCCGATCGGCTTTCCCATCAAGCAGCGAGCGTGTGGAATGCTAAGATGCAATTAAATATTACCGAAGATTGGAAGAGGACCTCGGTATTGTGATAATCAGTCTATATTTAACCGTGAGAGGTTTTAACGGTTATGATAATGGGAGGGCAGGTGGTTATTACGTCCAGTGAAAGTTCCGGCTCGCAGGATGCTGTGGTACACACGCGTGTCATCTCCGGCGTCGCTGGATGGCGCCAAGTGATGTATGGTTAGGATCGTTAGGTGAAAGGAACAAGACAATGATATTGCAGCCATTGTTTGATGGCACTAATAAGCTTACTGCTCGTTAGAATGATCGATGGAGCTACTAACGAATGTTTGTAACGGTTAGTTAATGAAGTTGATCGTCAGTTTTATCCCAGAGCTGGTGGATTAGTGATAAATGCTATTAGGATTGTCTTGATTATGCTGTAGTTTCATGAGTGTTTACTGTTCATCCAGACACTTGAGCATCGGTAACTTCGTCTGTGTTGTATCAGTCGAGGTATCTTATGCATTTGTATATGCCTCACTCGTACAGACCTACTGCTGTGCCGAACAGACGATACTAATAGCTAGGCTCAGCAATTTGCTCTTCTGAAAAAAGCCATCTTAGCGTGTGCAATCTCACTCTTCATTTCAGTTTACATCATATGCTCAGTTATTTTGTGGCGTGTGTAACAGAAGGCCTTAGCCTGTTCTACTGTGCCACAAATTTTTTTCCTTCATGCCATAAACCACCGGGCTGTGAGTGGTTCAAACGGAAGAGCCACCCTTGAGTTGGTAGATTTACTAGCAAATAACTCCTGCGGGACAAACTCCCAGCACCTCAGCGTCTCCAAAAGCTGCAACAGTAGTTAGTGGGATCTAAAAATAGAACTTTATTATTATAAAGCAAAGCAATACAGCTGAGGGAGTCGTCAGACCTAATGGTCTCTTGTGCCACCGATGTGTTTATTATATCATATATAACCCCTTAGTTCCATTTCCTGATACGGGGTCGGGAATGAGATGAGTTGGAATTATATGACATGCTTTTACGGCCAGATGCCCTACCTGGCGCCAACCTCAGTTTAGGAACGAATGAAGATTAAATTAATGATAATGAATTTGGGTATGGAAGTGAAAATAATCGGCTAGTGAATAGGAACTGTCTCGCCGTCTGCCTAAAAGTGAAAACGGAAAACCACAGAAAAGCATTCTCAGGACAGACCACGGTGCGTTTTGAACCCGTTCGCCTCCTGAATGCAGAGCTAGAGTCTATAGTCGTAGTGCGTTAACACGCGCGACTACTCCGCTTAATAATAGTAGTGATAATAATAATTATAATTATAATAATAATAATAATAATAATAATAATAATAATCATCATCATCATCATAATGGCGTGTGGTCTCCGTAGAGGCCTAGTGCAGGTCTTTCGAGTTGACACCCTATAGGTGACCTGCGCGCCTGTGAGGATGGAACCCTTCCTATGTTGAATTTTAATGTTGAAGATACCACAAACACCCAGTCCCCGATCGGAAAGAATTAACCAATGAAAGTTAAAATCCCCGACCCTGCCGAGACTCAAACCCGGGATCCATTGGACCAGAGGCCAACATGCAAGGTTTTAGCCATGGAGGCGGACATAATGAAAATCCACAGCCTGTTTCCAGTCGTTCGACCGGGTCAGGAATGGAATGGAATCTAGCGGCGAGGATAGGGATTTTGCCGGCTACCGAAACCTGTCGCACTCCTCTGGGGCAATGATTAATGAATGACAGATGAAATTAAATTATATTAGAGAGTGTTGCTGGAATGAAATATGATAGGGAAAACCGGAGTACCCGGAGTAAAACCTGTCTCGCCTCCGCTTTGTCCAGCACAAATCTCACATGGAGTGACCGGATTTGAACCACGGAACCCAGCGGTGAGAGGCTAGCGTGCTGCCGCCTGAGCCACGGAGGCTATGAAGGCGGGAAGGCGGACATAATAATAATAATAATAATAATAATAATAATAATAATAATAATAATAATGCCGTGTGACTATTTCTAGCCTGCTGTACTGTAGTCCTTGTAAGGCAGACCCACCCACTAGTGTGGGCGCCATCTGCCGTGTGTAGGAGACTGCCTGTTACTGTAGCGGAGGATAGTGTTGTGTGAGGTGTGTGAGTTGCACGGATGCTGGGGACAGTACGTACACCCAAACCCTGAACCAAGGGAATTAACTATTTAAGTTTAAAATCTCAGACTCGATCAGGAATCGAACCCGGGGCCTTATGAACTGAAGAGCAGTACGCTGACCATTCAGCCAAGAAGCCGGACAATTGAATAATGAATTATTATCAACATTGCGATTATTTACAACCCTACCACTCTCAAAAATGATTCACAAATCATGCGAATGAAGTTTGATTCATTTTAGAAATCGAATTCCCAACTGACAGAATAGAATCGGTTTAATCTCTCTAGCTATTGTAACGTGACAAGTTTTAAATTCTTCTGATGTATGGCTCTCGACTTCTTCCTACGCATATTGCGCTGCCTGCTTCCGTGTGGGATATTAAAAGTGCTTTGTGGTTTGTTTGAGTATATCATGTTTTAACAGGTCCTGCAGGTTTACACAGTAGTTCCCTCGTATTTTATTTCAATACAGGTGTGGTGGTGTGTAATGTCGACACAGCTTTATATTATAAATTTTAGAACTTACATGCATGGTGGAATAACTCCATGCTGACTAGTGGTTTGAATCGACTGGAGTGGTGCCTTAACAATGTCTTATGGTCTTTCATTTCCGTTGCTTTCTTGGATTGTTATAAAATATCCTCCTTCAGTTACGCGTTTAGGTTTGATTTTCACACTAAAATGATTTTATTAAATAGAAGAAAACATACAAAACGACGCTCTGTTCGAAATTCCCGAATGATAGTAGATGTTTCACGTTCTTTCAACTTAAATCTGTCCTTAGGAGTCACATAAGTGCCAGAATTTTGCTATAAAATAATGTCACCTGAAATAAGAGGCTCTCGCATTTCAGCATTTTCTAATCCCGATCGACTGCGTCTAGATTCGATTTGTAGCTTTGTTTTGGAGGCTGGTGCGTAACGAAGAAATGTGTTCTGCCAATTCTGTCGAGATAAGTTTCAGTTAAACTGATATTTGGAAGAACCAAGGAATGGAAGGTGGTTCGAAGAAGAATAGAAAGTATGTTTATTTATAGATTACGTAGTGTAGGCAAACAAGTTATCTTCTAGTCATATGTGACTGTTGATCTAGTGATCTTAGCCACAAGACCTAGGATTTCACTTCGTGAATCCCGCACAGGATTAGAATATCAATTACGTCGGTGAGAATCCGTTTTTTAATGACCGTCCTTACAAAAGATCAGTGACGATGACACTCGGCTATAATTCCCTCCACTTCGCTGTCTGTCCTTTCAAGGTAAAGTGTCGCTATGTTACAGATTATCGGTCTAAAATAATTCATGTCAGTTAGTTCTCGCTGACTCTTATCCGTATCAGCGTGCCTCGAAAAGGATCCGAAAAGTGAAAGAAGGAAATACCTTGTTGATGTGCTCCGTTCATTACGCTCTTTCCATACGGTCCGTGGACGTTCCATATATAACTGTGCAGTATAGTACCCATTTATAACGCTTACGATCCTGAAGTATTTCTCGCTTTACTCCTACATAGAGGCCTGTTGTAGTCCACGATAGCTATACTCTTGTTCATGTCAACTCGGAGACTGCAATGCATCATCAGAACAGTAATACTGTGTTGATCGTTGATACGATCTCTTGTATTCTCTGTTATTATGGAATTATGGGAGTAGCCACAGTAAACAATTCCTGACAGTTGTGATCCCCTGTAAGAGTAAATACTAATCCGATCTATATCATACATAAAGCATGATTGTTGAAGCTGTGAGTGCAGGGTCACACTGTAGTTGTCACGATGTGGGAGGAAGCTGCATGTCCTTGTGTAGGTCAAGAATAAGACTCGAGATGCTACATGAAAAGAGTTGGTGGGGGGGGGGGGGGGGTGAAAGCTTTTTAAAAGCAATGAATAGGCTCATCCTGACAGTCCGAGTGGGATGTAGACGTTGACTAATGCCTCAGCGTACGTTGTCCAGTTTAAAATTTGAGTTATGCACCTTGTGCCGCGTTCATTCCTCCTGCGGGGTAGGGTTTTGTCTTTATTTACGTGGAATGACTACTAGAAGAATACACCCACGGTATCCTCTGCCTGTCGTAAGAGGTGACTAAAAAGTGCCCCAGGGCCTCTCAACTTGGGAGCGTGGGTTGGCGACCACGGACCCTTAGCTGAGTCCTGCATTGCTTCACTTACTTGTGCCAGGCTCCTCGCTTTCATCTATCCCGGCCGACCTCCCTTGGTCAACTCTTGTTCTTTTCCGACTCCGACGGTATTAGAGCATTCAAGGCCTAGGGAGTCTTTCATTTTCACGCCCTTCGTGGCCCTTGCCTTTCTGCATCCGTTACTTCATTTTTCGAAGTATCCCCTGCCTGTCGTAAGAGGCGACTAAAAGTGGCGACCAAGGGATGATTGAATTAAAACCATAAAACTACTTATGATTAGTACGATCACGCGGGGAAAGCCATGGTTCGCCTTTACTTGCGAATAGTACCATTATGTTTGGTACACAATAGGTTTGTGATTAGTAGCATCAGAGAGTGTTTTACTGTGGGTTTCCAGTGTCTGTGATTTGTACCACTATATGCGGAACATCACGGGCTTACGTTGCCTCTGATTTGTATCATGTGAGAAACACCACGGGTCTGGGCCTTGCCTGTGATTAGTACCACTGTATGAGCGACACTGTTGGTCTGCGTTGCCTGTGATTTGTACCCACTATGTGAGGAACACCACGGGATAGTACGAGTCCCTTTAATTAGTACACCTATGTGAGGTGCACGGGTTTGCGTTGCCTACGAGTGGCGCCATTATGTGGAAACACCATAGGTCAGCGTTACCTGTACGACGTACACTACTTGTGAGTAGTACCATAATGTTTGGAACACCGTGAGTTTAAGCTACCTTTGATTAGTGCTGCAAATTGATAAATACCAAGGTTCTACTTTCCTAGCGATATGTGCCATTATGGAGGACCGTTGACCTGGATATTGAACTCCTTTAGACAGCAAGCATCATCGATTCAGGATTGCGCTTATCCCTTGGTCAGTAATAATAGTTCCTGGGAAGGTGAGGCATTGCGAGTCGGATCCACTGATTGTTTTAAATTCATATTCATCCATTCATTCTTCATCATCATCACGTTTTGAATTCTGGTCAGTGTATGAATTTTGTACTTCTAAATTGTTATTGCATTTCGTCTCATTTCGTACCCTTAGGGGCCGATGACCTAGACGTTAGGCCCCTTTAAACAACAAACATCATCATCATCATCATCACTACTGCTACTGATACTATTCTTTAGCATTCAGTTTTCAGACCTCTGCATACAGTATATATGTTTATAAAATCATCAACACACGTTCTGTGTGCCGCAGCGTTGCCAACCGTAGGGTTTGAACCGTATTTTCAAACCTCTGTATACGGTTCGAATGTCAAACTGTACGCGTTATTTATGGTTCTGGTTTTTTTAAATGAACACTTTATATTATTGGAAATGTTCAGATTTTGTATGCAAAATTATACTAACATTATCTAACTGTTAACGAATTTTAAAATCTTTGAATTTTTGTGTATCTTGCTTTCGGTTATTGGTTTGTTGGCTTGGAGTACGTTCAATTCAACTACATGTAATGTTTTAGATTACAATAAACGAATACGCTCTCTCCAGTTGGTGGTCATCCGTGACTGGGAGAGAAGCGTATTCATTCATTCATGTAACTGTGCAGCGTCTAGTTGTAAAGCTTATGTATAACGTGATTTCGGCAAACTTATGAATAATATTGTGATGTACTTACAAATTATTGCACGTGACAGTGCAGTGCTTCAATTTCTTGTTGGTTAGCTATTAATACCAATGCTGTGTACTGTATTAATTAAATGTGTATTAATTTCTTCGGCGTTTGTTTTAAATAAGTAAAGATGAGGTTAATTATGGCTTTGCTGGCAGGACCTAGTGTTTACAGTGCACTGTGTCTTCTGGTATGGGCTAGAGCAGTTTTGTTACTTTCACTGATCTGTCTCAGTCTTATCCTTGGCTTTGACAAAATGAAAGTGACTGAGGTATGAGTGATGCTAGTAATGCCATTCCTTCTGCAGCCAGTCCCTGCTATGAATGGTGTGAAAATATTGCTCATAGGGTCAGTTGGTGCATGCATTTCAGTGGGCTTAGCCGACTGATATGTAATAGCAACTTCTGGCTCGGTGATGAAAGCAACGGGAAACTACCTCACTCCTCATTTCCCTAGTACGCCTCTTCAGTGATGCCTAGGCCATCTATGACAGCTGATGGCGGAACTGTTGAGGATCCAACCAGCCTTCGGGCTGAGGACTAAACACAACTTCTGATTCCAAAAATAAAGCAGGTCCTACGATACCCAAAAAATGAAAACTTTCTGTTAAAACATCGAGAGGGAAATAAAAGTACAGGCAGTTGTGGGAGAGTATAGACAGTATGGGACGGGGGTGCGTCCTGATCCCACAAGTGCAATTTCTTACTTCTAGTAATACGTTTCAGTGAAGCATTTCTATTTTATATTATTGCTACTTGCTATTATTGCACGCATTCTATTGAAATTTATTGTATTTGGGTGAATGGAAATGAAATGGCGTATGGCTTTTCGTGCCGGGAGTGTCCGAGGACAAGTTCTGCTTGACAGATGCAGGTCTTTTGAATTGACTCCTGTAGGCGACCTGCGCGTCGCGATGAGGATGAAATGATGATGAAGATGACACATACACTCAGCCCCCGTGCCAGCGAAATTAACCAATGATGGTTAAAATTCAATTCCCGACCCTGCCGGGAATCGGACCCGGGACCCCTGTGACCAAAGGCCAGCATTCTACCATTTAGCCATGGAGCCGGACATTTGGGTGAATATTAATACGGTATGGTTTTACGATAAAGAATACGGTTTATTTTGAATTTCTGCACGGTTTTTCAATTTTTGGAGGTTAGTAACGCTGTGGGTGTGTGTGAGGCCACAAGGATCATGAATTTTACAGAAATGCCAGTAGACGTAATGCTTCAATTTGAAAATAAATAAATACATAAATAAATCGTATGCACAGATAAAGTACGGCTTGGATACGATTAAAACTCACGCTTCATGGCAGGAAATACATGATCGGATCTTTTCTTTCTGTATCGAGCGGTTTCGTCACTGGCTTCTCACAAAGGCCATGGCGGTTCGAATCCCGGCCAATACATGTGAGATTTTTGAAATGAAAAGTCACGCCTCTGTAGTTCGGAATCTGCGTAAATATGGAGGTCCCGTGGCTATAATCACAATATTGACAGTCGGTCGACTACAGACTTGCTGTTAGATTCTTATCATCCCATTTGAGAAGTTAATGATCCGTGAAGGAGACTTGAAAATAGATCATTATCATTCTTAATATAAGTCATATCGAAATTTATATCCCATTGATTAGTGTATGCCATTAATCACCTACTTTTCGTTACCTCCAAGATTGAGTAACTTTCCTCCACGCCTTTCTAATAATCTCTGTGGGACGTTTGATCTTCCTTATTGAATGGAAGCATAATAATTCATACTATCCCATGACATCTCGTTTTCATTGCGTTGACGTGTATTACGACACTACACGAGTTTTGAATGCGGTGCGCAGAGCCACTTCGGTGCGACTTTCACTGTGCGTAGTAGTAGCTGCTAGCGCAGCGTTGCGGAATATTTTACAGTTACATAACCTTTAAAGAAAGAATAAAGGACATCTGTGAACAGGTGCATCTGGTATTACTTGCCTGAAAGTAATTCATTCATATACGATATAAAATCATGTCCTTAGGCAGTAAATACATTGTAAATGGCAAGTTTTGATTTTGGAATTTCTCACACGGAATGGTAAAATACAGATTTATTTACAGGTATGATAAATCATTATAAGTAATTACTTTACATAATAATACTTCGTAACATAAAATAGTTTTACCCGACAACTAATATATATTTCTACGGAAGCGAAGTTACACCCTTAGTTGACCTTCCAGCATGTTTTAATCCTACATTTGGTTATTGAATTAGGGCTAGCTGACCCAACAGATTATTACATCAATATTGAGAAAGAGGCAGTTCCTTATTACATTTTTGCATCATATCAGCACTTGGCATCATATTGTATTTTTGCCTTGGTACGTTTCTCAACTGAAACACTTACTGAGAAATGTGATCAGCATCATACTCACTACTTGGCCACCAGTGATGCGTAACGGTTTTAATGTAACAGTTTCGTGTATTAATGAAGAAATTAATGAGTGACTGTTTAAGAAAGTTGAGAGAAAGTAAAACAGATATGAAATTGTAGTTCAATACATGTGCGTTATTCATGCTTATCGTGCTAACTTGAGAATGGGTTTCATGTCTTGTGGGTTGTTCCGTTGCTGTGCAGTCAGTGAATTACATGTTGGTGTGCGCTGTGCTGTAGGTGGATGAAAGGTATCCTGCATAATGTTACAGTAAGAGAAACGAAAGTCAAGATCTCGGAAAACACAGCGGAAGTGCTGTCGGTTTAAATTACTGTCCGACTCGTTGGCTGAATAGTCAGTGTACTGGCCTTCGGTTCAGAGGGTCCCGGGTTCAATTCCCGGCCGGGTCGGGGATTTTAACCTTAATTGGTTAATTCCAATGGCCCGGGGGCTGGGTGTTTATGCTGTCCCCAACATCTTTGCAACTCACACACCACACATAACACTATCCTCCACCACAATAACACGCAGTTACCTACACATGGCAGATGCCGCCCACCCTCATCGGAGGGTCTGCCTTACAAGGGCTGCACTCGGCTAGAAATAGCCACACGAAATTAAAAATTATTAGTGACCGCTTTCCTCTTCCCTATAAGGGATAAGTTATTATTATTATTATTATTATTATTATTATTATTATTATTATTATTATTATTATTATTATTATTATTATTATTATTATTATTATTATTATTATTATTGGATGAAAGGTATCCTGCATAATGTTACAGTAAGAGAAACGAAAGTCAAGATCTCGGAAAACACAGCGGAAGTGCTGTCGGTTTAAATTACTGTCCGACTCGTTGGCTGAATAGTCAGTGTACTGGCCTTCGGTTCAGAGGGTCCCGGGTTCAATTCCCGGCCGGGTCGGGGATTTTAACCTTAATTGGTTAATTCCAATGGCCCGGGGGCTGGGTGTTTATGCTGTCCCCAACATCTTTGCAACTCACACACCACACATAACACTATCCTCCACCACAATAACACGCAGTTACCTACACATGGCAGATGCCGCCCACCCTCATCGGAGGGTCTGCCTTACAAGGGCTGCACTCGGCTAGAAATAGCCACACGAAATTAAAAATTATTAGTGACCGCTTTCCTCTTCCCTATAAGGGATAAGTTATTATTATTATTATTATTATTATTATTATTATTATTATTATTATTATTATTATTATTATTATTATTATTATTATTATTATTATTATTATACAGCAGAATCCCTTTTATCCGGCTCAAACGAGACTGGGTTTAATATGGATGCCGGAAAATTCATGTAATCTGGAAAATTCATTAACGAAATAAACAGCTCTGTTTATACATATTTTATTGCACATTTTATATATTTTTACAACACTATTAACAGGACAAAGTAAAATACGTATGTATGTAAATTTAACAATAAGTGCTCAAATAAGCAGTTTTTACAGTCTAAATTTGACTTCAGTTAAGAGTACTGTACATTATTTCAGTTAAGTAAGCTGAAAGGAAAGGGAACTTCCACCTACACCATTGACACATTATCACTAGTGGTGGTGGTGGTAGTGATTGTTTTAAGAAGTACAACTAGGCAACCATCCTCCACATTATCACTGACAAAACGTACTGAATTAAAAGGGTGTTCCCTCAAAAGGAAACATTATTTTGTTTCGAAGTAAATTCTAATTCATGTACCGACGACTATTTTTCGTAGAAAAGCATAAGGGGTAGCACTCTTTAAAAATAAAACATATCTTTCACATACAGAACATTTCATCGGCAAAACAAAAATATTTAATTCTAAAATGATTCATTTTAATTATAGCTGAAAATAATTTCAGGATACTTCAGAACAATCGTCTTATAATATTAAAGAATTCTCGTTTTGTCAATGAAATCCTCTTAAATTCGAAAGATCAATATTCTTAGATAAACCAATTTCTTATTTATTTACAAAAACCCCTCAGTTGAAGGTTGCCACAATAGACAACACATAATGAGACAATGAAATGTATAATTTCTGCTTGCAATAACAATTTGTTGATTACATTATTCTTATAACGCCATTAAAGAACAAAGTGTTATAGCATATAGCAATGAGTTAGAAATATTATCTACATAGTCAGTCCGGGCAAATCAGATATCCTGATTAATGCGATACTAATAAACGGGGGTCTGCTGTAATAATAATAATAATAATAATAATAATAATAATAATAATAATAATAATAATAATGTAATAGGCCTTATAATAATAATTAAAATTTTGCGCAAATTGTTATTAACTACGAATGCTTGGACTTAAATACAGCAGATTTGGTACACACGCTATTTTTTTATAAAATAGAATCAAGCTTGTAGTTTTACGTGACATTTGTATTGTCGTCATATCCACGGGACCTCCAGCTTTACTTGAAATCCTAACCACGCGGACATGACTTCACTTCAACTGTTTCACTTGCACAGGCCGGTATTCAAACCGCGGTCGCCTTGGTGAGAAGTAGGTGACTTAAGTCACTCTGCTGATACGATCCGACTTTTTTATCTCGTCGGGAATGATCATGTAATAATAATAATAATAATAATAATAATAATAATAATAATAATAATAATAATAACACGCAAATTACTGTTGCCTACGAATGATTATCGAACTTAACATTTTGTTAGTACAAATTTTCCGTGGATAGGTAGTACTTCAAATTGTACTTTCCTGGAACAGCTTAACTTATTAAAATGAGGGGTTAAACGCAAATTGTCGTCTGGTTTAATGGTTCTTAAACTATGAAGTGAGATAAAACTGGTCTAAACAAATTACTTTGGAAATAAGCAGGTGGTAAAAGAAATGAAATAGAAGAGCTTTTGATAGTATAAATTAATTATAATGAATGCCAATTAATACATATTATTCTCTTCTCCTGCAGTTAATAAAATCCATACTTCGGAGACAGAATTGGCGCTTAGGCAGTCTGTTTCAGGCGGCACTGTACACATTCGCATTTGAAAAACGACTAAGTAGGCCTATTATGAACAAAACCTCGTGGCATAACAGCCTTGGCCTGCCACATGGTCCACCTTTAACTGGCCTTTGCCACAGAGTCCGCTACGTCTTATATCAGAGAGCTCTCAGTTGATCTCACGAGGCTAAGTAAAAGCCCTTCCAGCCCTCAATCCAAAATGAAAATTTGTTCCGGGATCGGAGACTGGCAACAAAATACAAATCTAACTGTTAAAAACTGAAACTATTCTGTCGTTTTCGTTTGAGGGAGGTAAAAGTTTTGAGGGCCTCCTTAAGCTGCAGAAACAGACTCGCACTAAACCATCGAAATTCAGAAAACGTTTCACATTATGGCTAGCAAAGGCTGCCCCAAATATCAGTCCTTTTATTATTGATATGTGCCAACGATAAATCTTATGACTCAATTTCACGGGCGGTGAAAGAAGTGAAGCACTTTTTCATGTTTTAGAATATACCTTGATTGCTGAAGCTGTGACTCACTTGTCAGTGACAAAGAGCGACTATATTAGAGCATCCTCTTTTTAATTGTTGTATCAACCAACATTAATTAGTTGACTACGAATGACGAGGCTTTGCGTAGCTAATTTTAGTTCCTCTGTTGGTTGAAAGTTCTGTATATACAGTATAGTTGGCCATTTTATCTCACTGTTGCTTTTAGGGTTGTTTTAAAGAGTTCAAATAATTTGACAGTCTTTGATTGTCTAGTAGATTTTCTAATTTTCTTTGTTCAAAATTTACAGAAAGTGAATATGCAAGAGAATACTTGAAGTTTAGATGGTATAGACATGTAATACGAAGAGAAAATAAATGTTTAGGGAATAAAAAAAATGACTGGTATTGGATGGAAGTGAGGAGAATAATGCGAAAGGAGAAAAGTTTGGAAAAAGTATGGGTACATTCATTCATTCATTCATTCATTCATTCATTCATTCATTCATTACTGACCAGGCTGTTAAGACTCTGGAGAACCCCCTGGAGTCGAACACTAAACGGAATATTTCTTTTAGATTATTTGTATTTTTTCACAGTTTATTTCAACATAGTATCCCGAGATTTACCTTTCTTTATTCTTACGATGAACACATGATTGTGTGAATATAAAGACAATCAGTCAATCAATCAATCAATCAATCAATCAATCAATCAATCAATCAATCAATCAATCAATCAATCAATCAATCAATCAATCAATCCGTTATTTTTGATCTGCGTTTACGTTTAGGGCAGTCGCCTAAGTGGCAGATTCGCTATATGTCGTTTTCCTTTTTCTTAAATGATTGCAAAGAAATTGGAAATTTATTGAATATCTCCCTGGGTAAGTTATTCCAATCCCTAACTCCCCATCGTATAAACGAATATTTGCCCCAATTTGTCTTCTTGAATCCAACTTTATTGTCATATTGTGATCTTTCCTACTTTGAAAAACACCACTCAAACTTATTCGTCTACTAATGTCATTCCACGCCACCTCTCAACCTGACAGCTCGGAACATACCACTTAGTCGAGCAGCTCGTCTCCTTTCTCCCAAGTCTTCCCAGCCCAAACTTTGCAACATTTTTGTAACGCTACTCTTTTTCAGAAATCACCCAGAAAAAATTGAGGGTCCCATACGCTGGAACCATACTGTAGTCGGGGCATCCTGACTACAACCTACAGTCCCTAAATATCCTCATAACCATGTGCAGAGATCTGTACCCTTTATTTTCAATCCCATGTATTTGGTTACCCCAATGAAGATCTTTCCTTATATTAACACCTAGGTAGTTACAGTGATCCCCATAAGGAACTTTCACCCCATCAACGCAGTAATAACCGAGAGGACGTTTCCTATTTGTGAAACTCACAACCTGACTTTTAACCCCGTTGATCATACCAATGCCTACTGTGCATCTCACAACATTATCGAGGTCATTTTGCAGTTTTTCACAAACTTGTAACTTATTTATTACTCTGTACAGAAGAACATCATTCGCGGAAAGCCTTATCCTTGATTCCAGTTCTTTACTCCTATGTCCGACTCCATACCTAAGTGGTTAGCGTGCTGTCCTTTAGTCACAGGGTTCGATTTCCGGCAGGGTCGGGAATTTTAACCATCATTGGTTAGTTTCACTGGTACAGGAGCTGGGTGTATGTGTCGTTTTCTTCATCATTTCCGCACAGGTCGCCTACGGGAGTCAAATCAAAAGACCTGCACCTGGCGAGCCGAACATGTCCTCGGACACTCCCGGCACAAAAAGAGATACGACATTTCATTTCATTTTTACTCATATAATTAATATATATATAAGAAAACACGGAGGTCCAATAATACTGCCTTTAGGAATTCCCCTCTTAATTATTACAGGGTCAGATAACGCTTCACCTACTCTAAGGCGAAAGAATACCGACTTAACCTCTAGATTCTGTCTTGAATGGGAGTCTAATATATTTCCTATATTAACTAGTCTGTACTCTTTCGTAATACTACAGATTATCATTCGAATTCGGAAGCTTTTTAGTTAAAATACTAAATATTGAATCGTTTTATAAATATAATTGTATATTATTACTGTATCTTTAAAGTGTCACTATGAAACAATAATTATTATGTGCTATTAGGGAACAGGAAATACTCGGGCTCGGGCACGAACTGGAATCGCCAGCGTGAGAATCAGGCACCTTGCCCGCTGGACCAGGTCTCGTTACGCTACGGTGTGCGTAACTTAACTAGTATTCATGTTGCGCTGGGAACCAAGACTCCGCTTATCTTCGGAACTAAGACCCGTCGCTCAAAAGCAGAAACATTCTACGGCATTATACTGAAATATTTCAAAATAGTGAGCCTGGTAGTTGAGCTAAGCTCCTGTCATCTTTCTTTTCCGGCATCTTGTTCATGTATCGTTCTTTTTCCAATCTCAACGATGTTAGGTTTGTCGGTCAAGTGAGATGTCTAGATTTCCCGCCTTTCATCTCCTTTCATTTCTCTACCCTATGCGCTCATTTTTAGTGAGTCCCTTTTACCTCTTAGTGTTAAGAAAATCTGATGATAATCTCATAGTTTCTTCCCTTAAAACAACAGTTATCGATAAATCAATCAATCAATCAATCAATCAATCAATCAATCAATCAATCAATCAATCAATCGATCGATCAATCAATCAATGATATGCATTTAGGCAGTCGCCCAGGTGGCTGATTCTCTATCTGTTGTTTTCCTAGCCTTTTCTTAAATGATTGCAAAGGAATTGGAAATTTATTGAACATCTCCTTTGTTAAATTATTCCAATCCCTATCTCCCCTTCTTACAAACGAATATTTGCCCCAATTTGTCCTCTTGATATCCAACTTCATCTTCATCTTCACCGCTACTGTTGTAAATAGCCAGGGCAAGTGACGTTTCACGTTATGAATGAGATGTTTACGGCTGTTGTGTATAATATTTTATTATACTTAATTTTGACACGTCGCCACGCAGATCATCCATTTTTGAATCATGCAGTAACGTTTTTGTTTTATTTTGTTGTGTGTGTTGCTATGAAATACAGGAGAGGCATGTACATGAATTTAGTTATGTGGTAATAAAAGATCAAAATTAACTTTGCTTGAAGCGGTGAGCAGCCCACTAAGCTACCAGAGTCGTAAAATGATTCTCCGGTCCTGGATTAATTAAGGTAGTACGATCTCTGATATACTATGATATAACAGGCGATATTTACCTGTCGGAAGTCGATTAACCTAGTAAATTGGCAAAATGGTCATGGCGGCATATTACTTGAGCTGGAAATGCAGAGACGCCATTTTTAGTAGAGTGGGTGTTAAAGCAAAGTGTTGCAATCATGCGGAGAAACGAATCAGCCACGTTAAGTTTGGTGTTCACTGATTCCTAATCTCTGTACCCATGTTTACATTAGTGTGAATCGGAGGTCAACCGCCGGGCAGACTGGCTCAGACAGTTAAGGCGCTGGCTTTCTGAGTCCAAGTTGGCAGATTCGATCCTGGCTCAGTCCGGTGGTATTTAAAGGTGCTCAAATACGCCAACCCCGTGTCGGTAGATTTACCGGCACGTAAAATAACTCTTGCGGGACAAAATTCTGGCACCTCGGCGTCTCTGAAAACCGTAAAATTAGTTAGTGGAATGTAAAAAAGCCGTAACATTTATCGGAGTTCAACTAATCGGAGAATAATTATAATTCAAGTGTACGGAAAATAGTTACTGTATTGTAAAGTGTCATTTTCTGTATGAGTGTGGAAAGAAATCAGTTTCGTCATAGTGTGGAATAAATAGCCTACTTGTATTATGTACGTACGTAATATAACGACCTTCAAGCGTGATAATATAATGGCTTACTTTACAAATAACTATCGGAAAACAAATGCAGTGAAGTATGAATTCAAGGCAGCCATATTGGTGGACGTATAGCACAGCTAACACTTAAATCTAATAACACTTACAAATTTTAGTTAAAATCAATTTCTCTTCGAAGTAGGTAAAACTTTGTACGGTGTTCATAATTATCATATAATAATATCACATTGGATTGTGAAAGTGCTTCGCCTTGCTTCACGACTTTTCTGTCTCGTATTGTAATATAATACGTTACGATATCAATGACGTAAACAACTACAGTATCGCCGGTTGCTTACACCATGGAACTGTCGACGAAGACATGAGCTAACCTTTACACTGCATTTATTAGTGGAGTACTTTGACCTAGGTTTTGTTGAGTACGCGTGTGCTACCGGCGACTGATGGCCAGGCACTGCTTCATACCTTGCCTTTGTTTTGCATCAGTTGAGATGATTACGGCTGAGTCACCACTTCGTGCGCGACTGGTGTATGCTACTTCAAGCCTCAATGGATTACGTAATACAGCTGTGCATACTTCACCGATGGCTAGCTGGATCTGATTCATAAATGACTGCTGCAGAAGATCATCACACGCGAAAAATTTGCGTGAGTGGATTGTAGGTGTAGAGTTCATTCATGCTTCCGAGCCTGCTGGATAGTTGGTTTATATGCATATCCTTTGTTCATATTCAGAAAAGTATTTTGCAGAGCCTCAGAAATTTTTGAACAACCGATCTTGAGTTCAAAGGTTTGAATGTTTAAGTGACAGTCAAAATGAATCACCAGAACTGTTAAGATGGGGTAATGAGACTGTCAATATTATTCTTAAAAATATAAACGTAATTTTTCTCCGCTGCACGGAAAAGCGTAAAATTATGGATATGTTTTGGGCTTAGAATGCGGGGATACTTTACTTGTTCCCCTTCTTAATAATAATAACAAACAGATTATCCGTCAAACAAATCAAACTGAAATCCACCTTGAAACTTCGAGCCACGCGAAACCTCCCAACCATCTGTACATTTGTTGACTTTCGGAACGCTTATGACTCCATTGATCGACAATCTCTTTTTAATATACTCGAAGAAAACTATCTCGATCCGAAGACAAGACGACGACTTATACAACAAACTTTAACCGACACAATTTCCACGTCAAATTCTTTGGAAAGATCTCTCAACCGTTACCTATTAAACCGGTGTCCGACACGGTGACGGACTTTCTCTGTTGCTGTTCAACGTCGTTCTTGAAAATGTCATCAAAGATGGGAAACAGAATTGAAAAGTCGTAACATCTGGAAACTTGTCATGTTAGGAAGAAAACAGGATAATATCAACGGTACTTGCTTAACGTTTGCTGATGATTTGGCAATCCTCTCTGCAGATGAGCAGACGGCAATTCGACAGATAGAAGTCCTCAAAGAATGTGCTGGGAAAGTTGGTTTACAAACCTCCTTCACAAAATCTCCATTCATGGTTACAAAACACATTGAATCACAAACGTTGGTAACAAAATATGGCACAATAAACAAGTTTAATCATTTCAAATATTTAGGTGAAATAATTGAACTTACAGGTACGGAAAGTATAGCACAAAAAACACGTGAACTCAAAATGCGGAAAGCATAACTTATGTGAAGACCGCGAACATCTACACGAGCATTAACACAAAAAGTCGACATTACAAGACGGTCGTCAAACCTGAAACACACTATGCCAGTGAGACCTTAAACCTCAGTTATAAAGGGGATCTCGAAAATATCAAGAAAGCTGAAAGAAAAATCATCCGAAAAATCCTTGGCCCAAACTTACAGATGAAGGATATCGTCTACCTCACACAAGATCACAGAAAAATACTCAGACATTGAAAGAGATTTCCGAGTAAACGACGATTGAAATTTTATGGACATATTATGAGGCTAGATGTCAACTGGCTAAGAAAGAAAATATTGATGCACTCACGAACATTAAAGACGACAACGGTTTGGATCAAAAAGTCCAAACTAATCTCAATAACGCTAACATCACACCTACAGATATCGAAGACCACAAAACTTTCAGACGTAAGATCTACACTTGGGAAGTTGCTTCAGAAGATAAGTCCAGCAGATCTAGGGGAAAATGGACCGACGAACGTCGAGCTAAACATAGCGACATGATGAAAGAATTTTGTAAGAACAAGAAAAATAATATGGCCTTTACGTCCACTGAGTACTTTTTTTGGGTTTTCGGAGACGTCGAGGTGCCGGGAGTTCGTCCCGCAGTATTTCTTTTACATGTCAGGAAGAGGCTAACGTACTTGAGCACCTTCAAATACCACCGGACAGAGTCAGGATCGAACCTGCCAAGCTGGGGTGAGAAGGCCAGCTCCTCAACCGTCTGAACCACGCAGGTCGCCCCCCCTTAGTAGCCTCTTAGAACATGTACGGGCTACTGATAATTAGGGCCCAGATTTTTATGTAATTACGTATTCCATTCCTTTGCTTATGGACATCTGAAAATGGAAAATATCGACGAATTGTGGTTCTGATATGGTTATACTTGGGTTTCAGTATACATATTTGTACATATTCTTAGTAATATTACATTTTACATGCTATGCGAAGAATGTCACTTTTTACATATAAACAATATGAACTTTATTTTGTAAATTTTTCATTTTTTTTCAAGGCCTATGGTCAAGAAGAAATTAGCTACAACAATAAACTGTGTAAAATACTCCGCGATTTACTATGTATACCATTCTTTTTTGTACAGCACTAGTAGGCAAATGCTGGGTCTGTACCTTAATTATTTATTTATTTTCATCTTGTACTCCTTACCCAAGACTTCATCCATACCATTCAGCAACTTCTCGAGATCTTCTGCAGTCTCAGATAAAATAACAATATCATCGGCAAATCTCAAGGTTTTGATTTCCTCTCCTTGGACTGTGATTCCCTTTCCAAATTTCTCTTTGATTTCCTTTACTGCCTGTTGTATATAAACATTGAAAAGGAGAGGGGACAAACTGCAGCCTTGCATCACTCCTTTCTGGATTGCTGCTTCTTTTACAAAGCCCTCGATTCTTATCACTGCAGACTGATTTTTATACAGATTGTAGATGATTCTTCGTTCTCGGTATCTGATCCCTATCATCTTCAGAATCATAAATAGCTTGGTCCAATCAACATTATCGAATGCCTTTTCTAGATCTACGAATGCCATGTACGTGGGCTTGTCCTTCATGATTCGATCCTGTAAGATCAGACGTAAAGTCAGGTGTTCCTACATTTCTTCTGAAGCCAAATTGATCTTCTCCCAACTCAGCTTCAACTTGTTTTTCCATTCGTCTGTAAATAATACGTGTTAAAATTTTGCAGGCATGAGATACTAAACTAATGGTGCGGTAGTTTTCACACCTGTCAGCACCGGCTTTCTTGGGAATAGGTATAACAACATTAAGCCGAAAATCGGATGGGACTTCACCTGACTCATACATCTTGCACACTAAATGAAATAACCTTGCCATGCTGGTTTCTCCTAAGGCAGACAGTAATTCAGAGGGAATGTCATCAATTCCAGGTGCCTTGTTCCTATTTAGGTCACTCACAGCTCTGTCAAACTCTGACCTCAAAATTGGGTCTCCCATTTTATCAGCATCAACAGCCTCTTCATGTTCCAGAACCAAATTATCTACATCTTTACCTTGATACAACTGTTGGATATGTTCCTGCCATCTTTCAGCTTTGTCTTCTTTCCCTAGAAGTGGCTTTCCATCTGAGCTCTTAATGTTCATACACCTAGATTTCTTTTCTCCAAAGGTTTCCTTGATTTTCCTGTATGTAGCATCTACCTTTCCCAAGACCAATACAGCCTTCGACATCCTTGCACTTCTCCTTCAGCCATTCTTCCTTAGCTACCTTGCACTTTCTATCCACTTCATTCTTTAATCGCCTGTATTCTTTTCTGTCCTCTTCATTTCTAGCATTCTGGTATTTTCTTCGTTCATCAATCAGGTCTAGTATTTCCTGAGTTATCCACTGATTCTTAGTTGATCTTTTCTTCCTTCCTAACATTTCTTCAGCAGCCCTACTGACTTCATTTTTCATGACTCTCCAATCTTCTTCTATAGTGCTTCCTTCAGCCTTTTCATTTAGCCCTTGTGCAACATGTTCCTTGAAACAATACCTCACACTCTTTTCTTTCAACTTGTCTAGATCCCATCTTTTTGCATTCTTTCCTTTCTTCAATTTCTTCAACTTCAGATGGCATTTCATGACCAACAAGTTGTGGTCAGAGTCCACGTCTACTCCTGGGAAAGTTTTGCAATCCAACACCTGGTTTCTGAATCTCTGCCTAATTTGTGAAGCAGACGCATACTTAACTGGTAAAAGCACGAATAATATTTTAGGTGTAATTCGATCACGTAAACATATATATTTGCCGAAAGTTGGATTCTCTTTTGAAAACGGAAGTTAATTCGTGTTCAGAGAAGAGGACAGGAGAGTGAGAAAACTAATTTCGTCTGCGGGTTCAGTTCTTTGTAACATAACCGTTGATCTCAACTGTGAGTTCAGTTCATTAGCTTTGTTGCACAGTTGTTCGATTTCACTTACTCCACGGCTAAATGGTTAGCGTACCTGGATTTTGGTTCTAGGGATCCCGGGTTGGATTTCCAGCTGGGTCGGGGATTGTAATTTTGAATGGTTAATTCCGAATTCATCATAGGGCTCAATTCTCACAGGTCGCCTACAAGGCATCAACTCGTAAGACCTGCCCTGCGCCAGGCCTCTCTGGATTTCATACGCCATTATGTTGATGATGATGATGATGATTTTGAAGGGCGGGAAAAATCCATTCGGCCCTGCATGTCCTAAGACGCCGGGTTGTAAAAGATCTATGGCGACACATTTGGGATTTATCTGAAAAATTAATTAAAATTCAGTCATAGATCGCCCAATAGAGAACCAGTTTAATGCTGGAATTGACGTGCAGGCTGCCTGGATATCAACTGAGCTGCCGACTGTTTTTATTCTAAAACAATTTGGTGGCAACACCCATGTAAAAGTATTTAACAGAAGCTCGGCGAGAATGCGATTGTTCAATTGTCACTCTGCTCGCGTAACTAAAGTTGCCAAACAAGGGAGTTGGTGCAAGGCCAAGGGCCTTGTATTGTGAACGAGGTAAACAGATAACACATGTCATTGAGCACTGGAAACGGGTGGAGGTATGTAAATGAGACGACCAGTTAGGCCAGCACGCCTGCTACAATCACATTATCCAAACAATGTAACCTCACATATCGTTTCTATATATTTATTTCACCAGAAAGTTTACGAAAGACGAAATTGTCCTTTCATAATTTTGCAGGCCTACTTTGCTGTACGAGAGTGTGAAAGCTGGGTGGACTCGCAAAGGAGGAAATAATCTCTAAGTTAGGAATGAATTCTATGGATGAAGTTGTGTGTATGAAGTGGTTTCCGTGGTGTCCAACCCCATGGCTAGATGGTTTGCGTGCTAGCCTTTGGTCACAGCGGTCCCGGGTTCGATTCCGGCAGGGTGGGGAATTTTAACCATAATTGGTTAATTTCGCTGGCACGGGGGCTGAGTATATGTGTCGTCTTCATCATTTCATCCTCATCACTACACGCAGGTCGCTAACGGGTGTCAATTCAAAAGGCCTGCATCTGGCAACTTGTCCTCGGACACTCCCGGCACTAAAAGCCATATGCCAATTTTTTTCCCGTGGTGCGGTCCGTTGGGGCTGTAGAGGAGAATGCTGTAGGTTAACTAGGAAAATAGTGGTCTCTACCATGAAGGGTAAGAAAAGCAGAGGAAGACGAAGACGACGATGGTTATACTCGGAATTCAATTATTTCAACGAAGCAATTTAGCCAGCCGCTTCGTATCGTATAGATGGTGGGTTCGAATTCCTCCGTCGGCAACCCTTATGCTGGTTTTGGGTGGTTTCTCATTTTCACGCTAGGCAGTTGGTGGGGCTATATATGTAGTCTAAGGGGAAGTCAAATGAAAACCAAACACCCGCTACAACGTAATCATGGAATGGCTTTATTCAAAAGTAATTACCAAAAGCCTTAATACATTTATCCCAGTGGGAGACGAGATCGATTTCAGTTTTGTAGTAAGATGTAGGTCGCTGACGCATCCACAACCGCATCCCCTCGTCCGAATGAAAGTGACGTCCACGAATGTCTTTCTTCAGGTCACCAAAAATGTGAGAGATCTGGGCTGTACGGAGGATGTTGAAATGTTTCCCAACCAAATCGCTGAAGCGTAACCTGCGCCAGATTGGAAGTATGGCGGCGAACATTATCATGCAACAGGATTACCCCGTCCGACAGCATTCCAGGGAGTGTTGACTTTATGGTGCGTCGCAGTTTCTGCACAGTGTCTTAACAGCGCCACCAGAAAACGAACCAAACTTCTCTGCTCTTCTTTGCTTGCCTCCATTTCTACAGCTGGACGAACACACTAGACCAGTCCTCGCACCAACAAAGACATAACCCAACAACCGCGTGCACCTGAGAGTTGTCACTATGCACTTCTCCTACCACAGCGATGGCAGTATTGACACGTAACATTAGTGTTGCTACCTTTCGAGCGGAATGTGTTATGGCGGGTGTTAGGTTTTCACTTGACTGCCCCTTATATTGAGGCCACGGCGTCTACCTTCCTATTCCTTCGCCGAAAACACATGTGGTTTTGGCCCTGTTTTACGGCTGGGTGCCCATCCTGACGTCAACCCTATATGGAGGTATGTAATCACTACTGCGTGTTTCTGGGGTGGTTGATAGTGTAGGGTGTTAATCTGAATATGAAGAGGAAATTTTTGGGACAAACACACACACCCAGTCCCCGGGCCAGAAGAATTAATCAGTGGCGATTTAAATCCCTGACCCGGCCGAGAATCGAATCCGGGACCCTCTGAACCGTCTGCCTCAACGCTGACCATTCAGCCAATGAGTCAATAATAATAATATTATTATTATGCGCACGCCTTAACAGACCCTACAGCGTCGGAGGGTCGGCGTTTATCTCTGGAAGACGTCCTTCAGTCTGCCGGTAACTATGCGGGGAGTTGATATCGAAATCCTGAGCATAGGAGGCATCGAACTAGTTGATCATTCGAAAGATTGAAGGCAGCACATTTAAATACTGGCCGTAAGGGTGCCTTTTATTTCATACTGCAGGTGTATGATCTCTGTGGTAATTATTTTTCCGGCGATTTCTTTCCCCTTGGAGCCTGTCCTATGGATTCCGAAGTCCAGAACTACCAGTGAAGCAAACTATGATGAATATATGGAAGAAATATGTATTCTCTCAAACGAATTTCACTAGCCCACCAGGATAAAATAATCAATACACGATCAGATAACTAAACTTGGTCTTTCCCGACGAATACTTGTTACCATGATGACAAACCAGTCTCGTCTGATGGAAGTCAATTATTGTCCCAGGGATCTCACCATCACTGGAAGTCAGTCTGGCGTGGCTTGAATGATGAATTATTTCGGGCTGGAATTGTGAAGATGCCTTGCGCTTGGCGTAGGTACCACTATAGTATTTGCTGCAATAATTGGCAGACTTGAGCTTTTGAAATATTCATTGATATTCTTGTCTGTCTCGAACAATATGCAGGCCTCATTTCCTTAAAAGGCTTTCAGCATCGCAGGGGTTTCATGAAGCTCGGCTTCAGTACTAATTCGGTTAGATTTTTGCCTGCCAAGTATGTATAGTTACCGAAAGAGCTATGTGATAAACATTCCGGTGTATCTTATTGTTATAAAGCTGAGTTACTTCCATGGCTAAATGGTTAGCGTGCTGGCCTTTGGTCACAGAGGTCCCAGGTTCGATTCCCGGCATAGTCGGGAAATTTGACCATAATTGGTTAATTCCACTGGCACGGGGCTGGGTGTATGTGTCATCCTCATTGTCATTGCATCCTCATCGCGACACGGTAAAGCCGAATTTATTTCGGTATTGTTATTCTTCTTCTACTACTAATAATAATGATAATAATAAACAGAACTCATATCGAATATCATGGGTTACTATATTACTGATAAAGAAGTGCTGAACAAAATTTCTTATTCTCATGGCCTCTTGTCAATTAACCTACCTGGCGTCGGTATGGACCTAGCCCAGTTTTACGGTCGGATGCCTTTCCTGACTCCAACCCTATGTGGAGGGACGTATTTGTTATTGCGTGTGATTCTCTAGTTGTTTGTTGTGCAATGTGTTCGATGTAAATGGAAATAATTGTTAAGTGTCACGGACGGTTGAGGCGCTGGCCCTTTGACCCCAACTTGGCAGGTTCGATCCTGGCTCGTTCCGGTGGTATTTGAAGATGCTCAAATACATCAGCATCGTGTCGGTAGATTTACTGGCACATAAACGAACTCCTGTTGGACTACATTCCGGCACCTCAGCGTCTCCGAAAGCCGTAAAAGTAGTTGATGGGAAGTTAAGTAATTATTATTATTATTATTCAACCCCAGAGCTAGAGGAATTAACCAATTGAAGTGAAAATCCTCGATCTGACTGGGAATCGAACCTAGAGCCTTCTGAACTGGAGGCCACTATGCTGACCATTCAGCCAAGGAGCCAAATATTGAGCCGAATGAATAAAGAAATAGGTCTAAGTAACACAAAGCTAGAATACTTCGAGCATGTCGTCAGGAATGAAGGGAATTATCGAATACTTCAGCTTGTCAATCAAAGGATCTTCAGGAAGGGAGGTCGAGGATGCCGACGGATTTCCTGATTAAGGAACTTGAGGGACTGGTACTAAATGTCTTCAACTGAACTGTTCTGAAATGACCATGATGATAGCAAACGTTTGGAACGGATGAGGCACTAAAACAAATTATATAACTGAATACTGGGAATAATTTTCATTGTAAGTCTATAGATTCCATAAAATAAAATGACAACTTAATTTTCCGAAAGATTGTAGTTCTCTTACCGATAGTTTAAATAGAAGATAATGAGAAACTCTGCCCCAATCCAGTGGCTTTTAGTACCCTTGCGAAATTTATGATCCATTATCGCAATTGCAGTATCAATCTTGCATTGTGAAGATTTATCTTCTTCATCCTTAGGCCTAATTTTCTGTAATAGATTATTTTTCAAGATATGACTTCAAGTTATTTAATGGCATCTCTGCGGTACGAAGCGTTTTCCTCATTTGGATATGCATGTCTGATGCATTCTAGCCTATCTTCGGAAAGTCATTTAGAATATGTAAACTCGTCGGACTGTTTAACTCAGTAACATGTTCATTTCTTCCGTAAAACTGGTTGCTTATCTGGTAGCTATATTTGTCTGTCATTACCCAACCTACAGACGACGACAGTCGATCTTTTTCTCAGGATTAGACTCCTTCACCAGACTTCCACGTGTCCGTCGATCGATTGCTAAATCGATGTTGGAGTGCATTTCTGAATATACAAAGTTGAATTCATGTCTCCTTTGTGGTTCCCCCGACTAAGACATTTACCTGGGGAAGTGTTGTGGCATTTTTATTCACAGTTAGCAGGAACTCGAATCACACTTTCGATCATCTTAGAGGCAATTTTCCATCGGTTCCCACTTCAAACATGGGCAATTTCTGAAACTACCTGACGTGCAAGTTGCGGGTGCCTTATATCCGTAGTCCCTGAAACTACAAATACATTACACACTATGCTGCCATTCAGGTCCTCACTTGCCGAAATAATGTCCCAAACCCCTAAATTAAGCTAATTTACAATATACATTCTCTACTACGTTTCTTCTTCATTGAGGACTTCCACATTATTATTATTATTATTATTATTATTATTATTATTATTATTATTATTATTATTATTTTACAAGTTTTTACGTCGCACCGACACAGACAGGTCTTATGGCGACGGTGGGACAGGAAAGAACTAGGACTGGGAAGGAAGCGGCCGTGGCCTTAATTACGATACAGCCCCAGTAATTGCCTGGTGTGAAAATAGGAAACTACGGAAAACCTTCTTCAGGGCTGCCACAGTGGGGTTCGAGACCCATTATCTTCCGAATACTAAATACTGGCCGCACTGCAGCTATCGAGTTCGGTTCACATTTTTATTCGAACGATTTTTCCTCCTAGGTGTAAGCGAAAGGAGGTAGCTGAGAATACATTAACAAGTCGTCTTCGAAACTGTTTACTGCGGACAAGCTTTCAGCTTTCCAGAACTGAAAGGTCATAGATACACAGTGTACGTAAAATACCATTAGTAATTCTTACTTCAAAAGGATTTACAGATAATTCACAAGCTCACACTATTCTATAAAGAATAAGTAGTATTTGATCTCATGTTTCACAGTATCTTTATACCGTATGTAATCACTTCTTTGCTTCCAGCAAGGAAATCTAACATTAGATCTCAAACAAAAATTCGTTTTATGAACACTGACATCTGATAAATCAGTAGAATTTCTTGCCTCTAAAAACTCGAACGAGATCAAAACCGAAGCCCGTTTTTATTTGTTTTTATGTTCCACTAACTACCTTTGCTGTTCTTTCAGTTTTCGTATGTAAGCTGACGTACAGTATGTAAACATATTCAAATAACCTGGCAAGCTGCTTCATGGAAGCCAGCGCTTTACCCTCTGAGTCATTGAGGCCTGGATCCTGAGATAACAGGACCTGTAGTATCAGTAGGGAGAGTTGCAATCTGCCCATTGTGTCTCGGCGGCAGACGGGCGTTAACTGTCATTAAGTGGTTACGCCTTCCCCGAGTGGCTCCCCAGACAACACGCTAGACTGACTTAACACACGCAAACACAACAGTTTACTCATTGGTTGTATGGCTCAGTGGACATCTGTGAAGGGGGCGAAACTGTTCTAATAGCTTAGAAACGTTTGTAGTGTATTCTTCATCTTCTTCTTCTTCTTCTTCTTCTTCTTATTATTATTAATATTATTATTATTATTATTATTATTATTATTATTATTCACAGCCATGTTAACAGACAATAAAAATACACAATGTGCACATGGTTTTTGATGGCGATGTTCCTGACACTTAACATGCAGTCAAGACGACTTGCAACACCTATTTTCACGAGTCCGTTGACACAGTAATTATGGGAACTCTCCTCTTTAAATAGAATACGAATAGCAGATGTAATGACAGAAATACGTACATCTTTCCCAGGTGTAGCGCATTGTCGGTGCATTACCCCTTTTCACATCTGTGTGGCCTGGCAAAGTGATTCAGTCCAAGGTCGCTACAGTCTGCCCTGGTGAAACAGTCAAGGGCAAGGTGCAAAAGTATCCACACACGTGCTCGTATTACACCACTCCTCCTAGCCTTGACAAAGGCGGCTTCTTTGATGATGTGCACGCTTGCGATGTCACATTCTTAGCTTTATTATGATTATTAAACTTGTCTTCGTTCAGGTTTGAGCTATACCGCTCGATTGAAAAGCCGCCAGTCGCTCAGCGATGCAATGTGCATCTTACCGAGTAGCTTTGTAATAAAATAATATGGAACGCCATTCAAAAGCAGCTCTGTTACTTACTTTATTCTATAATTCATCTTACGAGATATTTCGCCAGGCTGAGAGGCTCAGACGGTTGAGGCGCTGGCCTTCTGACCCTAACTTGGCAGGTTCGATCCTGGCTCAGTCCGGTGGTATTTGAAGGTGGTCAAATACGTCAGCCTCGTGTCGGTAGATTTACTGGCACGTAAAAGAACTCTGCGGGACTAAATTCCGGCACCTCAGCGCCTCCGAAACCGGAAAAGTAGTTAGCGGGACGTAAAAACAAATAAAATGATTAAGCCTCCGTGGCTCAGGCGGCAGCGCGCCGGCCTCTCACCGCTGGATACCGTGGTTCAAATCCCGGTGACTCCATGTGAGATTTGTGCTGGACGAAGCGGAGGCAGGACAGGTTATTCTCCGGGTACTCCGGTTTTCCCTGTCATCTTTCATTCCAGCAACACTCTCCAATAACATTTCATCTGTCATTCATTTATCATTGCCCCAGAGGAGTGCGACAGGCTTCGCTAGCCGGCACGTTTCCTATCCTCGCCGCTAGATGGGGTTCATTCATTCCATTCCTGACCCGGTCAGATGACTGCAAACAGGCTGCGGGTTTTCATTAGTGTAAGAATAGATAAACAAATTGTAATGAAGAAAAGCATGCTTTTATCAAAACACAATTTGGATTTATTTGGTGTTTCTTTATTGTCGTAGGGTCTATAATGGTGCTTGCTATTGATGGGTAAAAGAAAAAGACAATGAGGACAGATTACACTCAGAAAGGCTGCTTTCATGATCGAAATGCAAGCCTATGGATTGGTTTAGTTCTCCATTTGAGATAGTCCAGTGGATTGGAGATTTTGGTGTTAGAATAATTACATTTTTCTCAAGACATTTCCTATATTTGTACTTGTTGTTGTCGATTGATTTACAGGATAGTTTTGAAGACTTCTGCACGAAGCATGCTGTTGAATGGAAACATGAGCAGTGGACTAGCGCAGATTCAATGAGAATGAAAAATGATGAAGTACGGTGTTATGCTAAAGGTGTGGGTGGATCGGATCACAAAAACAAGAGCGATTGAATCGAGTTGGTGAGAGAACGATTTGAGGAGACACCCAGAAGGGAAGTGTAAATTGTAGGACGTCAGGAAGGGCCTGGGGGTTTATGACTTTAAACATGTCAGAAATTTGCAAGCATTTATGACCTTAAAGTGTATTAAAATATGACAATAAATATGGCTTAAAAGTTTTTTGGTCACGCTTTCGAAATCTTAAAAATCTTGCCGCTGTTTAAATTAACATTTACCGGGCGAGTTGGCCGTGCGCGTAGAGGCGCGCGGCTGTGAGCTTGCATCCGGGAGATAGTAGGTTCGAATCCCACTATCGGCAGCCCTGAAGATGGTTTTCCGTGGTTTCCCATTTTCACACCAGGCAAATGCTGGGGCTGTACCTTAATTAAGGCCACGGTCGCTTCCTTCCAACTCCTAGGCCTTTCCTATCCCACCGTCGCCATAAGACCTATCTGTGTCGGTGCGACGTAAAGCCCCTAGCAAAAAAAAATTAACATTATATTGAAAATATACTTTTAAATGAATAATAATATTATTATTATATTTTGAATTTATTTAATTACTCGTTCCAGAGGTTAACTCTCGACTCTACACAGAATGAAATAAATATCACATTTCGATGGACGATCAGAAATAATTACAATAGCAAATTACATACATTTTAAAGTTTTCAAATAGGAACGATCTTCTATTTTCACGCAACATTGACTTGTAACGGGGAAAGGACCACTCAACATCGCCGGATGTTATTGGGCCATATTTGACATACGACAAATCATTAGAATTCAATTGAGACTCACTATAATGTCGCTTTATACGAATCTGTCTCTATACAGCTTACTCTCCTGATATTTCTAAGAAAGATGATTGTAAGAAATTGCAGACAAGAATTAGGAGATGTGATAAATCCGTCTTTCAGACGACTGAAAGCAGATACAGTATGTGAAAAGGGAATACATACATACATACATACATACATACATACATTATCATTATAGACTGTTATGCCTTTCAGCGTTCAGTCTGTAAGCCTCTGAGAATTTACTAAACGTCGCCACAATCCTCGATTTGCTACTAGTGTTGTGGCCTCATTTAGTTCTTTACCTCTTATCTTTAAATCGTTAGAAACAGAGTCTAACCATCGTCGTCTTGGTCTCCCTCTACTTCTCTTACCCTCCATAACAGAGTCCATTATTCTCCTAGGTAACATATCCTCCTCCATTCGCCTCACATGACCTCACCACCGAAGCCGGTTTATGCGTACAGCTTCATCCATCCAGTTCATTCCTAAATTAGCCTTTATCTCCTCATTCCGAGTTCCATCCTGCCATTGTTCCCACCTGTTTGTACCAGCAATCATTCTTGCTATTTTCATGTCTGTTACTTCTAACTTATGAATAAGATATCCTGAGTCCACCCAGCTTTCGCTCCCATAAAGCAAAGTTGGTCTGAAAACAGACCGATGTAAAGATAGTTTCGTCTGGGAGCTGACTTCCTTCTTACAGAATACTGCTGATCGCAACTGCGAGCTCACTGCATTAGCTTTACTACACCTTGATTCAATCTCACTTACTATATTACCATCCTGGGAGAACACACAACCTAAATACTTGAAATTATCGACCTGTTCTAGCTTTGTATCACCAATCTGACATTCAATTCTGTTGGATTTCTTACCTACTGACATCAATTTAGTCTTCGAGAGGCTAATTTTCATACCATACTCATTGCACCTATTTTCAAGTTCCAAGATGTTAGACTGCAGGCTTTCGGCACAGTCTGCCATTAAGACCAAGTCGTCAGCATAGGCCAAACTACTTACTACATTTCCACCTAACTGAATCCCTCCCTGCCATTTTATACCTTTCAGCATATGATCCATGTAAACTACAAACAGCAAAGGTGAAAGATTACAGCCTTGTCTAACTCCTGTAAGTACCCTGAACCAAGAACTCATTCTACCATCAATTCTCACTGAAGCCCAATTGTCAACATAAATGCCTTTGATTGATTTTAATAATCTACCTTTAATTCCATTGTCCCCCAGTACAGCGAACATCTTTTCCCTCGGTACCCTGTCATATGCTTTCTCTAGATCTACGAAACATAAACACAACTGCCTATTCCTCTCGTAGCATTTTTCAATTACCTGGCGCATACTGAAAATTTGATCCTGACAGCCTCTCTGTGGTCTGAAACCACACTGGTTTTCATCCAACTTCCTCTCAACGACTGATCGCACCCTCCCTTCCAAGATGCCTGTGAATACTTTGCCTGGTATACTAATCAATGAGATACCGCGATAGTTGTTGCAATCGTTCCTGTTCCCTTGCTTATAGATAGGTGCAATTACTGCTTTTGTCCAATCTGAAGGTACCTTACCAACACTCCACGCTAATTTTACTACTCTATGAAGCCATTTCATCCCTGCCTTCCCACTATACTTCACCATTTCAGGTCTAATTTCATCTATTCCTGCTGCCTTATGACAATGGAGTTTATTTACTATCCTTTCCACTTCCTCAAGCATAATTTTCCTCCTCCCCATGAGCTTGACTGTTTGCAACACCACCATGATAATTTCCTTTTACATTGAGAAGATGTTCAAAATATTCCCTCCACCTCTCCAGTGATTCCCTGGGATCTGTTATGAGTTCACCTGAATTACTCAAAACACTGTTCATTTCCTTTTTCCCTCCCTTCCTAAGATTCTTCATTACTGTCCAGAAAGGTTTCCCTGCTGCTTGACCTAGCCTTTCCAGGTTATTACCAAAATCTTCCCATGACTTCTTTTTGGATTCAACAACTATTTGTTTCGCTCTGTTTCTTTCATCTACGTACAAATCCCTGTCTGCCTCGGCCCTTGTTTGGAGCCATTTCTGATAAGCCTTCTCTTTACGTTTACAGGCTGCTCTCACTTCATCATTCCACCAAGATGTTCGCCTTTTCCCATCTTTACACACAGTTGTTCCTAGGCATTCCCTTGCTGTTTCTACTACAGCATCCCTGCATGCCACCCATTCACTTTCTATATCCTGAACCTGCTTACTGTCTACTGTTCGAACTTCTCACTAATCATATCCATGTACTTCTGTCTAATTTCCTCGTCCTGGAGATTTTCTACCCTTATTCGTTTGCAGACAGATTTCACTTTCTCTACCCTAGGCCTAGAGATACTTAGTTCACTACAGATCAGATAATGGTCTGTATCATCGAAAAATCCCCGAAAAACTCGTACATTCCTAAAAGATTTCCTGAATTCAAATTCTGTTAAGAGATAGTCTATTATGGATCTGGTACCCCTAGCCTCCCATGTATAGCGGTGAATAGCCTTATGCTTGAAGAATGTATTCATAACAGCTAAACCCATACTAGCACAGAAGTCCAGCAAACGCTTCCCATTCCCATTAGCTTCCATATCTTCCCCACATTTACCAATCACCCTTTCGTATCCTTCAGTTCTATTCCCAACTCTCGCATTGAAATCGCCCATTAGCACTATTCTATCCTTGCTGTTCACCCTGACCACGATGTCACTCAATGCTTCATAAAACTTGTCAACTTCATCCTCATCTGCACCCTCACATGGTGAATACACGGACACAATTCTTGTCCTAATTCCTCCCACTGACAAATCTACCCACATCATTCGCTCACTTACGTGCCTAACAGAAACTATGTTGCGTGCAATGGTATTCCTGATAAAGAGCCCTACCCCAGACTCTGCCCTTCCCTTTCTAATACCCGTCAAGTACACTTTATAATCTCCTATCTCTTCCTCGTTATCTCCCCTTACCCGAATATCACTTACTCCTAGCACATCCAGATGCATCCTCTTTGCTGACTCAGCCAGTTCTACCTTCTTTCTTCCATAAGCCCCATTAATATTGATAGCTCCCCATCGAATTCCATTTCGTTCGCCAAGTTGTTTCCAAGGAGTCCCTCGCCTGCCAAATGGGAGTGGGACTCCATTACTCCCATAGGTCCGAGGCTTGCTTAAAGTGTTCTGAGCTCGGTTAATTCATGAAGCAGGATGCTGCCCTACTTGCACATAGTCCAAGTGAGGATCTCTCCTCTAACGGGTTATGGACCACCGGTGAATTGTGTAGTCCTAGCCGCCTGAGCACAAGGAGGGCCACGACTCAGAATATGTCCGAGATGCCCACTCCCATTCCATAGCAACTGGTATCCCGACTCTCAGGACCACTTACTAGGCCAGTCAGCCGTTGCCCATGGTTCACGAACTAGGACGTGACTACAGTAACCCACAAACATGAACCATGAAAAGGGAATAAAAAGATAAAAATATGGTAAACGGAGAAATATGACCATAATATGAAAAATTACCGGAAAATGACAAAACAAAGGTTAAGAGTCAAAATATGACTATATGATCTGTGAAAATTGTCAATTTCAGTCACCGTAGATAAAATCATGCTTGACTTGTATTTTCCATCAAAATAATATAAAGAAATAAGTTATGACATGTCATAAACATCCGGGCCCTAAGGATAACAGACAGATTAGAGCAGAAATAAAACGTACTTTTCCACGCAAAATTCCGACATTTCTACCAATACATGGACGGTTAAGTTCTAGTATTTCATTAGTGTAGTTGTAGAGAAAATTTGCAGTTGCATGAGGGAAATTTGCAAGTGTTTGTTCTACGTAGGGCAGATGGCAGCGAACTCTCCAGTTGCCACAAATCTTTTATTTCTCGCAGACTGGGAGGAATTCATGAGAACTGAAGGCATGACTGGGTTTCTTCTCGTGATCTCGTCTCACGGCGGCGAAAGCCAAGTCCCCGAGGCTCGTCTTTTAGCTGGCCCAGTTCAGTGGATTAAGCATTCCCAGAAAGTTAAAGATCTTTAAGACTGATCTGGCCCAATTTAGGAACTCCCGCAGCATCACTTACTAATTGCTGCGAAATGGATGAAGAATTGCCATGTAAGCAGTGGCTGGCTTGGTGGTGGTGGTGGTGGTGGTGATAGTTGCTGTGTTAAAGGATCTACATTTCAGTTGTTTTGCTCAATATTCCTACACTTTTTTTTTTTTAGAAGTTTCATTTCCATTCACCACTGAGACCTCCAGTTTAAAGAAACTCTTCTTTTTCTTCGTTTTTCCCACATCTGTGGGGTCGCGGGTGCGAACTGTGTCGCACATGTGAATTTGGCCCTGTTTACGGCCGGATGCCCTTCCTGACGCTAATTCTGTATGAAGGGATGTAATCATTATTGCGTGTTTCTGTGGTGGTTGGTAGTGTAGTGTGTTGTCTGAATATGAAGAGAAAAGTGTTGGGACAAACACCACCACCCAGTCCCCGGGTCAGAAGAATTAATCAGGGGCGATTAATCAGGGGAATTGACCTCGGGACCTTCTGAACCGAAGGCCTCAACGCTGACCATTCAGCCAATGAGTCGGACTTAAAGAAACTGATTAGTGTTTTTTTTTAACGAATCTATTTAAAGGATAGCGTCTTTAAAAGTCGTGATTCTAGGGCGTAAGACCAGCCTGGTGGTCGAAACCGAGCTTTTCCGTCGAATCCGTATATTTTAAATGAAAAGTCACGTTCCCGTGGTTCGGAATACACGTAAAATTGTAAAGCTGTAATCTATTGCTTGCTTGCTTGCTTACTTTCGAATACCTCGATCTTCAGAGGGATCAATTTCTGGCAATGACCTAAACAAAAATACGTATAGGTTATTTTGTTTTTATGTTACACCGTCCGCCTCCATGGATAAATGTTTAGCGTGCTATCCTTTGGTCACAAGCGTCCCGATTTCCATTTCCGACAGGGTCTAGAATTTTAACCATCATTGGTTAATTTCGCTGGCACGGAGACTGGGTGTATGTGTCCTCTTCATCGTCATTTCATCCTCATTTCATCCTCATCACGACGCACAGGTCTCCTACGGGCGTCAAATCAAAAGACCTGCACCTGGCGAGCCGAACAGGTCCTCGGACACTCCCGGCACTAAAAGGCATACGTCATTTCCTTTATATTACACCGACTCAGACTGATCTTACGGCAACTATGATGGATGAGGTAGGAGGGAAATGATAGTGGCCTTAACCACGGTACAAAAGTCTGGCACAGTAAGTAATTATTAATTAGTGAAGTGATAATTACTTTAGCTATAAAGTATTTAGTTTGCTCTTTCGTAAATCAGTGTATATGGCATCAGCGTGAATTTGCATGAATTCTTGAATGTTATACAATGTGTGCTGGGCGAACCCCCCTACTCTCTAACCAGCTGGACTGGATCAAGATGATATGGCAATTTCAGGATGACTGCGGTTAATTTTGTTGACAGTTTGGCGTGTGGCAGTGGGTAGAGGTAATTTAAGATGCCTCCTACGCTTCATTAGGCTCCATTGTATGAGAGAATGCGGTTATTTAACTTCCTTGATGAAAAAAAAAAAAGTATAACTAGCACAAATTATCGCATGCTTTCTTACGGTATTCCATCTCAGAGTCGTTTGTTAACACCAGTGAAGAGAGCATGGAGTAGTTTAATGCCATTTATAAGAAACATACGGCAGATACAATGCTCACTAGGAAAAATTTTCATATTCTGATTTAGTGCTTTTTATTTGGTCTGTGTACACTGTACGTACATTATACCTTACGAAGGGTGTATACAAAGAAAATCAACATGCAGTCTACTATTCAAAGCAATTGAAACGCAACAAAAGCACTACGTTGGTAATACGGGATTTTGAGCATGCGACTTATTGTGGCAGATAATAATAATAATAATAATAATAATAATAATAATAATAATAATAATAATAATAATAATGGTGTGTGGTCTCCGGCGAGGACTGGTTGCAGATCTTTCGAGTTGACGCCGTATAGGCGACCTGCATGTTTATGAGGATGGGGCAATACTTATGATGAATTCTAATGTTGAAGACGGCACACACACACCCTGCCGCCGAACCATTGGAATTAACCAATGAAGATTAAAATCCCCGACCCGGCCGGGAATTGAACCCGCGATCCTCTGGACCAAAGGCCAGCACGCTAACCATTTAGCCATGGAGCCGGATAATAATAATAATAATAATAATAATAATAATAATAATAATAATAATAATAATAATGATAATTTTTGCTAGGGGCTTTACGTCGCACCAACACAGATAGGTCTTATGGCGACGATGGGATAGGAAAGGCCTAGGAGTTGGAAGGAAGCGGCCGTAGCCTTAATTGAGGTACAACCCCAGCATTTTCCTGGTGTAAAAATGGGAAACCACAGAAAACCATTCTCATGACTGCCGACAGTGGGATTCGAACCCACTATCTCCCGGATGCGACCTCACAGCTGCGCGCTCCTAACAGCACGGCCAACTCGCCCGGTTCTATTTCTTTTAATTGTGATTATTTTTAATAGCTTCGTACATAAAACATTCCTTCAAAATATTTATTTATGAATCAAATTCTAGTTTTCTGTTTACTTGTGAGTATTATTGAAAACTCCGTATATAAGACTAGTTCAAAAATGTATTTGAGAAACAAGCTCTGTTATTGTTCTTTGTTTTTCTATTACACAGCGAAAAATTTACTCCCTATAGCGGACTGTCGTTATATCCGAATTTTTGTAAAAGTCAGGAAAACACCTATACACATTCAAATCGGTATGAAGCGCCAATCAGTTTGTTCAAAACATACGTTTTCAGGGATTATACCCACACAATCAATCAATCAATCAATCAATCAATCAATCAATCAATCAATCAATCAATCAATCAATCAATCAATCAATCACTACTGATGTGCATTTAGGGCAGTCGCCCAGGTGGCAGATTCCCTATCTGTTGTTTTCCTAGCCTTTTCTTAAATGATCGCAAAGAAACTGGAAAATTATTGAACATTTCCCTTGGTAAGTTATTCCAATCCCTAACTCCCCTTCCTTTAAACGAATATTTGCCCCAATTTGTCCTCCTGAATTCCAACTTTATCTTCATATTGTGATCTTGCCTACTTTTAAAGACACCACTCAAACTTATTCGTCTCGTGATGTCCTCCCACGCCATCTCTCCACTGACAGCTTGGAACATACCACTTAATCGAGCAGCTCGTCTCCTTTCTCCCAAGTCTTCCCAACCCAAACTTTGCAACATTTTTGTAACGCTACTCTTTTGTCGGAAATCACCCAGAACAAATCGATTTGTTTTTCTTTGGATTTTTTCCAGTTCTTTAATCAAGTAATCCTGGTGAGGGCCCCATACACTGGAACCATACTCTAGTTGGGGGTCTTACCAGAGACTTATATATATGCCCTCTCCTGTACATGCTTACTACAACCCCTAAACACCCTCACAACCATGTGCAGAGATCTGTACCCTTTATTAACAATCATATTTATGTGATTACCCCAATGAAGATCTTTTCTTATATTAACACCTAGGTACTTACAATGATCCCCAAAAGGAACGTTCACCCCATCAACACAGTAATTAAAACTGAGAGGACTTTTCCTATTTGTGAAACTCACAACCTGACTTTAAACCCCGTTTATCATCATACCATTGCCCACCGTCCATCTCACAACACTATTGAGGTCACCCTGCAGCCGCTCACAATCTTGTAACTTATTTATTACTCTGTACAAAATAATATAAAATATAAACATAACATAAAATATTTGTTTGTGAATATTGTTAATATATAGTAACTTTTGCATTCATAGTTGTTCGTCATTTCACATGCCTGTGTTCATATTAGTCATGCCCCCCCCCCCCTATAATTACCCGAAATCGTCACGAATGGACATGATACGTCACAGCAAGATTGATCAGTGGTAAGTTATTGGACTGAACAATGCTCAAATCCCATTTCTAATTCTGATTACATCGCGTGTGGAGTCGCGAGTACTGGTATAAACTTATTGGCCTTATTATAAATGGAGGCTTATAGGTTTAGGATGTTTAAGTTTGCTTGCTTGTAATGTCATGTAATGTTGTGTTGAAATCTCGTTGATCACTTCAAATGTTGATGGAAGACTTCAAAGCGAGTTGCGTGATGTACATTTTTATTCTCCTGTTATGTTATGAAATACTGCGCACATAACCATATGGTCGGCAAGTGAAATTTCGAAGAGTCCGCTGACTTGTATTTCCGCACGATTGGGTTACGCTCCGACGCTGGAATCCATCATCTCCTTATTTGTCTCAGCCGAAATAAATTAGGATTACACGCATTATTACAGTACAGGCTTCACGAATAGAGACGGACTCGAATGAACAAAATGCTTGTCTAATAACTGTTCTCTTCTTAACTCCCGGAAGTTGTTTCGGTTCCCTTCATAATAATGGGACGTTATGGTCCTATGGCATTGTCATTGGCTTCACATCAAGACTGTTGGGGTTCAAATTCCGGCCAATGCCTGTGGAATTTTTGATATGAAAGTTCACTTCATTGTGGTTTGGATTCGACCGAGTAGCTCCGATTGTAGAATTCAAGTGGACGGGTTCGATTCCAGCTCATCATGTGGAATAGGTGCTAAAATGCGCCAGCTTCGTATCAATAGATTTACTGGGCCGGAGACGAACTGCGGGGCAAAGTCTCCGGCACATTGGTGTCTCCAAAAACTGTAAAAGTAGTTAGTGATACGTAAAAAATATTATTATTACTACTATTATTATTATTATTATTATTATTATTATTATTATTATTATTATTATTATTATTATTATGGTTCGTTTCGGCCTACTAGGGACCACGGGGCTCGTCTTATCTCTTGGCTATGGTCTTCTGCTTTTTCTTGGCCCAGTACGCTTTCATTTTCTGGTTGTCCCTGTACTCTTTTTACTTGTGAGGAACAGTGGGAGGACTCCCTGTAGGATGGCCTGTCGGTATGAGATAGGTCCTTTGAGCTTTTAGGGATCTGTAGTTCCTCTAGGTCTGATTTTACTGAGGTGATCCACTTGGTCTTGGAAGACTTTCCCCTACTTGTCACTGTGAGGATTTCGTTGGTGAGTCTGCAGGGTTTCAGGCGGGTCATGTGTCCGTAGAAAGTCAGTCGCCTTGTCCTCATACATGTATGTCTTCCTGGTGTTCGGAGAGCTCGTTGTTGTGCCTAATCCTGTAGGTGCCATCCTCCTCTTCTATGGGTCCTAGTATCCTCCTCAAGATCTTCCACTCCTTAAGTTCCAGTTCCCTGAGTGGGCCCTTTCGATTCATCAACAGGCACTCAGATGTGTAGAGTACAGAGGGTCTTGCTACTGAGTTGTAGAGCTTTAGATGTAGGTTCTTGGGTAGGTACTTGGTAGTGTAGATGCTTTTACAGGAATGATAAGCCCTCTCTAACTTGGTGCACCTGCTGTCTATGAAAAATTATTATTATTATTATTATTATTATTATTATTATTATTATTATTATTATTATTATTATTATTATTATTATTATTATTAGTATTAGTATTTAAACTAGAGGTCCCTTGGCAATGATCGTGATATCAGCAGTGTTGCACAGTGAAACTGCTTACTTTCTTTTCTCTTCATACTAGACCATTATTTTGTTGTACTCTCGCTGAAGATATTCAACGCTACCAACGCATGCATATCAGACTGTTATTGTCTTCCTGTGGGAGGAGGTATCCTGGAGACGTATATGATTGAGCGGTGACGTAAGGGGTACCTGTTGTAGCGCCGGAATCCCGAACATCCGGCACGAGTTTATTTCTTGTTCGGAACAGCGCTGACACATGTCAAGTGCAGAAGTGTGAAGTTTATTAGACTCATAGGAAAAATTAGAAATGAAGGGGGCTTTGTTTAGCTCGTCATCTTTCCTATTTATAACATTAGGCTCAGCACCTTTGTGTCGAAGATTTACCTGGATGACTGGAGTTTGTGAAATGGCAAGTTTTTAGAATACTGCGTTGGAAATACATGTTTACCGGTATTTTAGTTATGCTAACTTTCTTATAACTTGAGTACAAAAGTTGAGATACTATTAGCACAGTAATAATTAATAATAATAATAATCAAAATAATAATAATACCAACAATGATAATAATACCGTGTATAGCCACCTAAGGGCTGTATGGGCTTTAAAACTTATATTGGTATAGCTTTCAAAAATCTCGCCAGTTTGTCGTAATTTTGTTTCGCAGGTGTTCTGCAACGTGTTGGGAGCCAACACAGAGTTGTCGCATTCATACCCCCTCAAATGCCACTGATCTCAACCGTGATCGAACTCGATATCCTTGGAATAGAACGACAACGACTACCCCATTAATCGGTGGTGTGGTGTGGTGGTGGTGGTGGTGGTGGTGATTATTGTTTTAAGAGGAAGTACAAATAGGCAACCATCCTCTATTTAACATTAATCAGAGAGAAAAATGTAGTAGACCCAATACTTCGAAAAATGAAGCTATCGGCTAAAGAAAGACAAAGCCACGAAGGGCGTGAAAATTAAAGACTCTCTAGGCCTCAAGTGCTCTAATACCATCGGGGTAGGAAAAGAACAAGAGTTGACCAAGGGAGGTCGGATAGGATAAATGAAAGTGAAGAGCCTGGCACAAGGAAGTTGTGACACTTGCACGGAGTGACACTTGCACGGAGATGGAATGTGTTGACACTTGCACGGAAAGCCAAAAATTCCCGGAAATTGCTAAGCATGGCTATTTCAAACAGTGACACTTGCACGGAGGCCCAAGGAGGGTTGGAATGCAGAAACAGGGGAGGGGATTTCAATGCCCTTAAAAAGACTTGAAGTTGATGGCAAACTAAGACCATTCCTAGTTTGAAACTAAGACAATTCCTAGTTTGTGTTGCTTACGCTCAGAAACTGCAGTGAAATTACCCTGGAATATTACAGGATTTGTAAAATCATGTAGGACCTAAATATTGTAAATATATATAAATATTCTGAATCATAATGAATAAAGAAAAAATATAACAATGGAATATCACTGGATAATCATGCAAATATGTTGAATCAGCATTTAAAAAATTCAAAACTTAACGAACTTGCATAAAGTGAAAAAAGTATATCTATGAGGAACGCAAAGAGACTACCTCCCCGTGGTGTTCCCTGGAAACGGCGCTAAGTCGGCTAAATGTCTCTTACGATATATAAAATTGACCAGAAAAACAAACCCCATGGCGCAACAGCCCGTGAAGGGCCTTGGTCCACCAAGTGACCGCTGCTCAGCCCGAAGGCCTGCAGATTACGAGGTGATGTGTGGTCAGCACGACGAATCGTCGCGGTAGTTATTCTTGTCTCTCTACACCAGCGCCGCTATCTCGCTATCAGATAGCTCCTCAATTCTAATCTAATCACCTCGAACCAACCCTCAGATTCTGGTAAAAATCCCTGATCTGGCCGGGAATCGAACCCGGGGCTTCCGGGCAAGAGGCTGGCACGCTACTCCTACACCATGGGGCCGGCAATTATAAAATTCACAGTTACCTCGTTCGAATCAGTCTGTGTGGTACATGTGGAAGAGTAGCTCACGGCGCGGAGGAGTGTACAACTCCGTACAAGTGCACTAACGGCTCTGGTCTTAATTCTCCTCGAGATCGGAACTGTGCATCTAAATTCACTGCCGTGATTACCAGAGCTAGGTTTTTTAATGACATGTCATCTTTTAACTGGTTCTAAATAGACATAGCTAACTTATCATAGTTCCCACATTGTAAAAATGCTAATTACCGAGCAAGTGGCCGTGCGGTTAGGGTCGCGCAGCTGTGAGCTTGCATTTGGGAGATAGTGGTTCAAACCCCACTGTCGGCAGCCCTGAAGATGGTTTTCCGTGGTTTCCCATTTTCACACCAAGCAAATGCTGCGGATGTATCTTAATGAAGGCCACGGCCGCTACCTTCCCAATCTCCCACCTTTCCGTCGCCGAAAACCTTCCATGTGTTAGTGCTACGTACGAATTTATTGTCCGGCTCCATGGCTAAATGGTTAGCGTGCTGGCCTCTAGTCACAGGGGTCTCGGGTTCGATTCCCGGCAGGGTCGGGAAGTTTAACCATAATGGGTTCTGGGTTCATTCCGCTCGCTCGGGGGCTGGGTGTACGACCCGCAGGTCGCCTACGAGAGTCAAATCAAAAAGACCTGCACCTGGCGAGCCGAAGACTATTTTGTACTGTTTGAGTCATTTTCTTACATGTTGAAGAATTACATTTTTTCCATTTTGTATTATTAGGTCATTTTATAAAGTTGTAAGTCATTATGTGGTCATTTTATGGAATTTATTGTCCGGCTCCATGGCTAAATGGTTAGCATGCTGGCCTCTGGTCACAGAGGTCCCGGGTTCGATTCCCGGCAGGGTCGGGAAGTTTAACCATAATAGGTTCTGGGTTCATTCCGCTGGCACAGGGGCTAGGTGTACGACCCGCAGGTCGCCTGCGGTGTCAAATCAAAAAGACCTGCTCCTGGCGAGCCGAAGACTATTTTATACTTTTTGAGCAATTTTCTTACATGTTGAAGCATTTACGCGTGTGGTATTGGATTTCCATTAGAGGCCAGTATTTATGTGCATCTTCGTCAAAGTACCTATCAAATTAGATTAGGTATCCAAAATTTATGTTAGTATGACCGTCCTACTTTTGACTCATGTTAGATAATGAAAGTCTCCGTGCAAGTGTCACCATCCTACTTCTGACTCATCAGGTAGAGTGAAAGGCTCCGTGCAAGTGTCACTCCGTGCAACTGTCACTCCGTGCAAGTGTTCCAACCCCGGCACAAGTTAGTGGAAGCAATGCGAGGACTCAACTAAGGGCCCCGTGGTCGCCAACCCACGCTCCTAAGTTCAGAAACCCTGGGCCCCTTTTAATCTCCTCTTACGACAGGCAGGGGATACCGTGGGTGTTATTCTACCGCCCCCACCCACGGGGGCGGGGCATTAATCGGCTTGTATAGAACAAAGTAATAAGTATTAGGCTGTAAAATATTTTAATGAATTCTTCTTCTTCTTTCCTAGCCTTTTCCGAATTACTAGTGGTTAACACTGCATTTGGGTAAGCCTTGTTTTACGGTCAGATGCCTTACTCACACCAACCCTATGTGGACGAATGTATGCATTACAATGTGTCTGAATGGTGATTGGTAGAAGGATGTGTTTGGTGTAAAAGGAGTGCGTAACGGTCAAAAACGCCCAGTTCCCGAGCCAGAAAAATTAACCATTCACAGTTAAAATTCCTGGCTTGACCGGTAAACGAACCCAGTACCCTCTGAACCAAAGGCCACTACGATGATCTTTAAGCCAAGGAACCAGAACATTTTTGCTACCTATGTAAGAGTGAATTTTGTGCCGGTTATTGTGTTAAGAGCTCAAGGTCATTCGTTCACAATGTCGCTTCTGCTAGTTGCACTTACAATTCAGTGCCGCTGATCGCATAAAAAGTAGGTCTAGTTACCAAGTGTTCTTAATTGAAATAGCTTTCTCTGTTGGACTGACTAAGCACGCTCCTCCAGGGATCAGCTCACTTCCTCATCAACATAATTGCTTAAGGTTCGTAGAAATAAGGCCGGTTATTCCCTTACTCTTATCAGTTACAGAGACTTCTCATTTATGTATACAGATATTCTTCCATACTTGTGACGTTCTGTTCTTGGATTATGTATCTTGTGAGTAACACCTCTAAGAGCTATAGTATCATTTCGTGGTTGAACCTCAGTGAACGACTCTTGCAGCTCTACGCACTGTAGTAGTAATACATTTTTAAGGAGACCATCAAATCTGCACTCGATGGTGGAGCGTTCAGCATGTTCTGCTTGCTTGTAATGAGAGGTGAGTGACAAAACCTGGCTTCGGAGAACAGTGCGTTAAGAGTACCTGAATAAAATCTAGTTCAAACAAAATTCCTAGAAAATGGGGAACAGTGGTTCCTTGGCATCTTAGCGAAGCGGCGGCGTCTCGAATGCCACCTACTGCCTGTGGGGTTAAAAAAAAAGTTTTTAACGCCCTTCATAGTCCTGATTTCTTAAATATTCTCATTCTTTGAGGTTGTTTCTCTTCTACAAGATTCTCTTTTATTTTAGTTTATTGCTTCTGCAGCTAGTCCTTCCGATTATTAGACGGTGAACTTACCATGCTGGAATTTCCTTTTTGGAGACAGATGATAATTAATTGTTGTCAGTTGCTACTCTCCTGCAGACTAGAGGCAGTTTATGAGCGATTTTGAAGTAATTCAGATACCTAGTCTGATATCTTTATAATATTATGGTACATTCTTTAGTTCCTATGGTACAGTAAGGTGCCAAAAATGAGCCAGCCAAAACTTTCCAAGAAATTATACAGCCTGTTTTTTTTTTTTACACAAAATAAGGTTTATCCGAAATATTTTAAGTTAAAAAGGAGGCGGTGAAAACTAATTTCTGATTTTATTGCCACAAAAAGAATTGTTACAGTAGTGTACACGTTTCTCATTTAGGGCCTCGAATTGCTACCTATAGTATTAACATGGAAATCCCATATGCATAATTTTTAGGATTTTGAGTCCAAAATATAATGATCATTTTTATTTTTTCTAGGCTAAATTTATTACTGTGATTAAGATCAGTTGGTAAATAGCTTACTCTTACCTAATCAAACTGTTTCTTTTTAATAACTCTCTGTACATGTGAAAATGTTTTTCTAAATTATGTGCATAATACCAAAAATTATATCATTAACAACTTCTATATTTAAAATGTTCAATAAAACTAAAATGTTAAAAGTTATAATACTCCATAATTGTTGTTCATCCTGTATAGAAATATCTATATTCAAAGAGAGACTATTTTGGTTAATTTGAAATGCACTAAATCAGGAAGAATAGTATTTCCAACAAAGCAAAACGTAATTTCCTTTCCTATAAAAAATTCACTGAATTTTAACATTAAGATCACAATATTTCTATTGTCTAGTCTTTCAGTGTTGTGTTACGTCAGGCGCACCGTTTGAATCTGGTGCCTGAGCAGTAGTGTTCTGTGTAATTCCGTGTGTTGTGTGATCTAGTTTTCACTGGAGTGAGTAAGTTTTAATTAGAGAAGGAAGCTCGTTGTGCATTTTTCGCAGAATGTAGTTGGGAAACCAAAGCGACTGTAAGAAGGAAAATAAGTACTAGAATCTCGGGTAAGTAGTAAGTACTAGTCTTTGGTATGTCGTTAAAGTTTCCGCTGGCTTGACCTTGGGAGACGCTTGACGAACGTAGTTAAATTGCTATACTAATCTGCAATACACGTTCAATGAGACAATAGCATGTGAGAGTAGTGTGTGACTAGGATGGGTTCCCGGAACAGCAAGACGGCTGATGCTGCGGGTGAGTAAGGAAGACGAGATGAATCTCGGGGGCACCGGACGTACCCAATTACATGTCAGTGTCTCGCCCACCTCCTTTAAGCAAGTCTCTTCTCAGATTCGCCGGGTCCATTGTCCGTTGTGGTCGACCGTCTCTCTATCCATGTGTCTTAACGTTTCTTCTCTGTGAGGATCTCATCCGCGAAACTGTCTGTCTCGAGTTCAAATAGAATTGCAAGGATGTGAGAGATTCCACGCGTAAAGTGCATCCATAAATGTGTTCTAAAAGTTGAACAGTTTGTCTACACTGTTCATTTGATCTGTATACGCAGCCTATCCATAAGAGAACGTTCTAGAATTTCATTTTCATCCATTACTTCCTTTCACGAGCGTTTTAAAAAGTGAACTTGTAAAATTTTTTAAAAGGAAAGTGTACCGTGAGAGTCATTAGAACATTTACTGGAGACGAAGTGGCTAGCGGCAATATCTTTGTCCTCGTTCTTTTCTGCGAAATTATAAACGTCAGTGTTGTACATGTTTCTTCGCAGTGTTGTGAAGTTGTTTGCGCTGGTTTTTTTGTGTTGTTGTGCTTCTGTCCTAGTGCTACTAACGCGGCGTGAAGTGTGTGAATTTAAGTGAGTGTTTATTGTCTGGTATTATTAGTGAAAGTCTGTGATAGTATTTAGTGTGATCGTTCTGAGGCAGAATTTTTTTTAAAGACGGTGCACGATTATGAATGAAGATACTCAAAGGTAAGCAAGTTCTCTTACTAAGCAAAATGCTTGGATTGTGCCCATTGTGTATGTATGTTTAGTCCTCTGCCCGAAGGCTGGTTGGATCCTCAACAGCTCCGACATCAGCTGTCATAAATGTCCTAGGCATCACTGAAAAGGTGTACTAGGGAAATGAGGAGTGAGGTAGTTTCCCGTTGCTTTCCTCACTGAGCCAGAAGTTGCTATTACATATCAGTCTGTCAAGCCCACTGACATGCATGCACCAACTGACCCTATGAGCAACATTTTCACACCATTCATACCAGGGACTGGCTGCATAAGGAATGGCATTACTAGCATCACTCATATCTCAGTCACTTTCATTTTGTCAAAGCCAAGGATAAAGCTGAGACAGATCAATGAAAGTAACAATATTGCTCTAGCCCATACCAGAAGACATAGTGCACTGTAAACACTACGTCCTGCCAGCAAAGGCATTTGTACCCATTATACCTATATTTTATCGGATTTAATTTAATGAGGAAGCGGGACCGTGATAAGAGTGGCATAGACACTGCCTTTTCTCTCCAAGGCTGCCACAGTTCGATTTCCGACCAAAAGCATGTGGGAATTTCGAAATGTTACAACCCTGTGGTCTGTGTTCCACATAAACAGTCTCCATTTTTGTAATTTGTTACTGCCATCGTGTTCTTAATATATGGATCGGATTATCTATTTCTTTCTAAAGCCTCTTTGAACCAAAAACAAGTTATTCTTGTCAACGTACCACTATTGCTAAAATTGTTCTTATTGCTTATTTGACCATATTCTCGGCAGAAAATGTATTGGTAGCTTCGCGTGTTCTTCTCACGTACCATGCGAGGGTTCAACTCAAGTCGTTCTATTAATAAGGGCATGATAGTCGAGTGGCATCGATACTGATTCTCACCAATCCCGGCCAATTTTTGAGATGAAAAGCGCCTTTCCATTGGTTCGGATTCGTCGTAAAACTGATCACGATATCAACCAAACCCCATGCCACAGCAGCTCCGAAGGGCCTTGGTCTACCAAGCGACCGCTGCTCAGCCTGAAAGCCTGCAGATTATGAGGTGTCGTGTAGTCCACATGACGAATTCTCTTGGCCGTTATTCTTGGCTTTCTAGTCCGGACCCGCTATCTCATCGTCAGATAGCTCCTTAATTTTAATCGCTTGGGCTGAATGGACCTCGAACCAGTCCTCACATCCAGGTAAAAATCCCTGACCTGGCCGGGAATAGAACTCGAGGCCTCCGGGTAAGAGGAAGGCATGCTATCCCTACACCACGAGACTCACGTTATCAACAGTCACGTAAAACAAACTTGCTTAAATTGTAGATCCCTTTTACTGAGGTGTAGTCAGTAGGATGTATAATACACAGTCCCGCATTGTTTTACATAAACTTGCTCAATGAAATTGCGGGAATGAAATCTTACCTAGTTTGTTGGACCTTAAGTACCTATACTAGATTCAAGCCGATATTACACATACACACTGGAAAAGAGACCACAGTAATGTGGTTGTCACATGACCTACTAGGTACGAAGTTAAACAGGCATGCTTGGTTGGATCTTATAAAAAGTCGGCGTTGCAGAACCTGTTAACTACACCAGGCAAGTAACTATTTTAAGTCGTTCCGTTATGATCGAGCTCCTTATTGAATACCTAGACTTAAATCTTACTTAAATCTTAGTCTTTTAACGTTGGAATGTACTTACGAGCAGTGGTACTAGTGTCCCCAGTGGGTTTCGTAGGAGAAAGTTGTGAACTAAGCCATAATTGGTGCAGGTAGGTTCACTTGTTGCTGGGCTGGCCTCAGGCCGCGGGTCAAGGGTCAGAGGCCGTATTACAAGCATCGCTCGGTCACGCGTAAGACTCGAGGTCACTTTTTAAAGCTAACTCAATTTGTTGAAGCTGGGGACAAGGGGGAAACATGAGACAATACAGCTTGGAGGGAATGATTGAGAGCCGTACCATCTGTTATATTTGTATCCTCCTTGTCATAGGACAGGGCGATCGTTGGGTTTGAGGTCGACAATACAGTCGACCAATATGCATATTACAAGCCCCATTTCTTGCACAGGTTAATGAATTAGGCATGTTACTGTATGAAAACAAAATGTTTTAATAATAAGTAGGGTTTGTATACAGTAATGTGTTATACGTACTTCAACAATGTATACGCCTAATTCGTGGCAAACTTCTTCACCCGTTTGTTGTTAAGGCTATTATTAATTGACTTAAGTGAAAATACACGAGATGTTAATATTTTCATAACTACAGGTCCTACCAAAAGTTTAAGGACACCTGCACATTTCACGAACATGATTCCTGTCCTTAAAATGTTGGTTTCACGCTCATGAGTTCTTTTACAGGGAAGTAGTACCGGTACATATTTAGAGGAACCTTTGCTGAAATTGTCATTATAATATCACTCTTTGAAGTTACTATGTTTTAAATGTATCACAGTTGGAAATAAAATAGCTATTATTTAATACGTGAGGAGATCTGGACAGTATAATATGAGGATTATATTAATAACCATTGTTGTGGAGAAATACACTTACCTGAACAACATTTATAATTATAATAGAAGAACTGAATATGTTTCTATTTAAAAATATCTCCCGATCCAGAGCTCGCAAGAGAACAACAGGAAGTGGTAAAGAAAAAACATTCCTTGAACTTGGCTGGACAGGAGGCCCCTGAACCTACAGAGATCGGTTTTGTGTTGTATTGGAGATGTCCCGCTACAACGTAACACACAAATGATCTCGGTAGCTTGAGGGGTCTCCTGTCCATCCAAGGTCAAGGAATGTTTGTTTTTCACCACTTTCTGTAGTTCTGTTGCGAGCTATAAAAGAGGGGATATTCTTAAATGGAAATATATTCTCTTTCTCTATTACAATTATAAATATTCTATGGATATCTTTGTTTCTCCACAACAAAAATTGTAATTCCCATATTGTACTGTCGAGATCTCCTCAAGTATTAAAAAAATAGCTATTTTCTTTCCAGTTATTATAAACAAGAACTTCAATAACTTCGAAACAAAGTGCAATATTTTAATGAAAATTTCAGAAAATTTTCCTCTAAATACGCCCTAGTTCACTGTAAACAATCGTATGCCTGAGACGAAAAGTTTAAGGACAGGAATCATGTTCATGAAATATGCAGGTGTCCTTAAGCTTTTGGTAGGACCTGTAAAAACCACTCCCAGTTAAGCATTTCTGGCTTTCACGGAATTCCGAGCCTTACTTTGTGAGAGTTTCGTAACCAATGGTAGTATTACTGCGACCAGCACCGCATCAGTGAAATCTTCATCAGGAGTTCGTCGATTGTATGTGGAAAGACAATTAATTAATCGAGGATATCCATGCAGAATGGCGTCCTATCGATGTAGGGGTAGCGTGCCTACCTCTTACCTGGAGGGCCCGGGTTCGATTCTCGGCCATGTCAGGGATTTTTACTTGGATCTGAGAGATGGTTCGCGGTCCACTCAGCCTACGTGATTACAGTTGAGGAGCTATCAGATGGTGAGTTGACGGCCTCCGTCTAGAAAGCCAAGAATAACGGCCGAGAGGATTCGTCGTGCTGACCACATGACACTTCATAATCTGCAGGCCTTCAGGCTGAGTAGCGGTCGCTTGGTGGGCCATGGCCCTTCGGCCCGTTGCGCCGTTGTGTTTGATTTGGGTCCACGCAAACCAAGCATCAGTAGCATGTTGTCCGGCTTCATGGCTGAATGGTTAGCGTACTGGCCTTTGGTCACAGGGGTCCCGGATTAGATTCCCGCCAGGGTCGGGAATTTTAACCATAATTGGTTAACTTCTCTGGCACGGGGGCTGGGTGTATGTGTCGTCTTCATCATCATGATTCGCCATAAGACCTATCTGTGTCGGTGCGACGTAAAGCCCCTAGCATCATCATGCCATCCTCATTACGATGCACAGGTCGCCTACGGAAGTCAGACCAAAAGACCTGCATCTGGCGAGCCGAACTTGTCCTCGGACATTCCCGGCAAAAAAGAAAAAAAGAAAAGCCATACGCCATTTCATTTCGGTCACATGTTAACTTCACTTGCGTCAGAAAGCGAGCACATCGGATGCTAGGATGAGGATGTGTGAGGGAACACTGGAGAAGAGAACCTGTGGGGTAAACCCAGAAGATGTTGGCGTGACTGCTGACAGAGGACCTGTTAGTTAGCGGGGTGACTGGCATTTAATGCTACAAGATAGAGTAGGCGAGCTGTAGCGAATGGCTGATCGTAACCTTAAAATTAGTGGTAGTTGTCCTTTACAGATAATAACTTCTCATCCTGCATTTCAGATTTCTGATGGGAGTAGACAATCTGGTGGACTGCATTAACCTAGTAACTTTTGAGACCAAACCTACTGCAGCAATTTATGAAAAAACAAGATGAAGTAGATATTGTTCTTGATCTTTCATAATTCCTTTGTTGATGCCTGAAGGCACCATGAAAACTACAGTGCTCGCCACCTGTGGTTTTCTTGATTTAAACCTGAACTTAACGAATGAATACAACCTTTCTACTACCCACAGCGTCCCACTACTGGGAAGACCGTTATTCATCAGACATCTTAATTATCTGGGAGAAAATAGGGGAGTAATAATACTGGACCTCCTGTTGATAGCCTGGCCTAATATGAAGAACAATATTTCGATGATTAGCGCACCCTGAAGATGCATCACACGTCATCAGATTAAAAAGAAAAATCTCCTACGCGTGAATAATAATAATAATGATAATTTTCTTCGTTTCCAAACTTCCTTCATTTTCTGAGAATGTTGTTCATTTTCCTCTTGAGTCCATTTTCTTCCAGTTGTTAATTTCTTTTCTTCTGAAATCCTGCCTTTCGTGTTACTTCTCTGAAACGTGTTCTATTTTTTATCGTATCTATTTTAATTGCAGCGTTTTTCATATCCTTTTCAATTTCAATAAATCACGTTGGCTTGGATTTGTAACTATTCAATAAGTTGAAGATTTGTTTAGTTAGTCTATTGTTATTCATTCTATAAATGTGTCCAAAAAACTGGAGTCTTCTTTTCCTCATTACAGTTGTCAGTTTTTAACATTTAAATATACCTCTCTGTTTGATCGTAGTCTAAATGCGGCACTGTTGTTTCTTACAGGTCCCAGTATTTTTCTCAAAATTCTCAAAAGTAAAATGCAAGGAAAAGTAACAAAGTTGATTTATCGTACCCTCAAAATGGTTATTCGAAGATGAAGAAGAATGATAATAGTTTTCAACTGTGCTCTCGAGAGTTTCATCCGGAATGGAGACATGTTCTCCAGTCTGAAGGAATTACTAATGGAGTTGAAATGGGACGAACTCGTAATGGCATCAGTATTGATTGCCTTGCTTTTGCAGATAATCTCGCTCTCCTTACTTCCTCTCTTGAATTAGCTACTCAACAAATCAGTTACCTGCATGAATGCGCTGTTAATATTGGCCTCAAAATCTCCTATATCAAAACCCAAAACCCACTTCATTTCAAACATGTTCTACCACATCTTCTGACTACCCATGTTAAGTGGAAAGATTCAAATATTCTGGTGAATTGATTGAATCCGACAATTCTGAGAAGTTCGCCATCTTAATTCGTGTCAATAAATTTGAAACAGCCTTCCGATTCACTCAAAACATATATAACAAAAAGGTTATCTCTCGAAATGAAAAAAAATCACCTGAAGCATTATATGCAGCAGAATGTTTAAGACTTCGAAAACATAGCCTACTTGTAAAACTAGCAATTAAGTAAAGAAGGATTTTCCGAAAAAATCTTGGTCCCAACCTCAAAGATGGTGTTTACAGACTTCGGAGCAACTTAGAAATATACGCCCACACCGAAAAGATATCAAGCATTATCCGGAAAAAAAGGATAACTTTTTACGCTCACCTCTTTATACTGCCAGCTAAAAGAATCTGTAAACGTTTGTTATCCTACTTCAGAGTCCGGCTCCATGGCTAAATGGTTAGCGTAACAGGGGTCCTGGGTTCGATTCCCGGCAGTGTCGGGAATTTTAACCATAATTGGTTAATTTCGCTGACACGGGGGCTGGGTGTATGTGTCGTCTTCATCATCATTTCATCCTCATCACGACGCGCAGGTCGCCTACGGGAGTCAAATCAACAGATCTGCAGCTGGTGAGCCGAACTTGTCCTCGAACGTTTCCGGCACTAAAAGCCATACGCCATTTCATTTCATTCTACTTCAGAAGTCTCAGTTGGTTGGCGGAGATCTATAAGGGTATTTTAAAGTATGGAATTGCAGAAACTGACATTTAACTCCGAGCAACACTCAAACACAAACTTAGACGGGTTCATCAAGAGGAAGTCCCACCCCTTTCCATTTTGTCCATTCTGATGCATGGAAGAATGCATGTACACAAACAGTATCCGAGGTATGCAGTGGAATGCTCAGAATGCCGGAGGCTTTAGATTAAGTTACCCTTGACCGCACCACCAGAGTTTTTTTTTTTTTACCATGGCACTACAACACTGTCGGGGTCTTGGCCTACCAAGCGACCGCTGCTCATCCCGAAGGCCTGCAAATTACGAGGTGACGCTTTTTCAGTGTGATGAATCCTTTGGGCTATTATTCTTGGTTTTCTAGATTGGGGTCTCCATATCACCGTCAGGTACCTCAGGACCAGGTAAAAATCCCTGATCTGGCTGGGAATCGAGCCCGGGGCCTCCGGGTGAGAGGCTTTATCTCTCTTCAAACCTGGTTGCAAATATTGTTCATGAGAAGCTTGCCAACAGCCTGAAAATTATTTATTATCTGTACGAATCTGAACTAATTCGTGGAAACTTGCAGTTCCTTTATTTATTATGTCGTGAGTTCTGACTGGTATGTTGCACACAATTGGCGCAACATCATGGTATTGGACAAGAACTTGTGATTATGATTTATATAGCTGTGCAAAGTAGTGTAGGCCTAATAAATATCCGAAGGGTGATGATGAAACTACTTCACATTGGCCGAAGTAGTTCAAAATATGTGGAAAACCAAGGACCAGGATCATTGTATACTCACCTTACTTACTACAGGTGTGGTTCCTGAAAAATCTAACCGAATCTGGCTGCCGAAGAACTCTTATGTTGAGTTTACTAAATTGATTTTCTATCTACAGGATAGTGTCAGTTTCTGGGATTTAAGGCATTATCCTTCCCTTGAACATCTAATTCTGCGAGTTTAAGTTGGCCAAGTGTGGTATATATACATATATGAGGTGTAATTCAGTATTAATCTAGTTACTTCAACAGACGAAAATTCTCTAGCTCAGCCTTCTCTCTTTAGCCTGGACCCAACTGAGTTCATACTACGTAACAACTATAGCAAAACCATCTCTGTACAAGCAATGAAGACCCTTGCAGGATTAATAAGTGAAGACTTCTACAGTTCTTAACCTCGGCACTAGTGGGAGAGAGTGGTTAGATATATACCCAATCTATCTTTGTCCTCAGCAATTAACCTAGTACACGTAGGCACAGAAATTGTGTCCGGATATAAACAAAACATTAGAGGCCCCCACATCCTCACTTGTGATTAAATAATGAGCACAGTGGTGGATGTACAGCAATGCATACACCGTGCCGTCAACTCTACTTCTTCACTCTCTCCCCTCCCTTTCAGTACTGGAGTGGGGGCAGTGTTGATTATTTATGCCGGCGCACCATTTCTGTGCATGCTGGGGTAGGCTGAGCGAGCCTTGGCGCCGTGTGGCCCTCTGGAAGTGGAAATATAGTTTCTAAATATTTTGACTTCCTGGCAAGGGAATCGAACTTTCGTCTTTCTGGGTGAACCAAGCATGTCTAAACCGCATAGACTACGCAGCTCATTACTGAGTGATTACTATACCCACTATATCAACGGAGAGGGAGGTATCATAATCTTCATAGCCAATTTGGCGTACATTCTTTCTCTTAGTCATCGGATTTTTTTGCTTGGTGCTTGTAATATTGCGTACATGAATTCCTAGTATTGCCATTAATTTTAGGGTGATTCTGGAGATGGTGGGTTCGAAGCCCACTCTCTGCAGGCCTGAAGATGGTTTTCCGTAGTTTGCCATTTTCATACCAGGCAAATGATGGCGTTGTACCTTAATCCCACGGCTGCTTCCTTCCCTCTCCTAGCCGTTTCCTATCTCATCGTCCATACCCCAGTAGTACAGTTATCTTAGTGGATAACCAAAATACAGTAGAAGTAGCTCAAGGTCGGGCATTGTATTGCTTATCAGTAAGTTCCCTACATAGTTGCTGTTTGAGAAGTCTATTGTGTTTCGCTGTTGAGCAGAAAGCGAGAAACATTTAACTAGTAGATAAAAGCTGATGTCATGAAGCTATTCCACTGAAGTCTATTTACACCCTTGGCTTTATTAATTGGCTGTTAATCTCAGAATTGCTAGGCTATTCCCTGACCAATGAGAATACCATCTCCGAGATTCATTATGACGGTGAAGCCACATGTAGATCCATTGAAATCTGACAGTATTGGCTTGTTCATTTTCATTTGCAAATGCCATTCCGTTTCCTCCAACTAGAAGGTAAGGGTTATTCTGCCCGAAGGCAGGTCCGAACCTCCGCAGAGGTGTTCCAGAGCCGGAGTTTACGTGCAGTAGGGTGGCCAGTTCTTTTCCCTTCCTCCATTCCCTTACCCCCCACCAACAGCGCGTGGCAACCCATCCAACTCCTGACCACGCCCAATGTTGCTTAACTTCGGAGATCTCACGGGATCCGGTGTTTCAACACGGCTACGGCCGTTGGCCTCCAACTAGAGGCCTGTAAATAAAGCATTCCAAGCATACATGTATGTATAATCGATATGGTGAGAGTTATGTGTTCTATATCAGAAAGGTCAACCTTTCCGTATGTAAGTCATAAATCAATACAAATGGTTCCTCAACAGCCACAAAGGCTACGATGTTCATACATTTTTCATCCAACCTGAGCAAATCTGGCCGTTATTGCCCTTAAAGACATACCGTACTGATTCGTTAGAAGTTAACTCCTGCTTTCTTTTACAATATGAAATTGTGAGTTCGCAGACGTCGCACTTTAAATTATTGATTCGGTTTCAGAAGCTTCAGTTCTGAACGGTGGAGTCATTTATAAATTCATGAGTTGAGCCTATTGGAATGGCTATCGTTCGTTTGCATAGAGGATCCATGGGGGGGCCTTTCTTTCTTTCTTTCTTTCTTTCTTTCTTTCTTTCTTTCTTTCTTTCTTTCTTTCTTTCTTTCTCCCTCTCGTTTCTTTCCTTTCCCGTTCTTTCTCCGAGTCACTTGGGTCGGCACCACAAGTGAATTTTAGCTCAATTTCACGGGTTTTCCTGATCTCAAATCTATATGCAGTGATGCACCTCTACTGTTAGATCTACGAGTTTCTGTAGTGGTTGGCAGTGTGGTGTGGTGTCGTGTCTTTTGTATAGATGAAGAGGTGGTATTGAGAAAAGCACAAACACCCTGTCACCGAGCCAGAATAATTCACCAGAATTAACGAAATCGGGACCCTTCGAACCGAACGCTAAGCATTCTGCCAAGGAGCAAGGAGCTGGTCATTAAACACATGATGGTGATGATGATGATGATGATGATGATGATGATTTTAAGGATTCCAAATGTATTTACCAGTCGGACCGCTTATCACACCTATAGAACTTCAGGCGCCATTTAGTTACCTGGGCGATTTTGTGTGTGTTTTTAACATGTTTCTTTCAGAAACAATGCGAAATTCCTTGCAATCGCTAATTCTCTTGGATTATTATTTACGGAAATCTGGACATCATTTTTCACGCATTCCTTGGTCGTGTTTATGGCAGATAATTTGTCTTGGCGTGAATAATTGTTTACGCAAATCTTTAAGCAGAATGGCTCCATGAAGACTCGGTTCTTCGAAGCACAGAATTTACATAATCAATTATTATGTAAAAGAGAAGCATGCGAATCACGTGGGCAATGATCTGAATAGCTGCGCGGAAGCACTCTATAACGGGCTGGTCTTTTTACTGCTTTGTGCGTCGTTCACATTTCAATCGAACAACAGACAGAGTTATATCAATTAATACTGGATAAAGATGGTAAAAAGTTCTATCAATGAACAGTTCAGCTTTAAATGATATATCTTGGTAAATATTGTTACTACGGTATTCAGTTTTTAATCCACTGTTTAACAAGTTATCTTTAATCCCACAGTATACACCAGCTCCAGCTTGGCGAGCTTATGCCTGCTGTACACCACATTTTTCTTTCAGTTCAGTACTTCAAAAGAAAAGTTGACAAATCTTGTCAAAGATTGTTCAGCATTGTTGAAGGTTTGACAAGATTTGAAAAGATTTGGCAAGGTTTGATAACATTTTGTATTACGTTGCCTACGAAATACATATAGTATTATGTAGGCGACGTGTATTAACATGGAGGAAAGGCAAACAGCTGTTGTGGTTCTTGGATTAGCAGTGGAATACAAAGAAGAGAAACGCACAATATGCCATAATTTACATGGGGAAAATATTAATGACCTTATCTTCAACGCAATTTTTGCAATGTATTTCCTGCCATAACGTCATTTGCAGTGGATATGTTACATTGCATTTACTCACATTAATAGGATAAACTTGATTCTTACCGAGCTCGATAGCTGCAGTCGCTTAAGTGCGGCCAGTATCCAGTATTCGGGAGATAGTAGGTTCGAACCCCACTGTCGGCAGCCCTGAAGATGGTTTTCCGTGGTTTCCCATTTTCACACCAGGCAAATGCTGGGGCTGTACCTTAATTAAGGCTACGGCCGCTTCCTTCCCACTCCTAACCCTTCCCTGTCCCATCGTCGCCATAAGACCTATCTGTGTCGGCGCGACGTAAAACAAATAGCAAAAAAAAACACCATGATATCTTGTTTCTGAAGCCGATTTTCCAGAGCCTTCAACTCCCCCTTAAGTTTAGAGATGTCTTCGTTGGCCTGTTTCTTGAATGCCTGGAACTCGCCTCCAAGCTCTTGGAGCACGTTCGGTGGGTTGGCGGCACTGACTGCTGAGTCTAGGCGATCTTGAAAGTCTTTTATGGAATCTTCAAAAGCCGATATCTTCTTAGCTACTTCCTTCAGAGACATGGTGTTTACTTTTTAAGGAAGAAGGCACTTGAAAATATAACTTAGTTCACACGGATTAGCACTTTCTGCAACTTAACTTTCTATTTACGCAGGGTGTAGCAAGAGCAACTTTACTCGAACATCTCACTTGCCTCCATTTTTGCACTTAGATATATGGTAGTAGGAAGGGAGAGAGTGAAACCCGGTTCCGGCACATAGTCTGCTCCTGTCGGATAGAACCAAGGGGTCTGCTCAAGGCTTAACGTCTCCATCCGACGGACGAATCACCATCAACAGCGCCATATGCCCTCACTCCATATGAGCACGGCGGAAAGGCTTGAAATTGAATCCAGGCTTTTGGCACGCAATCTAGAGATTAGAAATTGTATACCACCACCTCCCCTACCCTGCCGGCCAACATTCTGACGGTGAAATTTGTTTTCGACTAATGGGACTCGAACCGGCTAACCACGGTGTTAGACCGTTTAGACTTCAACGCCTTGATGATCATGACCACCAGGCGGGCTACGTACGCTACATTTTTATTAATTTTATTTTGGTACTCTACGGATTTCACTGAATATAAGCAAGGATGTGCCTTGTAAAACCGAACCCCATGGCGCATTGCCTAGCAAGCGACCGCTGCTCAGCCCGGAGGCCTGCAGATTACGAGATGTCGTCTGGTCAGCACGACGGATTCTCTCGGCCGTTATTCTTCGCTTTCTAGACCGGGGGTGTGCCTTATAATTAGCAATTAATACGCGTACAGCACGCCTCGGTCATGAAGACAGCCATTCTTTGTGCTTTGATTCTCGTCCCGGCAATCCCAACATGCTTAGCGGCATAGCGCGCACCGTTAATACTCGAATTCCATTGATCAATTCTGTCAAAGACCTGGCATTCTTTGATCGATTAGAACATATTCTCTTGAAGAATTCTCAAGACTTGTCAAGTATTGAAAGTGATTTGACAAGTAAACTTGTAAAGTAAAGACAGTTCTTGTAAAGTCTTGAATTTGACAAACATTTGATCGTGAACATCAAGCTTCAGATGATAGAAAGGTGGCTCTCTCAGCCCAAGTTGGCTCAGTCCGATTACATTTGAAGGTGCTCAAATACGCCGCCCTCGTGCCGGTAGATTTACGGGCACTTCAAACAACTCTTGCGGGACAAAATTCCGACACCTTCGCGTTACCAAGAACTATAACAGTTGTTAGCGAGACGCGAAATCAATAACATAATGAGTTACAGCTTAACGAATTTTTCAAGAAAAGTCCTAATAAAACAAGATTATCGTTCGTGACTAGTGATAAAAGTAAAATATTTCAGGATTCTTCATCTGCAACTGCAATGCTGCTACCATGACTGTACAAAGCAAACTTGATGAAGTCTGCTACATAACTGAAGATGTCTAACACAGTGACGAAACATGGTGTGCAGCCTCTAAATGTTTAACGGAACTAATTCAAGAGAAAACCATGGGGCTTAAAGGCCATTGAGGGCCTTGGCTCAGCCAAATGGCCTACAAATATTGGAGTGACACGTGGTCAATGTGACGATATTCTTGACTTCCGCGACCAAGTGCTGCGCCGTATGAAGAATTCCTCGGTTGGTCTCACGAAGGTGAGTAAACCGCATTCCAGCCCTAAGTTCAGAGTGAAAATTGTTGGACTGCTTAGCAATCGAACCCGGGGCCTCCCGTTAAGAGGCAGGCACCTTACCTCTTCACCACGGGACTGGCTTTAAAGGAACTACTCCTCGACCAAAATGAAAAGCAAACTATTTTCAGCTGAGCTGAGTAGCTCAGACGGTAGAGCGCTGGCCTTCTGACTCAAAGGTGGCAGGTTCGAGCCTGTCTCAGTCCGGTGGCATTTGAAAGTGCTCAGGTACGCCAGCCTCATGTCCGTAGATTTACAGGCAGATAAAATAATTCCTGCGGGACAAAATGATGGCACCTCAGCATCTCCGAATAATGTAAAAGTGTTTAGAGGGACGTAAAATTGATAACATGAATTATTATTGTATTTTCCAGGAGGATGCCTTAGAATATAAGCTTTCTTGGACAACAGTGAGTTGAAAAAATGGTTATTTTCTTTGAGAAATTTCAGTCAAGGTTTTGATAAAATTTCATTATTAGTTCCCATGTAAGGCTTCTTGGTTTTATTTGAGTCGAATCATTTCCACTCCTCTGTAAATATATCCCAACTGTCTCATGCTGTACTCTGTTTCAAGGAGAAACAAGTTATTTAAGTTATTTAACCATGCTTTATGACTAAGAGAGGTGAGATGAATAATTCGCCCATGATTTCATCGTTTTACCTGCTAGTCTGCAAGAGTTTTATTGCTTCTTAGTAAGCCCATGGAATTGCTCGGCGACACATTCTTTGTACCTTTGTTTTTTCCTGCGTATCTCTTATCTGTGAATGTGTTCTGTACCCACCCTTCTATGCAGTAGAGATATGACTACAGTGCTGTACGCCGCGGGCTCTGTGTATTGTTCTCTATTGTGTTGCATGAACAGTGATGAATAATTTCCATATGGAACTTCTGGCATCGCGTAAGTTTTAAGAGCTACTTGTTTTCTTCCTCTAGTGAACAAATAATATACTTTTTAAATCACGAGACTTAATTTATTGGGTAGTAAGATAGCTTATACAGTCTTTAAGGAAAGAAAATAACGCTTACTCCTCTTTAGTTTACGTGTTTCGACATGACATGACATGCTATTATTATTATTATTATTATTATTAGTAGTAGTAGTAGTAGTAGTAGTAATAGTATTAGTAGCGTAAATTCTCAATATTGAAAGACGTTAAGCAAATAACTCAGTCATTTTTTCTGTGGGTTCCTTTTACCAATAGGTTTTCATTCTTTCCGAGAAGGCTTGTTTGCGTTTTGCCAACTACTTTGGTCTGTACTGTTTTTGTTGCGGTTGCTCCAATCAATCAATCAATCAATCAATCAATCAATCAATCAATCAATCAATCAATCAATCAATCAATCAATAAATCAATCAATCAATACTGATCTGCATTTAGAACAGTTCCCCAGATGGCAGATTTCCTAGCCTCTTCTTAAATGATTTCAAAGAAAGTGGAAATTTATTGAACATCTCCCTTGGTAAGTTATTCCAATCCCTAACTCCCCTTCTTATAAACGATTACTTGACCCAATTTGTCCTCTTGAATTCCAACTTTATCTTCATATTGTGATCTTTCGTAATTTTAAAGATACCGCTCAAACTCATTCGTCTGCTGATGTCATTCTACGCCATCTCTCCGCTGACAGCTCGAAACATACGAGCAGCTCGTCTCTTGCTCTGATGTAGCTTCCCAATTGTTTACTTTGTGCCTAAATATTTCTCTGTCTAGGATGCCTGTCTGCGTTTTTGAGGTCCTTTCGAAGTTCGTTAAGCCAGGGTGTTAAGTTCTTAAGCGAGGTTACATAATATATCATCCTTTTTGTCAATCGATTTTCTGGTAATCTAATCCGATGACCGAAGAATTTCATTCGTCTTTTCCTAATGTCAATTCGGACGTTTGAGAACTTTTCTCTTGGTCTGATTGATTGTAATCTGTAACCGTCTTGGGTGTATCTTGCTCCTAAGATCATTATTATCAGCGTTCATTCAGTTACTATATATTTTAAGATTGTCGGAAAGTTTGTCCCACAGGAGTTCTTTAATATACCGAGTTGTAACATTTAAATTTCCTCAAATTCGGGATGGAAAGAGATAACTTTTGCTAATTTTCAAGTTCAGAAGTATCTCTACGTTCATACTGTTGTTTCCTATCAGTTAAGCACTTAATGTTATCGTTTTTCTTTATCACAAAAGATGCAACAAATATAATTGCAAAGCCGTTGAACTTACTGACGAAAAGTACACAAATATCTTCCAAATTTATTTTCTCGTTACATATTGATATACAATAAATATCAGATAGTCACGCAGGGGGTATGTTAAAAAAGACTGTGCAGACCCGAAGCGAGTTATTAACGCGCGAAATACGTATCGTGTAGGTGTATGTTTGCAATCAGGAGTCCTGAAGGCAGTGGTTACCCATTATCACACCATAAAAATGTTAGAACTGTACCCAAATTAAGGTCATGGCGACTTCCTTCCTAGTTTTACACCTTTCCTCTTCCTGTATTCCCGAAAACCTAATAAATGTAGTGAGAGTTTAAAGGCTAGGAAAAAAAAATGTTAGCGAAACAGTGAAACGTAGATGCAAATGTAGATAACAGACACAATATTCCGTCAACTTGGAAACGAAACAAATTTCTATTGAAGGGTGGTTGTGAAGGGCTGCAACAAATCTTTACTTACGGAGAACAGTGAAAAGATCCGTTTCATAACTTAAGCGTAACTTATGTGGAGAAAGTGGATGTGAACTTGCCATTATAATGAACAAAATGTCCCTGTTAAGTAATAGGAATATTACTTTCCACGCGTAGAAAAGAAATTATTTAATTAATTCCGTATAATTGCATTAAAACTTACGAATTTAACTTTATAAATGTTACGCGAAAAGAATTTCAATCTGTTGATAACAAATTAAACTTTAATCTTACACAGAATGATTGAGGTTTCGAATCCTGAATATTTTAACTTCAAACATACATACTAAAGAATTTTTGTGAATCTCTTCTGGAAAATTAGCCACAACGGACTGTTCCAATGAACTACCATTACCGTAAAGTATCAGTGAATGTTCTTTAATCTTTCAATTTCCAGGAACAAAAAAAGAAAACTGGAAGTAAGTGAGCTTGAGGTAACAAGAATCAATGCTGTGACGAACAGAGATGTATTTGTGGTAAAAAGGATGCTAGATAAAGACGTGTGTAAGAAATGAAGGTACTGGAGAAAGATAAATGATGTAGACATGACTGTGATTTAACCGTGGATTTTAAGAATCCATTTATCTACCGCTTCTCTCCCCTCATAATTTTCTGATTCAGGCGTTTGTAATTGTGACTTACGAGTACTGTACAGCCGCGTCATATAGCAGTGAGTTTGTGTGTTTGCAACGATAAAATCACTTTTTTATTCTTTTTTATTATTTTCCATAATAATAATAATAATAATAATAATAATAATAATAATAAATTAAGACATTATAGCACTATTGTTAGACCAGAGGGCTTATATGCTTCGGAGACCCTATGCATGAATCGAAAAGGACAAGTCAGTCAACTACTGAAAAGAACGCAGGCTACTACGGAAGATTTTGGGCAACAAATGGGTTCACGGGCAGGTTCGACTGAAATAAGATGGAACCGATAACAACAACAATTAGAAAGAGAAAATTGTTGTTTTATGGACACATCTTCCGCATGAATAATGACTGGCTCACAGAGAAAATATGGAATTTTCTAAAACCAAAGGCTCTAAGTAGAGATGGTCCCAAGAGTGTGAGAAAGATCTGAGAGAGGTGGGCATTACGGAGGATAAAATCAATGACTGGGATAGTTTCAAAAGGATGGTAGAAAGCTCTCAGGGTTTTATGGTGGAGACAGCACCCAGAAGACGGAGAGGCCCTTTACCAGAGGAGCGGAAGAAAGCGCTGATCAACGGGCTCAAGAGATACTGGCAGGATGTCAAAGCCGACAGACGAACAAGACACAGACACTGAAGATGAGATTGGTCGTTAACACGCAGTCCATATGGGCTCAATTAGAAAAAAAAGAACAAATAATAATAATATGGTCTGGGCTACTGAGGTAACCATTTCTGAGTTTTCATATATTTTGTCCGAAAACACTGAATATGTCTCTAGAGATCTTTTACATGAAGTGACGAATGGACTTTTCCGTCCTTCAAAAATCTGGCTTTGAATCCGTGATCTTGGGATCAAGTGGCCAAAACTAGACTACTAATCGACGGGATCTCATCTTCCGTATAAGATAAGAGTGATATTTATGTGTTATCGTAACTAAAAGAATCAGAGCATGATATAACGTACAACACTCTTAGCCAATAATTTGTTTTGCAGTATTACTTATAAAGAGACTGGATAAGATAACGGTCACACACCTTACTGATATTGTAGTTAGTTACTGCAGTTGGATGGAGCTGTTCATATTGTGACTCTCTTATCGCTGTGTTGTGTTAACTCTGTTTATTAGTGGGGTTTGTTGTGTTGATGGAACAAGACGAAAGACCTTACGGACTTCAAGAGCACTTGGATTGGCATGTAAGGAAAAGTGTCCATTTCAGAGGTTCTCTGTCTAAATTCATGGCAGAATTCACAGTTTAAGGAAAAGTAGCATTTGTCTAACATTGTAGTTTAGGTGAAGTAAACCTGAAGAGGTATAAATAGATTCCAACTTCTGATGTACCAAAATACTGCATTACATCCTTCTGGAATGTTCAAATTGCCAAGATAACACACGGTGAGTGAAACTATAATTCATAACTTAATGTAGCGAACGTGAAATACACTTCACTAAATCCTGGCACTAAATCATGACCTTGAGTTCTTAAATACGAGAAAACTGCTTCAGTAGATTTTGTGATGTGTTCAAGAACTATTTTCAGGGTAAAATTTCGGCATTCCGGCGCCTGTTAAAAATAGGTCGATGTGAAAACTACGATTTATTGTGATTATTGGAATTCTTTGTAGATTTCCAGTAAGGGGCCCAAAGGCCCCTAGAAGGAAGAATACTGTCATATAACCTGAAAAATTCCCTAGTTAGGTTATTGTGAATTTCTACTTTGTCTTTAATGATTGAGAAACCGGAAGTGATATGTGTTGCTGAATACGTAAAGGAGTTTTAAGTTTTTTGTTTTCTTGTTTTGCTGCATGTGGTGATTTTTACAACTAATCTTACTTTGTAGGGCCGATGACCTGGAGGTAGAACGCTGACATTCTAAGTTCAAGTTGGCGGATACGATCCCGGCTCAGTCCGGTTGTAGGCCTGTTTGAAGGTGCTCAAATTCGCTAGCTTCGTGTGGTAGATTTACCGGTACGTAAAAGAACATCTTGCGAAACAAAATTCCGGCCTCTCATTGCCTCAGAAAACCGCAAAAGTAGTTAGTGGGACGATAAACTAATAAGAAAAAATAAAATAAAACAATTGTTACTTGGTAACACGTTTCCTTATCAAATACATTGTATTTGACCTCATTTCGTATTTGGTGTATGAGCGTATCATAGTTACTATCTTTTCATCTCTCTGTGGGTGGGGGTGCAGTGTTCTCCCTAGGATGTTTTTAACGGGTGCAGCGCCTTACCGTTTTACAGACCGCCCGACTAACATAACCTGCAATAGGCTGTAAATATGTGCTAGTTACATAGTTGAGTCATTGCATGCTCAAAATTAAAATGTAAGTATGAAATGTAAAATTGTTTATTTAAATGACAAATCTTCTATATTGTAAGCGTAATTGCATCGCTTGACTATTATGTAGTGGTGTGCACGAGCGGTGTCTGGATTAGCGTGGAATCGCATGCGAGCTCTCGATTCCCCACGACGTCACAAATCCGTATGGCACTGCACAGCAACCTAGTGGAAAGCCCCGGTGTTACATGATTATGAACGAACAGTAGAACTCTAGAAGTTCCAAATACTCTTATGTCTTATTCGTGATAACACCATAATAGTTCAATTTTGCAATTAATGTTTACCTGTCTGATATTATTGTTAATGCCCTGAGGGAAATAAATAGAAATGTTGTCATGTTCATTTTTTACGTAGCATTCTCCACCCGGCTGAATAAACTTTCCGGGGAGAACACTTGGGGTGGTAGAACACAACTGCGGTACCCGCTGCTTTTCGTAAGAAGCGATTGAAAAGGGAACCTGAAGGGCTTTGAACTTGGGACCATGGGTCTTCTAGCTGAGTCCAGCAGTCTTTCATTTTTATGCCCTTCATGGCCCGTCTCTTTCTTTTGCCCATACCCTCATTATTCCTCTGAATTTTGTGTTAAGTTGTACTTCCTTTTGAAACAATAATTACCACCACCACAATCTCACCTAGAGGATCACGGTTCGAACTCTGGCAATGTATGTGGCATTTTAAATTGAAAGGTCACGTCTCTGGGTAAAACTAAGGTTTTCCTGGCGATGTTCACGATATCAACTATTATTAAAAAAACTTATTTTGCTTACTGTTTGTTGCCTCTAGTGATTTAACTTCGAATGGGCCTATGTGAAATAGTAACTTTTAGTGGATGTGTTTTACTTTGTTAAGATCTAAAACTGATGGTACTCCCTGTTGTACACCAAATTCACTTACTTCACGTTGTCAGACTCAAAGATAATGAACAAAGTGACTTTAAGTTCTTCTCTCTCTGTATGTGTGAGCTACCTGGTTACGTGGCACAAAGCCCGTTTGTCGACTTGATTAATGATTTTATCAGCTTCAGTAGCAATGAGAGAAGGCTTGGGCGTTGCTTTATGTGGACGAGTGCGTTATTCAAATGGTATTCATTAGATAGCCATCTAGCGTGTAATGCCTTAGGAACGTGGCTGGATGGATGGTTCTTGACTGTCTATGTACATACTGAGATTACAACTTAGTCAAATATCTCAACCGGGCGATTCAGAAGTTCAAGATATGTGTCTATTTCTCCTGTTCATTTGTCTCTAAAGAACCAAGGAGTATACCATTCAATGCGTTTAAAACAAATTAGTGACTTGCTTACTAAAATTATTTACTTTAACTCTCGCGAAAGATCTGAACGCTTGCAGTGACCATTATCTCTGTGTCACGTTTGGTAAAGTTGGTTCGAATGCCCTTTATTACAACGTACACAATCGAAGTGAGTAAATAGTGACAGACGAGTTCATATAATGTAAGCGTATAAAAATGGTCAAATTGAATGTAAGACTAAAAGGATTGATTAAAACGCTCGAATCAGCGGTAAATCTTGTTACACAGCAATCAGAAGATCGGAAACTATCTGAAGAGAATGTAAAGGAGCGATTACTGGCGTCATCATCAAAATATTTGCAGTCAACTTACCTCCCATATTTAACGTCTGAAAGAGGCTGCAGTAAAATAAAAATTACGCACGTATAGTAAGTCATATGTTCCAGAATTGCAATCGACGTACCATGAGGAAACTTGTGCGGGTTTGTCATATACTTCCAAGATTTTCGTTCTCAGAACCCTGGAATTTTATGGACGAAACGTGGATTCGTTTGATAGGCTATGTGAATTCAAAATACGCGCGTACATGGGAACTACAAAAATATTAGTGCATTACCTTTGAATTATCAGAATATCTGAATGTGATGTGTTTGGTTGATGAAGTATACGCCTAATTTGTTTACAGATTGTTACCATTGATTCTTCCTGGACATACTAAATTTCTCATTTAATTAGCAGATGATGAACTAAGTGGTTTCATAATCATCCATCAAATGAACTATAGCATCATCAGTCCTGAAATGCTTCTATCCTTTGTTCTCTAATCTTTCATAATGTTCGTATATTTTTCTTCAAAGAATTTTATTTATGTGAACCCATAATTCCCTGCGGTGGCTGAGCTTAATTAAATGAAGTGCTGTTAACTGTGTGTATAAGCCTGCACTCACATAGTACGATTAAATCAATGTGCTGTAAAACTGTTGAGAAAATTATACTTCCTTAATCTAAATTTAGCACAAGAACATTCTTTACGGCTAAGATATAGTGATGTAAAACTCCGGTGCTCCCAGCTGTTCGGAGGATAAAGTATACAAAGGCGCCCGAGCTACTTCCTCACAAAATAAGTTACTGTTGTGTTTACCCTTCCTGAGGCAAAAGATTAATAACTCTTGTAGACAAGTACGCGAATGCATGTTCGAGATGTCACACTTCTGCTTAACAGCACATGGAACTCTTCGGTGCAACACACAATCGGTGATGACATGGATGATAGGTTAAGGGATTCTTTGACATTCCCACACCTCTAGAAAGTTGAGTGGTGTTGGATTAATGCTATGGAGATGAAAATGTGCACAAACCAAGAAATTGGCCTCGTAACCTTACGACTGTACTGTGTTTCAAATCAGCAAGTATTGATTTCAAGAAGTTCATGTGGACGAATGGTCGGATATACCCAGGAGTCTGATATTCTGAGGTCGATATGAGAGATGATATTGGGAGATGGTCAGGATGTAGACTAATCCACTGGAGAAGAGGAAGTGATCTTTGCTGTCGTTGGGAATTGCGAGCAGACGTATCGCGGAAAGCACTCGTGATGTTTACTGAGGCTAGGACAACAGCTGTTAGCTTCCTGCAGTACCGTGCGTTGCCCTGGTCATGTAATGTGAAGAGGCTGTATTAAATTAGCAAGTGGGCTCTGTTCCCACGGCCCGGGGCTAAACTGGAGCGCTTAAACGTCCGTCAGTGTCCGTCTCGACTCGCTTGGACACACCCGCACACGTTACTACAGGTATGCCTATTATAATATGTGTTATTATGTAGGGACAGCCATAGTCGAGCGTCTAATCAAACTGGTTCTGTCCACTTTGTGATGATGCTCTGACTTGTTTGGGCGCTCGTCTTTAAGGTGTGTTGTAAAGTGCAGTCTGCGAGAGATTGCTTTCCTTTTTTCCTTCCTTCATGAGTTGATCGCGTCATCCTCACATTTATATTTAAATTGATTACGGTTCTTTTTAGAATGTTGGTTTAATAACCAAAATATTTACACAGAAAATACTAGTTAAAACCTGCTTTCAAATATGGTACTAGACGCTTTTCAAGAATCTGTTGCTAGCTAATCCGAATATACAGTAGCCTTTCTTTTTCAAGTATATATTTCTTTCTCCATAGCTCGAACACAACACACAAGCCACTTCGACGCACCCATACGAAGACTTGTAGAAGATTTTTTTTTCTACCAGTGGTAATGAGTCTTAGTAATCCTTTTTATGCACAGACTAATACGCAATGTATGTTAATAACTCGCGGGGTGTAGGGATGGATGTTATTTACATTTTGATTTGGGAAACACATCCGGCAATTTACCGTTATTCTTAATCGTTTCGTTTCATAACGTCGCAGTCCTACCACTCATCACCATGTGTTGTATTTCTTAAGGTTCAAATTGAATAATATATTTTATTTGAATTATGATCGTAAATAATATGCTCATTGACCCTGCTGAAGTGGGAGAAGTTTTTCTTTACAAGTTTTCATGTTGTCTATATACCTCATAAGGAGCGGTATGTTTCCGGACATCATTTTACAACCGGAAATTGATCTACTCAGTGGTGATGATAATTAACTGTTTAAAGGAGAAATGCTACGAGACAACATAGCCTATTAACACTAATCACGGGGAAGATGGAAGACTTCCGAGTCCTTTAAAAAATGATGGCTCCGGTGGAAGAAAAGGAAGGTTAAAAAGACGTGAAGATCTCCAAGCCTTATTAATTTATAAGTATATATTAGTTATTATTTCGAATGTTCTTCACAAACTGTTATGTTGTCATGAAAGTTCCGATGGAATGAAAGTCATTTTTCATCAAATTACCCCTTTATCTCTATATTTTAGTCAATTTTCCCGGTCGCTTATAAATGGACTGGACGATATGTGAAGCGAAGAAGCTACGTACATGTTTTTGAGACAACGTTAGAAATCGCCAAATTATGCAGATGACGGATAACACGTGCTTGTTGTTTAAATGGGCCTAACACCTAAGGTCATCGGCCCACGAATAACACAATGTCGGGTCAACATGAAGGCTTTAGGCAAGATATCGCAGCCACTCTCACGATCAAAAGTTCGTGAAAACTCAAGTTGTAAACACCCCTATATTCCCTAGTTCTGGCTACATGTATATTTTGGTGTAATTAATCCAACTGATTGCAGCGCAATGGATCATACTTTCATACCGGGCGAGTTGGCCGTGCTTGTAGAGGCGCGCGGCTGTGAGCTTGCATCCGGGAGATAGTAGGTTCGAATCCCACTATCGGCAGCCCTGGAAATGGTTTTCCGTGGTTTCCCATTTTCACACCAGGCAAATGCTGGGGTTGTACCTTAATTAAGGCCACGGCCGCTTCCTTCCAACTCCTAGGCCTTTCCTATCCCATCGTCACCATAAGACCTATCTGTGTCGGTGCGACGTAAAGCCCCTAGCATACTTTCATTTCGTTGCGTTTAGGAGCATACAGCGAGTCTATGCTCAGTGTGTCCTATACAATGCGAGGAAACTAAATATCATAACAAGCAGAATAATCAATCTTCGCTCCTAAATATTTTTATGTACTCTCTAGTTAAACAGTTCTGTTATCTCGCAGGTATGATCACAGAAGACAACAAATGCTTGGTGGATGTGAAGAGCAGAATAGCCATGGGAAAACATGCATTTATACCAAACCAAACCAAACCCCATGGCACTACAGCCCTTGAAGGGCCTTGGCCTACCAAGCGACCGCTGTTCAGCCCGTAGGCCTGCAGATTACTAGGTGTCGGCCGTTATTCTTGGCTTTCTAGACTGGGGCCGCTATCTCACCGTCAGATAGCTCCTCAGTTCTAATCACTAGGCTGAGTGGACCTTGAACCAGCCCTCAGGTCCAGGTAAAATCCCTGACCTGGCCGGAAATCGAACCCGGGGCCTCCGGGTAAGAGGCAGGCACGCTACCCCTACACCACGGGGCCGGTCAAACATGCATGTATGGCGAAGAAAAATATTCTAACTAGTAAACTCGCCAGGAAATCTTTTGCAAAATCATGTGTTTGGAGCACCCTATTGTAGGGAAGTGAAAGTTGGACCTTGGGAAAACTGGAATTTTCTTGAAGCAGCTGAGATGTGGGTATGGGGAAAAATGACAATAATGAGCTGGACTGAAAGAAAAACAAGTCTGGAAGTACTAAGATAATTCAAAGAGGAGAGGAAGCTCTTAAAAGAAATGGAAAGAAGGAAAAGCAAAGTTACAAGACATACGATTAGACACAACACCTTTATCACCAGTGTTTTTGAAGGCAAATTGTTAGATAAGAAAAGAAGAGACCGGGCTAGGAAAAAATACTTGCAAGAGATCAAGGAAGAAATGGGATTCAGAAGTTACGTGACTATGAAAAGAGAGGCGCAAGATAGAGACAAATGGTTGTATCGCCAAGGCATTGCCCCTTTAGGAAATGAACAGTGTCGGCTGGCGCATACGGTCACTGGGCCTCGTGCTCTCCCAATAAACATTCATATTTTAATTGTTCTTCTCAATACACAGGAGGACACGGGATTTAAGCTCTTAATGGAGGTGCCTATTGTTTCTAAACTCCCAAATCTGGCTTCAGGATAGAGCGTAAAATTGTATATATCAGCTCCCGGTCACAACCCTCATGTGACCGTAGTAGAGCAGACGTTTAAAGTACATAGTCTTCAGAGGTTGTCTCTGGCTATGCTTCTTGGGGAAGAGGCCTGCTGTAATGAGTTGTGTCTCGGTCACAAGCAAACAGTGACCGAGAAGAGTTGCAGGTAGTTCACTGACGTGCGTTCCCGAATGTGCTATTGTTGAAAATAATACTACAACCATATCAATGACTACTGTGGAAAGAGAAATGTGTTTCTCTCCATTAGATAGAATAAATATATTACTGAGAAGTACAATACAATGAGAACCAATTGATAAAAAATGCGCAGGCTATGATCGAGAGATTCGCCACAGCTAAAGAAAGAAGTGTGGATCTGACATAAGAATTAATGGTAAAGTAAACCTAGGTGTGTTTGGACATATTGTATTTTAACGTTTATAGTTATGTGTAAATATGTGTGACCATTTTAGACTTAAATTATTATCTGTGTGTGTATTTAAACCCTCCTATACGAAACTTCACTAGCCGCCACTGGAAATGAATGTACTCTCTAGTGTGTGGAAACTATACTCAGACCGGGCGAGTTGGCCGTGCGCGTAGAGGCGCGCGGCTGTGAGCTTGCATCCGGGAGATAGTAGGTTCGAATCCCACTATCGGCAGCCCTGAAAATGGTTTTCCGTGGTTTCCCATTTTCACACCAGGCAAATGCTGGGGCTGTACCTTAATTAAGGCCACGGCCGCTTCCTTCCAACTCCTAAGCCTTTCCCATCCCATCGTCGCCATAAGACCTATCTGTGTCGGTGCGACGTAAAGCCCCTAGCAAAAAAAAAAAAAAAACTATACTCAGGAGGGTTCTATGCATCATATCGCAGCATGTGATCGGAACACATAGTGACTATTTGAAAGACTGTTTTCATGTTTTGTTTGTGATGTTCATTTCTTAACTCTTAGCTCATCTTCCACAATAAAATATTAACCACATCGGATTTGCTGTTTACCAGGAGACAGAATGAGTTTACTTACGTGTTGTTACATTGTTTCAGGGACGTCCACTGACCTAGTGCCCACGCTGCTCGGTATGTACGATACGCTGATCGGGCGGTCGTCGCAAGCCGCTGATCTGGGCACCGCGGCGCCGAGTCCGAAGCGGACGCTAGACATGCCGGCCGTGTCTCGTCCGCTGTCCATCTCCTCCATCGCATCCTCGTCATCCTCTTCGTCATCAGGTGAGTTACAACTATTTTCATATGAACTACCTTACCGATGCCTTATAACTTTGTTTCTCCCCTCCCCGGTATTTCATTGACCCCGCTTTGCACAACTCAACACTCGTCATTAGTAATATTCACCCTAGTCTCGAAAAAATAAAAAATAAAATATTATTATTATTATTATTATTATTATTATTATTATTATTATTGTTATTATTATCGATTCTCCACTACAGTGCATGAACTTATTTAGTATCATTACATGTTTTATAGAAATACTCTCACCGAGCTCGATAGCTGCAGTCGCTTAAGTGCGGCCAGTATCCAGTATTCGGGAGATAGTAGGTTCGAACCCCACTGTCGGCAGCCCTGAAAATGGTTTTCCGTGTTTTCCCATTTTCACACCAGGCAAATGCTGGGGCTGTACCTTAATTAAGGCCACGGCCGCTTCGTTCCCACTCCTAGCCCTTCCTTGTCCCATCGTCGCCATAAGACCTATCTGTGTCGGTGCGACGTAAAGCAAAACAAAACTCTACAAGAGCTTCCGTGGCTCAGACGGCAGCGCGCCGGCCTCTCACCGCGCTGGGTTCCATGGTTCAAATTGCGGTCACTCCATGTGAGATTTGTGCTGGACAAAGCGAAGGCGGGACAGGTTTTTCTCCGGGTACTCCGGTTTTCCCTGTCATCTTTCATTCCAGTAACACTCTCCAATATCATTTCATTTTTCATTAAGGGCTGCCTGGCCGAGGCGGTAAAGGCGTACTCGGTTCGCCCGGAAGGACGTGGGTCCGAATCCTCGTCAGGAAGTCGTAAAATTTAAGAAACGAGATTTCCACTTTCGGAGGTTCATATGGCCTTGAGGTTCACTCAGCCTACACCAAAACTGAGTACCAGGTGAATTCCTGGGGGCAAAGGCGGCCGGGCGTAGAACTAACCACTCTACCTCATCACGTGCCGAGGTTAACAATGGTGGAAGCCTTTACCTTCCACTCCTCCAAGGTCCTTCATGGCCTGTGCGGAGGTGACTTTGCTTGTTTGCATTATTCATTCATTAATCATTGCCCCAGAGGAGTGCGACAGGCTTCAGCATCCTCCCATCCTCGCCGCTAGAACGGAGCTTCATTCATCCATTCCTGACCTAGCCAAATGACTGGAAACAGGCTGTGGATTTTCATTTTATTAATACTCTACAGTACTGTCATTTAGGCTACTTCTTCCAGTAATCCGGACTTGTACGCTGGACACAATTAATCCTGGTAGCACGGTTCTCAATTAAAATGCGAGCATGGCAAATAATGCGGATCAATTTCGCGTCATTTTTCGCTAGCGAAAAAGATTGAATGTCTTTACTGCTGATAGTCCCTGTCGGTAGGACTTCACGTGACATAAACCACCGTCTTTATCGTCTTCGATCTCGTCATCATCGCCATCAATTTTTGTTTTATTTTCTTGGAGGTGATGGGTGACGAACTGTTCGATGTTTCCTAATGCCGCCTTTTCTCAACTTTTCTCAACTTCTAGGGCCATGTCATCTTCAGCATTGACTTTACCATAAATACACTGTTCGAGAGTTTGTTGTAGCACATGAGATTTTTGTTTTTGTTTTTTATGGTTCCTTCGTAGGAGCCTCCATGGCTCAGGAGCCAGCGCGCCTATCTCTCACCGCTGGGGTTCGTGGTTCAAATCCCAGTCACTGCATGTAAGATTTGTGCTGGACAAAGCGGAGTCGGGACAGGTTTTTCTCCGGTTACTCCGGTTTTTCCCTGTCATATTTCATTCCGGCAACACTCTCCAATATCATTTCATTTCATCTGTCATTCAGTAATCATTGCCACCGAGAAGTGCGACAGGCTTCGGCAGCCGGCACATTTCCTATCCCCGCCGCTAGATGCGGGCTTCATTAATTCCATTCCTGACCCGGTCGAATGACCGGAAACAGGCTGTGGATTTTCATTTTCATGGTTCCTTCGCCAGGGTGAGACAAACTTGACTTTGTGACAGCGTGGGCGTACTGTATTTGGCGACCAGGATTACCTGATTCAAGAACTGGAAAAAAATCCAAAGAAAAGCAGATCGATTTGTTCTGAGTGATTTCCGACAAAAGAGTAGCGTTACAAAAATGTTGCAATGTTTGGGTTGGAAAGAATTGAGAGAAAGAAAAAGAGCTGCTCGACTAAGTGGTATGTTCCGAGCTGTCAGCGGAGAGATGGCGTGGAATGACATTAGTAGACGAATAAGTTTGAAAGGCGTTTATAAAAGTAGGAAAGATCACAATATGAAGATAAAGTTGGAATTCAAGAGGACAAACTGGGGCAAATATTCATTTATAGGAAGGGGAGTTAGGGATTGGAATAACTTACCAAGGGAGATATTCAATAAATTTCCAATTTCTTTGAAATCATTTCAGAAATGGCTAGGAAAGCAACAGATAGGGAATCTGCCACCTGGGCGACTGCCCTAAATGCATATCAGTATTGGTTGGTTGACACTCAATTCACTGCTTCTGCAATCCAAATCACAGCATTGAGCATAGAGACAGACATATCCTGGCCGAATGCTATCTCGACCATCTTAGATAAATTCGGAATACACATCTGTTACCGAGCAAGTAGTTGTGCCGTTTAGGTCACGTAGATATCAGCTTGCATTCGGAAGATAATGGGTCGAACCCCACTGTCGGCAGCCCTGAATATGATTTTCCGTGGTTTCCCATTTTCACACCAGGCAAATGCTGGAGCTATATCTTAATTAAAGCTACGGCTGCTTCCTTCCTCCTCCTAGTCCTTTACTATTCTACCGTCGCCATAAGACCTATCTGTGTCGGCGCGACGTAAAGCGAGTGAAATAACCCCACATGTGCTGAAAAGAGTTAGGAAGAAAATTAACATATTTTTCCGTTATGGTACCAAAATTGCCTTCCGTTTCCGCGTCAGACAGGTTCAGCTAAATACAGGTAAACTTACATGAACATTAAACCATAAATCACGGGACCGGGAAAATTTTCCGATATGGACAGTTTTTCGGTTCATAAATGTTCCACTAAAGGCAGGTTTTACGCTATTTACAATTATCCTTTTGACTGTAAGGGCTAAAAATTTCCAAAATATGGATTTAAATGTATAAAAATGGTCCAAAGAAATGTGGAGTGTGCGGTTGGGGTTCAGCATCCAAGCTATTCCCAATGAAGACCGTGCCCAAGTTGGCCGTTGAGGAGGAGACTTACCGGAACGAAGCGGGCCCAAACCCCGCACCGGCACCTCTCGCCAGTTGTTACGACATGGCCTCAGCTGCACTGCAACAATTACATTTCTGGAAGCGTGTTGGGCCCATAACCCAGAGGTCCGTGGATAGAAACCACGCTCTGCTGCCACTTGTTACGGGATTTCCGTGGTTTACAGAGGTGTAAGAAGGTCCCGGGGTGAATAGGTGGATCAAATTGCCATAGGCTATTTATACAATGAGTAGTTTACAGTTAAAGATTTATTACTTGACCACGAAAGCCACAGGAAAGGAAATGAAAGCCACACAACAAGATTTTAACCTAACCTTTTTTTATATGCGTCACAGCAGGTTGAGCGAAAAGGCCAAAGCGAGCAAGACAGGAAAGAATGTACATAGAGCAAGACCTGCTTTTCACATTTCATAGAAATACAAGAATCCAGCTTAGAAATGTTGATGTTAGTAAAAATAGATATTATTTTCTGACCGTAATCTTTAAAACCACGTAATATGAAACATATTTAAAATAAAATGTTAAATTATGTATATAGCCTACTTTGTGAGTAGATAAATATGAAAAATGAATATTTAAATTCTACATTCCCTTAAAATCTCATTCAAACTCGAGTATGTTCTTTGTGTTGGTTTTATTCATTTATTTATTCGAGCATTCTCTAAAATTACTCAGTTAGGTGATACATTTATATAGTCCGGCTCCATGGCTAAATGGTTAGCGTGCTGGCCTTTGGTTACAGGGGTCCCGGGTTCGATTCCCGGCAGGGTCGGGAATTTTAACCATCATTGGTTAAGTTCGCTGGCACGGGGACTGGGTGTATGTGTCGTCTTCATCATCATTTCATCCTCATGACGCGCAGGTCGCCGACGGGAGTCAAATCAAAAGACCTGCACCTGGCGATCCGAACATGTCAATATCAATATATCAATATCAATCAATACTGATCTGCATTTAGGGCAGTCGCCCAGGTGGCAGATTCCCTAATTGTTGTTTTCCTAGCCTTTTCCTAAATGATTTCAAAGAAATTGGAAATTTATTGAACATCTCTCTTGGTAAGTTATTCCAATCCCTAACTCCCCTTCCTATAAATGAATATTTGCCCCAGTTTGTCCTCTTGAATTCCAACTTTATCTTCATATTGTGATCTTTCCTACTTTTATAAACGCCATTCAAACTTATTCGTCTACTAATGTCATTCTACGCCATCTCTCCGCTGACAGCCCGGAACATGCCACTTAGTCGAGCAGCTCTTCTTCTTTCTCTCAATTCTTCCCAACCCAAACATTGCAACATTTTTGTAACGCTACTCTTTTGTCGGAAGTCGCCCAGAACAAATCGAGCTGCTTTTCTTTGGATTTTTTCCAGATCTTGAATCAGGTAATCCTGGTGAGGGTCCCATATACTGGAACCATACTCTAGTTGGGGTCTTACCAGAGTTACCAGAGATTTATATGCCCTCTCCTTTACATCCTTACTACAACCCCTAAACACCGTCATAACCATGTGCAGAGATCTGTACCCTTTATTTACAATCCCATTTTTGTGATTACCCCAATGAAGATCTTTCCTTATATTAACACCTAGATACTTACAATGATCCCCAAAAGGAACTTTCACCCCATCAACGCAGTAATTAAAACTGAGAGGACTTTTCCTACTTGTAAAACTCACAACCTGACTTTTAACCCCGTTTATCAACATACCATTGCCTGCTGTCCATCTCACAACATTTTCGAGGTCACGTTGCAGTTGCTCACAATCTTGTAACTTATTTATCACTCTATATAGAGTGTCCTCGGACACTTCCGGCACTAAAAGCCATACGCCATTTCCATTTCATTTTTATAATCCCATTCAATGACGTGCAATGTTTTTGATGTATTATCTTTCTTTACTGCAGGCGCCAGCAGCTGCTCTGGAAGCGGTGGTGGTGGGCGACGTCTGGGGGCGGCTACAAAGTCGTCCGCGTACCTGGCATCCATCGAGAGTCTGGAGGACGACAGTGACGAAGAGCAGAACTCGCGTACCAAACAGGGGAACAAATGTAGCGGCGGCTCGCAAGGTGAGAAACGACTTTTGTTTTTTATATAAGTTGTCACCAGGAAGCGTCTGGTTCCCATCAGATTTAGAGGAGAACTGAAAAGTCCCAAGTAAATTTCATTGTAATTGGGCAACGCTGATAATTATAGCTGATTTAAAAAAACGTACGTACAGTAAGAATCACCAGCAGAGGTACGCAGATTGATATTTATTTATTTATTTATTTATTTATTTATTTATTTATTTATTTATTTATTTGATCATTTTACCCTTTACATATTTAGGCCTAATGTATCTCCATGGTAAATCACGTCACCAACAAGCAGGTACTCCGTCGAGCCGTGAAATCATGTGAAGTATTAACCCTCGCAAAACTCAAGAAAGCAGCCTGTTTCGGTTACGTCTTATGAAATGACAAACGCAACCTAACACAACTGTTCGTAGAATGCGAGGTAAAAGGAGAGTGAGGATGTGGGCGGAGAAGATTACCCAGGGGACGCGGAACCGCCGGCAGTGGTTCGACATTTCTGATACGAGAAACACAAAATAGGAAACCATACTCTACGGCGGTCTCCATCTGTGTGGAGACTGCACAGGAAGAAGAAGAAGAAGACATTTTCGTGACAGGCTTAAAACATTATTAAGGTAGTTTTTAATTGATTAAAACCATTCTTTTAAATGCACATTGTACCCTAAATAAGACAAGAATGTGAAAGGAAATACAATACTTAAAACACATCTCAAGACTACAAAACACTAGATGTTATTCTCAATCTTCCTGGCCTTAATTCAAATTTATTGGGATCGACACTTCATAAATTGATTTGGCCCAGTTTTGCGGCCGGATGACCTTCCTGACGTCAACCCTATGTGGAGGGATGTAATCCCTATGTGCAGGTAATATAGATGAAGATGTGTGTATTGAAACTGACATTGTCCGCTGTCCCCCACCCACAGAAATTAAATATACGCAGTGAAAATCCCGGCCTGACCGGGAATTGAACTCGGGCCGTCTGAACCGAAGGTCACACACACTGACCATTCAACCAATGAGCTGGACTGCCGGTTCTCAATGTGAAACAATAACTGAGAATGAATAGTTATTAATTTTAATTTTGGAATTCAGGAATTACGAATTTGGCTTATTACTTTTCTAAACACACCATGGATAAAAACCCGCTCTCGCGTGGATATATTGTTGAAAAAAAGAAACAAAAATTTGGTGCAACGTCCAGCGATATTTTTGAATAAATATTTTCCACTTTAATTACATTTCTCATCAACCTTTTTTTAAATATTTTCCCTCGAAACCAGTTTAAATAATAACTTACGGTTTTTGGAGAGACCGAGGTGCCGCAATTTAGTCCCGCGGGAGTTCTTCCACGTGCCAGTTAATCTAGAGAGGCTGTCATTTTAAAACTATTTGCTTTACGTCGCACCGACACGGATAGGCCTTATGGCGACGATGGGATAGGGCTAGGAATGTGAAGGAAGTGGCCGTGGCCTTAATTAAAGTACAGCACCAGCATTTGCCTGGTGTGAAAATGGGAAACCACGGAAAACCATCTTCAGGGCTGCCGACAGTGGGGTTCGAACCCGCTATCTCCCAGATGCAAGCTCACTGCTGCGCGCCCTTAACTGCATGGCCAAGTCACCTGGTAGGCTGACATTTGAGCACCTTCAAATACGCCAAGTTGGGGTCAGAAGGCCAGCACCTCAACCTCCTGAGCCACTCAGCTCGGCAAGCAGTTTAAGAATCACTGGTGTAGAGGTAGCTGATCTGCTTCTAACTCGGAGGTCCCAGGCACGATTCCAAGCTCATCTAAAGATTTTAATGCTTTACTGGGGGTTCGAAAGTAATTCGCCCATCCTCATGGGCGGTCTGATGCGAGGAACAGCGCACACAGTAAACAAAGACAAACCATCTCTAGTGACACTCCAAATCTGGTGGCTTCCCGACTGGACAGGAACCAACGTTCTACCGTCTGAACCATTCAGTCCGGTGACAGATACAATTCAGAGATGAATTACGTGAATGTGTCATCCGGAATAGGTTGAAAGCTCGAATCGGTAGGCAAAAAACAAAAAACAAACTTTTTGACAGCTACTAGTTAGCTTTTTAACACCGTGGTGACCTTTTCTTGCCCCGTCCGCCATGTCCGCTCCCAGACAATAAACACTTTTTTGACTGTCTCTGCATAACACCGATTACGCTTTGTTGTGCCCGATATGAAGCCGCATCGAAGCGATTCGATTCGGCTTTTTGCTTGTTTTGTTGTCTTGCCAGTGGGTTTTGGTTTATTTCCTGGAACGCTATCACAGTCGTATTGTTCTTGCCATCCGGTATCTCTCAATTCTCCAATGGACCATTTCCATATCGCGGCTGAGGAGTCCTATTTCTCGAGCTTAATGAGGCGTACCACAGTTAAGGAGTTCAGATCAAAGACTCGCTGACAAACTGATAAACTTCTATTATTAGAAGAGTTATTTTTCGGATTGTTATCAGATTTGGAATCAACGTCCGGCTCCATGGCTGGCATTTGGTCACAGGGGTCCCGGGTTCGATTCCCGGCAGGGTCGAGAATTTTACCATAATTGGTTAATTCTCCTGGCACGGGGACTGGGTTTATGTGTCGTCTTCATAATTATTTCATCCTCATCACGACGCGCAGGTCGCCTACGGGCGTAAAATCAAAATACTTGCACCTGGCGGACACATCCCGGCAGTAAAAGCCATACGCCATTTCATTTCATTTGGAATCAAGAATGTAGCCATTCTTTGTGTACTAATTTCCATTCCACATTCTTTGAATCGCACATCTGATGATGATGATGATGATGATAATGATACCTATTTTTGTTTTAAGGGGCATTCGGGAGATTGTGGATTCAAATCCCACCGTCGGAAGCCCTGAAGATTGTTTTCCGTGGTTTCCCATTTTCACACGAGGCAAATGCTGGGGCTGTACCTCAATGAAGGCAACGGTCACTTTCTCATCCTTGCGTCGCCCAAAACCTTCGATGTGTAACGTAAGTGCGACGTTAAATCATTAGCAAAAATAATTTTAAAATGAAAATTAGTTAAAAACCTTTTATTGAACCCTTTTCATTGGAAGACTAAAATAAAATAAATACTTAACAAATAATCTCCTATTTAACTGTCTCGTATTCTGAACCTCAGCATACGTTTTGAATTTCTTAATTGTTTCGTACAGAAAATTTAGAAGCAAGTAAGAAGTTCGTAATACATGAGAGTTCGAGAAAACGAGCCTAGTAATTGAAGGATATTTTTCTTTTTCCAGTTTACATTACGTCGCACGGTAGGGCTAGGAGTGGAAGGAAGTGACCATGGGCTTAATGAAGGTGCAGCCCCAGCATTTGCCTCGTGTGAAAATGGAAACCATAGCGCTTGGTTTTGGTTTGGTAGGGTCTAAGAACTATAGGGGTGGAATAAGGCGTGATCATTAAAAATACCCGGCACTGCAACCCTGATGGGCCATGGCCTATGAGCGACCGCTGTAGATTACGAGGTGACGCTAGGTCAGCGCGACGAATCCTCTCGGCCGCAATTCTTGACTTCCTAGTCTGGAAAGTCATGCTTATGACAAACAGTTTAAAGTAGATGTTAGACGAAGTAATTGCATAGACATGAACGGGTTAATACGGGATAGGTTGGCATGGACAACTGTATCAAATCAAGCAACAACGACATACACATTGGACACACGTTCTCAGGGACTCGCGCTTTACGAAACGTGTGTGGCAATCACGAGGCCCCAGTTGAGTCTGGCATTGAGTATAGTATTTTCACGACCCCATCAATTACATGGATCGTACACCATGGAAAATGGAGGAATGAACAGAGATATAAGTCTCAGGATTCAGATTGAATGCAGACATTGGGCCGGCGGATTGAGAAAAGGACGAAGGGAACGGTATTCAAATCGATTGTGAGGCCGGCCGTGATATACGGTAGTGAAATATGGCCAGTGAAGAAAGTCCACCAGAAAATGCTAAATATGGCGAAAATGAGGATATTGAGGAAGATGATGAGAAAGGTGGAATGACACGATACGAAAGATGTGCGGCATTGTGGAAGTATCAAGGAAGATACACGATATGATTTGGACATGTTGTGAGACGAGAGGAGGAATAAATGGGAAGGAGGGTAAGCAGCCTGCAGGTGGTCGGAAGACGAACAAGGAGGAGGCCGAAGAAGTGATAGTGTGGCTGAAGACATGAGGGAGAAGGGACTGCATTAGGATAGGAAGAAATGGAGGAGAAAAGCTGGAACAGTGACCCCTAATGAAGAGTAAAGGAAAACTGAGGAAGAGGAGCAGGAAGAAGAATTAATTTCATGGGGATGTTTTCGGCTGTCAGGTCATGCAGATTCCAATACGCGCATACCATAGAAATGGCAAGGAAAATGTTATTTGATAGATTCCTAGGAGTTTGACGACATTTGGAATAAATTGCAGTGTATTTTATCCAGGTGAGTGATGTACCACTATTCGTTTCGAGGTAACCTCGACACCACACGATCCAAACTGAGTGAAGAAGCTAATAGTTCAACAGATAAAGGAATTTCAACTCCTCTATGGCATGTACGAACTTGGTACATGGCACTAAGAGTATATTCCACCCGTGGTGCAATAACATACGTTAGATGACAGCCACCGTGATTCCTAAAGTATTGCTGTAAACATTCTCTCCGTATTAGCATGAATATAACTGTAATTTCCAAATTATTGTTTTGTGAACTTCTTAATGTGCTCTTGTTATGGATTTGGTAATTTATCTGTAAACTATTGCCTGTTTTAAAAGTAAAGTAAGGCTAATCTTCTATGTCAGCAAAACGGATTTGTGTGTTTATTACATGTCTTTTCAAACATGGCGGTGTCTTGTGAAGTATATATACCACACACTGCTTCCCATCCTTGCTGCAGACTACAGTGACAATGGTTGGCATTGAAAGGAGTCTTCAGAATAAGGCACCACTGTGCCCATGACTGAACAACGGGCCGGCTTAAATCCGCACAACATCAAATGACTCTCTTTTATAAACTCTTCGTCTTCTTCCTCAAACAGTTTCTTTTTTTTTCCGTGGGAAGATTTATTTTTGTTGCAGGCATTAATATCCCGTGTTATTAGTTTAATATATTTCTGTCACACTTCTTAGTAGCAGTTTTTCTTATGCACATCCGCTGACCTACAAGTTAGTCTATATCTCTCATTGAACGGGAGTTGATGTATGGAAGTGTGGTGCAGATGCCCTTGGTTGTGTCGTATTTCCTTGAAAATGCCAGTAGAAACGTTGGCAATCTTTGCTCTGTGTGCTAACTCATACACCATTCAAGGATTCTGAGGCTGAGTGGCCTGAATTCTCACCCTTCTTCTTGGCCCAATGTATTGGTGTCTACACTTCATGTTGACTTTACGGCCGCATGCCCTTCCCGACACCAACCCTGTGTGGAGGGTTGTATTCACTGTTGCGTGATTCCATGATGGTTGGTTGTGTGTACGTGAAGAGAAATATATTAAGACTAACTCTAATACCCAGTCCCCGATACAGAGGAATCACCCGTATGAAGTTAAAATCATCGGCCTGGTGGGTAATCGAACCCGCGCCTCATTGAACTAAATCGAACCGAAGGTCGAAACGCTGACCATTCACAGACCGTCTTAATTTCAGTTTTCCTGTGATTCCTTTTAAACTCTTTCAACGGAAGTTGATCAACTAGTTTATGTATAAAAAGATATGAGAAAAACATCATCTCAAATTACAGCCAAAACGTACAGCTTCATCTAACGCTTATATTCTTAACTTAATTTCTTCGTCAATATTACTATTGTTCCCACCTGTTCGTATCGACCATCATTCTTGTTACTCATTATGTTCAATACCTTAAGCTTGTGCAGGAAGCTAGTTATCTCGTGTATAAACTACCATACTTTCGATCCGTGTTTCAGCATCAGCCTAGAAACGGAACAGTGCAAGAAGAATTCGATTTGTTGACCCACTTTCAAAGAAAATAAACAAGTAAATAAATTAAATAGTAATTTATTCTCATTGCTTCATGATAGTTAATATTGCATGTCCTTTGGGAGACAGCTGTTTGGCTTTCTTCAATTGTCTTCTATTTTTTTCAACTGGCTTTACGTCGCACCGGCACAGATAGGTCTTATGGCAACGATAGGGTTGGAAAGGGCTAGGAGTGGGAAGGTAGCGGCCGTGGCCTTAATTAAGATACAGCCCCAGACATTTGCCTGGTGTGAAAATGGGGAAACCACGGAAAATCATCTTCAGGGCTGCCGACAGTGGGGTTCGAACCTACTATCTCCCAGATCCAAGCTCATTTAAAAAAAGAAAAATATCTCTTATGGCTGAGGACCATCTGAAAATGTGTCTCACGAAATTAGCGATACAGAACGGGGCCCTTAGCTGAGTCCTGGCATTGCTTCCACTTACTTGTGCCAGGCTCCTCACTTTTATCTATCTTATCAGACCTCTCTTGGTCAACTCTTCTTCTTTTTCTACCCCGACGGTATTAGAGCACTTGAGGCCTAGGGAGTCTTTCATTTTCACATCCTTCGTGGCCATTGTCTTTCTTTGGACAATACCTTCATTTTTCGAAGTGTCGGATCCCTTACATTTTTCTCTCTGATTAGTGTTATATAGAGGATGGTTGCTTACTTTTACTTCCTCTTAAAACAATAGCAACCTCCACCACCTGTGTGACGCGATGTTACCTAGCAACCGTGCAAGCTGTGTTGTGATGGGTGGCCATGACAGAGAGACATATAGAAGGCTCTTTTATCAAAGAAGTCTCATCTCATCATGCTCTGAATGATTTCATTCGTGGTAGTTTTATAGCTCTGAGTCAGTTTTCCTCTTTCTTTGCAATGAATCCTACACTTGTCGACTGCAAGTTCCATACGCATGTCTCTCGAGAACGATTCGATAAATGCAGATAAATTAATCGTTATCAGTAGTTTCATTTATTGAAAGACATGTTTATGATTGTTTGATTTTCCCAAGGGGAAATTTCACACTTCTTTTTTCATTTCCACGCCCTTCGTGGCGAGGGAGAACATGTTCGCCATACTGAGGGACTAAGGCATTTATGTTGACAATTGGGCTGCAGTGAGAATTGATGGTAGAATCAGTTCTTAGTTCGGGGTACTTACAGGGGTTAGACAAGGCTGTAATCTTTCACCATTGTCATTTGTAGTTTACATGGATCATCTGCTGAAAGGTATAAAGTGGCAGGGAGGTATTTAGTTAGATGGAAATGTAGTAAGCAGTCTGGCCTATGCTGATGACTTGGTCTTAATGGCAGACTGTGCCGAAAGCCTGCAGTCTAATATCTTGGAACTTGAAAATAGGTGCAATGAGTATGGTATGAAAATTAGCCTTTCGAAGACTAAATTGATGTCAGTAGGTAGGAAATTCAACAGAATTGAATGTTAAATTGGTGAGACAAAGCTGGAACAGGTCGATAATTTCAAGTATTTAGGAAGTGTGTTCTCCCAGGATGGTTTATTTTATTTATCCGTGTCCGAAATCACTACAATATATTTACAACTACTCTATTTACACTTTGTTTTTCCAGTATTCAACTGTCGAGATGGCACATTCATTGGCTTCCACCAAATCCTTCATACTACATGGTTTAGGCAGATTTATACAGATGAGAAGGTGTCCATGATCTTGCTTTTCACACACTCACACAAATCTTAATCACTGTAACCCCACCTTTTCAGGTTGATTTTACAACGTGTCACTCCAGATCTTAATCTGTTAAGTGTCTTCCAATGTCCATATTGAAGATGATGTCCTGCAGCTTGCTTCTCTTTCACGTCCCATAATCCTATAGCCGACTTCCTTCTTCAGAGTTCCTTTCGCCGAGATTCGGGTGATGATGGGATTGACGTTGTTGTTTGTAGGAAGCTCTTCCTCGATTTCAATCTTGATTGGTGGGCGTGAAGTCCAATTGGGTGTCTTGGATCTGTTTCTTGCTTCTTCTTCTCAATCTCTGCTGCAACTTGTCTCCTAACATCTGGAGGTGCTACTCCCATAAGTGGAAAGATCTTATTAACAGGAGTTGGTCGTAAGCAGCCTGTAATATAGTAAGTGAGACTGAATCAAGCTGCAGTAAAACTAATGCAGTGAGCTCGCAGTTGCGATCAACGGTATTCTGTAAGATGGAAGTCAGCTCCTGGACGAAACTATCCTTACATCTGTCTGTTTTCAGACGAACTTCGCTTTACGGGAGCGAAAGCTGGGTGGACTCAGGATATCTTATTCATAAGTTAGAAGGAACAGACGTGAAGGTAGCGAGAATGATTGCTGGTACAAACAGGTGGAAACAATGACAGGAGGGTACTCGGAACGAGGAGATAAAGGCTAAGTTAGGAATAAACTCGATGGATGCAGTTGTACGCATAAACTGGCTTCGGGGGTGGGGTCATGTGAGGCGAATGTAGGAGGATAGGTTACCTAAGAGAATAATGTACTCTGTTATGGAGGGTAAAAGAAGTACAGGGAGACCAAGATGACGACGGTTATACTCAGTTTCTAACGATTTAAAGATAAGAGGTATAGAACTAAATGAGGTCACAGAATTAGTTACAAATAGAGGATCGTGGGGACATTTAGTAAATTGACAGTGGCTTGTAGACTGAACGCTGAAAGGTATAACGGTCTATAATAATGGTGTATGTGTATGCATTTATTATTTTTTTCATGGCTTCGCAGACAAACGTTAGTTTTAGAGTTACCACCGTCATTACGCTTGATATCTCTAGGTTTTATATCGTGTGAAAAAGGTACTGCAGGAAAATTTCACTTTTCATAAAGTCCGCTTCCTTAGAAGTGAACCTTGACCGACCACGGCTGTCGGAAAAGTTCAATTGAACGTTTCTCTACTGATGAAATGGTAGTCTGCTCTTATTCGTCACCAGATGGCTCACCATGGGTTGTTATATTCTGAAGACAAGTTCATGTTGTCATTTTTGCTCCAAGTCTGATATTTTGTCGGCTGTGGGTTAGAAAATAACTAGGTCAACAGACTACTGAAAGTGGTGGGTTAATATTAATGAAAACTAAACGTAAACGAAGGGTTTTGGCATATTTCAAGAATACCCGACGATAGACTCACTAAGAAAATGTTTAACCATTTCAACAAGCCCAATAGGAAAGACAATTATTGTGACAAATGGTTTGTTAACACCAAGAACGATCTGCAAGAAATGAACATCATGGATCAAGACATCCACAACAGAACCACTTTCAGAAACACGATACACACATTCGAGGGGTTTCTAGAGCCAGAAACAGCGACCAAGAAGAAACAACATTAGACGCCTGAAAAGAAAGAAGCTGTAAGCAAGAGAATGAAGGAATATTGGCACCAAAGGAAACTGAAGTCATGAAGAGTTATTTACGTCGTCCACAGTTGGCCAAAGTCCATTATGAATGAATGAAAAGTATAATCAAGAACGACGAAAGGCAGGCTAAGACGACAGAAAATAATCTGATGGAGGAGAGAACTAAGTACAAAATCGGAGCAGTAATAGGAAAGCGCTCCCAATCCGAATGATTTGGGTTCGAACCGCGGCTGCATCTGGTAGGATTTTTCTCTCCGACCGGTGCGTGGTGGCAGAAGGAGCATCTGGCTTTAAACTTCAGCCCAGGACGTAAATTGATCCTGGTTACCCCGCGGACGTTATACAAACAAATCGTAATAATAATAATTCTTGGCTTACTCTCACTTATTTGAGTTCCAGAATGCAGTTACAGTTGTCCCATTTTTACGACCGGATACTCTTCCTCACACCAACCCTATGTGCAAATTTCCGCGGCTGTTTTTGTTGTGATGTGTGTAAAGAATGAAAAGATGTGCATTGAGATGAACACAAAAAACACAAGTCTCCGAGCTAAGTGAATTAACCAGACGTGGCTAAAATCCCCAGCCTGACCGGAAATCTAACCCATAACACTCTGAACCGAAGGCTGCAAGGAGTTGGACCAATAATAATATAGGCACTACAATACTGTGATCAGATGCGAGCGATACGCTGGTACTCAATAGAAAAAGGGATCTATTATAGAGAACATTCTGAAGGAAGAACGAAAGAGTATGAGGAAAATTCTTGCTCCAGAAGAAACTGAAGACTGATACAGACTGAAATGCAACAGAGAAACTGTCCAACCTGGCAGCAGATATTAGAAAACGAAGATTGAAATTTTATGGATACATTCAAAGACTCCCAACAACAAGGCTTACACACAATATCACGACATACAGCAGAAAATTTAGGAGTGTACCATGGATCCAAGAAGTCAAAAATATACCTGGAGAAAGCTCAGATAATAATAATATAGTTAATTGTATTTTAGGCGCTATATTTTGATTTGTTCCATCTCTATGTGAGCAGGCCTTTAATGACAGAATACCTCTTGTAATAAATCTCTGTACCGTTATATTTACTTCATGTTCTCTTTAGTATTGCGATACCCTCGAAGATTAAGCGACTCCGAGAATTACCATTGCAATTTCAATCTTAACGATCTCTTCATTTATAGTTACTCGTATGTGTATTGCGAGTCCACACTTGCATAATGGTGCGATGATCAAGTGCGTTAAAGCAAACTTAATTAGATTTTTTCTTCCTCATCGTCGTGAGTGAGAGAGCAGCATTATTAGTCCACACAGCTGCAGATCCTTACAGCGTGAAATTGCGTGGATTTCTCGGAATAGTGCGTAGTTCCTCCATTTTACTGTATAAGGAGATCCTTATGGTCGTTTATATAAATATAGATATTAAGTAATTCATTGCTCATAATGAAGATGAGACGGATCCAGTACCTATAAGCAGGTTTCCCAGTTCATTACCTCAGTAATATATACGAATGCGGTTAGAAATGATACGATCTTCGTTTATAACAATGATGAGACTTCTGAAAATATGAGATCTTTGTCTACAAACCCGAATTAGGTTAGTCCATTGTTAAGTTGCGTTGTTCGCAAGGTAGGGGCATGAATGTTGCATCCAGATACCGTAAGAAACTGGATAGCTGTGAAGCGTAGGTATACGAACTGAAACTGAGAACCTATAGGATGGATTGGATTTTTTAAATTTAATTTTTTTTTTTTTTTTTTTTTTTTTTTTTTTTTTTTTTTTTTTTTTTTTTTTTTTTTTCTCATCTGCAGTTTTCTATGGAAGATCTGCAAGAAGTGCAAACTTCTGATGCACATCCAGGGAATGCAGCTGGCATACCCGGGGCATATCGTGGGAAGACGCATTTAAGAGCTCTGTTGTATGTTATTTTTGAAGGGACCGGGCGAGTTGGCCGTGCTGTTAGGGGCGCGCGGCTGTGAGCTTGCACCCGTAAGATAGTGGGTTCGAACCTCACTGTCGCCAGCCCTGAAGATGGTTTTCCGTGGTTTCCCATTTTCACAGCGGTCAAATGCTGGAGCTGTACCTTAATTAAGGCCACTGCCGCTTCTTTCCCATCCCCAGGCCTTTCCTATCCCATTGTTGCCATATGAACTATCTGTGTCGGTGCGACATAAAAAAATAGCAAATTTTTTAAGGAAATCATGGGAAGATGTAGTTATGGCCGACTCTGGAAGAATTAGGAGAACCCGAAACATTAGTGTTAATCCACATAAACCAGTCTCTCAACAAATAATAATCATTGTCTTGTTTGTACAGTAGCTTCAGCTGCTGGGTTGCAGATGTCCCATATTGGTGGAATGGGCACCATTTTCGACGTCCCCATTGCATTGCTGTCTACGAAGACGTTCAGTCAAAAATGAAGTGTTCCTAGTGTTCTGTAGGTGAACAAGTAAAGACAAGCACTAGGCTACTTTATTTCGGCATCACTCCTTTGGTTTTTAGACATGCTACTCAACCATTTGTGTTGTCTCCTCTAGGTGCGCTGAGTGGCTCAGAAGGTTAAGGCTTGGTTTTCTGAGCTCATGTTGGCTGATTCGACCCCAGTTCAGTCCGGTGGTATTTGAAAGCACTCAAATACGTCAGCCCCGTGTCGGTAGGTTTACCGGTACCTAAAATCTCCCGCTGGACAAAATTCAGGCACCTCGGCATCTCCGAAAACCGTGAAAATAGTTCGTCGGATGTAAAGCCATTATTATTATTATTATTATTTGTCTCCTTTCCTTGGAAGTGACATCCTGTCCGTTGAACACCTCTACTGATCAAGTACGTCTGTTTTCCTGTACCATTTCATCTTTGGCATAAAGGACTGCATCTGATGTCAATGGACAACCATTCCGCCCTTTATCTTTCACAGTCGTTCGAGCCTGTGCGAATTCACGTCTTCACTTCCGCTCTTGCTGGATAGACATCACTTCTTTCCGTATGCAGACACAATCCTCCTGTGAATGTTGACACTTCCCGTGCTTTTTCTCGCAGAAAACTGAGCATTATGTACAGACCTCGTCCTGTGACCACTCATTCAGTAACGAGCATTTTGCAACTGTCTCTGAGCCAAGGTTCTAGTTTTCCGACTTCGGGAGACTTACTTTTCGATTTACCTCGTTGTATTGACGGTGTCTGTGGCTGAATTAATTTAGTCCACTGGACACAGAGTGCATCATCATAGATCTTGAATGTTTGTTTGTCCAACCCTTGTCCCGTTTCCCTACGGGGTCGGGTATGAGGTGAGATGAATTTGTCGTGGCGGTTTTTTACGACCGGATGCCCTTCCTGACGTCAACCTCATCAGAGGAGTTAATGAGAGATGAAATGAATGACGTGATATATGATAGTAGGGAGAGGGTGAAACCCGGTGCCGGCACATAGCCTACTCCTGTCGAATAGCACCAAGGGGTCTGCTCAAGGCTTAACGTCCCCATCCGACGGACGAATCACCATCAGCAGCGTCATATGCCCTCACTCCATATGAGCACTGCGGAGAGGTTTGGAATTTAATCCAGGCTTTTGGCACGCAATCTAGTGATTAGAAATTGTATACCACCACCTCCCCTACCCTGCCGGCCAACATTCTGATGGTGAAAATTTTTTCGACCAACGGGACTCGAACCGGCTAACCTCGGTGTTAGACCGTTTTTAGACTTCAGCGCCTTAACGACCATGGCCACCAGGCGGGCTATCATAGATCTTGAATGTACCTACAAATATTTTGTCTGCTCAGAACCACTCTATTCATAAGTACCCCGACATGGTCCAATTTTAGCCAGCAAATGCATTTAATTCAGTCTGTGGGAGTGTTAACAAAATGCAGTCCGGCTCCATGGCTAAATGGTTAGCGTGCTGGCCTTTGGTCACAGGGGTCCCGGGTTCGATTCCCGGCAGGGTCGGGAATTTTAACCATCATTGGTTAATTTCGCTGGCACGGGGGCTGGGTGTATGTGTCGTCTTCATCATCATTTCATCCTCATCACGACGCGCAGGTCGCCTACGGGAGTCAAATCAAAAGACCTGCACCTGGCGAGCCGAACATGTCCTCGGACACTCCCGGCACTAAAAGCCATACGCCATTTCATTTCAACAAAATGCATTTTCTTAAACTCAAGCCTCTGTAAGGATTATAATACAACGTGTGACAATAAAGTTCGGTGAATGTAGTCAGAGCGGTCAATCCGGCAACACTGGCGACACATTGGCAGCAGGTTTTGACCACATGCTCCCAACGTTGTTCAGTGGAGCATCGTGTGTGTGCCGTGTAAGACCTGTGTGATACAGTCGTGTTTAGTGCGTTGGTTCTGAACTGCGAACAGGAACATGAACGACCAAAAGATCAAGGTACAGTTTTGTTTTAAGCTTGGCAAGACACCGAAAGAAACGCTTGCGATGCTGGCACGTGTTTATGAAGATCAAGCAGTGTCTTTGAAGTGTGTGTACGAGTGGTTCGCCCGTTTTCGAGGAGGCCGGGAAAGTGTTTCTGACAACCTCCGTAGCGGAAGACTGGCGACCGCCGTCAGTGACGAAAACATTGAGAAGGTAAGGACATTAATCACGAACGATCGGAGATAAACTGTGCGCATGATAGCGGATGAACTGCAGATTAACCGTGGATCCGTGCGACAAATCGTTACCCAGAAGTTAGGGAAGAGGAAAACGTGTTCTCGTCTTGTGCCACATTACTTGACTGACGATCAGAAGCAGGCACATTTAGAGGCTTCACAGGATTTTGTCGACACGACGGATGCGACACCAAATTTCTTGAACTGTATTGTCACTGAGGATGAAACCTGGTGTCTCAGGTACGACCCTGAAACGAAACGGCAAAGTATGGAATGGCGCTCTCCGGGATCCCCTCGTCGGAAAAAGGTCAGAGCCGAAAAGTCACGCATCAAACTCGCTTTGAAAGGAAATAGATTTGACGATATTCCTGACATCCAACGAAACGTGACGAGGCTTTTCAACACCATCCCAAAGGAAACCTTGCAAAGTTTCCAGGACATGTATCGCCGATCTCAGCAGTGCATAGTTATGGGAAGGGACTATTTCGAAGGACAGTAAGGTCACTGTCGTACATTGTTCATCTGTGTTGATAGTACAGGACTATTCACCGAACTTTATTGTCACAGGTTGTATATGAAATAAGTATAGGTAAACGTGATTTAAAAAATATACAGGGTGAAGCGAAATTCGCGCACTCGGGCGTCGCAGCGCGACTCCTCACATGCCAGCAATAAAAAATGTCTCTCACAAAAGTTCGTCCTGCGAGTATATCCGGGAGAAAAAGGACGTTGAAGCGTGGCAATCTTGCAACACTGTAACCACATGTAGGATAACTATCTCTGTCAGCACACATTAGTCGTGCTGTATAGTTGGTGCAGTGGATAGAGTTTTGGGTTAGCATGCAGGAGGTCGAGGGTTCGATCCTGGGTTGAGGCGCACTTTTTTATTTGCTAATTTCCATCGGACATTACATTCTGTAATACAGTAAGACATCGTTTCTTAGTTCACATTTATCCTACATTTACAAAATGTAGTAACGCTGAACACGTTGTAACGCATCTAGTAGATGAAGTGGTGCGAATAAATTCACGCCCACGACGTGGAAAGGGCGTCTTTCAAAGCTGACCAATGAAAACGAATGTTGGTGCATATCTAGGATTGTAGTATGTAAGTGCAAAAGATTTGTAGAGGAGCCGCTGCAATCGCTGTTGACGATTACGATGCCAGATACCATACCACCTGGACTACATTTACGAAATAAAAAACATACGCCTCAAACCAGGATCGACCCCCTCGACCTCCTGCATGCTAATCCAAAACTCTTATCCATTGCACTAACTGTACAGTACGAGTTAAATGTGCTGACAGAGGTAGTTACACTACATGTGGTTACAGTGTTGCCAGATTGCCACTCTTCAACATCCTTTTTCTCCCGGATATACTCGCAGGACGAACTTTTGTGAGAGAGATTTTTTTATTGCTGGCATGTGAGGAGTCGCGCTGGATGCCCGAGTGCGCGAATTTCGCTTCAGCCTGTATATATATATTTGGCTTTATGTAAGTGTCAGACCTAATAGCCATTAGGATATTACAAAATGCTGGTTTGAACTTTGCAATTCATTGAAATTCCTTTCAGTTCATTGACATAGATTGGAAGATATATAAAAAATACATATAAATGTATATTGCACATTTTCGGATTATAATTACGTAAATATCCATATAAAATCAGTCACATTTGTAGGCGAGTTTCTGTTACATATTTCCTAGTAATAATATATACATTTTTGTCTTTAGTCGCCAGTAGTGTACTGATACAGGATGGTAACTGTTGCTTGGCGTGGATCAAAGATGTAATCAACACATTTTGCTGTTTGTGGCAATGAGCACATTAAAAAAAAAAAAAAAAACAGTAACCATGATTTGAGTAGTGTTTACTTATCCCTCTTCAGTTATTTGCTTTGTTACCAGGAATCAGTGGATGTAATTGTACATGTATCTCTTGCAGGCTCCGGGGACAGCGGCGTTTGCAGTCCCTGCAGCTACATAAGCTCACCCTGTCCGCCCCCAGGACGACCTCGCTACTGTGATCCACACCTCAGCTATATGGACCGCGTCGTTATGGAAGTCGTCGAGACGGAAGGCGTCTACGTCCGCGACCTGCAGGAGATCATTGAGGTAGGAACAACACTTATGATTTTCAAACAAAATCACATTAGAGTATATTGGCAAGGTCTTCTGTATAATGGTTGAAACATCTACAATTGTCTAAATGCAATCGCGTAATAATACCCCTAAAGACAGAACGGGAAAGGATTGTTAGGTACTACTAATAATAAGTTAGAATCCAAACGAATTTAATCTAGGCGCAAGTGTTTTCTACCCGCACAGCAGTTCTGCAGTGAGATTTGCATAACTATTAGCGATCTGAAGTATCACAACCACTTAAATGTATGCAGCTCATCTACATAGCTGTAGGGCGGCTAGATGATACTTGCGCCTTGTTCAAATACGTTTGCATTCCAACTTATTAGTACCTAAAAATCCTTTCCCTACCACATAATCTATTTATCAGATGTCGACATGAAAGACTACGTCTATCTATGCTGGTAAATGAGAATCGAAGTGTTGCGAGGTTGGTATTAGAATGAAAATAGATAATTTTGAGGTGAATATTTCAACACAGGATCAACAGAGATACGAACCTCGGCCAACCGGGTACAAAACCCGCATCTAAGCCACTGCGCTAATCGCATGTTAAGGACAATCAATATTTCCTAAGCAGGATGGTGTTCTACCCCTTCTTCCTGCAGCAAGACGTTCACTCCAGTCGGTTAAATTTTAAAGACATGCCTTAGCTGTCGCAAATTCATCATCATATTCCATCATGAGTTTCTTCCCTACTACGTTCTTTCAAGATTAACTTTGCCGCCACGTGGAAGCGCTTTTACCTTCCAATGAAGCTCATCCACGAAATTGTGACTCTCATTCTCCAAGACTCCATCAAGATCCTGAGACACCACCTCTGCAGCACGGAAATGCCGCTTTAGTTATACTGTTGTAACACATCTTCGTTATATATTAGAGCTTTTTTAATTAATATAACTTTATATATAAAATTGATAAATATTATCCTTTCTTTTTATTTCTTTCTTTCTTAGTCCGTTTACTCTCCGGGGTTAGTTTTTCCTTCGGACTCAGCGAGGGATCCCACCTCTACCGCCTCAAGGGCAGTGTTCTGGAGCGTGAGACTTTGGGTCGGGCTGATACAACAGGAGAGAATCAGTACCTCACCCAGGTGGTCTCACCTGCTATGCTGAACAGGGGCCTTGTGGAGGAATGGGAAGAATGGAAGGGATAGACAAGGAAGTGGGAAGGAAGTGGCCGTGGCCTTAAGTTAGATACCATCCCGGCATTTACCTATTGGAGAAATGAGAAACCACGGAAAACCACTTCGAGGATAGCTGTGATGGGAATCGAGCCCACCTCTACTCAGTTGACCTCCCGAGGCTGTGTGGACCCCGTTCCTGCCCTCGTACCACTTTTCAAATTTCGTGGCAGAGCCGGGAATCGAACCTGAGCCTCTGGGTGATGGCAGCTAATCACGCTAACCACTACACACCACAGAGGCGGACATGCGTATTTTCCAGGGTTTCTTTTCTGCCGGTACGCTCCGGTACGCGTACCGGTAAATTTCAAATTTGAAAAAATTGTTGTGAAGATTCGAATTCATTGTTTAAAAGTGTATCTCACCGGGCGAGTTGGTCGTGCGGTCAGGGGCACGCGGCTGTGAGCTTGCATCCGGGAGATAGTAGGTTCGAATCCCACTGTCGGCAGGCCTGAAGATGGTTTTTCTGTGGTTTCCCATTTTCACACCAGGCAAATGCAGGGGTTGTACCTTAATTAAGGCCACGGCCGCTTCCTTCCAACTCCTACAGTAGGCCTTTCCTATCCCATCGTCGCCATAAGACCTATCTTTTTCGGAGCGACGTAAAGCAACTAGCAAAAATAGAAAGTGTATCTCCCCATACGTGCTGCTATCATCGCTTGTGTCGAATTACGGCGTCAATAAGTTTCGATAGATTCACTTTCATCCATAGTTACTGATCGTAAGCATATGATACCGATCCGGTTCTTCAGCAGTACTCTTTCGACTGTGCGTGCTTACCGCTTACAATTTGTAAACTTCCTTCGTGTGACTGTGATCAACTTCACGTCCTTTTCACTTAACTTTGTTGTTTTGTGTGCTGTGGTTGCGTCCGTTGTAAATTCTATAATTTGTGTGTTTCCTATGGTCTTTATGAAAAGCAATGAACTCGAAAATCACTCAGTTCTTATCGTCCGCTCCGGGAGGTAAGAAGTTGAAAATTTCTAAGACCGAATCAAGTGAATGTAGTGTGCTGAACATAAGTTTGTGGGGAAAATGCCACGAACAAATCTGTAAAAGCTGAACTCGTGGTTGTGGCTACCGAGTATGCGGTCGCGAATGAAAATCTTCCCGCGTGTTGGACTCCACAGCGTAAAGCTGAATATTTTTTTGGGGGGGGGGGGGGGAGGAAACTGGATAATCGTGAAAAATAAAAAGCTCTCTATATGTCAAGAAGTAATCAATTTGGACCCGGAGAGAAAAGGTACTGTTTCGGATCGATCGAGTGAGTACCGGTTAACTTTCTTCGAGAAAAAAACCCACTGGTATTACCTTGTTTTAATGTCAGCCTGTATATACAGGATATTGTTCCATAATAAATGGAAATTCTATCATGGTGAAGACTACAATACAGAGGAAATCTCTGTAGCAATTGCGATCTTTTGTGTTTTAAAAAGGACTGACCAAAGTCACTTGTAACCTACAATTAAGGCGGGACTGGTCGTTTCATTCTTTCCCTCCTCGTTATACAGAAGCAACTCTCTCAGATACAGGACATGCTCAAAATATTGTTGACAAGTTCGCTTTAATTACTTCCTTCTTTTTATATCAAACTCTTGCGTGAACTCGACGCCTCCAAACGATGTTTTAACTCTCGAATGTAGGAGTTTAAAAGTGCGTTAGCCTAATGTTTTGGACACGGTCCAAAGCGATTAAGGACGATGTTCAAGAGGACGATAATAACAGAGCACGAGAAAAATATTCTCCACATAACAAAACCAATTAGAGTAAAATCTTCCCCATCAAGGCAGTGCCTGACAATAAACAATTTACCGTGTCAGCTCGTCGGGAAACAGGACTCAACCAAATTGAATTACATACAGGTGATACTGAGCATGTGACATTCCATCCTCCAAATCTGATAGGGAGAATATACCGTCAATTATTTGTCACTGTATATTTTCCATTCATTTCAACTATTAATAATAATTTGAGGTCTACTAATTTTCGTTCTGTTCACTGGACATCCTAATCCCGAATTTGCGTGGGGCATGATATTTCAGTTTCTTTATGCTTCTTTAATTTTTTAAGTTGAAGATTTAATGATCAATAGACCTATTGTTGATTGACCACTTACGTATTCTAAGGGCGAGTACATCTGCGTCTGAAACAAGCCTAATAAACTGGAAAGGCATGCAATATTCATTTACAGTTCAACTATATTTCTTGATAAAGATGACTTTTTTGTAACTATTTCTAAATGAAGAAAAGTATTTAAATGACCTAAACTGTTTAAAAACAGAAGGCAGCCTGGTGAGAAAATGAAAAAAGACTGATGAAAGAAAGCAAAGAAAAGAAAGAGAACAATCAAAGGATGCCGGTTCGCAAGCAATGGAGTCCGAGACGCTTGTGGAATTGTTCCGGACGTTGTTCTCTCGGGGTATCCATCATCAAGTATACTGTTGGGACCACTTCTTAAACCACGGCCGACTGGATCACTCGCTGAGCTAGCTAGAGCGACGGATCAAGTCGGCCGTGCTTAAACAACCAAGGCGACAATATTTAGCCAGACGTCATCCATACATCACTCTTTACCTGCTGTATGTTCAAGTATTCCAAACAATAAACTATTACAGAAACCAAGAAAAGTCTAGTTTCATTCGGGCAACCTTTATGAATTTGTCAGGGAAGGAAGATGAGACGAGTTACATAGGTAGCTAAGTCTTCACTTGTATTCAACTGTGTGCATGTTTTTCTATCCAAACCGTTTCAGACCTGCCTAGCTGTTTGTCATTAACAACAACTTAAAGCGAGTTGATTATTCCTTTGCCGTTGTTTTCCTCCACCCTCCCAACTCGATGAATACACTGTAATACTAACTACGGGTCTCTAATGACCCACTACGATATTGGGCAGTTGGTCAGCTTGCCTGGTTACCTATCTACAATTCAGATTGGCGTTACACCTGTGAAGTCTTTCGTCAGCAGAATTGCCATATTGTCATATTTCTTACCCTCTTCTACAAGCGGCAGTATAAGAATGTTCAATCAACTACAACATTTTTCAAGATCGTAATATTGTCGGTATCCATCCTGCATGTGGACCAAAATGGGTAAATTTAGCAAGGACAAGGCTATTAATATTTTTGCTTTCCTGATGGAGAAACCGACACTTTTAGTGTGGGATTTTGACGTAGATGAAGTGTTTCCCAATAATCTAATTGCTGAAAGAAAGTTTTCTGCGAAATCATGTTCCATGCGAAGTGAGTTTAAAGCATCCAATCATATGCTAATCCTGAGCAAATCTGCAGCTTCATTTTACGAAAATAACGGCAGTGGAGGTCTAATAAAAATAGGTAGATAGAATATTAAAATCCAACCTAAAACTTGACTGCAAACAGGTCTCATATTGAAACTGGACTGTCTAAAAGAAAGCGACATGTAAATTTACTCCACTAAACTGGTGAAATGGTCTCTTCTATGACGTCAAAACCCCCGTCTGTGGGCTGCCGATGTTTGACAGGAATATCAAGCGAGCTAGCTGTCCAGCCTAAATAAAACTCGTGAGTCAATATGTCACTCAACCAGTACTTTCGATCAGTAGAGGGGTAGTCAGTTGTTGGCTACAAACTTGTAAACATAACTGATCTAGTATAATGAATAGCGAAGTAAAAATTCAACATCCGAAATCGATAAAATCTATCGCCCATTCCTACAAATGTGTTCTGCTGGACCTACTAAACAATGCATTTTATATAAAACCTACCGGTACCCGTGCGATTCGCTACAAGAACAAATTCAAAATGAGTTTCAAGAACAAAGTTCGTATGATGAATGGAACGGGCCGCGTTCCATAACAACACTGTATGAACCGGATCCATCACGTTCTTCAATTCAAAGTGTCAAAATACATTCAGAATGGTATTGTAAATTATTTACTGTAGTTTTATTTTACATTTGTATTACTTTGACGGCACTATGGTCTAGAAGTATCGAGACTTTCTCCTACCAGGAAACCCCGGGTTCGATTCCCGGCCAGGTCAGGGATTTTTACCTGGGTCTGAGGACTGGTTCGAGGTTCACCATGTGAAAACACGTGCAATTGCAGTCCTGGTCAAGCGAGAAATCTGTGAGCCTAAATAGTAGTAGTTCTGTCTCGGCTATGGCGTCTACCCTGGGTGTGCATCTTTTCCCAGGGATTTTCCAACCCTCATTCCATGCACATACCACTTTATTATTTCCATTGGCTATTCACTTTCATCTCTCGTAGTTAATTCCTGGGCGTAGTATTTGTAAGGGCAAGTGATAATTTTGCTCTGATGAGTTCCTTACAGTAAGGGGGGGGGGGGGGCAAACATTTCTGTTCCAACCTCGATGATAGAAGGTTTGAGAGGCGAAGGAATCTTTCATTTTCCTGACTTTCATAGCCGATACCATCACTTTTCCCCCCCTCCGACTGGTGTTAAAGGGGGTTAATAATATCGCTGTTTTACAATTTTAAAAAAATGTAAAGATCATCTCGAAGCGTCGAGGGTACGCCTTAGTAACACCATGTAGACCTCCAAATACAACACAAGGCTCAGTCGATGCGCTTCACCAGCCAGGCATATAATAATTTTTTAATTTTATTTTTACAATTTGCTTTACGTCGTACCGACACAGATAAGTCTTATGGCGACGATGGGATAGGAAAGGGCTAGGAGTAGGAAGGAAGCGGTTGTGGCCTTAAATAAGGTGCAGCCCCAGCATTTTGATTGGTGTGAAAATGAGAACCGACGGAAAACATCTTCAAGTTTGCCCACAGTAGAGTTCGAATCCACTATCTCCCGAATGCAAGCTCACACCTTCTCGACCCTAACTGCACGGCCAGCTCGCTCGGTATATATAATAATATCCTTCTAAAATACAGTACGGTAATCGAAACAGTGTGTCTGTATGCTAGTGAATGCCTTCGAATAATAGGAATGTTGGGACTAAGATAAGCTGAGACATTTGAGAGGAAGATCCTCCGCAAGATAATTGGTCCAAAAATCGTGGATAGCCAGTATAGGTTACGAAGAAGGGGAGAAATATACCAAGAAAGTGAAAGATTGAGTGAGTCAATGAAGAAAAGAGGACTCAAATTTTGTAGACATCTGTTTAGAATGAAGGAGGAGAGTCTGACGAAACCATTTTTAAAACACTCGATAGTAGACGTAAAGTTTTCGACAAATGGTTTAGGGAGGTAAGAAAATGTCTTGAGCAGTCTGGATTAAATCGGGAATATATCCTAAACCGAACAAAGTATAGATCAGTGATCGACAGCTTTCATGACGAACAGAAAGTTGGGATGGACAGAGGAAAGAAGACAGGCTGGCAGAGAAAGAATACAAAGATTATGGGCTGCAAAGAAGGCTTCCAGTAATGTGTGATTGTTGCTTAGCGTGGTCTCAAATGGCCATAAACGAAAATAATAATAATAATAATAATAATAATAATAATAATAATAATAATAATAATAATAATAATAATAATAATAATAATAATAATGTCCACCTCCGGTGTGTTGTGATTAGCTGCCACCCCCGGAGGCCCGGGTTCGATTCCCGGCTCTGCCACGAAATTTGAAAAGTGATACGAGGGCTGGAACGGGGTCAACTCAGCCTCGGGAGGTCAACTGAGTAGAGGGGGGTTCGATTCCCACCTCAGCCATACTCGAAGTGGTTTTCCGTGGTTTCCCAATTCTCCTTCAGGTAAATGCCGGGATGGTACCTAATTTAAGCCTCGGCCACTTCCTTCCTTGTCTATCCCTTCCAATATTCCCATCCTCCCACAGGGCCCCTGTTCAGCATTGCAGGTGAGGCCACCTGGGCGATGTACTGGTCCTCTCCCCAGTTGTATACCCGACCAAAAGTCTCACGCTCCAGGACACTGCCCTTAGGCGGTTGAGGTGGGATCCCTCGCTGAATCCGAGGGAAAAAGCAACGCTGGAGGGTAAACAGATTAAGAAAGAAATAAATAATAATAATAATAATAATAATAATAATAATAATAATAATAATAATAATAATATCATCCTGGAAATGTAGACATACGTCGTGTTTAGGATCAGTAGTCAGCCCTCCTCATCTCCTTAGAGATACATTTCTACGGGTTCCTTTGATTTTGAACACGGATTAACAGGAATAATTTCTGCCCACATGTGCAGAATACCGATGATAATGTCGCTTACTCACAAACGAAGCAACAACGCTGGCCTGAAAGGAATTTCAGCGTGTTGTACGTGCGCTCTGAGAGTTCGTTATCAAACACGCTGCTGTTTCTGTGGGAATGTTGGTTGTGTTCAGTTACTTCACTTAAATTGATTAAGGCAAGTTGAAGATGCTTTAGGGCGTGTTCTAAACGTGGGAGTTTCCTGAGATGATCTCTCCTACAACAAAGCTGAGGGACAGGCAATTTCCTCTGCTGTATCGCACAGCATAACGGTTCGTATTCATTCATAGCGAGTTTATAGGCCGAACAGATCCTGTTACAGGCTTATAAATAGCCCCCTTCTTCTTCCTCACATAGTTCTGATGTTCCATGAACGTTGACGTTACATGTGCATTCTGCTGGTTGAAGTGTATCCGTATCGTTGTCAGAAGACTTTCACGACCGCATCCAGCGTATTTTATTGCCTTACACGTATGAGAAATAATATGCAAAGTGATCCTTTACCGTAGCTCTGTGTTTTGTTACGTACTCTGAGGTCGCTGATATAGTACTTGAACAGTTGATATCATTCGTGGGTTAGATAGCAGACTACTTACTTTGCATCTTGTAGGTGTTGCCACAGTGCCTTCATCCTAGCCTGCAGGCTCAAAACGGATGACTGCTATTTGATTTTCAGGTAATATTTTCAGGGAGAGGATACCGTGGTTCAAATCCCGGTCACTCCATGTGAGATTTGTGCTGGGCAAAGCGGAGGCGGGACAGGTTTTTCTCTGGGTACTTCCCTGTCATCTTTCACTCCAGCAACACTCTCCATTGTCATTTCATGGCATCTATCAGTCATTAATAAATCACTAATAATAATAATAATAATAATAATAATAATAATAATAACAACATAATAATTTCGTGTGGCTGTTTCTAGCCGAGTGCAGCCCTTGTAATGCAGACCCTCCGATGAGGGTGGGCGGCATCTGCCATGTGAATAGTGAATAGGGAATAGTGTTATGTGTGGTGTGTGAGTTGCAGGGATGTTGGGGACAGCACAAACACCCAACCCCCGAGCCATTGGAATTAACCAATGAAAGTTAAAATCCCTGACCCGGCCGGGAATCGAACCCGGGACCCTCTGAACCGAAGGCCAGTACGCTGACCGTTCAGCCAACGAGTCGGGCAATAAATCACTTTGGGACAGCCTATTTATGGTTCATTCACTATATCCCTGACCCGGTCAATGACTGGAAAACAGGTTGTAGGTTTTTCATTTTCAGGGAAAAGGAAAGACTCACCTACTGTCTTAGGTACCTTAATGACAGAAATTTGTAGCTTTTCTTCTTCGTCTTCTTTTTTCGTTTCTTCCTCTTTGAGGTACGTTGAATCAATTACTTCTTTGTGTGTTGTTATTTTCTTAGTGCCCAGTATGTCTTCATTCTTTTTGATCTTCGTTTCCTCTCGCCTTCCGAGATAATAGGTTTGGCTTTCAATGTAGATTTGTCTTCGAACCTTATATTTTCGTCTTTAGTTATTACTTTAGCTGTTCGATCGAATAGCAAATTTTCTGTAATTTTAAATTCTATTAGGTCTTTTTCAGTTTCTTTAAAGCAGTTGGGTTTTGTTTTGCGTTACGGAAGAAGTCAAAGATTTGTTTGGTTAAGCTATTAGAGTTCATTCTGAGAAGATGACCGTAAAAATGTATCTTTCTTTTTCGCATAGTACCTGAGAGTTTTTCAATTTTCTTGTAGAGCGTTTCATTCTTGATTTAGCTATGTTATCTTATTGTCCTGAAATTTTGTCCTATGATCTTTCTTAAAATTTTCCTTTCTTTTAGCTCGAGTTTCTCCATCTGGCCTTTGAAATCCATGCTCATTCTGCTGCGTATAGTGCTTCTGGTTTAATCACTGTTTTATAATATTTAATTTTGGCCCCCATGAAAGGGAGTTCTTGTTGTATGTATCTTTTGTTAGTTGGAAGGCTTTTACTACTGAGTTTTTTCTTTCTTTTATTGCAATTTGCTTTACGTCGCACTGGCACAGATAGATCTTATGGCAACGATGGGATAGGAAAGGACTAGGAGTGGGAAGGAAGTGGCCGTGGCCTTAATCGAGGTACAGCCCCAGCCAGCATTTGCCTGCTGTGAAGAATGGGAAACCACGGAAAACCATTTTCAGGGTTGCCGACAGTGGGGTTCGAACCTACCGTTCCCGGATGCAAGCTCATAGCTGCGCGTCCCTAACCGTAAGGCCAACTCGCCCGATTTTATCGAATATCATCTGTCTGTCTGTCTGTCTGTCTGTCTGTCTGTCTGTAATTTTTGTTCATTCCTCGCATTTGAAAACATTGTTAAAATGATTAATTAATTACTTAAAATCAATCGATCGATCATAGATTTACATGTTTCGGCAGTCTGAAAGCCTTTGTGTATGATATCGGCGTCGCTATATCGGTTCTTCACTGATCTAATATTCTTCCCTTGAATATTATTTTTAGCCATAGTTTCCTTGTTTCTCTTGTTCTCCGCGGCTAGATACCTTATCCCTCTTCATTCATCGCATTCTCTTCTTATTTCTATGAACGTGCGCAGTACAAACCTCCACTGGAGGGAGAAGACAGTTCATAAGATACCGTTAAGTTGAGCAGTCCGTACTTCCAACACTTATCACCATTATCACCCCTTTCAATTGTCCGCCACACAATATCATTCATACGTAAGGGAGGGATGATACTTCTCTGCTGCTCCACCTCCAATTCATGGTACTTTTTCACGTCTGTTGTTATATTTAGAGAGGGTGTGTGAACATTGGGTATTACATTATAGTATCCCAGACAGTGTAATCCTATCGCGACAGGAAACAGGAACAACCTTGCCTGCCTCAAGGTACGAACCCGCCCTTTTCATTGTGAGCTACCAATTTGACCAGCCAGGAGCGAAGGCCAGCTGTCATCATTAGTGTTGATTCAGTGTGTGTGTGTGATGTCATGATAATGTGTCTTATCAGGGTCTAGCTGGCACCGAGTGTTAAGGTCACACCTGACTCGACTCACCTCGTCATCTGTGTACTTACCGTATAGTGTATAATACAACGCCTGCCTCGTCATAACAAAATCGTGCACCGAGACTGCAGGACTTGAAACATCTCTTATCTTTCAGTTATGTCACTTGACTCCCGGGATATGACAGGACTTGGAAGCCAAAGTTTACTATTTCGCTCACAGGCGCGTTTCTGGAGCCGCACTGGAGGATGACATTTTGTTCCTTTCCTGCCAAGGAAGAATTATTGTCAGTCTCCCCCAAGAGTCGCAACTTAATAAGAGAGTGGCAACCACAGGGCAGTCTGCTTCCATTCACTTGTGCCAGGTTCTCTCACACGTCTTTCATTGTGAGCTACCAATTTGACCAGCCAGGGGCGAAGGCCAGCTGTCATCATTAGTGTTGAAATGAAATGTATGGCTTTTAGTGCCGGGATATCCCAGGACGGGTTCGGCTCGCCAGGGGCAGGTCTTTCTATTTGACTCCAGTAGGCGACGTGCGCGTCGTGATGAGGATGAAATGATGATGAAGACAACACATATACCCAGCCCCCGTGCCATTGGAATTAACCAATTAAGATTAAAATCCCCGACTCGGTCGGGAATCGAACCCGGGACCCTCTGAACCAAAGGCCAGTACGCTGACCATTCAGCCAACGAGTCGGACATCATTAGTGTTGATTCAGTGTGTTTGTAATGTCGTAATAATGTGTCTTATCAGGGTCTAGCTGGCACCTTAACCAAATATTTTCCTTTCTCGATTTCTTTCTTTCTTTCTTTTTCTTTCCTTCTTTCCTTTCCTTTTTTTTACCGATACCATCCGTCTCCGAGAAGACAGAACTCCTTCATTTCTTCTAACGAATAATGTCAAGACAAGCTGGTGACCTAGTTGTTTCTTCCTCCACCCTGTCAGTTTAACTCTGGCAAAACTGAATATGAGATCCCTAAAAACGGCTTTCTTCGCTACTATGGTATCACAAAAGATAAAATTATTCATTCTGGATACTTTTTCCTTTAGAAATGCAAACATGGAATGTATTTGTTCTATTATTCCTAATGTTGGTTCACCCGTTTCCATCAGTATTAGGGCACAAGAGAGGTTGGACAGGAAAGACCAGAACATAATTCCGGCACATTTAATTGAGCAAAGCACTGTATAACAGTAAACATAGATATTTTCAAGTTGCAAAGGCGTGCTCGGCTCAAGTGGAAGGATGTGGGTTAGATTCATGTCAGGAAGTCGAAAAACTTAAGAAACGAAATTTCCACTTCCGGAGCAGCACGTGGCTATGAGGTTCACTCAGCCTGCACCAAGAATGACTACCAGGTTAATTCCTGCGAGCAAAGGCGGCCGGGCGTAGAGCTAACCATTCTACCTCACCAAATGCCGACGTTACGGAAAGTAAGGGCCTTCACGGCCTATGGGGAGGTGGCTTTTTGCAAAGTACACATATGTTGTTCTTTTTTTAAAAAGTATTTACACTGGATATTAGGTGAAACGTCCTTTACTTAACGATATACAACCAGCATGCACATTGTTTTTCTTGCAAAGGGCAATTGATAAGATGCTATTTATCTTTTAGGTGGCTTGCTATTAGAGTAACATTGTCATTGGCTTCTCACCAAGGCGGCCAGCGCATTGGACTTTTTGTAATGAACATTCGTGTTTGGATTCCACGCAAAACTAGACGTCCCGAGACCATATTCACGATCTCAACAAACGCCTAGAACTATAAGGTTACTTCCGGAATTCTATTAGTGGTTGTACGTTTCTCTTTCAGCAACTCTGTTGTGTAATGCTAAACACCTACTTCTGCAGTATCTGATTAAGTCTTATTTTCCCTTGATCGAATTTGATTTATTCATATTCCACAAGTTTTTTTCTACCTTGAAGGTGCTGGCTACCTTACTAGTGTTCGTTGTAGTTAAATAGTAACAAGTACTTTGTGTTCCGGAGAAAGCTGCCTCCAGGCAAATACGTGCCTATAATGAAGGCTTTTTAAAATAAGATGTAAATGATGTTTCTTTACGGAGAAATTTCTCAGAAATATCTTGAAATTATCTTATGAAAAAAAAGGAAAAAGAAATCCCTACAATTTTCCTCACGAATTCATTACTGCAGCGTTTATTTAAAGAAATTCATTTTGTTGGTAAACACCTACTGTGGCGTCGGACATCTCTGTGAGAGAGATTAAGAAACTGGATCCTATGGATTTCCTTCTGTTAAGGATAAAGGTTTATCTGCCATCTGCCGATGACCTAGATGTTATGCCCCTTTAGGCAACAAGCATCATCATCACGTTACATAGTCGTACTTCATTATATTCATATGATGGCATCCTTCTGGTGTTTATGATCATAGCAATCCATTCAATGGAAGAAATGAATCGGCATATGTCAAATGACCAGCACTGGCTATATTTCATTATTAAATTAACTAAGCATTTTCATTAAGGAAGGGAAACGCTCTCGATATATTTATATCCGTAAAACGGAAAAGCTGTCGTTGGAGTTTTACTTATATTCCTTTAAAAATAGATTTACGAAAAGCCAATAATATTGTGGCAGAAAACCTGTCACCGTATCATTCAAGTACCAGTGAGTATATTTCTATATAATATGGTATTTAGACTTGTATAGGCCTATGTAGCAGTATGAGACATTTAATTTCAAAATTCCTATGTTGAAAAGAACCATCCGAATATGTAAACCTTTTGGATTTGGCTTGGCGATATATATTAAGAAAGCATTGTAGAAAGTGTTACTTGAAAACTCGTTTTTAATTTAATAACTACTGGGTGAGTTGGCCGGGCGGTTAGGTGCGTGCAGCTGTGAGCTTGAATCCAGGAGATAGTGGGTTGGAGCGCTACTGTCGGCAGCCCTGAATATGGTTTTCCGTGGTTTCCCATTTTCACACCAGGCAAATGCTGGGTCTGTACCTTAATTAAGGCCACGTTCCCACTACTGGCCCTTTCCTATCCCATCGTCGCAATAATACCTATCTGTGTTGGTGCGACGTAAAGCCAGCTCCAAAAAATAATTGATAACTGGTAAATATTAACCGTCGTAGTTTGGAATCCAGTCCATTCATTCATGCAATCAGTCATTCATCCATTAATTATTTCATTCATTCATTTAGGCAGTCGGTAATTAATTCACAATGAAATGTTCAATTCAGTCCATCAAGTCATTCACCAAATTAGTCAGTCGGTCAGTCAGTCAGTCATCAATGAATTCTCTCTCCCCAGTTAGTGACTATCCGTGACCGGGTGAGAAGAGTATTTCATTCATTCATTCATTCATTCATTCATGCACGGCCACATCGGTGGTCATTTGGACTCCGTGGCTGTGGCGACTGACGAGCGACCCCTGACCTCGCCTCAGCCGTCTGTCACACCTCCACAAGTGTCTGTTTTACCCCGTCTGTCCTCAATGAAATATATATAATTATATATCTCCGGTGTAGCTTCGCAGCGGGATCTTGTATACAACTCTTGTTCTTTTTCTTCTTCTAGGCCTTTTTTCAGTTATTGGGAGTCGGTATTTGTGGATTAAGCCGAGTTTTACTGTCGGATGCCTCTCCTGAGGACAGCCCTAGTGTGTGTTCCTGTGCTCGTTGGCACATTGATATGGTGTATGTAAATGAGGATGCGTATTAGGACGAACACACACAGGCCCCCAGCAAGAGGAACTAACCATACGTGCTTAAAATGCTCAGCCCGGTCGGGAATCGAACTCGGGATCCTCTGAACCGAAGATCAATATGCTGACCAGTCATCTAAGGAACCGGACTCGACACTACAATACTACAGTGCAACTCCTCCCGCTGACGAAGATTTCCCGAGCAACTAAGTGAAAACAATTAAAGCAAAAATAAACATAAAGGCTGAAAAATCAAGACCATTAATAACGGCATTTAGGATTATGAGAACCTTTGTTCATATATCCATTGTCAGTTGGTAAAATTTTAGGTCTTGGGATGACGTACGCCTTCGTAAATTTCTACTAGTTGTTGTATTAGCGACCTGGTAGCAATGGAAATTGAAAATTTCCCTTCTGGTGTCCTCTCCATTGAGTTCATTCGATGTAATTGATAGATTAAATGCTTACGGTTGCCAGCCCCTTGATGTAGGGGCTGTCGCTTGTCGCTTTCCCGAAGGTCACGATTTCAATTCTGGACTGAAGGCTGGAACTTGGTTCGCTTAGCACACAGGGCCTCTCAGGATGCGTGCACCGGTGCATTGCGCGGTGCAAGGTGCAAAAGACGACTTCGCTAGGTTGACCAGAGTGCAGACCCCCTACTCCTTAATTTTGAGCAATGGCAATGTCTCTCTCTTTCCCTACTGCTGTCCCCTCACTCCGTTGTCTCCCCCTTGCTCACTTGTTCTCCAGCACCCGAGCCGAGTTGAGCTGAGCTTAGCCGAGTCGCCCCGAGACATAACGCTGGTCCGTGCCGAGCAGACCATCTGCGCCCCGTTTTGCACGCGAGATTTCGGGCGTTTGAGAGGCTCTGGCTTAGCAGTATAAGCTGGCTGATACGAGGGGCAGCGGATCTGGTCTGTAAAGCTAAGCAATACGGCTGAAGGTGTCGTTACGCTGTCCACATGGCATTGCATCTGCAGGTCATGGGGTTGGGCAGGAGCAGTCTTCGCAGGTCAAGGCCCTAATGGACTGTTCCAACATGGGTTTGTTTGTTTGTTTGTTTGTTTGTTTGTTTGTTTATAATGAGATCTAGTATGTCCAACCACATCTTGATTTACGTTGCAATAACAGTGAAGCTGAAGGGTAATGTCGTGAAAGAAGTAGTGCGATTAGCTCGTATTGATAGTACCGTATACTTCATTTCTCAGGGTGATACACACTCCAGTCACGAATTTATTGGGAAATTTGTCAGTACGGCCAGCTATAAATCAGAACTGGATTTCAAGCTTCAGTGGTTTTCACGATATACTGATAAACATGCCTTAATGTTAGTAATATAAATCACTTGAATCATTAAAACAATTCAGAATTTAGTGAGCATTTTATCTCTTGTTCATTTTTTTAAATGATTCACCTAAGTTATGTAAGTTTTGACAGAGTAGAATGTGAAGTACAGGTGTATTTCGAAACTTTTTCCATGCTTCTTTATCCTTCAGTAAACGCGTGAGAAAATACAAGTTAGCATTACTCTCCTAATAATGTGTAAGATACAGTATAGGTCATGGATGGCGAACCTTCTCCGCCTAGCATGCCAGTTAAGGTCTTTTCTTATTACTTTTTAATGTTAACCAAATCACTACATCCAGGTTGAAATCACGAAAACCAGCGTACAGGACGGCTATACAACTTACTTCAACTCTGTTTGACCCCCAAAATATATGGAAGGATGACTGGTCTAAATCTCCACCTCGTGGTCTGATTAAAATAGATGACCCCACCATAAAACTAACTGGCTGTCTGGTCACGACTGAACAGAATTCGATGTGGCACTGCCCGAACCAGTGCAACCTTACATCAGTGGGGCTGGATAGATTCGCCTCTTTGTGACTGTGGATATGCAGTGCAAATCATCAAGCATATCGTACAGGAATGCCCTCTACATATGTATCCCGGGTCCTTGGAAGATCTTCATGCAGCCAATCCAGAAGCAATTGAATGGATTAAATATCTTCTTCTTTCTACATCTGCTTACCCTCCAGGGTTGTTTTTCCCTCGGACTTAGCGAGGGATCCCACCTCTACCGCCTCAAGGGCAGAGTCCTGGAACGTGAGACATTTGGTCGGGGGATACAACTGGGGAAGATGATCAGTACCTCGCTCAGGCGGCCTCGCCTGCTATGCTGAACAGGGGCCTTGGTGGGGATGGAAAGATTGGATGGACTGGACAAGGAAGAGGGAAGGAAGTGGACGTGGCCTTAAGTTAGGTACCATCCCGGCATTTGCCTGGAGGAGAATTGGGAAACCACGGAAAACCACTTCCAGGATAGCTGAGGTAGGAATCAAACCCACCTCTACTCAGTTGACCTCCCGAGGCTGAGTGGAGCCCGTTCCAGCCCTCATACCAGTTTTCAAATTTCGTGGCAGAGCCGGAAGTCGAACCCGGGCCTCCGGGGGTGGCAGCTAATGTTATAAATTGTATGTCTTGTACATATTCTTTTATTTTACTGTCTTGTATGCATCATACGCTAGTGATAATAATAATAATAATAATAATAATAATAATAATAATAATAAGTGTCCAGTGTGCCACTGGTTATTTTTATTTAAAATCATCATGAAAGCCCCTCATTTCTCTTCGTTTAGGTATGAAATTGCATTATTGCATATGAATCCATTCGAGTGAATATTTCATGATTTTATTTTGATAAAATCACTGATAATTAAATTTCAAAAAACAGGTAAATTTTATGAATAAGATAAATTTTTGATTTAACCCAATAAAATGTGTGAAAAACATCACAGTGCCAACGACCACAGGAACACACACTACGGCTGGCGTCAGGGGAGGTATCCGACTGTAAAACTCGGCTTAATCCACAAATACCGACTCCCAGTAACTGGAAAAAGGCCTGGAAGAAGTTCATATAGGTTCCTCGTAGAGTTACGGGAATTTCCTATTTTATAGGAATCTTTGCGGGCATCAAGTTCACTGGCACTACGTTTTAAGTTACCTAGAAGTGCCTGGCGTATTCATTTTACCGAGCAAATGGCTGTGCGATTTGGGTCACATAGCTATCAGGAGATACGGGTTCGAACCCCTCTGTCGACAGCCCTTAATATGGTTTTCCGTGGCGTCCCATTTTCACACCAGGCTGTACCTTAAGGTCACGGTCGCTTCCTTCCCATTCCTAGCTCATCGTCACCATAAGACCTGGCTGTGTTGGTGCGACGTAAAGCATACTGTAAAAAATAAAAAATAAAAAAAAATTGCATCCATTTTTCTACCTACTTTTATAGCCTACATAACTTTACATCGATTTCCATTTATTGGTATTGGTAGATAACCTTTGCTGCGACGTTGTGAAAATATTCTATGGTCACTTCTTCCTGTGACGCAAGCTCTTCTGTTGGATATTTCTATGAATGTGTCCGGGTGTCGAACCTTAGCTGTCTGCACAGTTGGTCGTTGGCCCAGCCCATAGTGTGTTCTGAGAAGTGAGCCTATTTTAGCGACTAACAAATGCGTCGGTTTTATGTCGAACCAAAAGGTCTTAGATTTATCTGTCGCACAATAAAGCGAGTCAATTGAAGCACATCTGAATCGATACCTTTTTAAGAGCAACTTCCTGCAATAAATCTGCACAGCTGGGGTATAGCGGCCTGTGTGTGTGTATGATACAGACCAGACATTTCGGAGGAGGATTTATCTGAAGCTAATGAACAGCTTCCTGCTATGCATCTTCTACTGACAGATGTCTATGACTTATGTATGCCATGCTGATTACTAACATAAACGAAACTCTTCGGATTAGGTTTCATGAAATTTCCGTTGTTTCAGCAAAACAAAGAACATACGAACTAGTGATGCGGTAATCGAATGCTTTTAGAATAACCTCCATCCGATTATTTAAATAATCGAATGATTTTCAAATATCATTCATATCATATCCTAATATCATATAATTGAATGAGTCACGAATACATTTTTCTGTTTGAGTGTGTCGGATGGATAATGGATTGAAATAAGCGAATAGGTTCGAACGCCACTGTCGGCAGCCCTGCAAATGGTTTTCCGTGGTTTCTCATTTTCACACCAGGCAAATGCTGGGGCTGTACCTTAATTAAGGCCACGGCTGCTTCCTTCCCGCTCCTAGCCCTTTCCTGTCCCATCGTCGCAATAAGACCTATCTGTGTCGGTGCGACGTAAAGCAACTTGCGAAATAAGCGAATAAATGAATTCTTACAAAAAACAGAAATATGCCTTTTGTTTTTCAAAATGAAATGAATACATTTGGGGTGAGCGTGTGATGCGCGATGATATTAATTTATGGCATCTAAAATGCATAACTCATTCGTTCGTGTGGAGCATGAGTTCTTCTTATTTTCGGTAGGCTTATCAGAGACCGTTCGTCTTACCCACACACTTGCCGAAAGGGAATGGAGATAGGTAATTTTAATTTCCCTTTGGTGAGATTGACGAGTTGATTACAACATTAGGATTACTTTTCATTGAATTATGGCCCCAATCATGCGATTGGAAATTCAAATGAATGACCGAAAAAGAAACGAATAATCGAAACGACAGAATGAAATAATCGAATAAGCGATAATTTTGTATTTGATTATCACATCAGCAATACGAACTACTGAAAATATTCTACTTTTTAAATTATTTAAATTTATGATCTAGCGAACTTTCCACGTCCTGTAGCTGTAGGTTTACATTCGGAAAATAGTGAATTCGATGTCATCCTTAAAGATGGTTTTCCTATTGTCACACCACCTTAGCTGTTAACTGCAGAGCATTGCATATGTGCGGAGGAGAATTTAGTTGCTTGCTTCTTAGACAGTTGAGTGTTTCTTCAATTTTACAAGTTTGCAGAAGTGTGCAAATTTACTCGCTAGGTCTCGCTAGCTTAGCAGTAAAGACCAGAATGTTGTTTCAAGAATGCCAATTTTAATCAGCTGGTAACATGTGTTCTTTGAGTCATCAGTCCATAGACTGGTTTGATGCAGCCCTTCATGCCACCCTATCCTGTGCTAACCTTTTCATTTCTACGTAACTATTGCATCCTACATCTGCTCTAATCTGCTTGTCATATTCATACCTTGGTCTACCCCTACCGTTAACATCAGCACTAAAATGTTGTTCATCTCAGAGCATCTGTGAGTATGGGCATATGGAGAGACTGGGGTGTGATAGTAGCTTCAGCTACTAATTGCACAGCTTTACATATATTGTGCAAGACATTTAAAACTTCGCATTTCAGTTACCTGATATTAAAAAAATATATATTTTTCATTGGTTATGCAATGCTTTTGAAATGAATAGAATGGTATTTGAAAGAATAAATTGCGCATTTCAGGGCTGAGTAAGACCACGGCCAATCCTAGTCCTCCTATCTCAACGTCGTCAAAAATATCTCTGTGTTTATACGACGATAAGGTAGGTAAGGGTTGTTCTGCCCGAAGGCAGGTCCGAACCTCCGCAGAGGTGTTCCTGAGCCGGAGTTTACGTGCGGTAGGGTGGCAAGATCCTTTCCGCTACTCCATTCCCTTACCCCCACCAACAGCGCGTGGCAACCCATCCAACTCCTGACCACGCCCAATGTTGCTTAACTTCGGAGTTCTCACGGGATCCGGTGTTTCAACACGGCTACGGCCGTTATACGACGATAAATAGGTAAAAAAACTAGTATCCTCGTCTCGAGGTAATGTAACTCTTTTCAGGCACATCCGCCAATGGAGGTTTTACCTGCACGTACTATTTTAGCCACATCCCAGCCCTCTTGAAAATGAAAATACACAGCCTGTTTCCAGTCAATCGACCGGCTCAGGAATGGAATGAATCAAGCCCCCATCTAGCGGCGAGGATAGGAATTGTGCCGGCTGCCGAAACCTCTTGCACTCCTCTGCGACAATGATTAATGGCTGACAGATGGAATGAAATTATATTGGAGAGTGTTGCTGGAATGAAAGATGACAGGGAAAACCGGAGTACCCGCCTCCGCTTTGTCCAGCACAAATCTTACGTGGAGTGACCGGGATTTGAACCACGTAACCCAGCGGTGAGAGGCCGGCGTGCTGCCGCCTGAGCTACTGAGCTACGGGGGCTCGTACCAGCCCTTTTGACATTTCTTAAATTTCTGGCCTTGAGCCTCGGAGGACGGCTGCTGTTAGTGTTGTTTTCTGTTAAGCTATGGAGGTGAACGTTAAATAGGTAATAAAAAGTTATTCCGTATAGAGTTGTTGTCAGGTTACCCTAATAATGTCTCGCAGTATTCGGGAGATAGTAGGTTCGAACCCCACTGTCGGCAGCCCTGAAAATGGTTTTGCGTGGTTTCCCATTTTCACACCAGGCAAATGCCGGGGCTGTACCTTAATTAAGGCCACGGCCGATTCCTTCCCACTCCTAACCCTTCCCTGTCCCATCGTCGCCGTAAGACCTCTCTGTGTCGGTGCGACGTAAAGCAACTAGCAAAAAAAAAAAAAAAAAAAAAAAAAAGTCTCGGGTCGCTGGAGCCTCCTTGGATCATTTTGAGGTTTACCTTCAGGATCCGCACCTCATTAACCATTTTGACGGTTTTGGGAGACGCCCGGATGCTGGAATTTTGTCCCACAGGAGCTTTGCGTGCCATTCAATCTATCGACACGAGGCTGACGTATGTGGGCACTTTCAAATACCACCGGACTAAGCCAGGATTGAACCTGCTAAGTTGGGGTCAGAAGGCCAGCGCCTCAACCGTTTGAGCTGTTTTAGGTACAGTCCCAGCACTTGCCTGGTGTGAATAACTACGGAAAGCTACCTTGAGGGCTGCCGACGCGACGGTAGGTTTGGAACCCACTCTCTCCCGAATGCAAGCTAACAGCTACACGTCTCGATCCGCGTTGCCAACTCGCTCGGTATTTCATATGCAGGGAGTGGTCAAGGAGGTTTTTAATAGGCACTCTTCTTCTTCTTCTTCTACCGCTTTTCCCATATCTGTGGGGTTGCGAGTGCGAACTATCAGCAGGTGTGGATTTAGCCCTGTTTTACGGCCGGATGCCATTCCTGACGCCAACCCTATATGGAGGGAGGTAATCGCTATTGCGTGTTTCTGTGGTGGTTGGTAGTGTAGTGTGCTGTCTGAATATGAAGAGGGAAGTGTTGGGTCAAACACAAACACCAGTCCCCGGTTCAGAAGAATTAAAATCCCCGAACCGGCCGGGAGTCGAACCCGGGACCCTCTGAACCGAAGGCCTCAACGCTGACAATTCAGCCAATGAGTCGGAATTAATAGGCACTGTTTACGGTTTCTTCTCCAACATACAAACTTATTTTACATCAAACATGCAAAAAATATTGTCAAATCAACATTTTACTGTAACCGCACGATAAAAGGCCACGAAAAGTGAAAATGAAACTGAAAACGAGGCTTTCTGAGCATTAGTCACCGTTTTGAAGGATGGAGTGAAACAAATGTTGACCTAGGGAGGTCGAACTGGAATGAGGAGCACACAAGTCTGACGTAAGTGGAAACAATACCAGAGTAACTGTCGCCCGAGGCGCATTTGGTCAACGGTCATTTTAAATATGACATTTTTTTTTTCTTTATTTTGCACGGACCTATGCTACTGTGCTCAGTTAATGCTGGTTGCGTATCAATAGCTCTGTGTGGGTTCAAACTGAAGAACTTAAGTGTAATAATAATTAGGTCCACGCGTCCAGGAGGGGCGAGTGGGGTCAGCGCGCTGACCTTGCCGAGTTGTGGTCCAGGAAGCCGTCGGCACGTGCTCAGCGATCCCATCTGTCTGGCGCCTAGCCGCTAGCTCTTCTTAGTCCAAGCCTGTAGCGCGCTCTGGTTGAACCAAGCCGATCATTTATCCCATGGGCGGTCCACCTGTCACAGCCAACTGCAGAAAATATAGGCTCTCGCAGCTGTGTGTAAAACTGTCATAAAGCTCCAAATAACTTAACTCTTCGTGACCAGTTTAAGCTACACATATGTTTATAGCTGGATCAGTGCGTGGCAGTTCAGTTCTAAAGATCGGCCTGCATCATCGTATCAAAACCTAGTTTGTAGTTTGATGAGACTGCTGATATCGTGATGATAGACACGGGACCTTCAGTTTTACATGTAGGGTGAGGGGAAAGCCTAATCTAAACCAAAAGCGCATGACCATTTAAAAAAACCGGCATGGATTGTCAGGGATTAGAACTCCGCTCACCTTGGTGATGAGTCAGTGACTATGTCACTCATCTATCACGCCCTGTTCGCCTTAGGATAATAACCACAAGAATGAAGCCTATGTTATCATCATCGCCCCCTCCCCCCCCCCCTGTTTCCACGATACTTTTCAAATCAGTCAAAATTCACCGAAGGAATATGCTATTGTCTTAAATACATACCCTGACACGTTTATTGAAATGTATTAATCCCTTTTTAAAAGAATCCTGTTGAGCGTATTGTTTGTTCACCTTTACTCTGAAACAGTTGTCATGACACCGAGCGAGTTGGCCGTGTGGTTAGGGGCGCACAGCTGTGAGCTTGCATTCAGGAGATAGTGGATTCGAACCCCGCTGTCGACAGACCTAAAGATGGCTTTCCGTGTTTTCCCATTTTCATATCTTAAATAAGGTCACGCCCGCTTCCTTCCCACTCCTAGCTAGCACTTTCCTATCCCATTGTCGCCGTAAGACCTATCCGTGTCGGTGCGACGTAAAACAGATTGTATAAAACAAACGAAGTTGTCTTGACATCTAGTTTCTTTATCATTTCATGTGCACTATTTCTCACCAGTACAATCCATAAAGTGCAGGTGCGCCGACTTCGGGTAATTATTCGGGGGGCATGATTAACATGAAGACAGGCATGTGAAATAAGGAACAACTATTCATGCAAACATTCCTATATAATGACAACAATATTCACAATCCAATAATAGAAGAAAACAGAACAATAATAGAGCTTGTTTTTCGAATACATTGTTGAATGAGTCTTATGCGCGGAGTTTTCAGTAATACTGTATTTACAAGTAAACAAAAAGATAGAACTAGATTCATAATAATACAGTAAATATTTTGAAGGAATGTTTTATGTACGAAGCTATCAAAAATAATCACAAGTAGAAAAATTTGTTATATGGCTTTTAGTGCCGGGAGTGTCCGAGGACATGTTCGGCTCGCCAGGTGCAGGTCTTTTGATTTGACTACCGTAGGCGACTTGCGCGTCATGATGAGGATGAAAAGATGATGAAGACGACACATACACCCAGCCTGCGTGCCAGCGGAATTAACCAATGATGGTTAAAATTCCCGACCCTGCTGAGAATCGAACTCGGGACCCCTGTGACCAAAGGCCAGCACGCTAAGCCATGGAGCCGGACAATTTGTTAATAAATATCCTATTACCATACTGTATATTATATATTTCATGGTACGAAATGTGAAAAGCTCTACCACCATATGTACTGCCTGAACACTCTCCATTGGAAAAGTAGTTCAGTGCTCGCTTCCTGTTACCGTGTTTTTGCGGTAGTTATGCGTGAAAGAAGGTGCGGGGTGGTGAATAGGTCTCAGGCTACGAAATTAAAGTGAATTTAAAATTTAACAAGGTTATATTTTCTTTTCAAAAGAAAGAAATAACAAGCATGGCAGGTACAGAGTAGCAAGTCAAAAAGGTAGTTACAATATTTACAAGATTTGGGCTTCGCGCCCCAATTTCACAATGCTTGGGCAATCAGCCCAACCTTACTTCAAAATAAGTATTAACAGAGGGGCAGAAAACCCCATTCATGCTCAGGAGCACTTGCTCCAAATTACACAGAAAAGCCTCCTCGAGGCATACAACACTCAAGTTTCGAAAAAGAGCCACACGCTCTCAACTTTAAGCCTCTCAAAGGCCACACCAAACTCCACCTTCAAGTTGTCCTCTCTGGACATAGACACAGGGGTAACATACCCAACCTACTGAGGTCTATTAAATGAAAAAGGGTAATTACATGACCTCTAAAATAACAATTTGAGAGGAGGCGATCTGCACTCCTAATGTATTTGTTTCAAAACCTAATTTGGCTCTAGGCCACTGATGCAAGGGCTAATCCCATACTACGGAGGTGACTTTAGAAAAGAAACAAATTTACATAATGTTAAGGAAGAATAGGTTGAGAAAATAAGTTCACCTCAAAACAATATGAGTGGGAGCTCGAGAGGGTTAAGCACTCTCTATCCCAATATGTAGTTTAAAAGATAGAATAGATACAAGTTTCTTTACATTTTAAGGAAGGTTACATAATGGAAAAACTTCGGACCCGCCCCGAGAGTTAAACTGCTGAGCTAGCAAGAAAAGAAGTAATTAGTCGGCCATTACCTGGTTGTTGACTGTCGCCGAAGAAAGAGGCGCTTCCCGCCCCCTGCAATGTACTTTACACACTGAAAGATGGAACAGAAGTGGCCCGGAGACCTTAAAATCAGCAGTTTATATCCTCTCGCGGAAGGTTCGAGGCGTTAGGGGAATGAGAACACCCTCCCACAAAAACTTTTATTGGGTAGGATACCGCAACATATTCCAGTTGGGGGAAGCTACATTCAATTGGTCAGAAATAAATTAAAGAAATTCGGGATAGGCTAAATACAAAACAAGGGGAAAGAGAGGGGTATACAGCCAACTTAAGCAATAACAGAAAGAAATTTAACAAGAAACAAACTTTTGAAATAAAAATTTCTCCAAAAAAAATAAAAAAACAGTTCTTTCACTCCGCACTAGGGTGCACTATTGTTGATCTTCAGTAGTGTCCTCTAGAAGAGAAAGTTCACACTTCTTACTACAAGCAAAACAAAAATACGTCGAAAATGACACAGTTCAAAAACTCCAAATTTTCCACGTAGTGACATCTTCTGAGAAACTTGAAAATTAATACCGTCCATAAAGTTCAGACTTCCTCCAGCAGAGGAGTTTCAACTGGCGCACATTTTAAATTAGCGGCGTGGAGGTGTACCGCCCGGTACACTTCCTGATCTCATTTCTTGATAAAAAGCCATCTACCACCTTATTCAGATTTAACGCCTTAGCGGCCTCCGAAGACTACCAACTACACGTTTTAAGGGGACTTAACATCTAGGAGGAGAATTTTTGAGGCCGCAAAATGTCACTCTGCCCCCCCCCCCCCCAACCAAGATCATTTTTTGGCGGTGGTGGGGGGGTAGGAGAAAACTCCTTGCCTCCCTGCAAGTCGGTGTCACTGATAGTGTTAAAACATCATTTGCTGAAATGCAGTGAAAGTCTACGCGATTCTCTATATGTTCAGTCCTCAGCCCTAAGGCTGGTTGGATCTTCAACAGCTCCGCCATCAGCTGTCATAGATGGCCTAGGCATCACCGAAGAGGCGTACTAGGGAAATGAGAAGTGAGGGAGTTTTTCGTTGCTTTCCTCACCGAGCCAGAAGTTGCTATTACATATCAGTCTGCCAAGCCCACTGAAATGCATGCACCGACCGATCCTATGAGCAACATTTTCACACCACTCATAGCAGGGACTGGCTGCATAAGGAATGGCATTGCTAAGCATCGCTCATACCTCGGTCACTTTCATATTGTCAAAGTCAAGGATAAAACTGAAACAGATCAGTGAAAGTAACACAATTGTCCTAACCCATACAACAAGACATAGTGCACTGAAAACACCAGGTCCTGCCAGCAAAACTAATCTGCAAGGTCGCAAAACGAAGCTAGACATTTCAGAAGTATTGCTGTTATTATTGTTGTTAGTACTTGCCTGTATTGTATGGAATATGACGTATACTTCGATTGCTTGGGGATGAAGTAAGAGATTCTAACCTCGGCCTTCAAGATGTACGTTAAAGAACATTAGATCTGGGCTGTGAAGTATTACTTTTGTAGTAGGTATTTCATAGAAACTTACGTAGCTTTTGATGTGGTTCCGTAAATATACCAATTATGATGTTTGCTTTATCTTCTGTTATAATGATGGAGTATGTTGTGAGCTTCAGTAATATATCAGTGAAGAATGACCGAAATGGTTTGGCTACCCCTTACCATGCACTGCGAGCACAGCATCTTAATGTGCCCTACTGTTCGCAGCTCCTCATTCTTGATCTTCAACTGCAACAGTGTTTCTTCTCTTGCCCCACCTCCTTACCCGTTATTTTTTGTCTGCTTCTCTCCTCTTTGTTGAGCCGTGCTTTAAAAATAACTTTCCTTTAAGTGCCGTGCACATTTGGCTGCTATCTTCTCGATAGTTCAGTACGTACACACGATATTTGAGAATGCAGATTTAACTTCCCGGTGCTATACACGTTTCCTATGCGTGGCTTTACACACCTCTTGCTTCTGTTCGCCAAGTAGATTTGGCACTTTCACACGTATTAAAACTTGCGCACATTTACAATCTGTATTGAGCCAAGGTCTCTGTCCGACTCCTTGGTTGAATGATCAGGGTTGAGGCCTTCGGTTCAGGGGGTCCCGGGTTCGATTTCTGGTCGGATCGGGCATTTTAATCGCATGTGATTAATTCTTCTGGGCCAGACTCATTGGCTGAATGGTCACCGTTGAGGCCTTCTTCTGCCTCGGGAACTGGGTATTTGTGTCTGTTCCAACACTCATATTCAGACAACACACAACACTGCCAACCACCACAGAAACACGCAATAGAGATTACATCCCTCCATATAGGGTTGGCGTCAGGAAGGGCATCCGGCCGTAAACAGGGCCAAATCGATTTTATTTATTTTTTGTTGCTACGCGGTTCACACCCGCGACCCCACTGGTGTGGGAAAAGCGATAGTAGAATAAGGAGAAGAAGAAGAACCTATTTTTAAAAACATCCTAATTCAGATCGGGAACATACCATGAATAATAATACCATCGGACTGAACTGGGATCGAATCCGCTAACTTGAGCTCAGAAAGCCAGCGCTCTACCGTCTGAGCCATACAGCACCCCCCCCCCCTCCCACCACCACCAACATATCTCCCGAATTTTGTCCTGAGGAGAGATCTAAAGCCTTAAGTTATAGATTCAGAAAGTACGAATTTTTATATTTTTTTAAAATTGAAAATAACGAATGGCGAGGAAGTGAAATGGTTGGCTACCACCTTTATTCAATTTATAGCAAATATTATATTTAAAGAGTAGGCCTATTTTGTGCATTCCTTTCGTAATAATAATAATAATAATAATAATAATAATAATAATAATAATAATAATAATAATAATAATAATAATTCAGGTTATTTCAGCCGGAAAGTGTCAGCCATCTTGTTTTATTTGCCATTCCTGCCATGGAAACCATGAAGAAGTCATGCACTCAGCAGCGTTGCATAGGTCATGGAATTTATACTTCTCGGTGCCATTATAATGGACGTAATGATTTGATAATGCTTCCATCCGCATTCATATGGTCAATGTTCTGTTATATTTATTGTAGTAAATCTTTATCAAAACCAAGATTTGCATTGTAGTGGAGGTCTTTTCGAGCGTTTTTCGTTGTATATTATTATTCATTTCCAACATGAAACCTACAAGTGGTGCCCCTGTTAAGCCGATGAACCTAGTGGAAGGTTGGGTAATCAATCCCAGCGGTAAACCACGTCGGCGAGCTAATCAGTTTTGGGGGAAATGCAAAGATAGTCAACAGCTACAACGGCGGAAGAGGAATATAATTCCCAATGGCGAAGAAGGTGGAAGAACTATCTTTGATGCAATTGAAATTCATAGCGTCTGTACTGGTATCCAGCGACTAATGGTCTGCGTCTGTTAGCTCACTGAGCTCGGCTGGAAATAGCATGTTCCAAAGGCCTCAATAACCTATGGACCTATCTGGTCCTGGCAGTCACGAGGCCAAACCAATCAAGTACAAGCAAACACAAACTGTGCAAGCAAAGACAACTTTACCCCAGGTGGTACACAATCCACCCGTCAGCAGACGGCAACTTCCGAATTCTGGGGAGTCCAGGCAAACACAGTTGAGAGTGTCGGAGATCTCTGGTCACCTTCACACAAACAGAATCGCATTTCCAAAATACAATAACCAAAAATCTCCAGAAAACCTGCACCACTTTCTCGATGTCCGCAAACATGCAACCAGAACTATCAGGACAACTAAACGTAATTATATGACTAAGCAACTTCAATCAATCGAGGATGACTTCGAAAATCACAACAGCCGAATTTTGTTGAAACTTTTGCGAACAGAATTGAAGGTTACATACCGCAAAATTGACCTTCAAGAAACAAGACGGAAGTCTTGCACTCACCAAGAAAACTGTGAAGAACTAGCACGTTATTTTGCTGTCCTCAATTGCCCTGAACCACCTGAGCGATTCATACACACAGTCCCAGAACACATAAGACCCGAAGACGAACAACCAATGAAAGAAGAAATTCACCACCACATCAAGAAACTCAAGAACGGAAAGGCATCAGGAGAAGACGGAATCATCGCTGAACTATTGAAAAATTTTGGACCACGATCAATACAGGAAATCACACAGATCATTCAAGACATTTGGCGAAGTGAAAAACTACCGGACGAATGGAAATGCGCACTCATACACCCACTCCACAAAAAAGGAGATAAATCTGATATAAATAACTACAGAGGAATTTCCATCTTACCCATCGCTTATAAAATCCTCTCTGCCTGTCTTTTACAACTTACACAAGAACAACTCGAGCCCCTCATCGGTGAATATCAAGTTGGCTTCAGTCCAAACAGATCAGCCGTCGAAAAAATCTTCAATCTGAAATCCTCCTTGAAATTTTGAGCCACGCAAAACCTCCCAACCATCTGTACATTTGTTGACGTTCGGAAGGCTTATGACTCCATTGATCGACAATCTCTTGTTAATACACTCGAAGAAAACAGTCTCGATCGGAAGACAAGATGACTCATCCAAGAAACTCTAACGACACAATTTCCCAAGGTCAAATTCATTGGAGAGATCTCTCAAAACCTTTTTCCATTAAACCCGGTGTCCGGCAGGGTGACGGACTTTCTACGTTGCTGTTTAACATCGTTCTTGATAAGGTCATCAAAGAATGTAAAAAAAGAATTGAAAAGTCGCAACATCTGGAAACCTGTCATGTTAGGAAGAAAACAGAATAATATAAACGTTACTTGCTTGGCCTTTGCTGATGATTTGGCAATCCTCTCCGGAAATGCGCAGACGGCATTTCACCAGATTGAAGTCCTCAAAGAATATTCTGGTAAAGTTGGTTTACAAATATCCTTCACAAAAACTGCTTTCATGGCTACAAAACACATTGAACCACAAACGTTAGTAACAAAATACGGCACAGTAAACAAGGTTAATCATTTCAAACATTTAGGTGAAATCATTGAACTTACAGGTACAGAAAGAATAGCACAAAAACACGTGAACTCAAAACGCGGAAAGCATATAGGAAAACCGCGAACATCTACGACAAAATATGCATGAGCATTAACACGAAAATTCGACATTACACGAAGGTCGTCAAACCTGAAACACTCTATGCCAGTGAGGACTTTAAACTTCAATTATAAAGGGGATCCCGAAAATATGAAGAAAGCTGAAAGGAAAATCATGTGAAAAATCCTTGGCTCAAAACTTACAGCAGATCTAGGAGAAAATGAACTGACGAACGTCGAGCTAAACTTAGCGACATGATGAAAACATTCTGGAAAAGCAAGAAAAATAACAACAACAACAACTCATGATTTGCTTCATTGATCCTTTATGGCTCGAAACAAACTAAATAAATAAATAAATAATCTCATTGTGTTAAGTTATTGCAATACATTTTCGATTTTCCTCTTTTTAGATGAACCTCTGTTTGTTCCGTGGTGAACTCTCGTTATAGAATCTATTTATATCATTTAATATCAGTTATTTGAGAGATAATGGATTCTTCGTTTTCAATGTTAGAAACACAAATGTGTAGCTTTTATAATAGTTGTTCTTTCTCTTTTGAGGCTAAACCCAAGCAAATTCCTTCTCTGAAGCTGTTTCGTGTTTTGCGTGCCGGTTATACCAAACAACTAGCTGCAGGTTTCCCTAAGTAATGCCTCCCATTCATTCCTCATGCTCTTGTGCTGGAATGTCGCTCCATTCCTTCTCTTAGTTATCAGGTCGATCAATATGGCGGCATTTGAGCTAAGTCTTGTGATTCGCAGTTCAGTTCATTACGTAATGTTTGAATTCCAGAACTATAAGAAATATTGGTCCTTTTTTTTCAAGTTGAAGTTTCCAGGGTCTATGAAACTTAAAAGGAGCTGGAACTTACGTAATTGTCTATACATCATGTACAAGTTCCAAATTCATTGCAGTATTTATTATAAAAGCTACTAAAATGTCCACATTCCAACCTAGAAATTTTTTCCGGGCAGTTAGTCGACTGTAGTAGTTATTTTGGCTATAATTCGGTACTGTCTCACCTCGAACCGAACAGGGTATTTCAGTGGCCTTGGTAATGAATTCTTTAACATATTCTAAATGCCGGTCTAGACAGGACAGGCATGTTTATTCAAATACAGTATTAGCTTGAATCATTCAGTGAGAAATCACTTGAGAGTTTATTTTTAAAATATTAAATTTCCACATACGCCATAAAATATTAGAAACAATCGTAAGTTAAGGAGCTACAGTGACTAGATTTATTATTATTATTATTATTATTATTATTATTATTATTATTATTATTATTATTATTACCTGTATTCCCTGTACTTCACCCTTATGAGCATATCGAGGAAACCAAGTCCGTGTCCATGGAGTACCACAGCTCGAGTTGACCGCATCCACAGGAATTTTGGTGATAATCGTGAAGTTTAGCCTGTTGCCATTTCTTGATGGGTGCAGTTTTTCTGCATCTTTTTCTTGGCACAGGCCAGATCATCGATGGCTCAGTCTCTGTAATGGCTGTAGTAGTATGGAAGCTGCTGAAGTATGAGTGGTGCTGAGTAATGACTTAACGGAGCATGACTACTTCGTCTGGATGTTAGGATAGGTGCTACTCTTGGGGCCTGTCTTGCTGCAAATAGCACTCCGTAGCTCAGTGAGGGGCAAATTACTTCTCTTCTTATCCTCTCTTGTACTCCTCATTATGGTGCCGCCTTCGGTTTTCACGGTTTCGCTTTACCGCATAACCTTCGATAATTACTCCAACCAGCCCCGGACTGAGAACTTACCAGACAGAATTCTCAAGTAGGCCTAGTCATCGACGTGGGGCTACGTTGATGAGAGTCCAGCACAAGAGTTCCACTGCATCCTCCGCTTTCAAACGGTGATAAGTGCTAGAAATAGAGCATTGAGTATTGACGGCTGGAGATTATGATTATATTTATAAAACAAGCATTGCGAACCCTGCTTCCTGAATTACCCTAGCAGGTCACTGGCGGCGCTGTTTACAGCACGGCTGCTTTGCACGTGGCTTGTACCCAGTCTGCTAGTTCAATAAACTTCGAGCCTTGTTGTAACATACTGGCCATTTAGTAACACACACTGTGAACACTGCACAGCTGCAGCTTGTTGATGTACAATATTTACTAGTAGTTTAGTATTTCCATCAAGGTAACGTAGTTGTACAGTTCTAGTTAGCTTCGAGGAGTGAAATTCTGGAGGTAACTAGACTCTCTTAACCTCTCTCCCATGCTTAGTAAATATGTTAAATACTAAACTCTTTACTAAACTCTTGAAATGTTCGATGTTTGTCTTCTTTGCCGGGTGAGAAAATTACTTTTTTTTTTGTCAAGTTCTGCCATGAGTGCGGCACAATCATGATTCTACACGTGCGCTCTTAGTATCTTTTTGCATCGACAAACCAGAGACTCCATTTTGAGACAATCAGGTCGTGTTGATAGTCGTTCGATGCCTTTACAAGATGTTCGAGACAATCGAACAGCACGCTGAACAGTTTTCAAGCAAACATTTCTTCTATAAAGTGGTTCAAAACTACATTTGTAAAACACATACGTTATTTGGTTGGGATTTAAGTATGCAATAACTTTAGCTTATTAAAATAATGTTGGGGCTGTACGTTAATTAAGGCCACAGCCGCCTCCTCCAACTCCCAAGCCTTTCCTATCCCATCGTCGCCATAAGACCCGTCTGTGTCGGTGCGACGTAAAGCAAATTGTAAAAAAAAAAAAAGTCTGCTTTCTCATTAAGTTTTATTAACTGTTTAGAATAAGTTTATTTATTTATTTTACTTATTTACCCGCCAACTCTGGACCATGTCATTTCAACTGCCTACTTCTGGCTTTGATGTCTACCCAGTACATTCGCATGCGTTCTCGGTGTCGTTCTTTTCTCTCCTGTGTCCTTGCCTTTCCTTTCCTTTTTTTTTTTTTTTTTCAAATTTTGGCTGGTCTCGGAAACCCTGGAACACTTGAAGTTTATTCTTAAGTACACGCTCCTGGATGTCATTACGTGTGATTCCCGTTTCTTCAAGGTCTCTGTCCACCTCAATGAACCAATGTATTTAGTCGGCAGCCCTGAAAATGATTTTCCGTGGTTTCCCATTTTAACACCAGGCAAATGCTGGGGCTGTACCTTAATTAAGGCCACGGCCGCTTCCTTCCCACTCCTAGCCCTTCCCTGTCCCATCGTCGCCATAAGACCTATCTGTGCCGGTGCGACGCAAAGCAACTAGCAATATATATATATATATATATATACTTTTTTATTTATGGAAATATTGAGTAGTAATAGACTTACATAGTACATTACTAGTGTAGAAATGTTACGAAGATGTGGCTGCTTATAAATAAGTGAGAATTATGTAAGACAGGTAATTTATGAGTTAGTATTAAACCAGTCAATGTGATGATAATGTTTCTTAACTCTTTTCCAATTCAGTGTCAAATATTTTACCCCTTACATAAACAGGTCTATTTTCCATATCCAGTGTTCTCCAATTTTTGATGTGTCTTATTAGTGCAATTGATAGAGGAATCACGTTTGGTCATTGTCATCAACAGCGCGTGCTTTTGTGATCCAGCCGATAATCCTATAATCCGCTTAGTTAGTAAATTGGTCCTGCTTTGGCATAACGTAGTTTTCGTTTTGCCGAACAGTTTTAAACTATTAGAATTTTGTCAGCGAACTACTAGAGATTCACCACGCTAAAAGTATGTATCTCAAATTTTGTTTGTTTAAATTTGAATACCTCTATTCTCAGAGCAGCATGTCTGTCGTCTTATTAAAAAAAAAGATGTTTCCTAGACTACATTTTGTCTACGGTGCTTCTAAAACAATCTACGCTGTGAATAATATTCTTCATTATCTGAATGGAGCTACTACACAGTGTTTCATTACACTTGCTTTACAATATGCCACTCTTGCTTACCGGATATATATTAACTGCCAGAATACTTCAACGAAGACTGAAAACCAGCAAAATTTATGCCAACATATGTACTTTGACTTTCTTCTGTTGGAGTAAATACTTCTATAGTGCGAAATTGTTCAAAATATGTCAGAAACTGTTCGAACCCCTCTCAGATCGTTCCACCTGATGCTGAAAGAATGAAGATTAGCTCTGATCCTCGACACTCACCGAATGGATATTAACTTGCGGTTCTTTTTTAGAGGACGGGTCTGCTGAAATGACTGGATTAACACTATGTAACCGGGCGAGTTGGCCGTGCGCGTAGAGGCGCGCGGCTGTGAGCTTGCATCCGGGAGATAGTAGGTTCGAATCCCACTATCGGCAGCCCTGAAGATGGTTTTCCGTGGTTTCCCATTTTCACACCAGGCAAATGCTGGGGCTGTACCTTAATTAAGGCCACGGCCGCTTCCTTCCAACTCCTAGGCCTTTCCTATCCCATCGTCGCCATAAGACCCATCTGTGTCGGTGCGACGTAAAGCCCCTAGCAAAAAAAAAAACCACTATGTAATAATAATGTTCGTGTTTTATGTCCCACTAACTATGTACGTGGTTTTCGGAGGTACTGAGTTACCGTAATATTGTTTTACGTGCTGGTAGAGGGGTTGTAGTCAGGATGTAAAGGAGAGGGCGAATAAGTCTCTGGTAAGATCACAGAGTACGGCTCCAGTGTAAGGGACCATCACCAGGACTACTTGATACGAGAACTAGAAAAAATTCTGGGTGATTTCCGACAAAGAAGTAGTGTTATTAAAATGTAGCCCACTTTGGGCTGGGAAGACTTGGGAGTAAGGAGACGAGATGCTAGAATTTATTGTATATTTCAAGCTGTCAGTGGTGAGTTGTCGTGGGATGAAATTAGAAGAATAAGCTTGAGTGGAGCTTTTAAAAGTAGGAAAGATTAGGGCAAATATTCATTTATAGGACGAGGAGTAAGGATAAGGAAATGTTCGATAAATTTTCAAGTTCGTTGAAAATATTTAAGAAAAAGCTAGGTAAATAATTACAGTATAAATAAATGCAAATATGAAGTAAACAACTGATAAGGAATCTGCCACCTGGGCGACAGCCCTAAATGCAGATTGATTGATTGATTGATTGATTGATATACAGACACGAGGCTGGCGTGTTTGAACACCGTCTAATACCACTGGACTGAGTTGGGATCGAACCCGCCAACTCAGCGCTCTTAGCAGCCGTTTATTTAACCTTACGAAACCATAATCTGTCCGGACAGGAAATAGACACGTTCTTTAATTTGGAATCGGCCGACGAACTTCGCATCGCAACATCTTGCATTCCTGATAAATGACCCACTCTGAAATTAAAGGATTGAACTTCAGCTTCGTAAATTCTCTTCTTCCGTTCTCGTGAATCTTATTTCATTTGCTCATCGAGACCTACTCCGCCCTCTAGTTCATGCTGTGGTATGGCAATCACGTCTTTCTTCAGCCCAGACGGAGTCTCCCATAGCGGCGGCACGTAGCCTCCTCGTAATGAATTGCGTTACGCGCTGTCTCTCAGCGGACCTAGACAACTACGACATGGTTGTTACTCGTCACTGATGTCCAAGCGTGAGATAATTTTAACGTAAACTAAACAAGTTCCTACTCGTTCGCTTGCAGGATCCTCGGCCCACCAAGACAGCTGCCACCTTACTGCAGTTGCACTCCCTACGAATATCAGCATCATAAGTGGATCCGAGATTTTAAAAATGTGTGCGACAAATAATCATAGACGAAGTAGTTTTGAAGGACGAGCTAACATTTTGGGCGCATCGTATATCTTAATTTATTTGACACATTTGGTGGCGTTCACTCGACAAAATTAACTCAGCCTTGGATAGCATTCAAGAGTCCGGCTCCTTGGTCAAATGGTCGGCGTACTGGCCTGCGGATCAAAGGGGCCCCAGTTCGATTCCCGGCCGGGACGTGGACTTTAACTGCATATGGCTAATTTCTTTGGCACCGAGCTTGATAGCTGCTGTCGCTTAAGTGCGGCCGGTGTCCAGTATTCGGGAGATAGTGGGCTCGAACTCCTCTTGTGGCAGCCCTGAAGATGGTTTTCCATGGTTTCCCATTTCATTCCAGGCAAATGGTGGTGCTGTATCTTAATTAACGCCACGGCCGCTTCCTTCTCACACCTAGCTCTTTCCTGTCCCTCCGCCGCCGTAAGATCTGTCTGTGTCGGTGCGACGTAAAGCAACTTGTAAAATAATAATAATAATAATAATAATAATAATAATAATAATAATAATAATAATAATAATCCTTTGGCTCGGGGACTGCTGTTTGTGTTCGTCTTAAAACATTTATCTTCATCTACTCAAAACTCACCATACTACCAACCTCCACAGAAATACGCAATGGTGAATGCATCCCTCCACATAGAATTGACGTCGGAAAACCTCTGTCGGCGTGAGTGGTAGAATAACACCCACGGTTTCCCCTGCCTGTAGTAAGAGGCGATTAAAAGGGGCCCCATGGGCTCTTAACTTTGGAGCGTGGGTTAGGAACCACGGGGCCTTTAGCTGAATCCTGTCATTGCTTCCACTTACTTGTGCCTGGCTCCTCACTTTAATCTATCCTATCCGTCCTTCTTTGGTTAACTCTTGTTCTTTTCCGACCCCGACGAGAAAAATTTTGCGAATCCTAGGGAGTTTTTCATTTTCACGCCCTTCATGGTCCTTGTCTTTCTTTGGCCGATACCTTCGTTTTTCGAAGTGTCGGACTCCTTCCATTCTTCTCTCTGATTAGTGTTAATAGAGGATGGTTCCCCAGTTGTACTTCGTCTTAAACAATAACCACCACCACCACCTGACGTAGGGAAGGGTATCTGGCGGTAAAACTAGGGCCAGGAAGAAGAGACTGATGGAACGCGCTACTGCGAGTTCTTATACTGAAGATGTACTTAGAACGGTGGATATAAGATTTATAAACACCGATATGTCAATAAGTTTAAAAAGCAACCTGACGACAAATTTCTTCTAGTTGACTGCCGGTAAAGCCTGATAATTTCAGTCTTTTCTATGGATCGTAAAACACTCATGCCATGCAGTTCAGTATATTTTGCCGTAAAAAATATGCTAGCTTCCCCATAAATCGCATGCCCATCCTTTGATGCAGCTGAGGAATGATAAACAGATCGCTCCCCTCGCAGCTTATCAGAGCTGTCAGTGTTGACAGCTGGCCTGATGGATGAGCCAGTAAACATCTTCACTTTCTTCTCGCGCTGCCATTTGCAACGCGTGTATTTTCATTTGGTAGCGCCAGAACACCAGTTTTCACTTTAGATTAATTTTCTGTTTAAGCACAGGGGCACCTAAAAAATTGAATTGTTTGTCCACCGTGTGCTTATTAATTCGAAGTGTGTAGGATTTGTTCTATGCTTGAAGGCATTTTTGAGTGGGCTTATTATAATGTTGAATGGTTTTTAATGTGCGTGTCCATTGAAAAAGATGCTTACAATTTCTGCCCTTTGATATGCATCACCCTGTGGTGTTCATCCCTCCGACTTTGAAAGATGAAAAATCGGGACCATTTATTAGCTCGTAAGAATTAAAAAAAAATGGTTACAGTAATCACACGTGGGGTCCGACTCATTGGCTGAATGGCCAGCGTTAAGGCCTTCAGATCAGAGAGTCCCGGGTTACATTCCCGGCCCGGTCGAGAATTATTTTTGCTATTTGTTTTACGTCGCACCGACACAGATAGGTCTTATGGCGACGATGGGATATGAAAGGCCTAGGAATAGGAAGGAAGCGGCCGTGGCCTTAATTAAGGTACAGCCCCAGCATTTGCCCCTATCCGCATGGCCAACTCGCCCGGTGGTCGAGAATTTAAATCGCGCCTGATTAATTCTACTGGCTCGGGGACTGGGTGTTTATGGTTGTCCCAACACTCTCCTCTTCATATTCGGACAGCACACCACACTACCAACTACCACAGAAACATGCAATTGTGATTACATCCATCCACATAAGGTTGGCGTCAGGAAGGGGCATCCGGCCATAAAATAGGACCAAATCCACATGTGCGACGCAGTTCACACCTGCGACCCCACAGGTATGGCGAAGAAGAAGAAGCAGAAGAAGAAGAAGAAGAAGAAGAAGAAGAAGAAGAAGAAGAAGAAGAAGAAGAAGCACCCTTGGCTAGAGAACTTGTATAGGACCACAGCAAAGTTTATAAAGACTAAAAAACCCGCCACATCTCGTGGCATGTTGCATTTTCGTACATAGAATATCAGCCATCCTCTTATTTTTGTTAATGAAAACATATGTCTTTCTTTCTTAATCTGCTTACCCTCCAGGGTTGGTTTTCCCCTGGGACTTACCGAGGGGTACCACCTCTACCGCCTCAAGGGCAGTGTCCTGGAGACTTTGGGTCGGGGATACAACTGGGGAGGAGGGCCAGTACCTCGCCTGAGCTGCCTCACCTCCTATGCTGAACAGGGCCCTTGTGGGGGGGGGGGGTGATAGGAAGATTGGAAGGGATAGACAAGGAAGAGGGAAGGAAGCGGACGAGGGCTTAAATTAGCTACCATCCCGGCATTTGTCTGGAGGAGAAGTGGGAAAACACGGAAAACCACTTCGAGGATGGCTGAGGTAGGAACTGAACCCACCTCTACTCATTTGACCTCCCGAGGCTGAGTGGACCCCGTTCCAGCCCTAGTACCACTTTTTCAAATTTCGTGGCAGAGCCGGGAATCGAACCCGGGTCTCCGGGGGTGACAGCTAATCACACTAACCACTAAACCACAGAGGCGGACAAAACATATATGTAAAAAATTATATTTACAGTAATTCTTTCAGCCTTGACTAAATACTGAATGGAAGAGAACCAAATATAAAAGTATCATTATAGGAATTTTATGTTATCGTCACGAAAGAGAAAATTTTAGTTTCCCAAAAATTGCGAAATATTTGTATGTTTTCCCCACACATTATCTTGTTAGTTACGTAGTTTACCAAACTATCAGCAATAAGAGATAAAAATAGACAGATTTACAACTGTACCATATACTCTGTCAGATAACGCACACCAGAGTGTACATATCATAAATGAGTAAATAAATGGACATCAAATTTAATACTTCTTGGACACTGATAAGCAAAATCCAGTATTTGCCGATAATGACCGTGGAAAATCTCGGCTAAAAGATAAAATTTATATTCTATTGAACTGATTGTTGCTTTGCGGACGGTGTGATCATGGGACATTTTTTAGACTGTAACAGTTCTGCGAATCAGAATAATATTCTTACCTAATGAAAATGTCTTTCACATTAAAGGGAGAGCAAGATATTTGTGTGCAAGCTTTAAAAATAATCGCTCTAAGAACACCAAAAACAACAGTGCACATACCGTTCGAAAACGTAGAATATATTTCTAGCATTATTTGTTTTTCAGTTCAACGCTAAACTGAAGTAGAAGCATTAGAACTAGCCAAAATTTGAACAAACGACACGATAAACAATCAGAAAATCGGACACAAATTTAAATAATGTTATTTTGTACCCAAATTATCTTGTTGCATGTTTTAAATAAAAACCAAACCAAATCCCATGGCACAACAGCTCCGAAGGGCCTTGGCATACCAAGCGAAGGCCTGCAGATTATGAGGTGTCGTGTGGTCAGCACGACAAATCCTCTCAGCCATTATACATGTTTTTAAATATTTTAGCAAAATCTAAACAATAATAAGGAAAGTACACATACATTTGTAGCTGTACCTTAATACCCTGGCAGATAACGCACACAGTTTTTCAAGTGCTCCTCCTTGATGGATTTAGGTGTAATTCTTAGTTTACAGTCCTCAATTTCTCGTACCTTTTCCATGTCTTGCTCCGACTGACGAGCAATACTGGCCTTCTGGCTCATTTACCCTCAGATATCCGTAATGAATCAATTTTTTCTCTACTGAACTCTCTTTGCAACCCTTATTATTGTCCTTAAATACTTTTACCGTGTGATCAACTTACTGAAAAGAGTCCGAGGAAGTGATTTACTAATAATATTTTCTCCTAATTGTCTTCCTCTTTTAGTTTGCAGGATCAAATTTAAAAGTGCTGAAATGCAAGACATTTTCAAACAAAATTCCGACACCTTGGTGTCTCTTCAGCTTATAGTAGTCGAAATGTTAAAAATATCGTACCGGTATTATTATTATTATTATTATTATTATTATTATTATTATTATTATTATTATTATTATTCCCTGAAATTTACTGGTAGTTCTTTCGTTGCTCCAGTTTAATTACTCTTAATTTCGACTTATCGAATAAACCTTTTTATTCTTAGCTTTTAGCTTTAATCCTTTATTAATGAAACCTCCTGCATCTTCATTTCAAAGTACTGAATTGATTTGTATGTCTTCACAGTTGATTTATCTTCGTGAATAAATTAATCATTTATAAGTTAAATAATTCGCTTGCTTGCGAAACAATATCCTTTGTCTCTCTAGTCCTAAGTATATCTTAAAAGTCTTAATGGCATACATTGAATGCGGAGAGATTAAAGGTGGCTAATTCATATTCATGGCACTGTAAGCGGAAGGTAGTGATAAGAATATTACTGGCTGATCAAATCCTTAACCTTTTCTGCCTCAGAGCAGCGTGTCGGAAGCTGCGGAAGTTTAGGAATGTCGATTTGGCTGCGAGCCAGTGAGGGATCTGCTAATCTAGGCAATTAGACCTAATCGGCACAAATAGAGCGCATTTCAATCATCACAAGAGTAGAGTATAAAAAACACCTCATAAAATATGTTTTATGGAGCTAGCAGCGAGCATATGGAGTATATAAAAATAATCTTGGTAAACAAGATAGAAACCGGTCGTAAATACTTCATATTTGCTCAACAACCATGACAGCTTTGTCAATAAAAGGGTTTTGGTTCCTCTTTTTCTCGCATAAATTGGCCTGATGTAAAAAAGACTCTGTAAAGTTTAGTTGGGGAATCTATTCATGCGATAGAAATCAACTCTGCTAATTCAGGAACATCCAGGGTTTGACAGTCGTGTTGTATGAGTGCCCTCAGAGCAATTCACACCTTGGGAGACTTATCTGGCACCCACGAGGTTCCAACTCAATCTTTCATTACTTCCGCTAACCTAAGCTTATTGCTCATGATGAAGGTACTGTATTAAGAAACAAACTAATTGATCCGTTGCCAAAATTTGGCAACACATTAAAGAAATTGATTGGAAACATTACGCGTTCCATATATTCTTTATAACTATGAAACGATACAAACATGTTACTTAATTTTTTATTTCTAAAACATTTGTAAACAATTCTATTCGTTATCATTTTTTTCTTCTTGGTTCGAATGGGCCTATTTTAGACCAACGCTTGTTCAACTGTTAAACTTTGATTATTGCCTAGTATTCTCGTATTTTCTGCCGGTGTAACTCCTTTCTCTCATCAGTCCAGAGGTACCTTTCTTTCTCCTTTTCCTAGCACAAGCAGAGAGCCCCTCTGTATGTTCGTAGAGCTCGGAATTGTGCCGTCTACGGAATTCCTCATCTTCCTTTACCGGACCTAAGATCTTCTCGTTATCATTTTATTTTATTGGTTTATCTCGTATGAAGCAGATCCTCGTACAGAATAACAACACCCTCCCAGTAACTTCCATTTCCTATTGTTCAAATCCAGCCCTTGAAATGTAGTGTTGGCCTTAATTAGTTCCATATGGCAGTGTCAGAAAGGAGGAGGAGGAGGGAAGACTATAAATCGTATTATTTAGTTCGCCGCGTGCCATACAGTGTCGTCGACCCGAGGACTCACCGCCCATTGCCAACTTCCCACGCACTTCGCATGGCTACACGTGGGTTATGTCACAGCTTCTTCCTGGACGACGCAGCCAGTTCATTCAAATTACGCAACCTGAAACGTGGTCAGGATAAGAATCGGACAAATAATTCATTGTGCCATGAGATCCTACCGCATAAACTATTGATAAGATAATGATCTGCAGAGCATCAGGTGAAAATAAGCGCCTTTAACTAAAACACCTGACAATACAATTCTTTAAAAATCTTTGAGAAACGATAAAACTAGGAGAAATACACTACTTTTCCGCTGTATTTCCCACACCTTGTCAGGGTCATGGGTGCGATCTGTCTCGCACATGGGACCTGTTTTACAGCCGGATGCCCTTGCTGATGCTAAGCCTGTTCGGAAAGAGAGAGAGATATATATTCACTATTGCTTGCTACTGTGGTAGCTGGTAGAGCGTGCGCGCGCGTGTTTTGAGTCTGAAACAAATACGTAGTCGTTGAGCCATGGAAAATGACCTTACGCCGCGAAAATCCCTATCCCGGTCGGGAATCGAACCTGGGACCCTTTGAATCGAAGGTCGCTGACCATTCAGCCAATGAACCGGACTAAATTGGAAAAAAATATGTACAATAATATTTTCTTAGAAACCCACAACCTGTTTTCCAGTCAGTGACCGGGTCAGGGATGGGATGAATGAAGCCCCAACTTGCGGCGAGGATAGGAATTGTGCCGGCTGCCGAGGCCTGTCGCACTCCTCTGGGGCAATGATTAATGACTGACAGATGATATGACATGATAGTGGAGAGTGTTGCTGGAATGAAAGATGACAGGGAAAACTGGAGTACCCGGAGAAAAACCTGCCCCTCCTCCGCTTTGTCCAGCACAAATCTCACATGGAGTGACCGCGATTGGAACCACGGTATCCAGCGGTGAGAAGCCGGCGAGCTGCCGCCTGAGCCCCGGAGGATACAATAATATTTTTTTCAACTTTATTTATTGACTATATTGTTCGTTCTTAACGCTCGGGTTAACTGTATCATACTTTTTCTTGTGTGTTCTTTTCTCGTTGGACGTTTGGGTAGCGCAGTTGGTTAGGCGCGCCTTTGCTTTGCTCGAGGTTTCAGGCTCGAATCTCATCTCAGTCGATTGTTCCGCGACTGATTTGTCTCTGTGATGAATTGTCGTATGGCTTTTAGTGCCGCGATATCCCAGGACGGGTTCGGCTCGCCAGGTGCAGGTCTTTCCATTTGACTCCCGTAGGCGACCTGCGCGGCGTGATGAGGATGAAATGATGATGAAGACAACACATACACCCACGCCCGTGCCATTGTAATTAACCAATTAAGGTTAAAATCCCCGACCCGGCCGGGAATCGAACCCGGGATCCTCTGAACCGAAGGCCAGTACGCTGATCGTTCAGCCAACGAGTCGGACGTCTCTGTGATGAACCTTCTCTATTCTGTTCTGTTCGGTCTTGAACAGTGCGTTTGGCCCTCGTAGCTAGAGCGGTGCGCGGATATATAAAAGAACATCCGCATCCGTGCAGGGCTGTACCCATAGCTTCGCAGACCTGTGTTATCAAGGAATGTCATCATGAAAGTAGTCTTTTTGGTCTTCCTCGCCGGTGCCCTTTCAGTCACTTGTGTTCAAACTGAAACCTATCACTGTCCCTGCCTGACTTGACAGCGTTTGTCATCCTCCTTGTCCAACATTTTGTGCTGTAGACACCCTAGCCTCTTGATGTCATTCTTATAGAGTTTCGGCAGAGTACAACCCAACATACCATTATCATTATTCGTTTACGTAGGCTTAAGGACATTGTACGTCGTCTACGTAATGGGGATTCTTTGTCACGGAATGAGTGCTTTGCCACAGCTACAGAGTCCTAATAATAAAAGCTAAATGCCTTATTCGAACTTGGACGTTGGTAACCTAGTCATTGCCCAGTTAGGTCACGGACCACTGAATCAGGTATCCTGAACTGGAGTTTACTTCCACTAGTTTCATTCTACTCCACGTTGGCTACCTATCCAAGTGGTTACCACCCCAAGTGTCGTTTAACTTAGGATGTATCACGAAATTCGGTGTTTCGATACACTAACACAGTAGGTGTTAATAGTTACAAAATGCTCACATTCTAGAGATTTGTAACCTATCAGGAAATTTACTGACACGTTAAATAGTTTTTCATTTGATAAAATTTCGCTAATCCAATCTCTCCGTGTCCTGAAAAGTTGAATGGAGCACATAAAAGATTACACTAGCGCAAGCAGTGTATATGTGATTGGCCGGCTGAGTGGCTCAGACGGATGAGGCGCTGGCCTTCTGACCCCAACTTGGCAGATTCGATCCTTGCTCTGCCCGGTGGTATTTGAAGGTGCTCAAATACGGCAGCACCGGGCGAGTTGGCCAGGCGGTTAGAGGGGCGCGGCAGTGAATTTCCATCCGGGAGATACTGGGTTCGAATTCAACTGTCGGCAGCCCTGAAGATGGTTTTCTGTGGCTTCCCATTTTCACACCAGGCAAATGCTGGGGCTGTACCTTAATTAAGGCCACGGCCGCTTCCTTCCAACTGCTAGGCCTTTCATATCCCATCGTCGCCATACGACCTATCGGTGTCGGTGCGACGTAAAGCCACTAGCAAAAACAAACACGACAGCCTCATGTCGGTAGATTTACTTGCACGTTAAAAAACTCCTGCGGGACTAAATTCCGACATCTCCGAAAACCATAAAAAGGTAGTTAGTGGAACTATTATTATTATTATATGTGATCGACGCTCATGGTTGTGATAATCACCAAGGAAAACTAGGTCAGGCATTCTTATATGGGCAACGTAATTACGTTATTCTAATGTTTTTTAAAATCGATTTATTTCATGAGTACAGCAATTGCAAGTGACCACTGCATTGTGTACGAGACCCAACATAATCACTTGCTATGCAGGGTTAAATATCGCGCTTTGTTTTAACTTTGCACCTACACTTACGCGTTAAGTTGTCAAGCCACAAGGAGTATAACTCTGTGTTGAATCACGTCGTATACGACAAGTTAAAAGAGCAGGTTTCGAAAATGCAACTTGTTCTAAGGTAGCCAAACGCGAGACATACAAAGAACCGGGACTGCGACATACAGGTCAGGCAGTAGTATTAATCACAACTGTGTGCAATAATGCACAAGCATGAAACTCTTTTGCTGACGACAGTGAAGGACGTGAGTGTCATAAATTGCGATTGGCAGCTGATTACCGCGTAATACTATGAAACCACCTGTGGACAGTTACAGGGCTTTGTAATAGTGGACAATATTGTAAACAAAACAATGATTTTTACGTGCTTCTTAAAGAAATGTGCTTTTCATATTTGACATCCGACAATGCTATACTTTTACTAAGTCCGCCCCGCTTGTCCGGCACCGTGGTGTGGGGGGGGGGCAACGCGTCCGCCTGTCACCCGGCGGCCCCGTGTTCGATTCCCGGCCGGGTCAGGGGTTATTAATTGTAATGATTAATATCCCAGTCCTAGGGACTGAATCAATCAATCAATCAATACTGATCTGCATTTAGGGCAGTCGCCCAGGTGGCAGATTCCCTATTTGTTGTTTTCCTAGCCTTTTCCTAAATGATTTCAAAGAAATTGGAAATTTATTGAACATCTCTCTTGGTAAGTTATTCCAATCCCTAACTCCCCTTCCTATAAATGAATATTTGCCCCAGTTTGTCCTCTTGAATTCCAACTTTATCTTCATATTGTGATCTTTCCTACTTTTATAAACGCCATTCAAACTTATTCGTCTACTAATGTCATTCCACGCCATCTCTCCGCTGACAGCCCGAAACATACCACTTAGTCGAGCAGCTCTTCTTCTTTCTCTCAATTCTTCCCAACCCAAACATTGCAACATTTTTGTAACGCTACTCTTTTGTCGGAAATCGCCCAGAACAAATCGAGCTGCTTTTCTTTGGATTTTTTCCAGTTCTTGAATCAGGTAATCCTGGTGAGGGTCCCATACACTGGAACCATACTCTAGTTGGGGTCTTACCAGAGACTTATATGCCCTCTCCTTTACATCCTTACTACAACCCCTAAACACCCTCATAACCATGTGCAGAGATCTGTACCCTTTATTTACAATCCCATTTATGTGATTACCCCAATGAAGATCTTTCCTTATATTAACACCTAGATACTTACAATGATCCCCAAAAGGAACTTTCACCCCATCAATGCAGTAATTAAAACTGAGAGGACTTTTCCTACTTGTAAAACTCACAACCTGACTTTTAACCCCGTTTATCAACATACCATTGCCTGCTGTCCATCTCACAACATTTTCGAGGTCACATTGCAGTTGCTCACAATCTTGTAACTTATTTATCACTCTATAGAGAATAACATCATCCGCAAAAAGCCTTACCTCCGATTCCACTCCTTTACTCATATCATTTATATATATAAGAAAACATAAAGGTCCGATAATACTGCCTTGAGGAATTCCCCTCTTAATTATTACAGGGTCAGATAAAGCTTCACCTACTCTAATTCTCTGAGATCTATTTTCTAGAAATATAGCAACCCATTCAGTCACTCTTTTGTCTAGTCCAATTGCACTCATTTTTGCCAGTAGTCTCCCATGATCTACCCTATCAAATGCTTTAGACAGGTCAATCGCGATACAGTCCATTTGACCTCCTGAATCCAAGATATCTGCTATATCTTGCTGGAATCCTACAAGTTGAGCTTCAGTGGAATAACCTTTCCTAAAACCGAATTGCCTTCTATCGAACCAGTTATTAATTTCACAAACATGTCTAATATAATCAGAAAGAATGCCTTCCCAAAGCTTACATACAATGCATGTCAAACTTACTGGCCTGTAATTTTCAGCTTTATGTCTATCACCCTTTCCTTTATACACAGGGGCAACTATAGCAACTCTCCATTCATCTGGTATAGCTCCTCTGTCCAAACAATAATCAAATAAGTACTTCAGATATGGTACTATATCCCAACCCATTGTCTTTAGTATATCCCCAGAAATCTGATCAATTCCAGTCGCTTTTCTAGTTTTTAACTTTTGTATCTTATTGTAAATGTCATTGTTATCATATGTAAATTTTATTACTTCTTTGGCCTTAGTCTCCTCCTCTATCTCGACATTATCCTTGTAACCAACAATCTTTACATACTGCTGACTGAATACTTCTGCCTTTTGAAGATCCTCACATACACACTCCCCTTGTTCATTAATTATTCCTGGAATGTCCTTCTTGGAACCTGTTTCTGCCTTAAAATACCTATACATACCCTTCCATTTTTCACTAAAATTTGTATGACTGCCAATTATGCTTGCCATCATATTATCCTTAGCTGCCTTCTTTGCTAGATTCAATTTTCTAGTAAGTTCCTTCAATTTCTCCTTACTTCCACAGCCATTTCTAACTCTATTTCTTTCCAGTCTGCACCTCCTTCTTAGTCTCTTTATTTCTCTATTATAATAAGGTGGGTCTTTACCATTCCTTACCACCCTTAATGGTACAAACCTGTTTTCGCATTCCTCAACAATTTCTTTAAACCCATCCCAGAGTCTGTTTACATTTATATTTACCGTTTTCCACCGATCATAGCTACTTTTTAGAAACTGCCTCATGCCTGCTTTATCAGCCATGTGGTACTGCCTAACAGTCCTACTTTTAAGACCTTCCTTTCTATCACATTTATTTTTAACTACCACAAAAACAGCTTCATGATCACTAATACCATCTATTACTTCAGTTTCCCTATAGAGCTCATCTGGTTTTATCAGCACGACATCCAGGATATTTTTCCCTCTGGTTGGTTCCATCACTTTCTGAATCAGCTGTCCTTCCCATATTAACTTATTTGCCATTTGTTGGTCATGCTTTCTGTCGTTCGCATTTCCTTCCCAATTGACATCTGGCAAATTCAGATCTCCCGCTACAATCACATTTCTTTCCATGTCGTTTCCCACATAGCTGACTATCCTATCAAATAATTCTGAATCCGCGTCAGTGCTACCCTTTCCCGATCTGTACACTCCAAATATATCAAGTTGCCTATTATCTTTAGAAATGAGCCTTACACCTAGAATTTCATGTGTCTCATCTTTAACTTTTTCGTAGCTTACAAATTCTTCTTTCACCAGAATGAACACTCCGCCTCCCACCCTTCCTATCCTATCTCTACGATACACACTCCAGTGCCGTGAGAAAATTTCTGCATCCATTATATCATTTCTCAGCCATGATTCAACTCCTATTACAATATCTGGTGAATATATATCTATTAAATTACTTAATTCTATTCCTTTCCTTACAATACTTCTACAGTTCAACACTAACAATTTTATGTCATCCCTACTTGATTTCCAGTTCCCTGTTCCCTTATCACCGCTCCCTAGGCCATCCCGTTTCCCTGAATGTACCTCCCTATTACCCTTCCAAACAAATTTCCTAACTTATACGTACCACTGCGGTTTAAATGAAGGCCATCTGAGCGTAGATCCCTATCTCCTACCCATCCATTTGGATCTAGAAATTTCACTCCCAGTTTCCCACATACCCACTCCATAGTCTCATTTAAATCCCCAATCACCCTCCAGTCAGTATCCCTTCTACACAGTATTCCACTAATAACAATCTCCGCTTTCTTAAACTTCACCCGTGCTGCATTTACCAGATCCCACACATCTCCAACTATGTTGGTACTTATATCAGCTTGCCTTACGTTGTTGGTACCAACGTGAAACACTACCACCTTCTCCTTCCCCTCCTCTTTCTCTTCTACTTTCCTCAACATCTGCCTCAACCTAATTCCTGGATAACACTCTACCCTGGTACCCTTTCCTCCACACACTTTCCCCACGTGTCTAACGATGGAATCTCCCATGACCAGAGCCTCAACCCTACCCACCTCGTTTGATCCCCTCCCCTCCTGGTCAGCCCTATCTTTCCTGATAACTGCAGAAGCTACTTCCTCCTCCCTTTTCTCCTTCCCATGACCCTGTTCCACCTGTCTTTTCCTATCACCTACTCTACATTTTCCTTTCCTACCTTTTCCCTTCCTCCTACTCCCACACATCTCAGCAACAGTTCCCTGTCCCTCATCTTCCCTCTGTTGTTCTACCTGGAGTGACTCGTACCGATTTTGCACAGACACCTGTCCTGAATTCTGATCCTGAATAGAGCTCTTAGCCTGCAATCTCCTTCCCCTTAGAACATTAGACCACCTGTCTTCTACAACTCCTCCCTTTCCTTCCCCTCCCTCTTGTACACCTACTGTAACCTGTACGTTGTTTGAGGGAGTCCTATCTTCCTTCCTGTCTTCTGTGAGAATCCTAATTATCTCCCTCAAACTTTCCAACTCCTCCCTCATACCCCTCAATGCCTCGCCACACCCACAGAAACTACACTCGCGCTCCTTAGCCATTCTTTACGGGGGGGGGGGGGGGGGAGGTGACGTCCTTAATCTTCTTTCCTCACACACAACATTCCACACTACCGCCATTCCAATTACATCAGGTTCATACAATATGGTGCCAGTTGGGGCAAAAGATCCACATGGGTCGACGCCCCGAACAAATAGTGGTAGCGAAGGCCCCGAGTTTGATTCGCGGCCAGGTCAGGGATTTTTTACCTGGATCTGAGGGCTAATTCGAGGTCCACTCAGCCTACGTGATTACGAGTACAATTGAGAAGCTATCTGACGATGAGATGGCAGCCCCGGTCTAGAAAGCCAAGAATAACGACCGAGGGGATTCGTCCTGCTGACCACACGACACCTCGTAATCTGCAGTGGTTGCTTGGTAGGCCATGTCCCTTCGAGGCTGTTGCGCCATGGAATTTGGTTTATACTTATACTAGCATTTTATATAAACGTACGTGAAAAATGAAAATCCGCTACCTGTCTCCAGTAATTCGATCGGGTCAGAAATGGAATGAATGAAGCCCTCATCTAGCGGCGAGGGTAGGATTTATCCCGGCTGCCGAGCCTGTCACACTCCTCTGAGGCAGATACGAACATTCGTGCACAAGTTTATTTTTCGACTCCAGCATATTCAAGGAGTGTCCATCGTGTCAAACACAAATTGATTTTGTAAATTACGATTTGTGCTTATCCCGATTACGAATGCTTGGGAGAAAGGAAACGAGCTGCTCGACTAAGCGGTATGTTCCGAGCTACCGGTGGAGAGATGGCGTGGAATGACATTAGTAGACGAATAAGTTCGACTGGTGTCTTTAAAAGTAGGAAAGATTACAATATGAAGATAAAGTTCGAATTCAAGAGGACAAATTGGGGCAAATATTATTTTGTAGGAAGGGGAGTTAGGAATTGGAATAACTTACCAAGGGAGATGTTCAATAAATTTCCAATTTCTTTGCAGTCATTTAAGGAAAGGCTAAGTAAAGAACGAATAGAGAATCTGCCACCTACGCGACTGCCCTAAATGCAGATAAGTAGTGACTGATTGAATGCCAAGCGCTCTCGGTTGAGAATGTCGTCACGCTGATGACGTGGAACTCCAAAATCTTCAAGCCTTTTGGATGGGCAGCAGTCGCCTTGGCATGTCAAGACCCTTAATGGACTGTATGTGCCACACGTATTTCTTTGTTTTAATTGTTGATAGTTACTGGCACTCAGTAGAACGAAATACAGCAGAAAAATAACTTAAAAGACGTTCACCTCATCCCACCCTAAGCTCTTTTTTGTTTTGGCTGGGGGTTTAAGGCCACGCCACGTGATTTCTACAGTGGGTAGTAAATGACAAATTAATTCCAAGATGTACAGGCTCTCTATTATAAATTACTAAAATAAAAGAGTGCGCATACGACTCATTAAGGATTTAAAGTGCTTGTTGCTCTTTGTATCATATCTTTTTAAATATATGCGACATTTCGAACACAACCCACCTGTTCCGTGGTTTTTGGAACTACTCGAAGATGAAAAGCAAGATCGCTTTCGTCCGAGCTAATGTTTTACTCATTCTTAAACTAACCTTTAATCCCTGTTGTGTTTATAATTAACCCGTATAGAAGCTTGTATTTATAGGAAGAAGCGCTACAAGACACGATTTGGGCGTGGCGTCGTCTTGGTTACCATGGAAACTACTGCTCTTTTCCCACCAGACCAAACCAAGCTGAACGATCGGCACGTTCTGCCCAGTTTAGCTTGTCGTAAAATTTTAGAGGTTCTCTTCTTTTTTATGTTATTGACTTGCTGGTAGTTCGATCCTCAATTTGTCTTTCTTTAGTACAGACAAACTGCAGGTTACATCGCATTATTCCTTTCATTACCGCTTTCTAATAGCTTTGGATGGTATGTAGGTAAGTTAAGCGTCAAATCCTCTTTTTCCCAACGATGTCTTTCAGTATCCTTTCGCCGATAGCGTTTGGTTTCATTAATGAGCAAAAGTAGTCTCACATATAGGTATATTAATTAATTAATTTAATATCTAAAAACAATACAGAACCCTATTTTATCAAAAATGTATTAGGATTATAGTTTAAAATCATAACAAAGAGTATTTTAATAAATTTAGTTTACAAAAGTTTTTGTTAATGAATGTGAGAAACTGCACGTAACAACATTGTCTCTTGAGTAGGCCTACATAGTGGTTTAGAAACTTCCAGGTTACAACCATTCAGGTGGCATTGTAAAAAATATCTTCTCATTTCAAACACTGGACACTCACATATCAAATGATTCACTGCAGACATAGGTATAAGGCTGTATTGAAAAATGTATTTGCGATAATTTTTTTTATTGCAAGTTGCTTTACGTCGCACCGACACAGAAAGGTCTTATGGCGACGGAGGGACAGGGAAGGACTAGGAAGTGGAAGGAAGCGACCGTGGCCTTACTTAAGGTACAGCACCAGCATTTTCCTGGTGTGGAAATGGGAAACCTCGGAGAACCATCTTCAGGACTGCTGACAGTGGGGTTCGAACCCACTATCTCCCGAGTACTGGATACTGGCCGCACTTAAGCGATTTGCGATATCAGGAAATAGCCAAGCAAATTTCACTCAGCTGTTTTTCTCGCATTCATTGTGCTTAGAATTCATCTACAATATCCCTTGTTCGTCATACAGTGTAACTAACTTGTCATCCACTCTCTTGCTTGCTTTTGATGCAGTAGAACTAAATAGTGTAGGTTAAAAAAACCCAAAATACTTTAATTCAACGCGAATGGGGGAAAGGGAGCCCCGCAGCTGAGTGGCATAATCATTGACGTGTCACCAAAGTGTCCGTTGTTCGAATCCTGATCAATACTTGCGGGATTATGGAAATGAAATGTCACGTCTCTGTGGTTCGGATTCCACGTTTAACTGGACGTCTGATGTCATCTGTCACTGTCACTGTACAAGCTTTTTTTCAACAATGAACGATTTCTGTTTAAACAGATTCTGATGCTGGTCCTTGCTTTATCCAACTATTGTGAAAAAGTTAGCTTCTCTGTGGTAACGTGTTTCACCTTTGGTACTCGAACGTAAATGTGTAGCAACCTAGCAATCGGCCGCGTGGTTTGGGGCACGTAGCTATCACCTTGCATTTGGGAGATAGTGGCTTCGAATCCCACTGTCGGCAGCCCTAAAAATGGTTTTCCGTGGTGGGAACGGACTATCTTCGTTTGTTTCAGACTGATGCCTTATCCACCAAGGAAATCTCCATTTTTCAATAGCAATAAACTGGTAAATCCAGAGCTACTTTTACTGTATGGCAATCAAGGTTTCATATTACCTCTCATATGGTGGAAACCAGTCTGGCTCTACCTACCGTTCTTAGAAGCTCATAGAGGAGTGGGCTGGTTGTGGGTAGTAGAAGACTGGCTTTTCAATAATGACAACATAAACTGCACTTTCTGACAAGACAATCATGATACCTGAATGATGCTAGGAAACGTGTACAGAAATGGGTTCATTTAAAGCAATGTTAGACTAAAAGGTCATAGTCTCGGCCAAGTGTGCTTGGGATAGTTTTTTAAAGTGACATAATTGTATTTGCCTTCACTTAGCCCAGCGATTCTTGGGTAGTTTCACTTTGGTAGCAGGATTTACTACTACTACTACTACTACTACTACTACTACTACTACTACTACTACTACTACTACTACTAAGTAGTAATAGTAGCTCAGGAAATATAACGGTTTTTTTCTTGCTAGTTGCTTTACGTCGCACCGACACATATAGGTCTTATGGCGACGATGGGACAGGGAAGAACTAGGAGTAGGAAGGAAGCGGTCCTGGCCTTAATTAAGGTACAGCCCCAGCATTTGCCTGGTGTGAAAATGGGAATTCACGGAAAACCATCGTCACGGCTTCCGACAGTAGGGTTCAAACCCATTATCTCCCGGATGCAAGGTCACAGCTGCGTGCCCCTAACCGCACGGCCAACGCGTCTGGTGGGAAAACAACTTAGGGGTTTTTAAATTCTCTCTCTCTCTCTCTCTCTCTCTGTCTCTCTGTGTGTGTGTGTCATCCTAGTAGTACTTTTCCATAATTTTCTACATGAACACTAGTTGAAAGCAGAGCCGCTTCCTTAGCAATTCTCCTCCCTATTAACTAGAAACACACACACACACACACACACACACACACACACACACACACACACACACAGAGAGATACAGGCATCAAGGCCGACCTGCCTTTTATCTGGAGGCCCTGTGTTCGATTTCTGGCCATATTGGGTTGGTTCTAATTCTACTCAACCTGCGTGAGAACACTTGAGGAGCTATCTGACGGTGAGATAGCGGTCCCGGTCTAGAAAATCAAGAATAACGGCCGGAAGGATTCGTGGCGTGTACCACGCGTCAGTTCGTAGCTATGCTCGCTTAGTAGACGAAGGCTGTGTGTTGCCTTGGCTTTTTAAAGGCATAGACAGCACAGTAAAGAAACAAAAAACTTACCCGAGTTGTTTCTTACCCTGGCTCATTGGGGATCTTGACGAGGGGGGGGGGGAATTAGCCGGTTGCTTTTGTTGACGCGACGTGATATTTCAGGTGTAAATTCTTCAGTCAAAAAATACACACACTGTAGACCACTACATCCCATGATCTTTGTATGAAAGAGCAGCAACTGCAGCAGAAATATTTTCTAACATTTGGTTGTGGTTGCTTCCATTATCGTGTGACTGTTATAGGTACGCGGAAATTAATAGTTCCGTGCCTGAAACTGCAAGTTTCCTGTTGAAATGTCAGTGAATGTTACTCGCCAAACTCTGTTTATATTCAATTTAGGGTACGACACGGTTTATATTGCCTGAAAATATCGTTAGAAGGTAGACGCTATGTACTCAAGGAAAGGAAAACAACTTTTAGATCACATTATTCGCTTCGTCTTCTTTCTGACATTTTCTTTCCTCCCGTTCAAATAACCATTCTTCCTTCATCCGTCTCCCTATTTCCCATGCTTCCTTTCCCATAAATTACGAAATCCTCACTTTGGGGACATCAATAATTCACACATTTGAAACATGTCCAGCCAATCACATTCTTGTGTTGTTGTTCTGGAATGACGGGGGAATTCACCCTTCATTAGGGGAAATATTTCCTCGTTTCATACATAATTAAAATGGTTTCAGAATGCGAGTTGGGAACAAGGCTTCGAACGGAATCTGTCAGTGGAGACTTGAGGCTTTAATTCCTCAGTTGCCTTTCGGGACACGTATTCTGAAAGGCATTTTTGTCGTTTACTCTCAGCAATTGTCATATGCTACATATATATTTTAGACAGATTTAGGTGTTTAATGTTTTTATTTACCAATGATTATGACGGCTGATGACGAAGATGGTCAAAATAAGTACCAAAATAAAAATGAGGATATAACTTATATTAAGACATGTGTTTGTATTTAATACGTGGACCACTTAACAGTAAATCATACGTCCCAGCAATTATCTTATCAATTGTTGGCAGGTTGTCGCTCGCTTTTATAGAGTAGTAAAGTAAAGAAAGTTGTTACAAACTCTAAGGGGTAATATGAGGTCTGAGTGGAAGAAAGTCTGGCTATATCATGTCAAACAAACAGGAGTTTGGGTGAAGAATGTGTGTGGATATGAATCTACTATTCCTTAGGCGATCATTGCACACCGTATGACGTCTGTTCGTGAGCTTCATTTTATATCCGGCTGTGTCCTGTACAGTATCTTTCATCTAATGTATAACGAACGTTAGTATACATATTTTTCAGAAGCTTCTTCCTTTTTTTTAAAAAAAATATGATGGTTCCATACGTTTCGTTTCCAAACATGAATTCTTAATTAAATCTGTACTTATGATCTCCTTACAAAACAATATTGACTGCAGATGGGATGATAAAAATGCATTGTAACGAGGATCTCGAATCATTCTCAAGATTCTGAAAGGGAAGGATCATTCGAAATTGTTAGACATGGTGTTTTTTAAAAATCTCGAAAATGAAGTATCTTTTCATTTTGAGCTGCGGGACAATATTGAACAAATCCAATCACGCCGAGTTTGTTGACATTGCAGTCTTCCTCATCAGGATAGTCTTTTTGGCTTTGTGTGTTATTCGCTGTTCTTGGCATTAACTACTTTTACGAGGTGCCAGAATGTTGTTCCACAGGAGTTGTTTTATGTGCTGATAGACCTATCGACAGGAGGTTGGCGTATTTCAGCACCTTCAAAATACTGTACCCCCGGACTGATGGTGGTGGTGGCGAACAGTTTTAAGAGGAAGAAAAATTAGGTAACCATCCTCTATATACAGTAACACTAACCAGAGAGGAAAAAATGGAAAGGATCCGACACTTCGGAAAATGAAGGTATCGGCCAAAGAAAGACAAGGGCCACGAAGGCCTCGAATGCTCCCCACATTTAGGGAATTCTTAGACGAAGTAAGCTTTCTTGTCACCAGTGAATGCCGTCTAGTTATTTTCATACCGAACTCGATAGCTGCAGTCGCTTAAGTGCGGCCAGTATCCAGTAATCGGGAGATAGTGGGTTCGAACCCCACTGTCGGCAGCCCTGAAGATGGTTTTCCGTGGTTTCCCATTTCACACCAGGCAAATGCTGGGGCTGTACCTTAATTAAGGCCACGGCCAATTCCTTCCCATTCCTAGGCCTTTCCTATCCCATCGTCGCCATAAGACATATCTGTGTCGGTGCGACGTAAAGCAAATAGAAAAAAAAAAGTTGTTTTCATTGTCGATTGCCCTCTAGCGGCTAACTTTACAAGCACGCCATAACTCCTGTTATCGAAGCAAACTTGGAGAGATTCTGTATCTGTTGGTATGAGTTTTTTTGCTGTCCTGTCGTAGTAATTGTACTATGTATCATAGTTACAAAACCTGGAGGGACATAGAGTGTATGAATAACACCGTAGACGTGTGGCGTTTTCAGTGATATGAACATCGTACTATAAGAGCGATTACTGTAGCGCAAACAGATCTGCCTTGGTTGTTATGCCTGCCCAGTAGCGAGGTGTGCCTAATTATTGTGACAAGGTCAACTTGCATTAGCATTAACCTCATAATAATACTTCATTTCCATGCCAATAAAATGTAAATTAGCTCAAAACTAAATTTTACTATGTTTTCAGAGCTAGGAGGTCGAGATTCTCCCTTCACCGTTCTAAAATGTTTTTCCTTGGTTTATGTTAAACTGTACTTTAATGAGATAATAGTCGATGATTACGTGTAGTGCCTCTTAATTTTCGAAGGTTATAGATAATTCCTTTGGTGGCGCTGTGTGTTTGGTGAACATTTTTGTTACAATGATTTTCGGAGTTTCTCGCAAAATTTAAGCAGTGCCTGTAATAAAGAACGACAAAGAGGTTTTATGATATATCGTTAATATGCGACAGTCTTAAAACTACTGCTAAGGAGAGAAGAAAGGAAGAAATAAGGAAGTAACTTCGATGATATTTTCAAATTGCTGTAAACATAGTCACGAGCCAATTTTATTAACATTCCCAGTTGTTCCGTACTTGGTATTTTTTAATTCAACGAGTATTGGCTGAATTTTGACGAGTAATAGAACACTGATAGGTTTTCGACAATGCTGGGATAGGAAGGAGCTAGGAAGGGGAAAGTTGTTTTTTTTCTTTGCTAGGGGCTTTACGTCGCACCGACAGATAGGTCTTATGGCGACGATGGGATAGGAAAGGCCTAGGAGTTGGAAGGAAGCGGCCGTGGCCTTAATTAAGGTACAGCACCAGCATTTGCCTGGTGTGAAAATGGGAAACCACGGAAAACCATTTTCAGGGCTGCCGATAGTGGGATTCGAACCTACTATCTCCCGGATGCAAGCTCACAGCCGCACGCCTCTACGCGCACGGCCAACTCGCCCGGTAGGGGAAAGTTGTGGTCTCGCAGGTAAAGGTTTTCTAAGGTTAGGTATTTGAGGTCCAGGATGTCCTTCACAGCTTTATACTTTTCTCCCCGTTCCGACATCTTATTCTTCAAAAGATTACTTGACATTGAAGAACCCAACGTACACGTAAATTGTAGTCAAATCAATTGATTGTTATTTTTTTCTGCGCTCCTTTTACCGTTATCTGTTCGTAAAATAACTTGAAGTGGGTGGAAATGTTCTCGGATTCTAGTGTTGACCCGCACGTAGTAGAATGTGCCATAAATAATTCGTATATTCCCTGTGCCAGCGTTTGGCCAAATGCAGTGCTGTTCCTTGACCTTAGGGATATCTGTATATTCTTAGAACGTTTGTGTCTTACAGAATAGAAGCTATCAATATTTATAAACGCAGGGGCTAGGCAAAATGTAGGGAGAACACAACGCCAAAATATATATTTTTCTTTCTTTTTTCCCTACTCCCGTTCTCATCATTGTTGTTGTCTACGAGAATGTTCTGGAATGTTTCCAACACTGCTGCATTAGTAGTGTTATCGTCCACTGTTGCAGGTATCTCACATCTGAGAACGTGTGAGTTCCGTTCCAAGTATGGGGCTTTCAGGATCCTGGTGGGCATATCTGCCATCACTACGTTCTTAGTAGCGTGTTCCAAAGTATCTAGGATCTTGGAAGCACGTGGGGTCCTCACAGTCCCACTAAATTTGGGTTAAACTGAGCACGTCAGTGTCGTGTCGCGAAATCACCGTTAGTTTTAAAGGCTGATTATTGAAGACCGGAAGAATTTAGTGGCCTAGTACATCGAATTACTGTAATTAGTAATTACTAATGGTGCCCTCACTCGTTCGGCCGTGAAGATTTGCCGCGCTGACCATGCAACCCCTCGTAGTCTGCAGGCCTTTCGGTTTAACAGCCATTGCTTTGTCCGCCAAGGCTCATGGCGCATGGTATTTGTTTATTAATTTAAATGTCAAAAACACGTATTTATTTCTAGGCACGTGGTTACTATATACCTTACACCATGCACTTAGAGGTAATTTTAATTTATCTTTATACAGTTGAACTTCGATATCTCAAATCACCTCGAGGGCTAAATTTTATTTCGAGGTATCGAAATTTTGAGATATGGAGAATATCGTTTTTGTGTATGTATGACACATAATTCAATCATATGAATCTACGAGCTTATACTGAATACAATATTTTTAACAGTAGGGGCCTACTTAAAAATATACAAACTCTATTTTTAAGGCATCGCTTTAATTATAACATTTATTATAGAATTATTTTATAAGACAGGATACAGTACATACAGTAGTGAAAGAAAAACATACCTCGGTTAACATCTTTGGAAAAAATCTGTTAGTCTCTTCTGTTTATGACGGTTAATCTTTCTCCTCCCTTCAAGTGGAGACTTCTCGTCAATACAACACAGCCGAGATTCGTAAATGGAGCTTGTCATCCGCGACTTCGGGGGTTGCTTTCGTACATGACCGCTAATTCACACCCGAGAAACAGCGAGGCTTCGCCGATTTTCCGATCATTAGAAGTTTTAGTTTTTCGGTTCCCGTCATATTAACTCCCAGCATGTCCGACTCGTTGGCTGAACGGTCAGCGTACTGGCCTTCGGTTCAGAGGGTCCCGGGTTCGATTCCCGGCCGGGTCGGGGATTTTAACCTTAATTGGTTAATTCCAATGGCACGGGGGCTGGGTGTATGTGTTGTCTTCATCATCATTTCATCCTCATCACGACGCGCAGGTCACCTACGGGAGTCAAATAGAAAGACCTGCACCTGGCGAGCCGAACCCGTCCTGGGATATCCCGGCACGAGAAGCCATACGACATTTCATTTCAACTCCCAGCATCACTGTAACCCTCTCCTCACAAACCACAAATGCCGTATTTACAGTTAATGTTGCACAAAATTCGAGTTACAGAGTATCTGTTTGCTTCAAGGGAGGAAATGTTTGCTTCGAGAAATCGAGAATTTCGTGTAATCGAATTTCGAGTAATAAGAGAAATAAATAGGCCTATACGTGAAGAATAGGACAAACGGCAGTTACTTCGAGATACTGAAAATTCGAGTAATGGATGTTCGAGATATCGAGATTCGACTGTATTCATTAACCCGGACAGGAACGGCCTGCAATTAATCCAGATTAGTGGTGTTTTACCGCGTACTATATTTGTAACAGGCCACTTCACACACTGCCAGTCAACGGAACCATTACAATGATTGATTGTATCATCAAATGCTTTATATCACCAAAATTTCCCGCAACACGTTCTCGAGGTTTGATAGCGATAATTAACGTAGACTTTCAGAAAACTTACAACCACTAAAACTTTGCGTCATTGCTTTGGAAAAAGTTTCCTACTGTTTGAAAGAAATACTTAAAACCAAAAGAGACCTCAAGTCACAACAGCCCCGAAGGGTACATGGCCTACCAAGCGACCGTTGCTCAGCCCGAAGGCCTGCAGATACGAGGTGTCATGTGGTCGGTACGACTAATCCTCTCGTTATTCTTGGCTTTCTTGACCGGGTCCGCTACCTCACTGACAAATAGCTTCTCAATTTTAATCACATAGGCTGAGTGGACCTCGAACCAGCCCTCACATCCCGGCAAAAACCCTGACCTGATCTGGAATCGAACCCGGGCATTCCAGGTAAGAAGTAGGCACGCTACCACTACACCACGCGGTGGGCTAAAAACAAGTACAATTGCATAATTATGCTGTCCTACTTCTTAGTCCCAATTTCGAAATTCGGAACTAGCTTTCTCGGTGAGTTTTGGGATTTTTTAATTTTTTTTCTGCGCTTCTTGGTATATATCAGATCCTCTGTTAACAAGTTAAAATTTCTAGGGTAACTGGAAGGGCTTAATTCATTTGTGTCTATTTTCGTTGCAGACCTACACATCGCTTCACTAAGACTTCCGTTTACTAGTGTAGATTAGTTGTTAAACTATTATAAACTTATAAGCTTTATAGCACCGTTTGTCTGGATTCTCCCAAGGCAATCACTCATCTTCGATGCAATAGTCACGACATACACAGTCGAGCAGTTTGCCTTGACTTACAGGCTACGGAAAACGTGTGAGATTTTATAATAGGAAGTGACAGAAGCCTATGTTGTTGGTGCCCCTTAAAATAAATAATATAATCAATCAATCAATCAATCAATCAATCAATCAATCAATCAATCAATCAATCAATGTCGAGGAGCGAATACTAATTCATTTATGAAGGTCTTTGACTTCATGTTAAATGATGCATAGTACATCATAGCTATCAAAGACGGGTTCGTGTTACTTCTATTCGTTGTAAGCTACAGTCAAGAGATGCATCACATTCTTTTAACCCTCAGTTCTGAAAACCGCCTTCTTTTTCTCAAAAGCCATGAAAATGACCTAATTTTATATCATTGCTCAACAAATGCCAGTTGGATACATTCAACAGTCATAAATAAAATAGTTGATTTTGGAACGGGTATGCTAGTAATTATATATATACATAGACCTATATTTTATAAAAAGCTGCTTTACGTCGCACCGACACAGATAGGTCTTATTGCGACGATGGGATAGGAAAGAGCTAGGAGTGGGAAGTAAGCGACCGTGGCCTTAATTAATGGCCTGGTGTGCAAATGTGAAATCACGGAAAACCATATTCAGGCTGCCGACACTGGGGTTCGAACCCAGTATCTCCCACATGCAAGCTCACACCTGCGCGCCCCTAACCACACGGCCAACTCGCTTGGTATTAAATAATAATAATAATAATAATAATAATAATAATAATAATAATAATAATAATAATAATAATAATAATAATAATATACATTTTGAGTGACAGCGGAGTGTCAGAAGTTTGGCCCACACGAGTTCTTTAACGTGTCGGAAGCCAACGGCACGCTTTGAAACCACCTCAGTCGAGATCGAACTCAGTATCTTTGAGCAGAGGGTCAATGATTGACCGAATTCACCACTAAAGGGAGTGTAACGGAATAAATCCTCTATTTTTCATTTTCTTCGGCTCATTTCAAAGCCCAAATGTTTATATTCCTTGCAGCGTTGCGTTGTGTGATCGAGTTAAACTCGTTCGTTTCATTCTTAGATTGAATCTGGGGATAATTCCAGTTTCCTAAACACCGCCTTCATAGATTTAATTCAAGAATTCTATTTGAGATGTGCATTTTGCTGAGAGACCGAACTACAGGTCTTATCTGTAAAGTGTTCTTTATAAGGCATTCCGCCGATCCTCCGAGTGGCGTCTGATGGAATCTCGCTGTGGGTAGTGAGTGCGTGTTATCTGTCATCTGGAAGCTACCGTGTCGTCTAGCGCACCTGCCCACCACCAATCTCGACTCTCTCATCACTCGACGTGCTGAACACTGGGTAAAGACGAGATACCATCACTTCGCACGTTCAGAATTAGTAGACTATTCATTATACATCCTTAACAAGTTCACACCTGTGCTGTGTTTAGTTTCTCTTACAAGTGTTCTGCTTTAGAAAGGCGTACCTGTCATCACAGCCGGGCGCGCTAAGGGCGCCCAGAAGTGAAACCTCCATATTTTAACAGTTTCGTACGTTCATTTCCATGAAACTACAATATTTGTTCCAAGACTACGAAATGTTGCTTACTTTTTAATATAAATTAGGGCAATATAAATGTATAATGTCGACCTTGTCTCCCTTAGTTCAACAGGGATATAAAATGCGCAGTTCTAGCCCTTGAGGCAAGCAACTCAATGTTGAAAACATGCTAGGGATATGAGCTACGAACTCTAGGCAAATAAAATATAATAAAGTATGAGTGGAGCCAGGGAATAAAAAAGATATGACAGAGATTGGAATAACAGACGACGTAATACAAGACAAAACAACTTTCAGAAGATTGATATGCAAAATTTCAAGGGTTTCTAGAAGAAGGAAAAAAGGAAAGGCAATAATAACATCTGGACACTGTCGGAAATCACACAGAACAAATCGAGCTACTTTTCTTTGGATTTTTTCCAGTTCTTGAATCAAGTAATCCTGGTGAGGGTCCCACACACTGGAACCATACTCGAGTTGGGGTCTTACCAGAGACTTATATCCCATCTCCTTTACATCCTTACTAAAACCCCTAAATACACTCCTAACCATGTGCAGAGATCTGTACCCTTTATTTACAATCATATGTGGTGTGATATTTACATTAACACCTCTTTCTTGTTTAACACAAGAAAGATTTATCATCATCATCATCATCATCTGTTTACTCTCCAGGGTCGGCTTTTCCCTCGGACACAGCGAGGGATCCCACCTATACCGCCTCAAGGGCAGTGTCCTGGAGCTTCAGACTCTTGGTCGGGGATACAACTGGGGAGAATGACCAGTACCTCACCCAGCTGGCCTCACCTGCTATGCTGAACAGGGGCCTTGTGGAGGGATGGGTAGATTGGAAGGGATAGGCAAGGAAGAGGGAAGGAAGCGGCCGTGGCCTTAAGTTAGGTACCATCCCGGCATTCACCTGGAGGAGAAGTGGGAAACCACGGAAAACCACTTCCAGGATGGCTGAGGTGGGAATCGAACCCACCTCTACTCAGTTGACTTCCCGAGGCTGAGTGGACCCCGTTCCAGCCCTCATACCACTTTTCAAATTTCGTGGCAGAGCCGGGAATCGAACCCGGGTCTCCGGGGGTGGCAGCTAATCACGCTAACCACTACACCACAGAGGTGGACAGAAAGATTTATGCCAGTATGATACTTAACTTTTTTACTCTACCACCGATTTTATAATTTCTTGTGTTTCAAGTGTTACCATGCTTCATTCTAAAAGTAGCAAAGCAAGTATATCTGGTTACAGACACAGCTTAGCTCGATGCCAAGATAGAAGAAAAAGTGGCGCCTAAGAAACCAGACAGGAATTGCATCGTAAATACAATGTTTGTACGTTATTGCAAGCTTTGGAATTCCAGAACTTCTTAATGTGCAGTAATTTTTTATTTATTTCATTTCAACTAGCTTTCATCGCATGCCGCTTATAAGATGCTTTGTAGAGTGGATCTTGTTACATGGTGATACTTCGTAGCGTGGATTTTGGTTACATACTGAACTTTGCAAAGCATCACTACCTAACGCGGCACCAAGCTGAAATCTTTTACTATGATGTAGGTCAGCCTAGAATGTATTTATTTCGAAGTCCGACTCGTTGGCTGAATGGTCAACGTACTGGCCTTCGGTTCAGAGGGTCCCGGATTCGATTCCCGGTCGGGTCGATAATTTTAACCTTCATTGGTTAATTCCAGTAGCTTGGGGGCTGGGTATTTGTGCTGTCCCCAACATCCCTGCAACTCTCACACCACACATGACACTATCCTCCACCACAATAACACAGTTACCTACACATGCCAGATGCCGCCCACCCTCATCGGAGGGTCTGCCCTACAAGAGCTGCACCCGACTAGAAGTAGCCACACGAAATTATTTTTATTACTTCGAAAATGGTAAAGCATCATTACGCACTGAGATATTAACAAAGATAGAGATAAAATCTACTCTAGTCAAAAGTTAAGCGAAACTCTACTCATTTTAGTCCGTTTACCCGCACAAGTTTCACAAGCTGCTCCATTTGCAACGAATGTTCAAAATGGCGTCCCCCTGCTTCATTGCAGTCTTGGCACCGTCCCACAAAGTTCTGACACCCCGGCGTCTGTCAAGAAAGGACGGACGTAGAGCAACTTGGATTATTAATAACTTTTGACTTGAACGTTTCCGGACTAAGATTCCTTATATCAAATTGATCCATTTGCCGTCCTTCATCATCCCTGAAAGTTTGTAACATCATCACGGATACATCCTGCATTTTTACAATTGGAATTCAAGAGGACAAACTGGGGCAAATATTCATTTGTAGGAAAGGGAGTTAGGGATTGGAATAACTTACCAAGGGAAATGTTCAATAAATTTCCAATTTCTTTGAAATCATTTAAGAAAAGGCTAGGAAAACAACAGATAGGGAATCTGCCACTTGGGCGACTGCCCTAAATGCAGATCAGTATTGATTGATTGATTGATTGATTGATTGATTGATTGATTGATTGATTGAAAAAAATTATTTTGACTCGAATGGCTAATTCTGAGTAGAGCACTTTTTATTTTCCTTCTTCTTTACCGCCTGCGGATGGGGGCAGTAAAATAACACCCTCGGTATCCCCTGCCTATCGTAAGAGGCGACTAAAAGGGACCCCAGGACTCTCAACTTGGGAGCGTGGTTTGGTGACCACGGGGCCTCTAGATGAGTCCTGGCATTACTTCAACTTACTTGTGCTAGGCTCCTCACTTCCATCTATCCTATCCGACCTCTCTTGGTCAATTTTTGTTCTTCTCCGACCCCGACAGTATTAGGTATCGAGGCCTACGGGGTATTTCATTTTCACGCCCTTCGTGACCCTTGTCTTTCTTTGGCCGATACCTTTGTTTTTCGAAGTGTCGGGTCTCTTACATTTTTTCTCTCTGATTAGTGTTACTAGACTATAGAGGATGTTTGCCTAGTTGAACTTCCTCTTAAAACAATAAACACCACCATCACTTCTTCTTCCTGGCCTTTTCCCAGTTACCTGGTATTTTGTATGGATTTAGCCCAGTTATATGGCCAGATGATATTCCTGACGTCAACCCTGTGTAGAGGGCTGTGTTCATTTTTTGTGATGGTTTGTGGTATGATTTATTGTATGTAAATGGAACAGAAACACCCAGTCCCCAAGCTAAAGGGATTACACATATGAAGTTAACATTTCTGTTCCGGTGGGGAATCGAACCCGAGGCCACTACGCTGACAATCCAGCCTAGAGGTCGGACATTTTGAACAGAGCACTGCTGCACGATATTTCAATTTTTCAAGCTTTATAATTAAAGGTAGTTGTATCCCCCCCTACTGTTAGTTTAGAAATGGCGTATGGCTTTTAGTGCCGGGAGTGTCCGAGGACAAGTTCGGCTCGCCAGATGCAGGTCTTTTGATTTGACTCCCGTAGGCGACCTGCGCTTCGTGATGAGGATGAAATGAAGATGAAGGCGACACATACACCCAGTCCCCGTGCCAGCGAATTTAACCAATAATGGTTAAAATTCCCTACCCTACCGGGAATCGAACCTGGGACCCCTGTGACCAAAGGCCAGAGCGTTAACCATTTAGCCATGGAGCCGGACTGTTTCTGGGAGATTTCTTACCATTGTATTCGCTGTCGTGAGAGTCAAGAGGAAGGGCCACACAATGTCTTCAGGGCAGTTTTCAGCTTTGAGTCTATCGGTTGTTGAAGACTGTCTAGTCAAGGCAGTAAAGACGTGCTCGGTCCACTCTGAATGGCATGGGTTCGATTTCACATTCAAGAAGTGGCGAAATGTTGAAGTGAGACCTCCACATCTATAGAAGCATATTGCTAGTCAACCTACAATGGAACTGAGTACCTGGTTAATTCTTGGTGGCAAGTCTCTAGTGTAGCGGACACAGATTTTGTTGAGCTTTCGCTACTTAGGTACAAAAACTGAAACTAAAACACTAACATCTCGTAAATTAAAGCCCATTAGAAAGGGTTTCTGAATCGTTATTGATTTTGTACCCATGCAGATGAAACTCGTGAAAGCTCTCCGCTACGTTATAAAGTCCGCGTGTTAATGACGACGTTGCAGAGTTTGGTAGCCCTTATCTTTCACTCCTCTCGGGGCTTCAGAGCTTTTGCTTTCTCTACGCCAAAGTTGTACAAATGAGGTAATCTTTATAACGCGAGCAGTTAATCACCTTACCACCTCCTCTAAATACGCGCTGCGAACTGGAAATGTGATCTAGCCTATAACATTGGACGCTGATGACAGCTACCTCCATCGAGTGAGTTGGCTGTGTGGTTAGGGTCGCGCAGCTGTGAGCCTGCAGTCGGGAGATAGTGAGTACGAACTCCACTGTCGGCAGCCCTGCAGACGCTTTTTCGTAGTTTCTCATGGGGCTGTGCTGTAATTAAGGTCACGTTCGCTTCCTTCCCACTCCTAGCTGTTACCTATACCATCGTCGCCTTAAGACCTATCTGTGTCGGTGTGACATAAAGCAAATTACTGTTATTAATTATTTAAAGAACCGCCTTGTCAGTACAATGAAAAGTCTAGTAAATTTGCTAATACATCAAATACATAGAGAGATATAGGTACATAATTCGAGAATCTGTTTATATTTTCTTCAGCTTACAGGTTAAAATTACTTTAAAAATTTAAAATAATAAAAAGGGAGTCTGCCGAACGAGCATAAAGTGCAAACATATCTCCAAGGCCTTCGCATCCAATACAATTTAACCTGGCAGGCTAATCCTCTAACACGACTATATCTCTTTCCTTTCGATGCGCCTTGACAATTGTTTATGGTAAAAGCAGACACATACTGTATCAACTTTATCAGAAAGAACAACATGAGGGTGTTTGGTTTATGAAAGTCATACAGATGCCCCACCACAATCGTATTTGATAATTGCAAATCAGCTTAATATTAATACAATACATGAACTCTCACATTATATTTACAGGACAAGATTGGACATTACGTGAATGTTATTCATGTTTGAAATTTTAATTTTTATTGTATTGCTTGTAACCAGTTTTAAGTTAGGGCGCAATTTTTTAAAGGTTTCAAGGTTTTAACCTGTAAGGTGAAGAAGAGAATATTAATAGACTCTCGAAACATGTTGTTATACACTGTATCTATGTATTTGATGTATTAGCAAATATACTAAACTTTGCATCGTATTGACGAGGTGGATCTTTAAATAATTGATAACAGAGATTTAAGTCAATATGGACCATTGGTGGCAATTGTGGTCAAAATTATAGGCACCACAAAACAAAATGAAGAAAAAAACGCCTACCTCTCAAAGGCCAAAGCCATTGGTGTAATGGTTGACTATTTGTGCTTACTGAAAGGAAACTCATAATAGCCGTCTTGTATTGTTTATCTCATTGTACTCTCGTAATAGATGATAAATAAGTAAATATTGCTGCAAGAAACCTCTCCTAGATTGTTCAATTACTATTATTTAGAACATTTCTCTTGTCCTTGCACGGTTCCGCGCGTTTCCCAGGTGTGGCGTGATTTGTACCCCGAGGCTGCATACCCGCCATGCGTTTCTGTTGACCAAGTTGCCCATCATACAGGCGTTAAAGTCCAGGTCAAGTTCGCTGTGCTGTCTCCGGCAATTTAAGCAAGTGATTTTAAATGCGATAACTGTTCTACAAATAAGCCGCTCTCAACTACATTGTTGTAAGTTTGACATAATTTATAGCGGGTATATACACACTAGAGAAGGTTGAATTAATTAACTGGAAGAAGAAGAAAATGTTATGATTCATGGCCACAGATGTGTGGGTTAAGTTTCTTAACATTCTATGCCCTTCTAAAAGCATGCGCTATGCGAATAGCGATGGATAATAAAACTAGTTTTGCGCAAGTCAATGGCAAATAGCTGCTTGTGAAAGATCATAAGCATTCCATACCTTACTGTGTATCTCAAGCGGTTGATTTGGCGTTGTGTCTACTTTGAGATGTAACTTACGTAGACTTCTCCTTCTGAGATCTATAAGGACAAAAGATTGACTAATGCTATACGAAATTAATAATAATAATCATAATAATCAGTATCGTCATACACTAAATGTTAAGCCTTATCGCTGCAACCATTCTGCTTTCAATCCTGTTGTTCTTTTCACTTCCTTGTAGCTTTTACATTCCATCGGGTTTCTCATATCTTCGAAGCATGTCTTCCTTGGTCTTCCTCTTCCTTTTTCTTCCTAGTATTTTTCCTTCAAGGACGTTTACTAGGAAGTCATTATGTCTCACGATATGGCCCACAAGTTATATATTCCTTTTTTTTACACATCCTTTATCATTCTCCGTTGTTCATTGATTTCCCTTAGAACATCTCGATTCGTCTTTTTTTTTTTTCAGTCCAACATGTCTTCGTCATCTTCCTCTAAATCCACATTCCAGTTGCTTCCCATGAATCTCTTTCATTTTTCTCCAATAGTCCAGCTTTCACAACCGTAAAGTAGTACACTGCAGACAAAGGATTTTACAAAAGCCTTTCTTGTTTTTAAACTTATATGGCTATTTGTTAAAAGACTTTTATTTTGAAAGCCCTGTTTAGCAAGATACTTCTTTTGATTTCCTTGGTGCGGCTATTGTCTTCACTGATAATGTTTCCTAAGTAACAGAAATGCTGCACTTGTTCTATTTTGGAATATTCTATTCTTTTATTTGTATTAACTTTCCGCCATCTTTGCTGACAACTAATATTTTGGTATTCTTACAATTGATTTTAAGTTTGTAATGTTTCAATGTATCACACAGAACAGTCAACATTCTATTTAATTCCTTCTCAGAGTCTGCTGCTATGCTAATGTCATCAACAAATCTAATACTGTGGATTCTTTTATATATTTTTTAAATTATTATTATTATTATTATTATTATTATTATTATTATTATTATTATTATTATTATTATTATTATTATTATTATTATATTTATCCTGGGTTTCACTACGAACAGATCCATCATCTCCGCAATTTTCCTTCCGAACACTGTTCTGTTTGTAATATCTCTCTCCTCAATGCCACACATTTTAAGATCCTGATGATATTTCAGCCATGGTACTTGGGTCTTCATTTTTTCCTGGAAGATGAGGATGTTATTTGCTAGGCGTTCCGGTCCCATTGTTCTCAGCTGTCCATAAAAAGTCAGTCGCCTTTTTTCTTATCGAGGTTTAAATGTTCCCGCATTTTTCATGCAGATCTTGGTTTGATCTCAAGGAGAACAAGAAGGGTGTTCTCGGATGAGGAACGAGCAAAAGCGAGCCAGAGAATGAAGGAGTATTGGCGTAAACGGAAAAAACACCAACAGTCAAGAATGTTGTGTAATCGTAATCCATGTAAGGTTGAAACGATCCTAAATAAATAAATAAATAAGTAAACTCCACTAAGAGCCCTCGAAGTACAAGAAAGGAAGTTCCTGGGAAGGATTGTAGGACAAAGGCAAACCAAACCGTGAGCTCGACCAACACCAAGAAACTCTCACAGATGCCATTAGAAGAAAACATCTGGCTTTCTGTGGACACCTGTATAGTATGGATTCTCACAGGCTGTCCTAAAATATCTTCAAAGTAGCCAACAAGGGTAAAGCCACTGGTTCGCTGTAGATCCAGCAGGTAGCGAAGTATCTGGCAGAACTTAATATTAATCATGCAATATCATTTAACAGAAGCAACTACCGTTCAACTATCAAAATTATCCCTTACAGAAGTTAACCACAATGAGACCAGGAAATGGTCCGTGGAGCGCAAAATAGAGTTCAGCAAGAAAATGAAGGATTACTGTGCCAAGAGAAAAGGCTATGTATCAAGAAGAAACCAGCAGCCACCCCTACCATTAAGAACACCAGAAGTGGCAACAATCGAAAACAACAACAACACAGCTAAAACACAATCACCGTGGTCCTCAGGCGGCCAAAACGAACTCAAATACTGCGTATATATATGGGCATAGCTACCGTATACAGGCGTTTTGATTTGACTCAGTTTAGGCTTCTGGTATATTAATTCCCATGTTCTATTCTACTAGTTGACAGACAAACCACTTAATCAGTTCCCATCCTTCAAAAATCACACTACTAGTTCCTCCAGATACCAAGATCCGGGTTCAAACCCGGCACATGTATTCATATTTTTGAATAGCCGAAAGAAGCCCATTCGACACTCAGTGTAGTACGATATCGGCCTGCAAAAGTACTCTGGTGACACATCTTGAATTCACCCGACAAGATTTTTCGAGACGCAGCCATAGGTCGCCCGACAGAGTTTTGGTTTATCTAGCATCTGGTGTAGTAAAACGGAACGTCGAAATTGGCACGCAGGCAGCCCAAATGACATCCAATAATAATGTTTGTAATATGATAGCTGAGGCCATACGATTATAATATAACTTATTAGAGTTAAGACCCTTGAATTTTATTATTGTTCGATACCGGACCCTTTTCAACTCTGCTTCAGTTTTAATTCATGGTCATTTTGTCACAGCCTCCCTCTGAAAACAAAATAAGCTGACATTCATTGCCATTTAATAACTCTTCATAATTATGTTTGCAATTTGTAAATACTCCGTACTCGGCGCCATCATGAAGAATTTCAATTGATTGTCTTCTAGTTACCTTTGTTTTGATAAGGTAAATTTCAGTCTCACAGTTGGAATTGTTGGTCTTCAGCTTATGTAACAAGACATATTTTACGAGCGTTTATTTCTTGTAAGTTTAGTTCTTTTTAGTTACGGTTCTGGGATCACGTTCAGTATAAGTATACTGACTTGAACGTTGATTCATTCATGTAGAGGGGCATTGAATGTCGAGGTCATTAGCCTTATGAATGACACAGAAAATACAAGAAAAATGATTCATTTCCTTGGAGAATGAAAGTATTGGGCAAGGAAATTACAGAGTCGTTATAGGCGGAAAAATATTTCCTTGGTCTTTCCGAACCAAGTAATATCGATGTTGGAAGTGAACAAGGGCAGATCCCGTGCATTCAAAGAGGAAGAGGGGTCTGCCATTAAGCATTTTTTTTTTTGCTAGTTTTACGTCACACCGACACAGATAGGTCTTATGGCGACGATGAGACAGGAAAGAGCTAGGAGTGGGAAGGAAGCAGCCGTGGCCTTAATTAAGGTACAGCCCCAGCATTTGCCTGGTGTGAAAATAGGGAAACCACGGAAAACCATTTTCAGGGCTGCCGACAGTGGGGTTCGAACCTACTATCTCCCGAATACTGGATACTGGGCGCACTTAAGCGACTGCAGCTATCGAGCTCGGTCAATTAATTTTAGATCCCTTGATATACATTATATGTAGCCTACGTCCATATGCCTTTCTAATCTGTCTTCACAGGTTTGTCTATTTTGCCATTGGGATAACTAGCTGCATTGCATATAGTGGTGTAAGCTAGTAGAGATATCGGGACTTCAGAATTGATTGCAAGTCATCCGGTTGAGATCAAACCAAAATATAATACTTTCAATTTATTTTTATTTTTTTATTTTGCAAATTGTTTTACGTCGCACCGACACACATAGGTTTTATGGCGACGATTGGATAGGAAAGGCGTAGGAGTGGGAAGGAAGTGGCCATTGCCTTAATTAAGGAACAGCCCCAGCATTTGCCTGGTGTGAAAATGGGAAACCACAGAAAATCATCTTCAGGGCTGCCGACATTGGGGTTCGAACCCACTATTTCCCAGATACAAACTCACAGCTGCCCGCCCTAACCGCACGGCCAACTCGCCCGGTATTATTATTGTTATGTGAAAGTGCGAAATCTTCGCTTTTGTCTAATAAGAATAATATCATGTCACTATCCACACTTGATGTAACGTTTCACATCTCATGGGAATGCTCCTATAATCTTTGCTCAGCTTGTCCATCCGTGGCGTAGTGGGCGAGTTGGCTCCAAGACTGGTGGGCGCCATGAGAATACATTCCTGAGCACTGTGATTTGCAATCTAGCTGTATGAGTTCGTGATTTGGCCAGCTTTTAGACAAGTTCAACGAACACTAGCGTCCTGCGTATCAATGACTTCCTCTTCATTAGACGTTACATCAAGATATTTATCTCACAGTATTGATAGAATATTGATACATGTTTCGTTAACTACAATTAGATATGTCCTGTCTGAAATAACTTCTAAACAAGTTAAAAGCGAAACTTAAAGTTAGATCTCTCTTGATCAATCTGGACGTGGTCCAGTGATATTTAATTGTGTTTCACTGTCTCATTTCATTAAATACACTTCAGAGGTCAAATTCCAGCATTCTGACGTCTCCATACACAGTTTATGGTTAATATGTTCGATAACTTAAATTATTATTCCTCTCTGTATGATGAGCCGATTGTAGTAGTACAATCTTTTATATATTGGCCATCGATTCTCAAGATATTATTTCGACCTCTGACCTCAACTGCGAAAATAATATCAGTTGAAACCATCAGAACAAATTTCTAAATCCGTTCTTGCTAAACCCTAATTAAGTCAGCGAAACCGAGAACTATGTAGATGAATTAGAATGTCTTGATAATTTTGCCGTAGGGACACCTTATGTAAACACCAGGGTGATTTTATATGCTAACTCGAACGGTACGACGCGTTATAAATGTTTACTTTAACCACTTGACTGCTGATACTGACTATGCTTGTACTGATGTGTCTCTGGAATGAACTAAGTTTAGACTTGTTGCCCAGGTTGCATTGAAAGTTGCCAAGGCCTGCGATCAAATCAGCGAACTCTAGCTTTGTTGTTCTACAATAATAATAATAATAATAATGATAATAATAATAATAATATAGGATCACTTGGAACAGGTATAATAAAAAATCAATATCTCGGAATGAAAAACTTAGACACTATAACACAGTGATCAAACCTGAAGCGTTATATGCCTCAGAAACCTTAATCATTGGTGGCGGATCTTTAACCAAAGACATTGAGAAACAAGAAAGGAAAATTTTACGAATTTTTTTTGGCCCAGTTTGTATAGATGGAATATGGAGAAAAAATCATCCCAGGAGATATATTGTCATTCTGAAAAAAATTCTCACATTCGGAAAAGACGATTGAAATTTTATGGAGACATTATCAGAATGAACACTAAGAGGCTATCTAAAAGAATTCTCAACCTGGCCCTTTCGTCTAAAACCAAGAACAGCTGGCTTCGTGAAATTGAAACAGATCTCCAGGAAATCAACATCTCAGAAGACATTGTAGAGGACAGATGTAAATTCAGAACCAAAATCGACAATCACCACTTTGGAGACAAACCCAACACCAGAGCTACTATAACTTGGACAGAAGTACGAAGGAAGAAGCTCAGCGAGAAGATGAAGAGGTTTTGGGATGAAAAGAAGGCCAACACATCAGCTAAGCAAGTTCAACCGTGCTCCTGAGTAGGGCATAACGATGTAAAAAAAGGAAGAAAAGAAAATAATAATAATAATAATAATAATAATAATAATAATAATAATAATAATAATAACACCCGTCGAATTGACATGATAGCCTTCAAAGGCCACCGAAAAGGCTGTATAATAGATCCGACGATCAGATTTGAGACATCCGAAACACAACCCAATGAGGTACATGAGGAGAAGAAAACAACATATGAACCAACCATCCCATTCTATCAACAAGAATACCAACTGGACGATATCGAAGTCATAGGATTAATGGTTGGCGCTAGAGGAACCATTTCCCTCTTTTTCGTCCAGTTCTGCGAATCATTTAACCTCATTCAAGCATTAATAAAAGAAATTGCAGTGACTAACTTGAAATATTCCATCCAAATCCTAAAGAACCATACCTTCCAAACTTTTTAATGCAACAACATACAGCGTGTCATATGTGCTAACCAACTCACAATTACTTTTAATATTCATCTTGTCTTTTCCTATACTTTGTCCTCAGGGGCAATCTTCATTTGGAAAAAGTCGAAATAAATATACTACTACTACTACTAGTACTACTACTACTACTACTACTACTACTACTATAGTAGCTCCTGTGTATAAAGGAAAGGGTGATAGACATAAAGCTGAAAAGTACAGGCCAGTCAGTTTGACATGCATTGCATGTAAGTTTTGGGAAAGCATTCTTTCTGATTATATAAGATAAGTTTGCGAAAGTAATAACTTGTTTGATAGAAGGCAGTTTGATTTTAGGAATGGTTATTCCACTGAGACTCAACTTGTAGAATTCCAGCAAGATATAGCAGATATCCTGGATTCAGGAGGTCAATTGGATTGTATCGTGATTGACCTGTCTGAGGCATTTGGTAGGGTAGATCATGGGAGACTGCTGGCAAAAATGAGTGCAATTAGACTTGACAAAAGAGTGACTGAATGGGTGGCTATGTTTCTAGAAAATAGAACTCAGAGAATTAGAGTAGGCGAAGCTTTATCTGTCCCTGTAATAATTAAGAGGGGAATTCCTCAAGGCAGTAATTGGGCCTTTTTGTTTTCTTATATATATCAATGATATGTGTAAAGAAGTGGAATCATAGATAAAGCTTTTTACAGACGATGTTATTCTGTACAGAGTAATAAATAAGTTACAAGATTGTGAGCAAATGCAAAATGAATTCGATAATGTTGTGAGATGGACAGTAGACAATGATATGATGATAAATGTGGTTAAAAGTCAGATTGTGAGTTTCACAAATAGGAAAAGTCCTCTCAGTTTTAATTACTGTGTTGATGGGGTGAACGTTCCTTTGGGGGATCATTGTAAGTACCTAGGTGTTAATATAAGAAAAGACCTTCATTGGGGTAATCACATAAATATGATTGTTAATAAAGGGTACAGATCTCTGCACATGGTTATGAGGGTATTTTGGGTTTGTAGTAAGGATGTAAAGAAGAGGGCATATAAGTCTCTGGTAAGACCCCAACTAGAGTATGGTTCCAGTGTATGGGACCCTCACCAGGATTATCTGATTCAAGAACTGGAAAAAATCCAAATAAAAGCAGCTCGATTTGTTCTGGGTGATTTCCGACAAAAGAGTAGCGTTACAACAATGTTGCAAAGTTTGGGCTGGGAAGACCTGGGAGAAAGGAGACGAGCTGCTCGATTAAGTGGTATGTTCCAAGCTGTCAGTGGAGAGATGGCGTGGGAGGACATCAGTCGACGAATAAGTTCTAGTGGTGTCTTTAAAAGTAGGAAATATCACAATATGAAGATAAAGTTGGAATTCAAGAGGACAAATTGGGGCAAATATTCGTTTATAGGAAGGGGAGTTAGGGATTGGAATAACTTACCAAGGGAGATGTTCAATAAATTTCCAATTTCTTTGCAATTATTTAAGAAAAGGCTAGGAAAACAACAGATAAGGAATCTGCCACCTGGGCGACTGCCCTAAATGCAGATCAGTAGTGATTGATTGATTGATTGATTGATTGATTAATTGATTGATTGATTGATTGATTGATTGATTGATTGATTGATTGATTGATTGATTGATTGATTGATTGATTGATTGATTGATTGATTGATTGATTGATTGATTGATTGATTGATTGATTGATTGATTGATTGATTGATTGATTGATTGATTGATTGATTGATACTACTACTTACAGCAGTTAACCACAATGTGACGAGGAAATGGTTCAAGGAACCCAAAATCAAGTTCAGCAAGAAAATGAAGAAATACTGGCCCAATAGAAAAGTCAAGGTACCAAGAATAAAGCAGCAGCCAAACCTACCATTAAGAACACCAGGAGTGGCAAGCATCGAAAACAACAACAACACAGCTAAAGCACAAGAACCGTGGTCCTCAGGTGGTCCAAACGAGCTGAAAAATATTAGTTACAGCTTTTCCGACAAAAGAGTAGCGTTACAAAAATGTTATAAAGTTTGCGCTGGGAAGACTTGAGGGAAAGGAGACGAGCTGCTCGACTAAGTGGTATGTTCTGAGGTGTCAGTTGAGAGATGGCGTGGGAGGACATCAGTAGCAAACATTCTAAATAATCTAGGTGGTCTATTTACCAATTCAACATTCTGATTGTGCTGTTGTCTATCAACTAAAGCGGAAGTTTAGTGGACGGTTATTATGGCCGAATTTATTTAATTTCGTTAAATGACACTAAGTGCACCACCAGAGATAATTAACATGCCAGTAAAAACGACGTGGAGTGCCAAGATTTCTGATCGCTTAATCAGCGACCCACAAACTTTGTATCAGGAGTCGGATATTATACCACAGATCCATAGAGAGTTGGATCTTATACCACAGATCCATAGAGAGTCGGATCTTATACCACAGATCCATAGAGGTACAGTAGCTCTTAGTCTTATCACGGGATGTCTTAGTTATGGAGGCAGGACTTTTTGATTTCTATAGGAAACAGTCTCTTGATGGTTATGCGAGAATCTAGCAGTCGTGTCTAGTGATCTTTTCTCTCAAATGTTGGCAAACCTGCTCGCTTTGAATGCAGAGACGTGCAGATTCAGATCTTCCGTGTGGGTGCAAGCCGGGTTGTAATTCCCAGTACCAGCCCGTGCCAAAGTAGTGCGCTCAATCTCGTACCATCCAGGCGAAGGTTCTGATTTAACTTTTCAACGTCTTCTCAGCCGAGTTTATGTAACTAAATAATATTTCACAATAGCGGTTATAAGAGCAATATGATCTAAAACTGGGTAACTAAATTTGGAAACGTCGATTGACTTCAAAGACTTCACAAACACAAGTTGCTTGGCGTGTCTCAACGGCGCGGCGCCTCCTCAGCCTAGTGCATTGAACACTCGGCTCACACTGCTTCTTTCTTTTATATATAATAGGTCTTACGGTGACAATGGGATAGGAAAGAAGGCCTAGGAGTGGGAAGGAAGCGGCCGTGGCCTTTCCCTGGTGTAAAAATTGGAATCCACGGAAAACCATCTTGAGGACTGCCGACAGTGGGCTCGAACCCACTATCTCCTGGATGCAAGTTCACAGCTGCGCGCCCCTAACTTGCCCGGTTCACACTGTTTCAGAGTACGACAGTTTTCCAAAGGAAATGGCTGGAGATACAGCGATTAAACATATGTTATTATACGAAGTGACTAGAATTAAAGCATATGCGTGAACAAACGTCTGTTACATTTGTCTGAAAATGGAGTTGTTTACAGAACAAAGGTCTATTATTTTACTTTCACGATGCATTTGGAGCAGTCGCCCAGGTGGCAGATTCCTTATCTGTTGTTTACCTAGTCTTTTCTTAAATAATTGCAAAGAAAATTTATTGAACATCTCCTTTGGTAAATTATTCCAGTCCATAACTTCCTTTCCTATAAATTAATATTTGCCCCAATTTGTCCTCATGAATTCCAACTTTATCTTCATATTGTGATCTTTCCTACTTTTAAAAACACCACTCAAACTTTTTCGTCTGCCATTGTCATTCCACGCCATCTCTCCACTGACAGGTCGGAACATACCACTTAGTCGAGCAGCACCACTGCACGTTGTGATTATTGACTCTGTGATAACCTCCTCCTCCTCCTTATTATTATTATTATTATTATTATTATTATTATTATTATTATTATTATTATTATTATTATTATTATTATTATTATTATTATAACTTTATCTTCATATTGTGATCTTTCCTACTTTTAAAAACACCTCTCAAACTTTTTCGTCTGCCATTGTCATTCCACGCCATCTCTCCACTGACAGGTCGGAACATACCACTTAGTCGAGCAGCACCATTGCACGTTATGATTATTGACTCTGTGATAACCTCCTCCTCCTCCTCCTTATTATTATTATTATTATTATTATTATTATTATTATTATCCCGTTTGTCAGTGTTTCACTCTGTAATGACTGAACCGAAGATTGCAGGAGTGGCGACCACTTTCTCTGTTTAACGAGTAGGGGTGGTATTAATGGTACTAATTGGTGTTGTGTGGTTCTGTCACTTCGATCTCACGGCAACAGCGCCGCTCCAGCAAGATATTACATCAACAAGAGTTATGATGTTGAACTGGTCGTAGCAGTGAATTCTTAAACCTCGTATGATGTAACTGCCGCCGCAGACTTGTTCACAGCACTACTTTATGAACTTTTCTGGAGATCAGGTGAACGGCCTATGTTCACGCAGTTCATTCAAGTTCAGTAACACTTACAGTCTTGAGATTCGCATCTGAAGGACACATGTGCGTCAGAACGAGGAAATAAAAGGAAAATTTCGTAGGTTACCTAATTATGGAATCTTTACTCTCTTTAATATTTACAAAGAAAAAGGTTCTGTTTCCGAACAAGATCACGAGAGGTTAACATCAGTTTTTCTGAGCATTCTGGAGGTTTGTAGGTCAGAAATATGATCTGGTGTACTTATTGAACTTCATTGATAATAATAATAGTAATAATGGTTCGAACCCTACTGTTGGCAGCCCTGAAGATGGTTTTCCGTGGTTTCCCATTTTCACACCAGACAAATGCTGGGGCTGTACCTTAAGGCCACGGTCGCTTTATTCCCACTCCTAGCCCTTTACTATGCCATCGTAAAATAAATTGCATAATAATAATAATAATAATAATAATAATAATAATAATAATAATAATAATAATAATAATAATAATAATAATAAATTGTACCGGGCGGTACACCTCCACGCCGTTAATTCAAAATTTGCGCCTGTTGAAACTCCTCTACTGGAGGAAGCCTGAACTTTAACAACCATGTTAATTCTAAAGTTTCTCAGAAGATGTCGCTATTGTAAATTTTGAAGAGTTCTGAACTGTGTCTTTTTCGATTTATATTTGTTTTCTCTGTAGCAAGAAGTGTGAACATTCTCTTCTAGATGGCACCACTTAAGAACTACAATTGTGCACCCTAGTGCAAAGTGAAGGAACTTTTCTTTGAAGAAATTTTGTAGTCATAAGTTTGCTCTTTGTTAAATTTCTTTCTATCATTGTTTGAGTTGGCAATGTTAATCCGTTCGTTCCGCCAGTTTTGAAATTAGCCAATCCCGAATTTCTTAAATTAATTTTCGACCAATCGGGGCTTTCTTCCCCAACCTACTCTGTAACTGTGTTCGGTAACCAATAAAATTTTGTGGGCGGGTTGTAATCATTCATGAAACGTCTCAAATCTTCCACGAGGATATATAAACTGCTGATTTTCTGGTCTCGGGGCCACTTCAGTAACATCTTTCCTAGTGTGATTATATAGCAGGGCGCGGGAAGCGCCCCTTTCTTCCGGCGGCAGTTCATCCATCAGGTAATGGCCTTTTAATAACTTCTTTGTTTGCTAGCTCAGCAGTTTAACCCTCGGGGCGGGTTCGAAACTTTCCTCATGTAACCTATATTTAAAATGTAAAAGACACTTGGTATAAAGTCTGTCTCTTTAACTACAAATTGGGATAGAGAGTGCCTAACCCTCTCGAGCTCCCATTCATTTTGTTTTGAGGTGACTACGTTTTTATAACAGTTTCCCTTCTACTCGTAATGTCATAATATTTTTCAATCGTGTCACCTCCGTAGTATGGGATTAGCCCTTGCATAAGCGGCCTAGTGCCAAATAGGTTTTAAAGAAATGTATTAGGAGTGCAGTTTCGCCTCCTCTCAAGTTGGTATTTTGGGGGCCATGTAATTGTCCTGTTTCTTTATGGAATAGGCCTCAGTAGGTTGGGTATTTCTACCCCTGTTTTCATGTGCTTGGAGGTCAGCTTGAAGGTGGAGTTTGGTATGGCCTTTGATAGGCTTGAACTTTGAGAGCGGGTTGCTCTTTCTTAAATGGTATTTTCTGTGTGCCTCAAGCAGGCTTTACTGAGTAATAGGGAGCAAGTGCTCCTGGGCATGATTGGGGTTTTCTGCCCCTTTGTCAAACCTTGTACTTGGGTAAAGTTGAGCTTATTGCTCAAGAATTGTGTGTCTGGGTCTCAGAGCCCAAATCCTGTAACAACTGTAATTGTACATTCTTGATTTGTTGCTAGGTTACTGAGTACCTGTTATATTTGTTATTTCTTGATCTTGAAAAGAAAATATAACCTTGTTAAATTTTAAATTAACTTTAATTTCGTATATCGAGACCTGTTCATCCCAGCACCTTCTTTCACCTCTGCTGATCCACCAAACCACGGTAACAATAATAATAATAATAATAATAATAATAATAATAATAATAATAATAATAATAATAATAATAATAATAATAATAATAATAATAATAATAATCGAATGGAACGGACTTGATACAGGAGCCTTAGTGGCTTGAGTAAAAATAAATAAATAAATTAATAATGGAGGTAGATTTTCAAACCACGCGGAACATATATAACAAAAGGTGCTTTTCTTTAAATACTCAAATTAATAGGTACAAAACTGCCGTCAAGGTGGTATCTCTCTATGCGTCAGAATGCCTTATCCTCTCTCAGAAATATGCGCTTGCTCAGTTAGAGCAAAAAGAGAGAACGGTTCCCCATAACATACTTGCCCAAACTACAAAAACGGGATCTAGATGAGAAAATCCAGACAAGAAATCTACTCCTAAGATAGAAAAGATAATGTGCAAACGCAGGGCTCGCTTCTACGACCACGGATGGACGACTCACGAAGGACAAAACTCATTTTTAACCATTTCGAATCAAAACGAAAACAGCAGTTCCCTGGTACGTTAACGTCAAGAAGGACCACAAAGAAATGGGCCTACGACTATATGACGCGCACAAACGAGACCTTTTCAGAATAAGCTTCGTGACTTTTGTGGCACTTTCCTAGATGAAAAGTTAAATGGTCCACAGGTGCAAAGCGATCGGATGAACGCTGTGCTCGACACAGCAAGCTAATGAAAACCTACTGGATCAATTGAAAGCTGAGTAAACGCCAGAATATTCAGTATAATGAAATTTACGGTGGTCCCTAGTTGGCTGATCAGCGAAAAATAAATAAATAAATAAATAAATAAATAATAATAATAATAAAAATAATTTCAAGTTGTTGTCTTGGCAGGACAGATTGCATACCGCGTGTGCTCAAGTGCGATTAAACTGTGAGGTATCAACCTACTGCAGGTGGGAGTTATATGCGCTTATTCTTATCGGTGCTGCCGCCCAAGGAAATGCGCTCTGTTCTGTATTTACGAAGGAGTGCAGTGCAAAGGAAGGAAGGAAGGAAGGAAGGAAGGAAGGAAGGAAGGAAGGAAGGAAGGTACGGTACGGTAGTTGAAGACGTAATAACACCGACGGTTTCAATCCAAAATCGATGACATGGCTGTGTGCCACTTTGTATTCTGGTGAATACTGGAGGGATGCTGATGGAGCTCCCTACAGTTAATTGCAAGTGAATGAGATGACCAAGCTAAACAGGAGCTCATGGACCCTTGCCAGGATTATCGATAATTGAGCAGGCGTAATTGATAGATTTCTCCTTATAACTTCGTCACTTTCCTCTTGTACTCGCTTACTCATTCTCTTTCTTTCTTTCTTTCTTTCTTTCTTTCTTTCTTTCTTTCTTTCTTTCTCTCTCATTCTTTTGAGTGGTATGATAGTCACGTAATGGCGTTAGCTTCTCTCTAAGCCGACTGAATTCAGTTCCAAATTGAGAGTCCCTAGTGCATAGGGTAGGAGTGATGTTTGTAAAAGGTATGAACGGATATTACTTGTACACGAATGCACAGAAATAGTGTTCCGGTATAAACATATCATGGCGTCTCCCCACCTCTTTTCTTAGCGCATTGTTGCAGATAGACAGCCTGCTACAAGACTTTGTGATTGAAGAAGACACAGAGGCGGATGTATAGCAATACACACAATGAGCCCTCATCACTACCCGTTCACTCCCTTCCCCTACTTTTCGGTACTGGAGTGACCTTCAACACTACCCCTTAACTCCCTCCCCTCCTTTTCAGTGGGTCAGTATTGATTGTTCATGACGGGCATCATTTCTGTGCATGCGTGTACCACCGCTCTGTAGTTGCGGGAACAGAAGTCCGTTCTCTGACAAGAACACATTGATTGACATTATATTCTAGCCTACGCCAAGTCTGCACACAGCAGCGCTCCATGCAGTCGTGTTTTCAGCCATCCTCTTCATTTCCAGTTACTGTCCTGACACTGTCCTTCCGTTCACCATTCCTTCTAGTGCGCCCGCTAAACAACCCCTGCGCAGCCGGTGCCCTAGCCAGTTCCTCTTCCTCAATCTGATTACATTTACCAGTCTTTCAGAGTCAAGAGTTGTTTAAAACATACAACATTGTTTTAAAAGCATGATAGAGCAATCCAGAAGACACCCGACAAAAAAAGGTGGTATCCTTTGTATCCTTATCCGTTCGAGATTTTAATGCTATGAGTGAACTTCCGCCGATTGTCATGAAATTAAACTTTGTTATAAAAAGTATGATTCACACCCGACAAAATAACTTAAACATGCGGCTACTAAGTGGCTCAGACGGTAGAGGCGCTTGCCTTTTGAACCCAACTTCGCAGGTTCGATCCTGGCTCAGTCCGTTAGTATTTGAAGGTGCCGAGATACTTCAGCCTCGTATCGGTAGATTTACTGGCACGTAAAAGAACTACTGCGGTACCAAATTCCGGCACTTCGGCGTCTCCGAAAACCGATAAAACTAATTTGGGATTATTATTATTATTATTATTATTATTATTATTATTATTATTATTATTATTATTATGTCCGACTCGTTGTCTGAATGGTCAGCGTACTGGCCTTCGGTTCAGAGGGTCCTGGGTTCGATTCCCGGCCGGGTCGGGGATTTTAACCTTGGTTAATTCCAATGCCCCGGGGACTGGGTGTTTGTGCTGTCCCCCAACATCCCTGCAACTCACACACCACACATAATACTATCCTCCACCACAATAACACGCAGTTACCTACACATGGCAGATGCCGCCCACGCTCATCGGAGGGTCTGCCTTACAAGGGCTGCACCCGGTTAGAAATAGCCACACGAAAATATTGTTATTATTATTATTATTATTATTATTATTATTATTATTATTATTATTATTATTATTATTATTATTATTATTATTATTATTATTTACTGAATTAGGCGGGTAGGAAAACTTCCCTTTTGTCAGATATGAAAACGGCAAAGCGATATATGGTCGATTGTTGCTGACCTCTCAGCACGGTTTGACATCGCTGATCGTGCAGTGCTGTCCAAAAAGCTAGGTAAAGAATTATAAATAAATGTGATTGATTGATTGATTGATTGATAGATAGTCGAGGGCGGTCCGCACCAGATCGACGTATTCTTTAAAGTAGTTCTCTTTTCTATAATACGCAGTTCAATATATAATATTCAAGTATTTAAAGTTATATTGTAAACCACAAACAAACAAAAATATTTTATTGAGGCCACGGCCGCTTCCTTCCCACTCCTAGGCATTTCCTATCCCATCGTCGCCTTAAGACCTATCTGTGTCGGTGCGAAGTAAAGCAACTTGTAGAAAAAATCTTAATAAAACTGATACAGAATCCGAAAGTACTGTACTTTCTGTGCCCTGCGCCCTGCGTTGGCGCGCGCGACCCGAACGACCTCAGCTAGCGACATTTATATAGTCACTTTCCGGGCCATTTTCAGGAAAACTAAAAAAACCCATGAAAACATGTTTCATATAAAAAATTAAGGTAGACATTTTCTACATTTTTCCTGTGGATAACATTTTATTGGCCGAAGAAACAAAAACGTGGCCGCTTACTGAAAATTTCAGTACACGATGTTACGAATTTAAATTTACATATTCAGGTTTATGTTCTTAATAATTGTTTTAATTGGTTTTTATGTGAAAAATAGTTACACCGCTGAAATCACCAGTCTTTTCTGAAGTTTGTAGTATAATTTATTTTGCAACGTTGTAGGAGGTAACATCAGGATCTTGGGGGAGAAGAAACTGCTTCGCGCTCCGTAATAATAATGTGTTCAGTTACAACTTTGGCAACAGCGTAATTTCTGTGACCCGCCAAATTTGGTGGCCGCGACTATAGTGAGAATGCTATCAGTCTCTTTAAAATAAGAGTAGCTCAGGGAAGGGGGCAGCGGGTGCAGTGCAGCTGTGCTGGTGACCACAGAGTGTGTTTGTACAATGGCACGATCCATGAGGTATGCAGCAGGCTCTTGTTACTGCAGCCCAGGTGCAGCAGTTTTCTAGCCATGCACTTGTTTGTGCTAAATATCACGTCGTGACACGGCGTGCTGAAACGCGAGACAACCCAGTGTTTCTTAGCCTCCGCTGACTCATGGACATCAACTACTCTCTTCAAACCATAGCTGTACCATCACTTCGGAGCTGAAGGCATCTTCATAATCAGATCTGTAAACATGTAAAAGTGATAATAGTACCGTGGAGATATTGCTATCCCTGTGCAGGCCTTGTAAGACAGACCTCCTGACGATAAATTCTATTTCCCCACCCGCAGCCTACCAATGTGTAGAGAATACAGTCGAACATCGATATCTCGAACCTCCATTACTCGATTTTTTTTGTATCTCGAAGTAACTTCAATTTTCGGGCCTTTTATCCTATTCTCTGTTACTCGAAATTCGGTTATACGAATTTCTCGAAACAAACGTTTCCTCCCTTGAAGCAAAAACTACTCTGTAACTGGAATTTTGTACAACATTGACAGCGTAATACAGCATTTGTAATTTGTGAGGAATAATTAACAAGTAAAGAAAGGGACACAGTGATGCTGGGAGCTAATATGACGGGAACCGATAAACAAACTTCTAGTGATCGGAAAATCGGCGAAGCCTCGGTTTTTTTTTTTTCGGGTGTGAATTCATTACCGGTCACGTACAAAAGCAACCCCAGAAGTCGTGGATGAGAAGCCCCATTTACGAATCTTGGCTGCGTGTTTAAAACCTACATACAGTCAGTCGAATATAAATGACAGAGTTTTTCACAGCAATAAATGTTGTTGAAAAGTATGTGGAAGGAAAAGGGGCTACCTGGCCGAGGCGGTATAGGTGTGCTCGGTTCGGACATGGGTTCGAATCCCCGTCAGGAAGTCCTAAAATTTAAGAAACGAGATTTCCACTTCCGGAGGTGCATATGGCCCTGAGGTTCACTCAGCCTACACCAAAAATGAGTACCAGGTTAATTCCTGGGGGCAAAGGCGGCCGGGCGTAGAGCTAACCACTCTACCCCGTCACGTGTCGCGGTTAACAATGGTAGAAGCCTTTACCTTCCACTCCTCCAAGGGCCTTCATGGCCTGTACGGAGGTGTCTTTGTCTCTTTGTCTATGTGGAAGGTTAACAGTAAAAAACAAAACAAAAAAACAGAAGAGACTAATGAATTTTTTCTAAAGGTGTTTACGGAGGTATGTTTCTTTTTTCACTACTGTATGTACTGTATTCTATCTTCTACCGAGCTCGATAGCTGCAGTCGCTTAAGTGCGGCCAGTATCCAGTATTCGGGAGATAGTAGGTTCGAATCCCACTATCGGCAGCCCTGAAGATGGTTTTCCGTGGTTTCCGTGGTGAGGAAAGCAACGTGAAACTACCTCACTCCTCATTTCCCTAGTACGCCTCTTCAGTGATGCCTAGGCCATCTATGACAGCTGATGGCGGAGCTGTTGAGGATCCAACCAGCCTTAGGGCTGAAGACTGAACATTTGCTCAAAAACGGTATTCTCTGTATCTCGAAATTTCGATAACTCGAAATAAAATTTAGCTCCCGAGGTGATTCGAGATATCGAGGTTGCACTGTACACCATGACAGACCGCGTGGTATGAAGATATAGCAACGCACTCATCTCGCACTGTAGAACTAGGTGAATGATCTTCCAGACCGAATGCCTGTGTTTAAAAAACATACTAACGTAGACATGACATGGGCTTTTGGGCTTATGCCGTGTCAAGAAAACAACGTGAAACTCTTGACGTTTCGCAGAGAAGTTTACTCCGCGTCTTCAGAAGAATATCTCGACTGTTCGTGAGGAAGTCTACACGGCATGTACCAATAGATTTTCTCCCTGTGGGTAAGGGTGGTGTATCCCCTACTTGACGTAAGAGGCGGCTCCTAAGGCGCTCTCAAGTAGGCAGAGAGCATGAGGCCACTAGATGAGTGACAGTTTGCTCTTACTTCGACCAGGCTCCTCAATTTCAATTTTGCTAATACTACTAAAATGTTTTCATTTCTCCCCTGAAGGGGGCCTCTTAGGCGGTGACGCCGGGAGATTTGTTACGGTGAAGGAGATGCTCGGAGAAGATGACGGGGTTGGCGGCCGTGGCCTATACCAGGAACTGCCCCGGCATTCATCTTAGTGCAGGAGAATGGAAAACCATTCTCAGGAGTCGTCGTTTGGGGCCAGCCGTGAGGTCCAGTCCTGTCCCATCACCCGAATGCAGAGGCGTCGAGCCACGGTAGAGCCGTGGCCACCTCTCCTCTGCTCGGTTGGCCGGTCAGAGTGCAGAGCTGTTGGACCACGGACTAACCGTGGCCAGTTGTGGGCCGAGACCCACTCTGCATCTACCGGCTTTGTTATCTTACCTCCTTTGGTTAACTCCTGTCCTTCTTTGACCCCGACGGTGTTAGGTTCCCCAGCTCTCGCATTTCTGCCATTTTCACTCCTTTCGTGACCCTTCTCGCTTCTATTTTCTGATACCTTAATTTTCGAAGTATCGTATGCCTACGTAACCGAGTGAATTAGCCGCGCGGTTAGGGTCGCGTAGCTGTGAGCTTGCATTCGGGAGATGGTGAGTTAGTACCCCACCGTCGGCAGCCCTGAAGATGGATGCCCATTTTCCCCATTTTTACACCAGGCAAATGCTGTGGCTTTACCTTAATTCGGTACACGGCCGCTACCTTCCTAATCCCAGCCCTTTCCCATCTTTCCATCGCCGAAACCTTCGGTGTTAAGGCTGATGACACACGGAGCGGTTTTTGCCGAGTCGGCAGCCGCGTCGGCCGCCGCCTGTGATTGATACACAGAGCGGTTTTTGCCGACTGTGACGAAACCACTGCCTGCTCGAATGCTTATAAGCAGTCATCGGGTGCGTATCGAGCAGGCAGTGGACAAAACACATTAGTGAGCGTGACGTTAGGTGAGGAAGCTAGCTAAAATTACCGAAAAATAAAGGATTCTTCTTATTCTTATTCCAAAAGACTACTTACTCTATATATCCTTTTACGTGTATATTATTGAATTTCAAAGATACTTCATGATATCTAATACAAGAATACCTACCAATGATGCAATCGCCGCGTAAATTCAGCCACGCCCGACTAGAGCGAAGCATCAAGTCAGCCGTGATTCAGCTGAATGTAATAAATCTATGGCGCTAGAGCGCGCACAAAGTCTTCAAACCGCTCGCTGCACCGCCAGCTACACGACAGTCCGAGTCGGCAAATCTGCCGCCTGTCGGCGAGCACCGCTCTGTCTGTTTCATCCCATCAGCCTTAAACTATTAGAAAAAGTAACTCTGGCGTAAAACTACAGTCTTGCTTGGTTTAGATTTTCCTTCCGATTAGAGTTAGGAAGGGATGTTTGCCTAGTTGTTGTTCCTCGTAAAACAACAATCACTCTGTCTCGTCATGGCCTACGCTGCTCCTTTTCGTAGAACTTAATACCGATGACATTGCCGTTATAAGTGAAGATCAAGAGGATCTACAGAGGATGCTGGATCAATGGCTGAAAATCAGCAGGCAGAAGACGGAATTCATGTGTCGTAACTTACCCAGCACTCCTAAGCAACATAAACTGTACCTGCAGGAAACCCCGCTCAAATAAGCTGAAGATTTTACATAATCTGGGATCAGTCATAACCGAAAATGGACCATTGGGTGTATAAACTCTGGATGAAATGGAGTTGCTGTGCGGCAGGAGAATTGCTGTAAGAACAAAGGGTAAAGTCTATAGAACAGCAGAAAGACGAGCCATATTGTACGGCGTAAGGAAGCAACGCGTGGATAAGTTATTTCTTTAATCCGTTAACCCTCCAGGGTTGGTTTCCCCCCCGCCCCGGACTCAGCGAGGGATCCCACCTTTACCACCTCAAGGGCAGTGTCCCGGAGCGTGAGACATTTGGTCGGGGATACAACTGGGGAGGAGGACCAGTACCTCGCCCAGGCTGCTTTACCTGCTATGCTGAACAGGGACCTTGTGGGGAGGATGGGAAGATTGGAAGGGATAGAGAAGGAAGTGGCGAAGAAGTGGGAAACCACGGCACAAATATAGGATGGCTGAGGCGGGAATTGAACCCCATCTACTCATTTGACCTCCCTAGGCTAGGTGAACTCCGTTCCAGTTCTCGTACCACTTTCCAAATTTCGTGGCAGAGTCAAGAAGTGAACCCGGACCTCCGGCGGTGGAAATTAATCACACTAATCACTACACCATAGAGGCGGACGTGGGTAAGTTACATGCTGATACATACCGATGTAGACGACCTTCTCATGAGAAGCCCAGAAGGGCATATGATTTGGACAGAAATGGAAATCAGAACTCAACCGAGAAGTCGAGGAAGACCTCGTTAAACTTGGATGTCCGTTATAAAGACCTGCAGGAAGCTCAACTAGGGGGCTGTGATTAGCTCAGTAGCTTAGCAGCTGGCTTTCTACTCAGAAGGCTGAGGTTCGAATCCCGGTCGATGCTAGTTTCACGTAAAAAATGCGCGTGGCGTTAGGAGGGGCATCCTGCCGTGAACCCGCGGCCAAAACCAAAATATGCCAGGATGGCCCTAGCGATTCCAGAAGAACTGGGATGCAGTGAGGAAAGTTTAAAGGAAGCTCAACTAAATCGAATGAAATGAAATGGCATATGGCTTTTAGTGCCGGGAGTGTCCGAGGACAAGTTCGGCTCGCCATGTGCAGGTCTTTTGATTTGACTCCCGTAGGCGACCTGCGCGTCATGATGAGGATGAAATTATGATGAAGACGACACATACACCCAGCCCCCGTGTCAGCAAAATTAAGCAATGATGGTTAAAATTCCCGACCCTGCCGGGAATCGAACCCGAGACCCCTATGACCAAAGGCCAGCATGCTAACCATTTAGCCATGGAGCCGGACAACTAAATCTAATAATAACCTGAGACAGGAAGAATATCGATAAATTCACAGTAGGAGAGGTGACCCCTAATGATATAAGAAGAAGAAGAAGAAGAAGAAGAAGAAGAAGACCAACAATTTAATTTCTGTCCCCGTACACATGGGCGTGCTTCCGGTACAATGTTAGAAACACCTATGAAACACTGCACTAGAATGCAGAGTTCTGGTCACGAGGCTCTTTCATAATAATCTTGCATAATTATTTTATAACACGATAAGACTCTCAGATCGTGAGCATTCAATACCTTGCGGCGCTATAGGAAACAAAAAATATATACATTAAGGTATGCAAAATGCCGTAACAACTTTATCTCAATCTATCTTCATCTTCGTAGTTGAACAACTCCAATATCTCCCTGTTCCGCCACAACATGCCGGCAGGTCTCATCCTTGTACGAGAGGTCTGGTTTTGTCTGAGAGGAAGAATACACTCGTAAATATATGGAGATTTACTATTGTTTTACCTTCTTCTACATCGTGGTTAGCAAGCTCGTGTGCTAGTGTCTGGTTAAACATCTTTCACCTGTTTAAAATCACGTAACTTCTGAAAGTTTTCAGAGTGGTGATGGTGATGATGATGATGATGATGGTGATGGTGATGGTGATTAAGGGGAAGTACAACTAGGCAACCATCCTCTATCTCTCTCTCTTTCTTAGCATTAATCCCGACTTGCAGGGTCTGCTGCTTTGCTACATCTCCTCCATTTCTGTCTGTCGTTGACATCTTCTGGTGTTAAGCCAACTCTGTGCATGTCTGCCCTGATGTTGTCAGTCCATCTCTTTGCCGGTCTTCCTCATGGTCTTGTTCCCTCTGGGTTGATTTGGAGCGCTGTTTTGGCAACTGAGTCGTCCTGTTTTCTCATGACGTGGCCGTACCAGCGGAGACGGGCTTCCCTCACTTTGTCTATGATGGGCGCGATACCAAACCTTTGCCGGACGTCCGTGTTCCTTATGTGGTCACATCGGGTCAGCCCCATGGACCATCGAAGCATCTTCATCTCCATGGTTGTCAACATTTGCTCCTGTTGTTTCGTCATGGGGCGACATTCAGTCCCATAGATCGCTGCTGGCCGTACCACACTCTTATAAACTTTTGCCTTTAGATATTGAGGCATCTTTTTATCACAGAGGACTCCAGTGACCTGTCTCCACTTGAGCCAAGCTGCATTTACCCTCATCCGAGTATCAGAAGTGGTGTCACAGTTTGAGGTGACGACGGATCCCAAGTACTTAAATTGCATGGTCTTCTGCAGGTCTTCTTCACTGATACTGGTTTGGGGGCCACATTCCAGGTATTCTGTCTTCTGGATATTGAGGTGCAGTCCATTTTCAGCCAGTCTGTCCTTCCACGTTTGAACCTGATGCAACCATCCTCTATATAATTATAATAATCAGAGAGAAAAAATGGAAGGGATCCGACACTTTTAAAATGAAGGTATCGGCCAAAGAAATACAAGGGCCACGAAGGGCGTGAAAATGAGACTCTCAAGGCCTTCAGTGTGCTCTAATATCGTCGGGGTTGGAAAAAAACAAGAGTTGACCATTGGAGGTCGGATAGGATAGATAAAAGTGATGAGCCTGGCACAAGTAAGTGGAAGCAACAGGCCCAGAACTGGAAAAGGAGCAACCATTGTCTTAATCCCAGCTGAGTTCGGAGGTGTTTGAAGGTAGTGGCCATTGTCTTAATCACGGCTCATTTCGGAGGTGTTTGAAGTTAGTGGCCATTGTATTAACCACGGCTCAGTACAGAGGTGTTTGAAGATAGTGGCCATTGTATTAATCCCGAATCAGTTCGAAAGCAGGCCTATTTGAAGGTGTTCAAATATACTATTGTCTTAATTTCAGCCAATGCTCGTTAAATCAGTGTCTCGTTTCGTTGTATTAATGACTAGCGAATGTACCCGTGCTTCGCTACGGTATTCTACATTGTATTCGAATATCGAAGTAAATAGTGTACATGCAGTAAATAAGATAGTTTTAAAATTGCATGTCTCTTAGCGTTATCCGAGAAAGAGCATGGGGAGGTCCCCGTACGTTTCCAATGTAAAGTGTTTGTTACGGATTTGTGATATAACGGCAGGCTCACTTGCCTACTGGCATTCACAATCAGGTTGGGAAGTTTACATTATAATTGCAGGCCCCATTGCCTACTATGCGGACAGAATCGATTTGGGGAGTTTTCGTTAAAATGGCAGCCCCCTTTCCTACCTCCAGACAGATTACAGTTTTTATTATAATGGCAGGCAATTACCCTACTATCACTCGAAATTGAGTTGTGCAGTTATCATTATAATGACAGGCCCCTTTTCCTACTGCCAGCCAGCGTACTGCCAGTCACACCAAGTTGGTGAGTTTCCATCAAAATAGCAGGCCACTATGCCTAATGCCAGTCACATTTTAGATGAGTACATTTCTTTATAATGGCGGGCACCCTTGCCTACTGCCAAACACAATCGGGTAGGGGAGTTTTAAACAAAACTGCATGCTCACTTACCTTCTGCAAGTCAAATCGAGAAGGGAACTATTCATTACAATTGTAGGCCTTCCTTACTAATGACAGTTACACAGGAGTTGGAGAAGGAACCCTTTCCTACTGCCAGTCAAAGTCGGTGTGGGGAGTACTGATTACAATAGCAGACCGACCCTTTCTCGATCGCTAAATCGACATCAGTGAATATATATAGATCGACATACGAAAGTATATGCGTGTTTACAATATTGAAGACCTTCATTTACAGATTAACTGCTACTAAACGTACGTCATATCGACAAAGGATTATACCATAAGACACGCCGGATTTAGTAGCCTAAATGGCTGGTCCAATGATATGTCATCTATTCTTGGGTCAGATTTAGAAACGTGGAACAGGATAAAGGTTTTGTAAGATCATCTCACATTACATTACTTTTCGGATAATAATGTGACAGCTACATACGTAGCATTTGGCTCACATATGGCTACTGAGTGGGCCAATTTTCGTGAAGAGTTTGATGATTCTGTATTTCATATAAGTAATTGAAAGTATGAATAATGCATGTGAAAATTCCAAATTGACTTAACATCGATTAATAGAGAAAAATCAAACGTAAAAGGGATACAGATACGGCATAAAGTCATAAGACCAAGGTTGTAGATGATTCCAAATTGAACGGAGATTGTGCAATCCGTTACGTGATAGGAATTTCCGAAGGTCTGCACCATCATTAAAATTGCCTGCATATTTCGATATTCTTCGGGGATAAAAAATGAAAAATTTAATGATATAGGATTTTTCATTCGTTACAGGCTAAAACGTATAATTTTGTCAAATTTCAATTATCTTCTTATTCTTCTGGCAGATTATGCCACAATGTGGATTTTGGGCGAGGCGGGTAAAAATTAGGACTTTCAGGAAATCAAAAATTATGGAGATTGTTATTATTACCCCTTAAACGGAAAGCTGTAGGAAAATTTCGCCAAAATAGTCAGTGTAGAGGTACACAGTCGTTACGATTTGATTTATATAGATAAGGAATCTGCTCCATGTAAAACACCTTTTGGGCTATGTCCGCTGGACTTAACCTGCAAAAGTGACCATTCATGATATCTCCCTTATTAATCCTCCTGACGAAAAAATGCACATGAAAAAAAAGGTTTAGAGGTGGAATTCCATCAGGTTTGGTCGATTTCCAGTCAGGTTGGTCTTGTTCTGTATATATTGTGGAAGAGTAAAATCACCATTTCGGTTCCTTATAAACCGCCAGTCCATTCCGGAACATGAAATGTTATTTACGTTTAAAACCTACCTTTGCACAGGTGGATGCTAAATATAAATTTTGTTTCGAATGTCTTCAGTAGTTTTCAAGTTGTAAGGAATACGCTTTACACGCACCCGCTCATGAGTTAAGTCCGATGGGACTTGGACAGAAAAACGGCCCTTTAATGATATCTCCCTTATTGATCCTCGTATCGAAATGATGCACATGAGAAAAAAAGGTTTAGACATTAATTTCTACCAAGGTAGGTAGACTTCCATAAACTTTTGTTGTGTATATTTTTTGGAAGTGCAAAATCACTGTTTCGGTTTCGTATAAACCCCCAGTTAGTTCAGGGATTTAGAAACAATATTTGCCCTGAAACCTATCAAGGACAGGTGTATTCTAAATACGAATCTTGGTGGAAATGCATCCAGTAGTTTCTAGCATTCACGTACATACGGCGTAATTAAGGAAGAAAATAATACAGTTAAGAATGTTGAAACTAATAGAAAATGGATTATAACTGAGGACAGCCGGATAACGACAAATAAATAAATGCCGTGAGTTATGGAGATAATAAAGCGCTAACAGAGGAGAAATTTAGGTTCAGTGATTCTTAGGTAAACAAATATGAAGATGACTAATGGTGTTATTACTTAATCTATTCGAGGGCGGTTATAACCTCCAACGATATTCCGCCAATATCCCGCAGATGAGCCGATTGATGCCTCTCTTGCCATCTACCCAAGGAACAACCACGAATTTAAAAGCATGATGAGGAAAATGGCAATACGTTACTTCCCTACTGGCATGCAGTCAGAGACGTTGCCATGGTAACCTGTAGGTTCGTTGTCGGTCTGTCGGTCACTAAATGCAGAGCATGATACCAGCAGAAAATTGTAAATTTCTCCGTCATGTGAAGAGTAAGGTAAATTATGAACATAACGAAAGTTGTTTATAATGAAGAGACGTTTCACGTACGGTAAACGAAGTTTACAGAAAATCAATAGTATAAGAGAAAATAGAGGAAAACCACTGTGGTTTTCCTATAAACACCCCGTCTATTCAAAGATTTTAAAATTATATGCATATCGGAACCTTTCCTGGGATGAGTATACTCTAAATATGAAGTTTGGCTGAGATCTATCCAGCCGTTTCGACGTGATGGTGGGAAAACCACTCTGGTTTTCCTATAAACCCCCCGTCTATTCAAGGATTTTAAAATGATATGCATATCTAAACCTTCCCCGGGATTAGTATACTCTAAATACAATGTTTGGTTGAGATCCATCCAGCCGTTTCGACGTGATGGTGGAAAAACCATTCTGATTTTCCTATAAACCCCCCATATATTCAAATATTTTAAAATGATATGCATATGGAAAACTTCCCCGCGATGAGTATCCTCTAAATATGAAGTTTGGTTGAGATCTATCCAGCCGTTTCGACGTGATGGTGGAAAAACCATTCTGGTTTTCCTATAAACCCCCTGTCTATTCAAGGATTTTAAAATGATATGCATATCAAAACCTTCTCCGGGATGAGTATACCCTAAATATGAAGTTTGGTTGAGATCTATCCAGCCGTTTCGACGTGATGGTGGAACAGACAAACAGACAGACAAACAGAAACAATTTTATTTATCCCCGCCCAAAGGAGTCCTATGAGTGCCTTACACAACAGTATATTTTTTCCCAGATATTAAGTCTTATTTGTACCTATTTTGGTTGACAGCTATGCCCAAACGTACATGCATAATCTCACTGCTCTAGAATCCTGGAGCTGACGTTGCCATGGTTACGGCAGTTCATTTCTTTATCCGATTCCTAGAGCAGGGGTAGTGTGGTGCCAATATCTCCGTAACGGTTGGTTTTAGGGCCTTAAAACATGGTTTTCGGGCCCGTAGGGCTTACCGAGTTTTGTTCTTTGCGTCAAGAGGATTAAATTGAGCTTTGTCTCGTCCTTATACGACAAATTCGATATTTTGCCTATAATAGTATAAGAGAAAATGGAGGAAAACCGTTTTTCCTATAAAACCCCCGTCTTTTCAAATATTTTAAAATGATATGCATATCGAAACCTTCCCCGGGGTCAGTATACTCTAAATATGAAGTTTGGTTGAGATCTATCCAGCCGTTTCGACGTGATGGTGGAACAGACAAACAGACAGACAAACAGACAAACAGAAACAATTTTATTTATATAGATAGTATTTTTTCTAGGCTTATTATTTATTTATTTATTTATTTATTTATTTATTTATTTATTTATTTATTTATTTATTTATTTATTTATTTATTTTCTTTAAATTGTACATATACAATCTAGGGGTGGTAGATGGAGAAAGGGCAATACTTACATACACGGAAGTGCCTCCATCCCCACATGTATGATTACATAAATATTTACATATGTGTAGATAATTATAAATTTACATATTTGCACTCCAAACGCTGTACTTTTAAAATAACAATTGTCTTGATTTATACTATACGTATTAGAGCAAGAAGACCCAATTTGTACCCTCACTCATACCCTGTATACACATTCATTAACAACCACTCCCACACCCGCACGCCTACACATTCGCCCACATTCAACTGTATTTGCACATATTATTCTTGTAATTCTAATTTATACAAGTTATGTTCACATATAGGATTTTATTTACATATACATTTTCTTTACTGCGTCAATTTTTTTAACGCATTTTCAGAACTGACTGTATAAATTACTTTCATGACTTGTAAAATGCCTGGACTTGTGACATTTAATTTGCATGCGGATGAATTGTCGTATAACAACTGCAGAATTTAAAGAAAACATGGCCAATTTTCGCTAGCCGGGATGTAAGTTGTTACTTATATTGTAATACTCCAGCTATCTCTCCCCAGACGCTACTAAAGCTGTCGTCACTGCAAGTATTTCTTGCTAGTGCGCTAGAAGAGCACTTTAGGCTGCAATAATGAATCAACATTGCTCAATAAATCAAGTTAAAGTGGTGTTAGTGGGATATAAATCGTCTTAGCCAAACAGTGACACACTGTGTGTATTCACGGACGGATCTGCTTCTCTGTCGCTATTTTTATACCGACTTCAAAGTCCGGAAATACCAAACGCTTAAAAAACTTGCGGTTCGCTCCTTTGCCAATGTTCACTGCCTATATATCTCTCCTGTTACCTGGCCTTCAAAGACCGTTCACTGTGGGCTAAGATGGACCACCGCCACTCTCGTTCTGGTTGCTGAATAGGTAGACCTCCATCCTTTGTGTTTACAGGTTCTTCAAAACGTTCTTCGTTGCCTTGAAGTACGGGCAGAGAGCTGATCGGTGTATCTTACGTAATTCACTATCGAATTCATACCTGAGAGCCAGTTTAGTCGGTTTTGGGTATGGATATGCGTATTGGTAACTACATTAATAATTTTTATGAAGCACTTTGTCCACATAGTTTTGTACAGTTTTTATTTTAAATGTTTTCATTCCTTACCCTGAAGGGGTGAAGTGGGCCACCTAAAAGGAACACGCTGTCTCGGGCTAGGATGAAACTCTAGTGTCAACTTAATAATTATATGCGTTTCGTTTCTTGTGCGCAAGAAACTACTGAAGACCGCTGGATTGTTGTAAATACTAATGCTCCATTGATATTCGAATCCCGGGGACAGTCAATTTTTTCATCTCTCTTCGTTGGGTAATTAAACATTTTCTGCATTCTTATTTTTTATTTTTTATTTTATAATTTGCTTTACGTCACACAGACACAGATAGGGCGACGATGGGATATGAAAGGCCTAGGAGTGGGAAGGAAGCGGCTATGACCTCAGTTAAGGTACAGCCCCAGCATTTGCCTGGTGTGAAAATGGGAAACCACAGAAAACCATCTTCAGGGCTGCTGACAGTGGGGTTCGAACCCACTATGTCCCGCATGCAAGTTTACAGCTGTGCGCCCCTAACTGCACTGCCAACTTGCCCGGTGTCAAGTTTTTGTTGCGTAAAATTTCGGTAAGGAAGATTTGTCATTTTTTTTTAAATTTGCTTAACATCACACCGACGATGGGATAGGAAAGGGCTAGGAGTAGGGAGGAAGCGGCCGTGGCCTTAATTAATGTGCAGCCCTAGCATTTGCCTAGGGTGAAAACGGGAAACCACGAAAAGCCATCGTCAGGGCTGCCGACAGTGGGATTCGAACCTACTATCTCCCGGGTGTAAGCTCACAGCTGTGTGCCTCTAACCTCATGGCCAACTTGCCTGGTATTTGCAATTTCCTACATATGACCGGACAGAGCTTGTTCCCCTCCACGAGGGCAACACCTTGATTCAAATGGACTTGTCAACGAGAAGTTTGTACAGTAAATAACAACCTTCTAACATACAACAATGTTTAACAAAGCTCATGTCTTTTAATGTCTCAGCGGGCGTGACTAGCCATGGGTTCAACGTGCTTAGCTAGCAGCTTGTTTAAAAGCACTCTCCTGAAATTGAACTCGTGCTGGCAAGGGAAAAAGCCTTCCACACCTCATAAAGAAAGGAGAAAAGAAATAACTTTTCTCCAGGGATCTCTCTGAAGCTCAAGAACACGTCTGCAGTTCTACTCTTGAGTACAGAAGGCGTTACCCAATTTGCTTCATCTACCTTTGAAACCGTGACCAATACAAATACTGACAGTAAAATTAAAAAGCGTAAGATTACGCCTTAAAATGTAGTTCTCTCTTTCCATAATACTGACTTTCAGTCTAGAACGGAAACCTCATTTGAAGTCTGAGGTTTGGGATTTATTAAAGTGATCCAATATCTTCACTTAAAGTATTCTAGCATCCAAATATAAAGCTACACGACCAGTCAGGCCAGTGTTCTCGGCAAAAGATGATAAAACTTTAATTTGCTAGAAAATGAAATACATTTATTTCAGAATAGTCTACCTATGGCAGTGATCGTTATGTGGCAAATGTATTTGGTCTGATACCGTGGTTAGCCGGTTCGAGTCCCGTTGGTAGAAAACATTTTCACCGTCAGAATGTTGGACTAGCAGGATAGGAGAGGTAGTGGTATACAACTGCTAATTACTAGACTGCGTGCCAAAAGCCTGGATTCAATTCCTAACCTCTCTGCAATGTTCATGAGGAGTAAGGGTATATGACACTGTTGATGGCGATTCTTCTGTCGGATGGAGACGTTAAGCCTTGCTGTTATTCGACAGGAGTAGGCTATGTACTGACACCACGTTTCACCTTCTCCCTGTATCATCATCATCATCATCATCACATACTCAGACGCGCAGGTCATCCATGAGCGTCAAGTAGATTTTTTCCTACTTGCTTTACGTCGCACGACACAGATAGGTCTTATGGCAAAGATGGGACAGGAAAGGCCTAGGAATGGGAAGGAAGTGGCCGTGGCCTTAATTAAACTACAGCCCCAGCATTTGCCTGGTGTGAAAATGGCAAACCACGGAAAACCATTTTCAGGCCTGCCGACAGTGGGGTTCGAACCCACTATCTCCCGGATGCGAGCTCACAGCTGCGCGCTCCTAACCGCACGGCCAACTCGCCCGGTACCGTCAAGTAGAAAACCTGCACAAGGCGAGTCTAACATGTCGTTGGACATTCCTGGCACTAAAAGGCATACGATAAATGTATGTCTAGCACTCAGTCCCGTGTTCCTGATAAGGGTTCGGGGGTGAGGTGACATGAAATTATATGGCATGTTTTTTTCCCGGCCAGATGGCCTCAATTCAGGAGTTAATGGTGATGAAAATGATGGTGAATGAACATGTGCTAGGAGGTGAAAGGAATCTACTGTTGCCTCTGAATAGGAACTGTCCTGGCATTGTTCTGGAGGCGAAAATGGTAAACCACAGAAAATCATTCTCCGCTGGGGTTCGAACCCACTCACTTCCGAAATGCAGAGTTTGGCTCCATAGCCGTAGCGCTTTAACATGCCTGGCTCCTCCGCTCGGTTAAAGCCATACGGTTAGAAATAAATTCAGAGCAATGAAATAGCTTCCCACACATTGGGCCTAGGATGGCAGGGTTGATTATTATTATTATTATTATTATTATTATTATTATTATTATTATTATTATTGTTATTATTATTAATTTTTACATTTTACTTTACGTTGCGCCGACACAGATAGCTCTTATGGCGACGAAAGGACAGGAAAAGACTAGGAGTGGGAAGAAAGCGGCCGTGGCCTTAATTGAGGTACAGCCCCAGCATCTATCTGGTGGGAAACCACTGAAAACCATATTCAGAGCTTCTGACAGTGTAGTTCGGACCAAGTATCTCCCGAATAAAAGCGCACAGCTGCGCGACCCTAATCGCAAGGCCAGCACTTTCCGTTTTACAGTATTTTGAAATTATTAATGTTCTCTACATGATACCCAGTTAGCTGACTTTTATCTTGCCCACGACGGATTTCTGACCATTAAAATCCCATCTAATATTGCTTAGTTAACTATTCTCTAACCCTCAGTAAAATTGTATTAGACTTGTGTCACTTTGTACGATTCTATTGATAGAGATTATTACCAAGCTCCTTATCAAGTTTAATTCGATACTGGATGAGAATCACATTTTCATAATCCTGTATTTCATACGGATCATTCAGTATGTTTCATAAATCTTTTGTCTGCATTTGCCCTATGGCGTTCATTTAGCATTTGTAATTTATACGTGTATCAAAGGATGGTATTTCACTTTAATCAGGCGAGCTTTAATGAGAAGTCTATAAAGCTAATAGAGAGAGAAAATGCTTTTCATTAAAAGGGCCAGGTTACAGTGTCTCGTTATTAAGAGAGACGCTAGTCAGCATCAAAGAGTGATGCATTACAATGAACAGCGCAAACATTCAGCGATCTCTTGGTTAAGACAGAAAAGAGATGAGATCGAACACTATTTCATTCCCTTAGTGCCATCGTATGCAGAATTTTGAACAGCTTATTGGATGATGTTTTTCCGCCTTTGCCACACCCTGCTGGAGTTGTGGGTTCAAACTTTACAGCACTTGTGGACTTGCCCTGTTTTATAGCCGAATGCCCGTCCTGACACTAACGCTATGAGGAGGAATGAGTTCACTCACTGTTGTGTGTTTTTGTGGTGGTTATCAGTGTGCTGTGTTGTGTGTAAATGAAGAGGAGCGTATTGGAACAAACACAAAACAACCTGTCCCCGAGCTGAAGGAATTAACCAGGCGCGGCTTAAATCTCCGACCCGACCAGGAATCTATCTTAGAACCCGCTGAACCGAAGACTTCGACGCTGATCTTTCAGCTAAGGATCGGGACGACTTACTAGAAGCGAAGTAAAAGAAGAATGTTGGAATTAACTTGGTTTGTGCAACAGCTTGTAAACAAACAGAAATATAGCCACGCTCAACACCAAAGTTATTTTCTGGCTCAGTTTGGGTTTTGGCCGAGAATTTACGTTCCGTTTTCCTCTTATACTTATCTTGCCTTTCTCTAGTTACCACTGAAACATACGGCATCCGTAAGAAGTCTCTCATTGTGGTCTTCGAATTGCCTGTGCTTCAACCTCTCACCAAGTGTACCCCACTTCAAAGACTTCAACCTCCACAGTTCTTATCCATGTCTTCTTGGACAGTCTCTCTTGCGGGTCCTTGGGGGTTCCAGTCAAAGGCGTCTTCTGATCCAGTTGGTTTTCTCGGTGTGTGTTCAATTCTTTCTGACCTCACATGTTCTTTCAGATGGAATTTCCAAACCGGGGGACCATCGGGATTTGACCTCTGTCTCTTAAATGGAAAACCAGTACATAGTTACTGCACTGAAATGTTAGGTTCCGTATCGTGTCCTCAACGGTGGTGACATGACCTGTGTCCCCAACCAAGAAGGCCGTCATTGAAAGGGCTTCTTCAGCCAGAGTTTGCATTCATTACGCTCCTTCCCGCTCCTGATAGGTCAGCAAACATTGTCACTAGCTTGTCACCAAGTTTGTGTCCACTTCCGTAGTCGGTTAGCCCTATTAGCTGCCATTCTTGGAGGCCTGGGTTCGATTCCCGGTACTACCCAGAAATTTGACATTAGTAGGACTGGCATGTGATACATGCAGCTCATCCCAATTGCGGGTGTGTCTGAAAAGAGCTGCACCACTTCGGGACGGGGGCACGAATTTACTTGACATCCCGGTCGCAGTGCGAAGTGAGAATTTTGAAGACGAAGAATGGTTCAAATTCTGTGCGAAGTATTATCCCAAGTCCTCTGGTTTATGATCCCTGTATGCTTGCTACTTCTCACGGCTTCTCCAGCAGTGACAATAACCGGTCACGAACTCGAGTACTAACCACATCCAATGTTGTTTAAGTGTGGAGAATTTGCTGGATGTAATATTCAACAAGGGATAGGCTGTTCTTCGTACAAGTAGTCCTTCGAAAGTCAAATTTTGGAAAGGCCTGTGTATGGTAATGAACTACAAAGCATACGGTAGCGTAAACCCTGAGGGAATTACGGGCTTCTGAAGGTCCCACAAGCGCGAATTATACGGATTCAGCGAATCTCGGGGATTGTCCGTTACGAGACGCATGACGCACAAAGCGAGAGCCAGACATGAAGGAACATCCATCATTTCTCGTGGTAGGTCTGCCAGAGGGTACCACCGACTCCGATTACAGCAGCTATAAAAGCAAGCCTTGTTCAAGGTGGGTGTGCAGCGTGCGTGGGTGTTCATTAAGAACCTAGTCAAGTTCTTCTGCAGCCATCCGCCACTAAAAGCTGCTCTCAATTCACATTTAGCATCCCGTGAGCTTCACTTTAATCTGGAGTGGGGGTCAAGGACTGAGACTACCAGTAAAAAGTGATATCAAGGACTTGGTAGTGATTCACGTGGGTTAATGGCAGGATTATCTCGACCAGTTCATGGAAAACAGTGACGGACAAGCAGTGGTACTCGGGCATTTTCAAGTCCTATCCAGACATCTTTCGTAGCAGCGTTTCCCAACCAGTGGTACGGGTTTTGAGGTACGCGGGAAATAAGCGGTAGAGGGGATAGTAATATGCACTAAAATTCGTGAATATTTGCATGCATTTATGTAGTTAAAAATGGAACTGGCCTTTGTCATGGTCGCGGCTGCGTACGTACCCCGTGGTGGGTATTGTCAGAATGAAGTATCTAGTCAGTGTGAGTTTGAAATTCTACTGTGGGCATATTATTTCCTCATTTTAAACAAATTTTCTCATCTCCAAAATAGTGTCGATGTATAAAATAATCTGCACTAGGCCTAAGGTTTTCAGGCTGTCGAAACACGAAATGCTTGCTTGCTTGTATTCGGGAGATGGTGGGTTCGAATCCCACCGTCGGCGGCCCTAAAGCTGATTTTCCACGGTATCCCATTTTCATGCCAAGCAAATTCTGGAGTTGTATCTGAATTAAGGCCATAGCTACTTCCTTCCCAATCTTAGCCCTTTTCCAATGTTGGGTCGCTGAAGACCTTCAATGTGGTAGCACGACGTTAAACCACTAGCAAAATAAACACGAAATGCAACAAATATACCATTTTTTTTTTGCTAGTTGTTTTACGTCGCACCGACACAGATAGGTCTTACGGCGACGATGGGACAGAAAAGGGCTAGGAGTGGGAAGGAAGCGGCCGTGGCCTTAATTAAGGTACGGCCCCAGCATTTGCCTGGTGTGAAAATGGGAAACCACGAAAAACCATTTTCAGGGCTGCCGACAGTGGGGTTCGAACCTACTATCTCCCGAATACTGAATATACCGCTTACGATTCCTCCTTCTTCTTCTTCGTCTTCTTGTACAGCTTTTCCCACACCTGTGGGATCGCGGGTGCGAACTGTCTCGCACATGTGGATTTGGCCCTGTTTTATGGTCGGATACATTTCCTGATGCCAACCCTATATGGAGGGATGTAATCACTATTACGTGTCCCCTGTGGGTGGGGGTGGTAGAATAACACCCACGGTATCCCCTGCCTGTCGTAGGAGGCGACTAAAAGGGGCCCCGGGGTCTCTGAAATTTAGAACGTGGGTTGATGACCAGGGAGTCCTTAGCTGAATTCTGGCATTGCATCCACTTGGTGCCAGGCTCCTCACCTTCATCTATCCTATCCGACCTCCTTTGGTCAACTCCTGTTCTTTTCCGACCCTGATGGTATTCCAGCACTCGAGGCCTAGGGAGTCTTTCATTTTACAGGTATGTTATAGTTTTCTGAGTGCGTTTCGACAGACTGAAAACCTGTGTCGACACTGAATAAAAAAAAAGGCTACGTATAGTCACTCAAAAAAGAACACAGGTACATGGTATCGTATGCTCGTTTCAGTTAATATTTTATCAGACTTAATTATCTAAATATAATTCACGTTTCATGTAGATGCAAACCCTGTGGGTACCCACAACAAATATATTTATAGATTCAGTTGTTGTCCGCCGCTGTGGTGTAGTGGTTAGTGTGATTTGCTGCCATCCCCGGAAGCTCGGGTTCGATTCCCGGCTCTGGTATGAAATTTGAAAAGTGGTACGAGGGCTAGAACGGGGTCCGCTCAGCTTCGGGAGGTCAACTGAGTAGAGGGGGGGCGGGTCGATTCCCACCTCAGTGCTTTTCCGTAGTTTTCCCACTTCTCCTCCAGGCTGGGATGGTACCTAACTTATGGCCACGGTCGCTTCCTTCCCTGTTCCTTGTCTATCCCTTCGAATCTTCCCATCTCCCCACAAGGCCCCTGTTGAGCACAGCAGGTGAGGCAGCTCGGGCGAGGTACTAGTCCTCCTACGCCGTTGTATTCCAGAGCGGAAGTCTCAACGCTCCAGGATGCTGCCCTTGAGGCGGTAGAGGTGGGATCCCACGCCGAGTCCGAGGGAAAACCCAACCCTGGAGGGTAAAGGGATTAAGAAAGAAAGAAAGAAAGAAAGAAAGAAAGAAAGAAAGAAAGAATGTTGAATTGTTTCTGAGCAAAGTGTACCTGAGAGGAACACCATGCCCTCATTCTTCTTTTGAGTGACTGTATAGTGGGTCTGTGAGATGAAAAGTAACCATCAGGGGTGGCTGCATCAAACCAGTCTATGGACTGATGACCCAAACGACAACAACAATCAAATATTTTTTAGTATTTTCATTGTTGAAAAGCACGTTGTTGGTGTTCGCCCTAGCGGCATTCTTAGTTTTGATTGCACTATTGACTTGTAAATATTTATAGCTGCAGCTGTCTGACCCACGCGCAGCGTTGTCGTTTAAATATGCATTTATGTGCACTATAAAACTTCCCCAACCAATTCCTTATAGCATGATACACATTTCTCCCTTCTATGCATTTCTACATAGCGCACAGTTGGTCTGAAAACAAACCGATGTAAAGAAAATTTCGTCCAAAAAGTCACTACTTTCTTACGCAGTAGCGTTGATTGCAACTACGAGCTCACTACAGGAGCATTGCAGCATTCGGTTACACTTATCGTACTACAATCCTGGGAGAATCCTGGTACACATTTTTAGTGTAGGCTAAAAGAACCTCAGGGCCATGTGAACCTCCGGAAGTGAAAGTATAGTTTCTTCAATGTTTTAACTTCCTGGCGAGGATTCGAACCCACATCCCTCCGGGTGAACAGAGAATGTCTTTTCCCCCTCGGCCAGGCAGCCTTACATATCCAAGGTACTGAGATAATTCACCTGTTCCAGTTTTGATTTACCTACCTGACAATCAATCTCCTTCCGTTTCTTCCCAGCTGACATAATTTTTGTCTCGAAAATGCTAATTTTCATATCCTACTTACTGCATCTCTTTTCGAGCTTCAATATATTAGATTCCAAGCTTTCCACAGTTTGCCATTAACATAGTCATTAGCATGGGACAAAATGCTAAATGCCTTTCGATCAATGATCCGTGAAAATTGCGAACAATAAGGGCGAAAGATATATTTGAATAATTAGCGTAGTGGCCTTCGGTTCATCGATTCCTGACCGGACCGGGGATTTTAACCACGTTTGGTCGACTGCGCTAGCTCGGGAGCTGGGTGTTTGTGGTAGTTTTAACACACATCTCTACTTACTTATTATATATTACACCACTAACCACCAGAAATACGCAATAGTGAACAGGTCCCTCCACAAAGGATTAGCATGGGGAAGAGCATCCAGCTCGTAAAAGTGAACGTAATTCACATTAGTGGTCGACCCTAGGTTACTGGGGCCGGGATGAGTGATTCAGACTGTTGAGGTGCTGGCCTTCTGACCCTAACGTGACATGTTCGATCCTGGCTCAGCCACTGGTATTTGAAGATGCTCAGACACGTCAGCCTCGAGTCGGTAGATTTATTGGCACGTAAAAAGCTCATGGGGGACAAAATTCCGGCACTTCGGCATCTCCGAAATCTATCAAAAGTAGTTGGTGTATTTATTTACTTATTTATTTATTTATTTATTTATTTATTTATTTATTTATTTATTTATAATCAATCAATCAATATCAATCAATCAATACTGATCTGCATTTAGGGCAGTCGCCCAGGTGGCAGATTCCCTATCTGTTGCTTTCCTAGCCTTTTCCGAAATGATTTCAAAGAAATTGGAAATTTATTGAACATCTCCCTTGGTAAGTTATTCCAATCCCTAACTCCCCTTCCTATAAATGAATATTTGCCCCAGTTTGTCCTCTTGAATTCCAACTTTATCTTCATATTGTGATCTTTCCTACTTTTATAGACGCCATTCAAACCTGTTCGTCTACTAATGTCAATCCATGCCATCTCTCCGCTGACAGCTCGGAACATACCACTTAGTCGAGCAGCTCTTCTTCTTTCTCTCAATTCTTCCCAACCCAAACATTGCAACATTTTTGTAACGCTACTCTTTTGTCGGAAATCACCCAGAACAAATCGAGTATGCTTTTCTTTGGATTTTTTCCAGTTCTTGAATCAGGTAATCCTGGTGAGGGTCCCATACACTGGAACCATACTCTAGTTGGGGTCTTACCAGAGACTTATATGCACTCTCCTTTACATCCTTACTACAACCCCTAAACACCCTCATAACCATGTGTAGAGATCGGTACCCTTTATTTACAATCCCATTTATGTGATTACCCCAGTGAAGATCTTTCCTTATATTAACACCTAGATACTTACAATGATCCCCAAAAGGAACTTTCACCCCATCAACGCAGTAATTAAAACTGAGAGGACTTTTCCTATTTGTGAAACTCACAACCTGACTTTTAGCCCCGTTTATCAACATACCATTGCCTGCTGTCCATCTCACAATATTTTCGAGGTCACGTTGCAGTTGCCCACAATCTTGTAACTTATTTATCACTCTATAGAGAATAACATCATCCGCAAAAAGCCTTACCTCCGATTCCACTCCTTTACTCATATCATTTATATATATAAGAAAACATAAAGGTCCGATAACACTGCCCTGAGGAACTCCCCTAAAATAAATGGGGAAAAGCTTAGGAAGTAAAAAGATGTATATTAATTGTTTGGAGTAGTAAGATTGAAATATTTATATTAAAAGTGAGGTGTACAGAACACTGACTGTTTTCTTCACGGCGTTGTACTGAAATGCGCTGTGATTTATGAAATCGTTATATTCTCACACTTAATTCAGCAGCTCTAGAATTACGGGCTCCTTTGTCGATGTTCACTGTCACGATGACGGCAAGGTAGAAAACAAGTGTTTTGCAATTTAACAGAACAAAATCTTGTTTTGATAAAGCCTGCGGCCAGTGGCTGAACTGAACAGATTGTTAGTCGCAGTCGTGATTGTGAGTGATGCTTGCTTTCGTTGAATTATGTATCGTGTGCTGTGATCAAATCTTTAAAGACCAGGTTGTGAATTTATTCTACTGTTATATTATAGCAACATTGATTTGTAAATGTTAAAATTTATGTTATTGTTGTCCCATTTCATAAGGTGTAGAATCTGTCAGTAGTTTCGTCGGTTCATGACACGCACTCAACTTATTGCTTTGTTGCCATTCTGGGTGCGAGACTGAAATATTGGGACAAAAGTTGTGTTGGAGGACTTGAGTTGCAGCACAGCAAAAGACAAATTAGGACGGAGTGACCTTACATCCTAAGACAACAGTGCATTTCTTAGGACAGCTCTCAAAGGAAGGTTAACATTATATTTAGATTTGAAGTGTACTTCTCCATAAACTTGATATACTGTACATTCCAAACAGATTCGAGGTTGGCCAACTCGGATATACTGATTCTTATCTGTCTGCCATCCACTACTCTGGAATAATGAACGTTGCATTTCTACTATACATCCTTCCAAAGCAAGTTGTGTTTTCTGAATTGAAGGAAGGTCAGCGTGATCAGGGAGAACAGTGAAAACGATAAAGATTGCCATGTTCTACAGCAACTTGGACTTAGGTAGAGATGATGTTCCAGGATTGTGGCAGAAGTTATGTTTCTAGAATTGGTCTCTTTAGCCATCTAGGAATCTATAATCGCAAACATTGAGGCATTCGAAAGACCATTGTTTTACTCGTAGCGAGTGAATGCGTATGATGGTGATGATGATGATGATAATTACTTTACATCTGGGGGTACCGAAATCTTTGCTGTTCAACGGAAGAAAAGCGATGGACTGATATGAAATTCGACCATTAGTTCGTAGAAGATTCTAAACAAGTTTAATTAATTATATCAGTGGTAGAATCAGTTTAAATATTTGCAGTTCAGTTATTTGTTTGGAATGTTATCTGGATGGAGCTCATTTTTGACTGTGATTTTCTGCTAGTTTTTATTCAGTCAGTTGGGAAAGTATATGGACCCTACAATAGCCTGTATATCTGCATTCGTAAAACATTAAGGAACTTCCTCATTCGAATTTTATTTCATGAATTCTGGTGCTTAGAATTATCCTTGTTTTATTAACATATTCCAAATAAAAGAATACTGCCTTTACGTAACGTTCCCATAGCAAAATAAATTAACATGGAAAATTCTGATTGGAAGAAAGTATTTTGAAATGTAACTTGAAATATGTTCTACAAAATGCAATTTTCAGTATTGTGTGTCCCATACGTTTTCACCGTATGGGCTGTGATTACTAAGATACGGAGTCCTATAGCTGCAGTCGCTGAAGTGAGGCCAGTATCCAGTATTCGGGAGATGGTGGGTTCGAACTCCACTGTCGGCAGCCCTGAATATGGTTTTCCGTGGTTTCCCATTTTCACAACAGGCAAATACTGGGGCTGTACCTTAATTAAGGCCACGGCCGCTTCCTTCCCACTCCTAACCGTTTCCCGTCCCATCGTCGCCATAAGACATATTTGTGTCGGTGCGACGTAAAGCAACTTGTAAAAAAAAAAAAAAGATTATTAAGATATTAAGGAACTCAGATTTTTATTGCTAAGTCTATCAACGGTGAGCACTACTGACATTAAACTAGCAATAAGAGTTGTGCAGCGAAGTCTTGAATTACAAACTCGTATATTTATATCCCAGTACTCGGTAGTTCTGTATGTGTGATAACTCACCATACGTAACCACACACTTGGGGTACGGCGGTCCCTCGAGAGTTTAATTCTAATTAGGGACCATTGTACGGGCAACGCGTGTCGCCCTCTCAAGGGGAGCTTCTGGATCTTGTTTTGTATGCTCTTCCGGTCCCTAGAGACTGGAGCACAATTTCAAAGAGGACAGAAAAAGAAATCTCTCTCCCTTTGGGTTCATCTTGTTACCACACATCTGGTTCCTACGTGTTAAACGTATATATGTTGATGATGATGATGATTTATTTGCAAATATTTCGCTCTATGGTTCGTTCTGTGTTATTATTGATGCGCATCCCTGTCGTTTTTAATTTAGTCGTACCAACGATATAATATTAATCTTTTTTTCTTTTAAATCCTGCCTCATCCCCGTCCCGTTTTAATAACAAATCCAGGGTGAATGAGTGGATGTATTTAGTTTCTACTACGCGCACAGCTAAACATTTCATATGAGAGGGATTTGTCGATTCTCCCAATGTATCAACACGTAATGACGCAGTGATCAATTCCAGCTTATCTGTATCAACACAACGTATCTATGCTAATACACATCGCCGACACTTTTAGGACAGGGCTTTTTAAGAAGTCTGCGCCTAAAAAGATAAGCTGTTTACCGGGTGGTGTGGTGAAAAAGACCAAGGCGTTCGTGACATACATTGCTTTTCTTCTTTCATAAATCCGTAACAGGAGTTTAAATCAATATTTTTGTGTGATTTTTTTTTTTTTTTTCAGAATGTTGACTAAACCACCCTTTTCTCGGGAAAGAAAAAAGAGAAACGTATGTCAATATTTTGATAGGTTTACAATTGCACCGATGAAATATCGCCACTGGTCTTTTCTGCGAGTGGTGGTTATATCAAGGACGAGCATTGGGAGTATATCGTCAGTTGGCTATGTCGAAGTTAAAATTGAATTATATCCTTCATCTGATGAATTAAATTTGCTGGCCGGCGAGATACATTTTATATCTGTAGCCACCGGGATATCTGGTGGAGTTACAATATTGAAATGTCAACAGACCTCTGGCACGGGTACGAAACACAGGGAAACCTTGTTTAAGGAATGTAATGAAACTGCCTAGGACATTTCATAGCAAACCTTTTTAAAGAAAATTATGTGGCCTTGAATTTAAGATCATTTTTCACCCCAAACCAAACCTAATAATATTCCTCCCTCACTGCTTTTTCCTCTCCCTGGTGGTTCTTGGTGTGGTGACAGTTGTCTTAAGGGGTTAAGGCTCGTACTTGTTTTTACGTGGCTATTGATATCGTATTCATAACCACGGGACGTTCAGTTTTACGTCGAATGCAATCTACATGGGCGTAAGTTCATTTAATATATCCTGCTTGCATTGGCCCAGAATCAAACCGCACCAGCCTAGATGAGATTAAGTGATTAAACGACGGTATTATCAACCTCTTAATATTAATCATAAGAGGAAGAATTTTTATTCGTCGAAGGAAGACTGTTTCAGCTAAAGGAAAGAAAGCCCCGTGGAATGCGTAAAACGAAGGGAGCCCTTGACCTCGCAAATTGTGATCAAGGGAGGTTGGAGTGGAAAGATGAAAGATAGGACTCTGGCACAGGTAAGTGCAGGCAGTGCCAAAGTTAAGTGGAACCTATAGACTGTCTTTTTCCTTTCGCTCTATTGTTCTAGATCCCACTGTGTCGTAAGTGTCACTCATGCTCGAATTCGCTTCCCGATTTAAATTTATTTCTAAGCTTTGTTTTAGAGAAGTATCCGTAAGTATTTGATCAATCAATCAATCAATCAATCAATCAATCAATCAATCAATCAATCAATCAATCAATCAATCAATCAATCAATCAATCAATCAGTCAATCAATCAATCAATCAATCACTACTGATCTGCATTTAGGGCAGTCGCCCTGCTGGCAGATTCCCTATCTGCTGTTTTCCTATCCTTTTCTTAAATGATTGCAAAGAAATTGGAAATTTATTGAACATCTCCTTTGATAAGTTATCCCAGTCCCTAACTCCCCTTCCTATAAACGAATATTTGTCCCAATTTGTCGTCTTGAATTCCAGCTTCGTCTTCATATTATGTTGTCCGACTCGTTGGCTGAATGGGCAACGTACTGGCGTTCGGTTCAGAGGGTCCCGGGTTCGATTCCCGGCCGGGTCAGGGATTTTAACCTTCATTGGTTAATTCCAATGGCCCGGGAGCTGGGTGTTTGTGCTGTCCCCAACATCCCTGCAACTCACACACCACACATAACACTGTCCTCCACCACAATAACACTCAGTTACCTACACGTGGCAGATGCCGCCCACCCTCGTCAGAGGGTCTGCCTTACAAGGGCTGCACTCGGCTAGAAATAGCCACACGAAATTATTGTTATTCATATTGTGATCTTTCCTGCTTTTAAAGCAGCACTCAAACTTATTCGTCTACTGATGTCGATAACATTTCTCAAATATACAGGATGACCCAAAAGACCTTTAACATTTGACGAGGCAATACTTCACGGAATATTGGAGGTAGAGAGGTAATAATTGACACACATGATTGGCATGGCATGGGATTTTATTGACACCAAAATAAAGTACACAACATGACCAACAGATGACGCTTCATACGATACACAAGCAAATATTAGCATAACATTCGAGGTTTAGCAAATACGATGTTCTTTATAACACATGCTCAACCGTCATTCATCAACAATACCTGCAGTCGAGGGACAATATTGTGAACAGAACTGTACATCACATTTGTAGGTATGGTGAGAAATTGCCGTCGAATATTGTCTTACAACATCCCTATTGAGGTCGGACGATCCCGGTAGACTTGCGACTTCTTGTGTACTTTGTTTTGGTGTCAATGAAACCCCATGTCATGCCAATCATGTGTGTCAATTATTTTTTTACAAGTTGCTTTACGTCGCACCGACACAGATAGGCCTTATGGCGACGATGGGACTGGAAAGGGCTAGGAGTGGGAAGGAAGCGACCGTGGGCTTTTGAAATGTGGTGTTACAGAAGAATGCTGAAGGCGAGATGGGTAGATAGAATCACGAATGAAGAGATACTGAATCAAATTGGTGCGATGAGATACATTTGGCTAAATTTGACCAGAAGAAGAGATAGGATGATAGGACACATCTTAAGACACCCAGGACTTGTTGCTGGTTTTTGAGGGAAGTGTAGGTGGTAAGAACGGTAGGGGTAGACCGAGGTACGAATATGACAAGCAGCTGAGACCAGATGTAGGATGTAGAAATGAAAAGGTTAGAACAGGATAGGGTGTTATGGAAAGCTGCATCCAACAGTATCTGGACTGAGACTCAAACAACAACAACAATGGTCAGACGAGAGGGCCGAAGACATGAAATTACGTCAACAGAGAAGGCGAAAGATATTATTGTATGTCATCTTGACAAGTACCCTTATATTTCTTATAATCTGTGTTACAATCACACGGCTAGGTCTCCCGGGGTCACCGCCTGGCATCACTCAGCTTCCGCCCGGCACAAGTCCCGCTATTGTATCCTCGCGTAAACTCCTAGAGCTGTACGGGTAAATTCCGAGAATTGGTCGCCTTGCGTCACTCGTACAGACTTAGCAGCGACAGGAAACAACTGATAGCATCTTGACCGCGCAAAACTGTAATCGACCTTGTCATCCGCGAGGCGGGACAGCTCTTGGCCCTAACTTAGCTCTCTTTTAATGTTGATGCCTGTCGTCTACAGACCATTTTTTAAATATATTGAATTCTAACCAAAATATTTTACTCTTGGTGCTTCTTGCATCATTTGTAAACCTGTTATTTCAAGTGCTAACAATGAATGTTTTGATGCCTAAAATGGGCAGGCTATATAAAAGAGAAGTTCTTACGAAAACAGACATTTAATAAATGGAACCCACTCTTTCGGGAACATGACAACTTCTATGAAGCCATACTTTTTTTACAATTGGCTTTACGTCGCACCGACACAGATAGGAGTTATAGCGACGATGGCACGGGAAAAGGGTAGGAGTGGGAAGGAAGCGGTCGTGGCGTTAATTAAGGTACAGCCCCAGCATTAGCCTGGAGTGAAAATGGGAAACCATGCAAAACCATCTTCAGGGCTGCCGATAGTGGGATTCGAACCTACTATCTCCCGGATGCAAGCTCACAGCCGCGCGCCTCTACACGCACGGCCAACTCACCCGGTAGAGTTAGATTGTTTCATCCAAATAAATAGCATCGTACTCATTGTTTTCTGGAATACGTATCTTGCATAAAATAGCCCTATACATAGTTATTGGGAACAAAAACATATTGGGCTTTCAGTCTTCGTAAGATGTCTACAACGTGATTTCCTTGGCATTTTTATGGCTCAGGCGGCTTTCTGGTTTTACAAGCAGTCCGTTGCGATGAAAGTTGGAGAGAAGACACAGGTTTAGGAGACTGAAGAACTGCGCGAGCATACTTTCAATCAAACTTTCTACCTAACATTTTGAGTGAAATACTTGTGAAAAAAGGTGATAATGAATTACCATATTCGAAAGTGATCCCATTATTTCTTTGGCTGCTGTCTGTTTTCAGATTTATGTAAACAAATTCTTTTAATGATAACAGAACATCCTCTTAGTTGTTTTGCTTTCGTATTTTATATTGCAAGCGGCCCGGAAGACTTATCCGCATTTTATTGGCGAATTTTTATCGTTCCTTACGTAATATTACTATTTGATTTGTTACAGTCCCTTTTAAGGCGATGGCCGAGCGAGTTAGCTACGCGGTTTGGGTCACGCAGCTGTGAGTTTGCATTTGGGAGATAGTGGGTTCGAACGACGCTGTCGGCAGCTCTGAATATGGTTTTCCGTGGTTCCCCATTTTCACACCAGGCAAATGTTGGGGCTATACCGTAATGAAGGTCGCGGTGGGTTCCTACGCCCTGAATTAGAGGAAATAAAGAAACAAAATTAAAAATTCCCGATCCGGCCGGGAATCTAATCCAAGGCCCTCTAAACCGAAAGCCAGTACACCTACGAAATAAAATAATTCATCTAAATTGATTGATAAACATAATATAATTGATGTAAAATAATATACCGACATGTGAACATGTTGGACTCCTTGGCTAAATGGTAGCCATTGCTCGGAGACTGGGTGTTTGTGTTTCATCTAAATACATATCATAATGCTAACCAGCGCAGGAACACCCAATAGCAAATGCATCCATGTCAAACTCAGCTAAATCCATACAAAGTGCCATCTCCAGGACATGGAGAAAAATGAGAAAAAGAAGAAGAAGAATACTTTTGTTAATCTCTATTGCACACTAAGTTTGTGCTGTTACTTCAAATTAAAGTACACTGACTGACAGAGCAAATGCAACACCAAGAAGGAGTGGTTCGAAAGGGATGAAAGTTGGGGAAAACACAGAGACGGCACGGACGAATAATTGATGTTTATTTCAAACCGATATGCAGGTTACACAATGCGCACGGCATCGACTCAGTAGGATGTAGGACCACCGCGAGCGGCGATGCACGCAGAAACACGTCGAGGTACAGAGTCAATAAGAGTGCGGATGGTGTCCTGAGGGATGGTTCTCCATTCTCTGTCAACCATTTGCCACAGTTGGTCGTCCGTACGAGGCTGGGGCAGAGTTTGCAAACGGCGTCCAATGAGATCCCGCACGTGTTCGATTGGTGAGAGATCCGGAGAGTACGCTGGCCACGGAAGCATCTGTACACCTCGTAGAGCCTGTTGGGAGATGCGAGCAGTGTGTGGGCGGGCATTATCCTGCTGAAACAGAGCATTGGGCAGCCCCTGAAGGTACGGGAGTGCCACCGGCCGCAGCACATGCTGCACGTAGCGGTGGGCATTTAACGTGCCTTGAATACGCACTAGAGGTGACGTGGAATCATACGCAATAGCGCCTCAAACCATGAAGCCGCGTTGTCTAGCGGTAGGGCGCTCCACAGTTACTGCCGGATTTGACCTTTCTCCACGTCGACGCCACACTCGTCTGCGGTGACTATCACTGACAGAACAGAAGCGTGACTCATCGGCGAACACGACGTTCCGCCATTCCCTCATCCAAGTCGCTCTAGCCCGGCACCATGCCAGGCGTGCACGTCTATGCTGTGGAGTCAATGGTAGTCTTCTGAGCGGCCGCCGGGAGTGCAGGCCTCCTTCAACCAATCGACGGGAAATTGTTCTGGTCGATATTGGAACAGCCAGGGTGTCTTGCACATGCTGAAGAATGGCGGTTGACGTGGCGTGCGGGGCTGCCACCGCTTGGCGGCGGATGCGCCGATCCTCGCTTGCTGACGTCACTCGGGCTGCGCCTGGACCCCTCGCACGTGCCACATGTCCCTGCGCCAACCATCTTCGCCACAGGCGCTGCACCGTGGACACATCCCTATGGGTATCGGCTGCGATTTGACGAAGCGACCAACCTGCCCTTCTCAGCCCGATCACCATACCCCTCGTAAAGTCGTCTGTCTGCTGGAAATGCCTCCGTTGACGGCGGCCTGGCATTCTTAGCTATACACGTGTCCTGTGGCACACGACAACACGATCTACAATGACTGTCGGCTGAGAAATCACGGTACGAAGTGGGCCATTCGCCAACGCCGTGTCCCATTTATCGTTCGCTACGTGCGCAGCACAGCGGCGCATTTCACATCATGAGCATACCTCAGTGACGTCAGTCTACCCTGCAATTGGCATAAAGTTCTGACCACTCCTTCTTGGTGTTGCATTTGCTCTGTCAGTCAGTGTAGATATGGTGATTGTTTTCTGGGGAAAGTTAAGCCGAATTGAAAATTATATCATGAATAATCAACTTATTGAAATGAATGACTTGGCAAGTAGACAGCTTTGACTACAAGGACTGGAAAGTGTTGAACGCGACAAACTTGGAGGAAATCGTACTCGCCAAATGGTTCATTCACTAAATACGGTTTTATAAATATTGATTTTCCTTGCCATCCCTAGCGCTTGCCCCAAGTATCATCTGACACGATTTTCAGCTCCCCCTAACAATCACTCGCTCCCCTGTCTCATTGCTAGAGGGGATTTGGAGTGTGTCAGTCGTGCAAGAATCGACCAGGTTTCTTGTCGTGTAGTGTGCAATGCGCTAGGTTGGCAGCAACGGACATCGCGCTGGACAGCACCTGCCATCTGTGAGTGTAATGAGAAACTAGGATGATGAGATACAGTATACGCGCTACATTTCGAGTAGAGGAAAATTGTAACGAGGCTAAGCCCGGCTTTATTGACGAGGGATGAAATACACACCACTGTTATCTCATTCAACTTAATACTCGGCTCATCACTGAATGAACCCAATCTCGGAAGTGAAAATGAATATAAAGTTTTATCATTTGTTACATAGTCAGTAATTTATAATGGCCTAGTTGTAGGAAACTTATCAGCATACTCGTGCAATGTTAATGCCATATAGTCAACCTTCTTAATAACTGTATTATATTAGGTTATCTTCTCGCATTATATTCTTAACTCTAATAGTGTGGGGAGCTCTGGTATTGTGTGTGCTCAACCTTATATTATTATTATTATTATTATTATTATTATTATTATTATTATTATTATTATTATTGATTTTACATCCCATCGACTACTTTTACGATATTCGGAGACGTCGAGGTGCCGGAATGTTGTCCTGCAGGAGTTATTTTGCGTACAATTAGAACATACCGTGCCGGGCTGAGTGGCTTAGACGGTTGAGGCGCTGGCCTTTTGACCCCAACTTGGCAGGTTCGATCCTGGCTCAGTCCGGTGGTATTTGAAGGTGCTCAAATTTGTCAGCCTCGTGTCGGTAGATTTACTGGCACGTAAAAGAACTCCTGCGGGACAAAATTCCGGCACCTCGGCGTCTTTGAAAACCGTAAAAGTAGATAGTGGTAAATAAAGCAAAAAACATTATTATTATTATTATTATTATTATTATTATTATTATTATTATTATTATTATTTTCGTTTCAACCACCTGTTGCACAATTACCATAATTTTAAATAATAATGCCATTTGTTATACGTCCCACTAACTATTTTTACGATTTTCTGAGACCCCGAGGTGCCAGAATTTTGTCCCGCTGGAGTTCTTTCTTTTTGTGTGCCGGTAAATCTACCAACACGAGTCTGACGTATTTGAATACCTTCAATTACCGCCAGTATCGAACCTGCCATCTTGGGCTCAGAAAGCCAGCGCCTTAACCGTCTAAGGCACTCAGCCCTTTCCATCGTTTTCTCAAGTTCTATATCTCTTTCTCCAGTACTCCTTCATCCGTTGACTTACTCGTGTTCGTTCTTCTGCCGAAAATACTCCATTCTTTCTCATTATCTCGTCGGACAGATTCTTCACTGTTGGTTTATTGTAAGAGAAAGTCTAATGGCCTTAACTACGCCAATAAAGATATTATCTATCTATCTATCTATCTATCTATCTATCTATCTATCTATCTATCTATCTATCTATCACTTCCGCAACTTTTCTTCTGAAGACTTCTTTGTTTCGTACGTCTTCTGCTCTGATTCCACACTTTTCTATATTATTATTATTATTATTATTATTATTATTATTATTATACTATTGTTCCTACCGTTTATGATTCTTTACTCATCTGACCTCTTTCGTACATGGAATATTATCAGTCTTATATCGCGCTAAAAGGTTGAAATGTTCGGAAGATGGAATTTTCAGACTTGAAATTTGAAGACTCGTGGACTAGGGCATCATCTTTACAATAATAGACGTTCCTATATTTTTCATATGCGAAAGTATGAGACGAGAAATACTAGGTATGGTGGATACGTATGGAAGAAAATTTTTTCATTTAATTTTAATAATATGGAAATCGTCTTTAATCGCTTTAAGAAGTGCTTGACCGGGCGAGTTGGCCGTGCGCGTAGAGGCGCGCGGCTGTGAGCTTGCATCCGGGAGATAGTAGGTTCGAATCCCACTATCGGCAGCCCTGAAAATGGTTTTCCGTGGTTTCCCATTTTCACACCAGGCAAATGCTGGGGCTGTACCTTAATTAAGGCCACGGCCGCTTCCTTCCAACTCCTAGACCTTTCCTATCCCATCGTCGCCATAAGACCTATCTGTGTCGGCGCGACGTAAAGCCCCTAGCAAAAAAAAACAAAAAAAAAAAACAGAAGTGCTTGGATATTAATCTTACGAGTTACGGAGCATAATCAGTTACACTCACTACATTCATTGCGGACACAGCAATAATACACATTTTCAGACACATTGTACTTAACGAAGTCCCCGAGGATGATCATTGAAATAACTAGTTCCTTAAATGAATGGATAACATCACAGTCACCAACATGCTGATCATAATTTTCTTGTCCTTTTTCTCACTTTCGTTGGATTGGCACTTCATATGGATTTGGCCCTGTTTTACGACCGGGTGCCCTTTCTGACGCCAACCCTATGTGATGGGATGTATTCACTATTGCGTGTTTCTATGGTAGCTGATAGTGAGGTGAGTAAATGAGGAGATGTATGTTAAGGCGAACACAACCACGCAGCCCCTTAAATACAGGAATTAAATAGGCAGTTAAAATCACCGGCCCGGCCGGGCATCGAACCCAGGCTCCTCTGAACTAACGGCCACTACGTTGACCACTCAGCGAAGGAGCCGGGCACCAACTTGCCGATAAAAGGCGTAATTTAAGTTTTCTGGTTGCAGCGGATTGAACGGTAAACGTAACATGACACAGTAGAGATGTTTCGGGAGATCGTCAGCACTGAATTACGTTCGTATCAGCGGTCAAACATTCCTCTCGGTTCGATTCACAACATTGAGTCCAGTCGCACATCCACCGCTAATCTGGTACTCATTTCACACGTGCAGTCTCTTGACGTCACATTCGATGCAGTCTTCTCCGGTCGCAGACTGTCCTAATTTTGCTACCGTGACGTCACAGGCTCATAGGTCCTGGTTTTTATTTACAGCGTGCGTGCTCTTGGTAATGATCAGCTGCCGCATCGTTCGTGCGCCATTGGCCGAAAGAATCGCGCCTCTTCGTATCGCTGATTAGACAGGTCCTATCAACAGAGAAACATTTAGCGTAGATCCTACGGTTGCCTGTGGGTTGACAGGTCTGTATAATTCTATCTGATAAGTAGCGACGGAAGTAGAGGTGGCTGTTCGCCACCTGTGGGAGGGCTGCAAACCTGGTTAAAGAGGTCTCGTAATGACGTATTGTGGTAAGAGTAAAGCAGACCCTACACGGTCAATAAAACTGTCAGTATCGAAAAATATTGACAGTAATACTGATCGCGTGTGGACTGGAATGATGGAATGAAGGCCAGTACTGAAGCAGATCCGGATTTCCTGATCTGCGAGCGTCAGTACTGCAGAGTGGTGGGGATACTGACAGTTATACTGACCGTGTGAGTGCGCTTGTCATTATTTCTGTCAGTATCAACGGAGCAGCGGTGGACGACAAATGAGTTTCTCACCAAGGCCAAGTAGAGGTGCTTGTGAAACCGTCAAGTAGGCCTATTGCAAAAGTTTATCGAGGTATATAAAACGCTGCCAGAATAAACATAACACAATACTTTACATGTTTCCACAACTGCTGTACTGATGGAAACTGGTGACATTATAGCGGAAAACTTTAAATCTTCAAAATTTATATCAGTTGTAAGATACCTCACTGTCACCCCTAATCACTCTGCCACCGATAAACAGCACCGCATGTTTGTATTTTGCCTTATTACAAAAGGCTCTACCAATATTCAAAATGTATACCAGTTGCAAGATACCTCACTGTCACCGCTAATCACTCTGCCACCGATAAACAGCACCGCATGTTTGTATTTTGCCTTATTACAAAAGGCTCTACCAATATTTAAAATGTATACCAGTTGCAAGATACCTCACTGTCACCGTTAATCACTCTGCCACCAATAAACAGCACCGCATGTTTGTATTTTGCCTTATTACAAAAGGCTCTACCAATATTTAAAATGTATACCAGTTGCAAGATACCTCACTGTCACCGTTAATCACTCTGCCACCAATAAACAGCACCGCATGTTTGTATTTTGCCTTATTACAAAAGGCTCTACCATTCGTAGTAATTTCGCAAAAGTACTCTCACGCATTCGGAGATAGTTCTGATAATCTTCTGCTTCGGTATATTGTGTTTCCCTCAACACTTCATATGAGAATATTCTTCTTTTCCTAAGCCGATCTTTAACCCATCGTTTACGTTTAAAACTGCGTTTCGTACAGTACTAAAATGCTAGCTACAAAATGTCCGTCTTTTACGATCCATTTTGATAGAATACCGCAATTGCATGTTATAAATCTCATTCCGTAGTGATGGTCATTGACTTTATATGTAAAGTGAGAATGCCGCAATGGTAAGCTAGTGCACTGGTACTGACCAAAATATTGACAGTAATAATGATCGTGTAAGGTCGCTACAATATTGATGCGTACTGTCAGTATTATTGACTCAGTAATACTGATCAGTATTACTGACCGTGTAGGGTCTGCTTAAGACGTTCTCTGTAGTGTAACATCGTAAACATCTCCTTCCTTTGGACAGATCGCCGCTAGATGGAAGTTCGGACGCCGAAAGTATGAAGTTAAACTATATCGCGTGCAAATCCGAATCGTGTTGTTTAGTCAACTGAATGTGGTACTGGGACTTACACAGATCACCGCTATGCTTGAATCAAAGCATTGGTCGGTATATATAGACTTCTTTTTCTACCGCTTTTCCCACGCCTGTAGGGTCGCGGGTGCGAACTGTGTAGCTCATGGGGATTTGGCCTTATTTTACGGCTGGATGCCCTTCCTGACGCAACCCTATATAAAGGGATGTAATCACTATTGCGTGTTTTTTGTGGTGGTTTGGTAGTGTAGTGTGTTGTCTGAATATGAAGAGGAAAGTGTTGCGACAAAACACAAACACACAGTCCCCGGGCCAGAAGTAATCAGAGGCTATTAAAATCCCCGAGCCGACCGGGAATCGAACCCGGGACCGTCTGAACCGAAAGCCTCAACGCTGACCATTCAGCCAATGTGTCGGACCGGTATATATCGCCAAGTGATCGATATATTTAGGTGACTAAAACAAATGGAGAGTAACACGTATTTACGCAAGTCGTTTACCTTATTCTCTTCTTTGTAGAATATTGTGCTACATTTAAAAATACAAATGAATGGTATACTTTGAGTGTCACTTATTTAGTTGCAATGCACAACTGTGTACGTTAAACTCTGGATGACCGGGCGAGTTGGCCGTGCGGTTAGGGGCGCGCAGCTGTGAGCTTGCATCCGGGAGATAGTGGGTTCGAACCCCACTGGCGGCAGCCCTGAAGATGGTTTTCCGTGGTTTCCCATTTTCACACCAGGCAAATGCTGAGGCTGCACCTTAATTAAGTCCACGGCGCTTCCTTCCCGCTCCTAGGCCTTTCCTATCCCGCCTTCGCCATAAGATCTATCTGTGTCGGTGCGACGTAAAGCAAATTGTAAAAAAACAAAAAACAAATAAAAAAGCAAACCTTTGAATGAACAGATCTACTTCCATTTTGCATACCGGTACACATTTTTTTGTTAGTGCGATGTAAAACCAGTAGCAAAATAAAAAATAAATATGCGTATGATTCTGAAGGTACATTAGTAAACAACTCTGACGTCATCGTACAGCCAGCGTTCTTGAAGCTGAAGCCGCCTTTAGGTAAAAATGAAATGGCGTATGGCTTTTAGTGCCGGGAGTGTCCGAGGACATGTTCGGCTCGCCAGGTGTAGGTCTTTCGATTAGACTCCCTTAGGGGACCTGCGCGTCATGATGAGGATGAAATGATGATGAAGACGACACATACACCCAGTCCCCGTGCCAGAGAAATTAACCAATGATGGTTAAAATTCTCGACCCTGCCGGGAATCGAACCCGAGACCCCTATGACCAAAGGCTAGCACGCTAACCGTTTAGCCATGGAGCCGGACCGCCTTTAGGTAATGTTCTGGTACCCAGACTTCGTTCCCTACCCGATAAGTAAACATAATTTAGATCTCTTACTCCTTGAAAGCAGAGTGGTTGCATATTTTTGTTGTGATGAATATCAGATCGGAACGTAGATCGTTTCAGTTGAGCCATATCTATGAGGGAACCTAATGCATTGGTTCGCCTATTTCAGTAAGTTCATATTTAGTATGGTTATCTGATATATAACTACCAAACAAGAAATGAGGAATCTCATCGTAATTAGAGTAGGAAAAATAAGAGTTTAGAAGAAGAACAAGCAGAAAGGATTCCAGTTGTTAGAATTGGAGAAGCATGCAAGATAGCTAATTTAATTTGTATTTTACGCAACGTGGTATCGCGATCATAGCTCAGAAACTTGCAGTTTTGCGTAGGATCCAAAACACAAGGACGATAATTTTCATTTTTAAAATCTCGCATCCATTTTCATGATTCAAATCACGATCGTTTTGATGAGAAAGCAGTGTGACAACCGGCTCTACCGTGGTTCTACGCCTCTGCATTCGGGAGACGGGACAGGGCTGGACCTCACGGCTGGCCCCAACCGTCGACTGTCCTGAGAACGGTTTTCCGTGGTTTTCCATTCTCCTATACTAAGGCGAATGCCGGAACAGTTCCTAGTATAGGCCACGGCCGCCAATCCCGTCACCTTCTCCGTGCTTCTCCTTCGCCGTAACAAATCTCCCGGCCTGAGAGACGGCGTCACCGTCTAAGAGGTCCGCCTCCCCCTTCAGGGGAGGAATGAAAACGATTTTAGTAGTAGTTGTTGTCTTCTTCACAGGTAAATATTCTTATTCAGGATTATTGTGAAAGATAACAGTCCTGTAAGAATATTACTGACGAAGGGTGAGTGGATTGCGAGTTTTCTTCTTTATTTAACGAAGTTGAAATATTAAAAGCTAATTATGCAATTTATAATAAAAGGTATTGTGTTCAAGACCTATGTGTGCTATGGTTCTACTTGAATTTAGATTGGTTAATATTTCGTGTTCAACGTCCATTCACTATAATCAGAATACAATAGACCATTATCGGAATTTCGAGGCACCAGAATGCCGAAATTTCGTCCTTTGAGGGGTGGGAGGGAGCGTGTCTTTAACATATCAGTAGATTACATGACGCAGGTCCTTCATATTTAAGTATACTCCATAGCAATTTCTTGCGCCACAATTTTGACCTCATTAGGCGATCACTTTGAAATAGCTATACTACTCATCTGGCCGAATCGAGACCATTCTCAATATTCTGATAGTTTCTATTACCCCTCACCCATTTACTGACATTGTGATATCAGTAATGAACTCATCAGTCCTCGAGTTGTACAATGGCATGTCCTTTACGGCATCGTGCTTATTTTCACTTCCAGTAGGCTAGATTTAAAACTTTTCTATTCTCGAGTGAAAATCCCACTCCGCAGCACGATGAAAGGTCAGTGGTGAAGCTAGTGCTCTAAAACATTCCACCCTCGCAAAGTGCTGTCAGTATTCCTTATCAATGTTGAGATAATTTTCAGGCGTAGTTCGTGTGTTATGGCTGATACGTGTCAGATGGTTCCCTCGTATATTTGGGCAGATAGTGGTTTGTTCCCCAGTTAAGGGAGTGGGTTATCGATTCACTCCAAGATCGCAGTTAGTTTTCGTTCCCCTTGACTGGTGAACGCATCTGATTGACTTAACTGGAAGAGACTTCTGGCTGTTTTGCTGCCAGAAGATTTCCTATTACTCGTGGGAGTAGACAGACGCCCCAAAATTAGGTGGATGCTGGGGAGCTGAAAAGTGGCGAATGGCAGGGCGAGGTCGACTAACACGACGGGTTTTTGACGGATCGTACTAGGATTTAGGAATCATCATCATCATCATCATCATCATCATGTCAGTGATGCATTAGCACTTGTCCGAACAAGATTCCAATTAACCGTTTCTGGTATCTTCTTCTTGTGAAACATTTCACACGTGTGCTGTGCAAACACTGACATTATACAGTAATTATGAGGTACAAGAATCATATTGAGGACAGCGTTATTCTTTCAAGGATAGGCTGCTCTGTATCTTGTAATTTGACATGATAATGTGAAGTATCCGCGTATGAGGACCAGTCTAATTAGGATTATTTAGTAAATGAATGGACCAACTATATTAACTACAGTTTCCATGTACAGTAATTAATCGTGCAATTTGGCAATACCGTTTGTCGACCCCTAGCTTCGGTCCACACACCCAGTAGCAGGAATGATGTACGCATCATGAGTGTGTGTAGAGGGCGTTGTCCCAGGTAGCAGCCTACACCAAGTCGACTAGCCATTCCCACGTCCTCGTCCGGAACACTGACTCGTTAGTTCATGTGCAGGAAGCGTCCCACCAAGGCAAATGGTAGAATTGTTGGGTACTGTATTCTGATTTACCATACAGCTGATCGAAAGTGCTTACAGTTCATTCTTACTTTATTTGAGGTATATATTCCTGAAATTCAAGATCTAAAAAACAAAAAAGGCGGGTAAGAATTCTACCCATAGCCTACGTCACTATTTATGATGTAGTTTTACCAGTATTCAGTGTCCGGCTCCATAGCTGAATGGTTAGCGTGCTGGGGTCCCGGGTTCGATTCCTGGCAGGGTCGGGAATTTTAACCATCATTGGTTAATTTCGCTGGTACGGGGGCTGGGTGTATGTGTCGTCTTCATCATCATTTCATCCTCATCACGACGCGCAGGTCGCTTACGGACGTCAAATCAAAAGACCTGCATCTGGCGAGCCGAACTTGTCCTCGGACAGTATTCAGTTTTACTTTTACGGTTTTCGGAGAAACCGAGCTGCTGGAAATTTTGTCCTGCAAGAGTTCGTTTTACATGGCGGTAAATCTACCATGTATTTGAACTCCGTTACATACTAGCAAACTGAGCCGGGATCAAATGTCATATTGGTCTCAGAAAGCCTAGCACATTTATTTTTCACTCTTGTCTCCATTCTTATATGAACCGCTGTGTAGCGTGGTTGTGTAAGCATTCGCTTCCATTGCTGAAAGTTGCAGGATCGAGCCAGGCGTATTCAGTTGGCTTTCAATAGTTCTTAAATGCAAGAAACCAGCACGTTAACCAAATCTCATTCTGGAGCAAAATTTAGTTTCTTTGTCAATCAATCAATCAATCAATCAATACTGATCTGCATTTAGGGCAGTCGCCCAGGTGGCAGATTCCCTATCTGTTGCTTTCCAAGCCTTTTCCAAAATGATTTCAAAATGATTTCAAAGAATTTTTATCTACCGTTTTCCACCGGTCTTAGTTACTTTTTAAAAACTCCCTCATGCCTGTTTTATCAGCCACATGATACTGCCTAATAGTCCTAATTTTAATACCTTCCTTTCTTTCACATTTATTTTTAACTACGACAAAAACCGCTTTGTGATCACTAATATTACTTCGGTTTCTCTATAGAGCTCATCTGGTTTTACCAGCACCACATCCAAAATATTTTTCCCTGTAGTTGGTTCCATCACTTTCTGAATCAGCTGCCCTCCCCATGTTGTTGTTGAGTCATCAGTCCATAGACTGGTTTGATGCAGCTCTCCATGCCACCCTATCCTGTGCTAACCTTTTCATTTCTACGTAACTATTGCATCCTACATCTGCTCTAATCTGTTTGTCATATTCATACCTTGGTCTACCCCTACCGTTCTTGCCACCTACACTTCCTTCAAAAACCAACTGAACAAGTCCTTGGGTGTCTTAAGATGTGTCCTATCATTCTATCTCTTCTTCTCATCAAATGTAGCCAAATCGATCTCCTCTCACCAATTCGATTCAGTATCTCTTCATTCGTGATTCGATCTATCCATCTCACCTTCAGCATTCTTCTGTAACACCACATTTCAAAAGCTTCTATTCTCTTTCTTTCTGAGCTAGTTATCATCCATGTTTCACTTCCATACAATGCCACGCTCCACACAAAAGTCTTCAAAAACATCTTTCTAATTCCGATATCAATGTTTGAAGTGAGCAAATTTCTTTTCTTAAGAAAGCTCTTCCTTGCTTGTGCTAGTCTGCATTTTATGTCCTCCTTACTTCTGCCATCGTTGGTTATTTTACTACCCAAGTAACAATATTCATCTACTTCCTTTAAGACTTCGTTTCCTAATCTAATATTTCCTACATCACCTGCCTTCGTTCGACTGCACTCCATTACTTTTGTTTTGGACTTATTTATTTTCATCTTGTAATCCTTACCTAAGACTTCATCCGTACCATTCAGCAACTTCTCGAGATCTTCTGCAGTCTCAGATAAAATAACAATATCATCGGCAAATCTCAAGGTTTTGATTTCCTCTCCTTGGACTGTGATTCCCTTTCCAAATTTCTCTTTGATTTCCTTTACTGCCTGTTCTGTGTAAACACTGAAAAGGAGAGGGGACAAACTGCAGCCTTGCCTCACTGCTTTCTGGATTGCAGCTTCTTTTTCAAAGCCCTCGATTCTTATCACTGCAGACTGATTTTTATACAGGTTGTAGATAATTCTTCGTTCTCGGTATCTGATCCCTATCATCTTCAGAATCATAAATAGCCTGGTCCAATCAACATTATCGAATGCCTTTTCTAGATCTACGAATGCCATGTACGTGGGCTTGTCCTTCTTGATTCGATCCTCTAAGATCAGACGTAAAGTCAGGATTGCTTCACGTGTTCCTACATTTCTTCTGAAGCCAAATTGATCTTCCCCCAACTCAGCTTCAACTTGTTTTTCCATTCTTCTGTAAATAATACGTGTTAAAATTTTGCAGGCATGAGATACTAAACTAACAGTGCGGTAGTTTTCACACCTGTCAGCACCGGCTTTCTTGGGAATAGGTATAACAACCTTATAACAAACTTATTTGCCATTTGTTATTCATGCTTCCTGTCATTCGCATTACCGTCCCAATTGACATGTGGTAAATTGAGGACGTTAAACGAATGTATTATTATTGTATACACTTCTCCACAGGAAATATGGGTATTAACGGGGCACGGGATGCACCAAGTGCCTTACAGTAATTAAAATATTTACACATTATAATACAAACATTGATATACAGGTACATACAGAACTCTAGGCCACGGGATCTTCATTCTTGCGAGAGGAACGATCGCACAATGTTGAATGTTGACAGGAGGACAGAATGTTGCGTAATTTTGTGGATGTTTGATGGAAGACCCAGTTCTTGCATACTCTTGTGAAGTGTGGAATGAGGCCATTGACTGACAGAATCACAGGGATTATCCGTACCAGTTTCATCTCCCAGATCCTCTTGATCTCTTCTGCAAGTTCTTTGTACTTGCAGATTTTTTCATGGTCTTTTTTTTTTTTTTGGTACAAGTTGTTTTACGTCGCGCCGGCACAGATAGGTCTTAATGGCGATGATTGGAGAGGAAAGGGCTAGGAGTGGGAAGGAAGCGGCCGTGGCCTTTTCTAAGGTACAGCCCCAGCATTTGCCTGGTGTGAAAATGGGAAACCACGGAAAACCATCTTCAGGGCTGCCGACAGTGGGGCTCGAACCCACTATCTTCCGAATACTGGATACTGGCCGCACTTAAGCGACTGCTGCTATCGAGCTCGGTTTTCATGGTACTTTCTGTCGATGCTGGTGTCAGTAATGAAAGTTGTCCCAGTTTTCTTGTTTACGAGTATGAAGTCTGGTCTGTTATGGTTGGCTGTTTTGTCTGTCACTACAGCAGTGCCACAATAAAGCTTAATCGACTCGTTCTCCAGGAGTGGTGTTGTATGGTACTTGTAATAAGGGATAGGCCTACGCTCCTGAGTTAATTGGTTTTCCTGAGCAAGTGCCCGGTGTAATTCCCGAGACATGATTGTGCCGTCTCGTGTATTCTACGGAGGCAAGTACTGGGCAGCCTGCAGCGATATGGTCGAGGGTCTCGAGATGAACGGAGTATCGTCTGCATTTGTCGGAGAGTACTGATGTACTTCGATGTACTTTTGTTATTATTATTATTATTATTATTATTATTATTATTATTATTATTATTATTATTATTATTATTATTATTATTATTGAAATGAAAACCTACAACCTGCTTTCCAGTCTTTGACCAGGTCAGGGATGTAATGAATGAATCAGATATACGCTGTTATTACAATGGGGTCGCCACTCCCAAAGTGATTTACATTAATGACTGATAGATGCTATGAAATGAGAATGGAGAGTGTTGCTGGAATGAAAGATGACAGGGAAAACCGGAGTACCCGGAGAAAAACCTGTCCCGCCTCCGCTTTGTCCAGCACAAATCTCACATGGAGTGACCGGGATTTGAATCACGGTATCCAGCGGTGAGAGGCCGACGCGCTGCCGTCTGAGCGACGGAGGCTCTGTTATTATTATTATTATTATTATTATTATTATTATTATTATTATTATTATTATTATTCAAAGCAAAGCCATATATCCGTAAAGGCCGTGAAGCCCCTTGAAAGAATGGACGATAGAGGCTTCTGCTGTCTATCTATAACATCTGCGCTAGAGTGGTAAACTCTATTACCTGCGCTTTTGCCCCAAGGATACCTGGGGTACCAGACACATAACATGATACAGACCCGCCCGCAGGAAACAAAATTTGCGCTCCCCCCACCTTTCCCTCAATGGAAGTGTATAAAACCTCTCAGTAACGTACATTTAAGTGCATCTCTTAAAACAAAGAATCTCACCACCACTGCAGCAGATACGAGTAAAACTTTTAATGCAATCCCTTTAATGAGTACTGAAAATTACAAATCTCCTAGATTTCATTTTAAACATTAACTAGTTTGTAGAAATTGACATACAACATCTTTTGTTTTTATACTCTACTGTATCACAGCAGAATGTAATGAAACTGGAACATGTGGCGTGTTTTCTGGGACACGGAGGTTTATGATTTCACTGACGTCGATTAATCTAGCTCTTTCACATTCGATGCTGAGGCGGCTGATTTTACTGAGTTTGCTTTAGACCATAACATTTCGTACACAATCGTAGTTCTTTATAAATTCTAATTTCGAAAACGATCGTTCGTTTTTTCAGAGCATTTTATGAGGAAATGTGTCGCTTGTGGTACGAGAGACAGTACTAACTGCAGCTAGATGGAACCATTTGATAATTCCTCTACTTACGAATTGTAAACGCAAAATTTTCAACCTATTCTACAAGAACATTCTTGTAGAATGGCATTCTGGTAAATTTATGTAGTTTTGTCCTGGAAGTCTGCAGGATCCCTTACGACCCAAGCCTTCCTGCATAGCATGCGTTACGCCGCTGTCTGGTCATAAAAATAAAATTAAAAAACCGGGTGAGTTGGCCGTGCAGTTAGGGGGCGCACAGCAGTCAGCTTGCATCCGGGAGATAGTGGGTTAGAACCCCACTGTCGGCAGCCCTGAAGATGCTTTTCCGTGGTTTCCCCATTTTCACACCAGGCCTTAATAAAGACCTAGGCCTTTCCTATCCCATCGTCGCCATATAACCTATCTGTGACGGTGCGACAAAATGCAAATTGTAAAAAGTAAAATTTAAAAAAACTCGTGTAGGCTGAGTGAATCTCAAGGTCATGTGCCTCTCCAGAAGCAGAAATTACATTTCGGAATGTTTCGATCTGTCTACTATTACTACTACTCTTAGCTAATTCAAGTGCTCTTGAGGTGGCTTAAGTTTTGGGCAATAACTGTTTGAAGTCACTTGTTGAACACACATTTATGTACTTGTGTCCATTTCATCCGTTTTAAATTTATGTTTCCATGTTCCATATTTTGTATTTCTGACGCTAACTTAAATAAATAATAAATACTACTCCTCCGCTTTCCTATGAAATACCAATGTCAGTGTAGGTAGATTCCTTGATCAGCCCTGTATTCTGTTAATTTAACTGAAGTAAATCTTCTCAAACCTTGCTGCCAAATTAACCTTCCTCCCTAGTTAATTGTTTCATGAATGATTTGTGCCGTAGGGTGCGGTCGGAAGTATGTGTGTGTGTAAGACGATAAGATGTGCAGCTGTCTCGCTCTGTTGTCGACTTGCACATGACATTCACTGAAATGGCTGTCGGTCCGTGGAGAAATCTCATTTCTAGTCTCTGTATGGTCCATTGAGTTGGAAGTGCTGAACTCCTCCCTTATGCTCTTACCTTAGAGACCCTAGACGCGGGGTATCGAAATACGAAGCTGCTTTTGGTTCTAAAAGAAGAAATAGATTCCGTTGTTTAGCCCCGAAGAGAAACCAACTTTGTTGACTTAGAGATAAACTGATTATAGGTGTTTACTTTATGGATTAGACAGTACAAGTCTTCAGCCGATTTAGCTTGTTAGAGAGAGACCAATAATGTTATTTCTTCAATTGCCATAGATTCTAAGAGACGACGGACTGTAAGAATGTTGTCCCACAGGAGTTCTAACAACACAAGAGTTCTCGCATTGAAGCGATTCCCACAACCTTACCCGGGATCGAACTCGCCATCTTGGGAACAGGAGGACAACGATCAAGTGACTGAACCAATATTGAGTCTGACATTGCTTCTACTTACTTGCGAAAGGTCTCTTTCTTCCATGTGTTCTGCTCTACCTCGATAATAAACTTTTATTCCCTGATGGTATTAGCCTTGGAGAGACATTTTTCACGATGATGCCCTTCATTCTTCGTAGGCTCAAAATCCTTCGTTATCTTCTCACAAAGCGCGTTGCAAGGCATTGACAATTTTCTTATTTTACCCCATAAAACAATTACCTCCACGACGAGAAACCTACAACCTGTTTTCCGGTCATTGACCGGGTCAGGGATGTAATGAATGAAGCAGATATAGGCTATTATTACGATGGGGTCGCCACTCCCAAAGTGATTTATTAATGAATGATAGATGCTATGAAATGAGAATGGAGAGTGTTGCTGGAATGAAAGATGACAGGGAAAACCGGAATACCCGGAGAAAAACCTGCCCCGCCTCCGCATTGTCCAGCACAAATTTCACATGGAGTGACCGGGATTTGAACCACGGTATCCAGCGGTGAGAGGCCGATGCGATGCCGTCTGAGCCATGGAGGCTCGTTCATAACCACTTATAACGTTGTAAAATGAATTAGCATATGAGCCGTATAAATCCGGTTAGATATTCAAAAATAAAGTTACTCAGGTGTACTAGAAAATGTTGTGGAACATGTTAGGCGCAGATGAACCAACAATCGTCACATCTAAGATTTTTCAACTTTTTTGCTGACTACTGACTAGTTATTACAGGAAACTTGATGTCATTCTAGGACCGTCCCATTCCTGACAATAGTTTGATAAAAAAAAAAAAAAAAAAAAAAAAAAAAAATAGCCTACATTGGAAATCCTTATCATAACTTTTCTCTTTTGCTTTTCTTGCAGGGGTACCTCGATCGATGGCGGTCATCGTCTGACTGTCCTCTGTCGGAGAAACAGCTCGGTGATCTCTTCAGTAACATTGAAGAAATTTACAAGTTCAACAGGTATGGAATTTTCTTAGATATGGTAGTAGCAATGCTGAGTAAAATGGCATCTTTTTATGCACTGTAATAATAATAATAATAATAATAATAATAATAATAATAATAATTAATGGTATTGGCTTTACGTCCCACTAACTACTGTTTTTTAACGGTTTATGGATTTTCTGGAGGGCTGTCAACATAAAGATTCTATCTGCCAAGAAGTATATTAAAATCTTGAGGATGAACATAAATGTTACAAGAAATGATTTTATTGAAACCTCATTGCAATAAACCTCAGGGCATCAATGTTTTAAAATGTGAAATGATCCCAGTGTAGCATATTGCCAGGACATTAGTCTCCGTGTTAATATCATTGGACGGGTCAAAGCCTCTGAAGTGTGAAGAAAGATAAAAGTTTACTAGCTTCACTCATTTTATAAGTTTTTCGCACATTTTATAAATGAAAATTGCAACACACTTTGTATTTGGTATTGAAGATATTAAAATAACGTAATATTTAGTGGGTTTGTAAACATTTGTTCAGGAAACTGTTGTACACATGCCTTGGGTAATTGTTATAAGCCTATTAATATTTCATTTTCATAGCCGGGCTGAGTAACTCAGGTGGTAGAGCGCTGGCCTTCTGATCTCAAGTTGGCGGGTTCGATCCCGGCTCGGTTCGGTAGTATTTGAAGGTGCTCATATACGTCAGCCTCGTGTTGGGACAAAATTCCGGCACCTCGGCGTCTTCGAAATCCGTAAAAGTAGTTAGTGGGACGTAAAAACAATGACATTATTAGTTCATATTGAAAAATAATTTGGTAATTTATTTTCAATGTCATCAGTCGAGCTCCGTGACTGAATGGTCAGCATACTACTGGCCCTCTGTTTTGAGGATCCCGGGTTCGATTCTCAGTAAGGCTGGGGATTTTAACTGCATATGGTTCATTCCTCTGGCTTGGGATCTGTGTGTTTGTGTTGCTTAAAACACATCTTCATTTACATACACATCACACTATACCAGCACAAAACAAAAACAGTGAATACATCCATCTACATAGGGTTGGAGGAATTGAGAAATGCCAATAATAACATTTTCAATCTCATACTTCAAGTTGGGCTAAATCACTTCATAAATTCTTTGTGATGGTAGATTTTGAGATTAATGGACAATTATATTGCCTTTAAAAGCTTCTCACTACTATTTATGATTTAAGAACTGGAAAAAATCCAAAGAAAAGCAGCTTGATTTGTTCTGGCTGATTTCCAACAAAACAGTAGTTATGAAAGTCTGGGAAGACTTGGGGGGGAAAAGGAAACAAGCTGCTTGACTAAGTAATATGTTAAGTTGGGCTCATCAGTTGGTAAATAGCACACCCACCAAGACGCATGGCTAGTGCATCCCATGGAGCCCACTGCGTAGGCTACTTGGAGCCACTGGCAGTGCCAATGCACTATGAGAGACTTTGTCTCATTACCAAAAATTGATGCCTGCCCGGCCATCAGATGATATAGATGTTGATTCTGGGTGTGCTATTTACCAACTGATGAGCCCAACTTAGCACACTGGGGCAAAATGCTGGCAACCAGGAATGAGTTAACTGGAAAATTTATAATGTCTAATAATGGACCATTTATATTGGTATTATAAATTTACTTATTCAGGACAAATATTTCAGGTTCCCTATGGGAATCAACATCTATGTTAAGTAATATGTTCCGAGCTGTCAGTGGAGAGATGATGTGGAATGACATTAGTAGACGAATAAGTTTTAGTGGTGTTTTTAAAAGTAGTATGAAGTTGGAATTCAAGAAGACAAATTGGGGCAAATGTGGAAGGGGAGTTAGGGATTGGAATAATTTACCAAGGGAGATATTCAGGAAATTTCCAAATTCTTTGCAATTATTTAAGAAAAGACTAGGTATACAACAGATAAGGAATCTGCCACCTGGACGTTAGCCCTAAATACAGATCAGTAGCAATATGACAATTAGTTTTATTGGGAGAGTAGCAGAATGGAAACTGGTTGTTCCAAAACTTCACTTTTCATTTCATCCTAAATGTGGAACAGTAGCGACACTCTTGACAAACTTACATAATTCTTGTGTCCATTTTGCTGGTTTTGAATGGATGTTTAGTAGAGTCATATATCATCTTTGGAAACCCATATTTCTAAAACTAAACAGTATAAAAATTAGCCTATAATTAGAAGTTCTTCACAATTAATGTGATTTGTTACAGTGGCTTTCTTCAGGAGTTGGAGCAGTGTGGGCTGGATCCCGTACAAGTGGCACGCTGCTTTGTCAGGAAAAATGCTGGATTCTCCATCTATACTCAGTACTGCACCAATTACCCCAGGTATGTTTATAACAATATATTCCTTTCAAGTTGGGAAGTGAATTGACTCTCGAGTATTATGCAGTCTTATGATGTTACATTTTTATATATTTCAGAACGGTGTCAGTATTAACAGAACTAATGAGACAAGAGGCTGCGGTTAGACTGTTTCGAGAAAGGCAGACTGCCTTACAGCATACATTGCCACTTGGATCTTACTTGTTGAAACCAGTACAAAGAATTCTGAAATATCATCTTCTACTTCAGGTAAGTTTCCATGGGATTGAATATTCATCAGGAATAAATATTATAAGAGCATGGGAAATGAGAAGATTCAAAGGATCTGAGTTTTATGAGAAGGCATCTTGGTTGAGAATCCTTAGGTTTTGTGTTCTGTCTTAGTACTATATTTGCTTATTCTGATTCTTCAAATTTGACACAATAATTGCAGAAAAAAATGATTATCATAAAATCATTTTTCCTATACAGTACTAACTGGATAGTGTTTGTTAGGAGGGTGGCAGGGGAAGCAAAGTTTTGGAAGAAAATGTTCGCTTTTGTTTTCTAGTTGTTTTTCTCTTGGGAAATGCATGAGTCAGTTTGTAACACCATGTCGGTATAATACACAAGAATAAATTATAACATAAAGAACACTGGAGAAGTTTACAAGAAGGAACTTTCAATTTAGAAACTGAAAACTGTGTCTAAGCAGCATTTAAGTTTGAATGATGAGTAAATTGCAAGTTCAGTTCTAGTGTTCTTCTTCTTCTTTTATGACCACATAGGATCACTTTAGTCAGTCTGTCGTTCAGGTCTCTTTGAAGGGATTGTTCGGGCTTTGTGGTCTTCCCAGTACTTCTTCAGACGCTCCGATCTTCGTGCCCTTTCCTCAGTTGAAAATATGCGTGTTGTTGGTTTGTTTTGTGGAAGGGTAAAGCGGAGGTTTGTATTCTTCAGTTTTGTATTAAATTTTATCTTATTTGTGGTGTCTTCTGTTGTAAGGCCTATTTCCGTCAGATCCTCTCTTACTTCTCTGATCCATTTACATCCTGTTGTGGTATTTTTTGAGACGAGATTGTGTTGTACTAGTTGTTTCAGAAGTCTCGAATCCTGCATCCTCATGATATGTCCACAGAATCCCAGTCTCTTCTTACGCATAGTATCTGTAATGGGTTCTAGTTCTTTGTACACGACTTTGTTAGGTATTAACCGCCACTGTCCATCCTTCTGGTATTTTTTGTTGATGCAGGTTCTTCCAATCCTCCTTTCAATTTTCTGAGGTCTGTCAGTCTTTGATTGTTTATTCAGGTGAAAAAGTGTTTCTGCTGCATATGTAGCTTCCGGTTTTATAACTGTGTTGTAGTGTTTTATTTTTGCATTTATTGATAGACATTTCTTTGTGTAGATATCCCATGTTAATTTTTGTGCTAGTCTTCATTGATTTCTTTCTTTCTTTCTTTCTTTCTTTCTTTCTTTCTTTCTTCCTATCAAAGACCAAATTATTCCATAATGGAGTGCATCAAGATGGGGAAATAGTTCCTTTGTATGCCATCAGTCATTTAATTCATTTAATTTAATAGTTTTTATTTTCGTACATTTCTAATTCACCGGTGTAATATCATTCAGAGGAAAGTATACTTCCTCTTGTCACATTTTCAACTCTCTCTCTTAGGAAATATCTGAATTTATTATTCCCTTATTCCACTCGTATGTCTTCCGAAATAAAATGGTTGCAATTCCCTATCCATAAGATGTTAGTTTAGTTATTTTTAGTTTTCTATCAATATGGTAAATTAAATAGGAAAAAAGCTAGGTTGTAGTTTTACATGATAGGTACACATTGTGGTTTCAACCCAGGCACCTCTAGGTTTACATGGAATCTGGGATTCAGACTGCAGCTACCTTGATGAGAAACCAGTGAAAATATCACTCAGCTATCACATACCTCCTTCCCATGTACTGAATTAAATATAAATTTTGAGATTAATGAATATACAGTACCTTATATAGCTGTATTAATCTTCTGTTTCAGAATATAGTAAAACACTATGTTTATGAAGCAGAGGGGTACAATGACATAGTGGATGCTTTGTCCACTATGACAGGCATTGCTCATCATATCAACAACATGAAGAGGCGTCATGAACACGCAGTCCGGGTGCAGGAGATACAGAGCTTACTGTATGGCTGGGAGGTGAGTCTATTTAAATAGAACTGTAATTCGGAGTGTCTTATATTTGTTTGCTTGTTTGAAATTTATCACTTCATACTGGAACCATTTTCCTGGAATATCAAAGATTTGAAGATGAAATGTTTCTTTCTTGTCCTGCTCTACAATAAGCATTTTACTGTTAAAACTGCTTAATTGGTGAGCTAACATGTTAAAAATGTTACAGATGGTGTGCTCATTGATTAAGATAATGAGATGAAGAAAGTTTTTGTAAATTACAAAATTTGTTGACAGTTTATTTGAGCACATGTTTATAAAGAAATACCTCATTTCAAGGTAGCCTGCCTTTGTGTGCATTCCTATGCTCACATTTTCAATTATTTATATTAATTCCAAAGTAACATTTCCAATTTATGTTAAAAGAGTACATACATACATCATAACTTTAATTTGTGTGATGAACCTCACATTGGTAGATTGTAATGCATAGGCTTGGAAAGCAGAGTTGGATTAGGAAAATTCAGTGGATGCATGTTCAGTGCTACAATATACTACATGTTCCTGCCTTTTTATTTGAGAAGCTTCAGAAGAGTGATTGTATGAATTGGCAGGCTTCATGTCATTGATATCATACCATTTGTGAATTACCCTATAGTAAGTGACAGCAGGTGGTGTTGTTTTCTATGCAAATTTAATTTCTGGAACTGCACAGTTATATTGTTCAACTACAGATTTTCCCCTGGCTTACACTGTATGTTTATCAAAAGTGATCAAAGGAAGTGGAGTGGATGGAAATGCTTATTGGTCTTAGAATAATATAGTTAACTATTTTGCAGTATCTTCCTTTGAGTTGATTAATATTGACCACTACCTTGGGTTTGGGAGATGTAAGTGCTTGGACATATCAGTCAGATACAGGTCATGGCCTTTTTCATCCCAGTTCTATATTTCATTTAAAATTTCTCACAACTGAATACAAAACCACAGGTTATAGGACAGATGTGGTGGTTATTTGTGTTTCAGGGTAAAACAAAATTATTGGTTCCAAACAAATAGAGGTCACACACAGACAAAGCTCATAGGACTTAAGAAATAAACTGACAAAGGTCAAGTGTCAAATTCAGATTTATTCTATATATAGTGAAGTGTAACTAAGATTAAAATTTTGCAATGATTATTCATTAGAGATTTTTTTTGAGCACCGTCTAACATTTTACAGTCATCATCATCTTCATTGACTATCTCCAGTTGCCCGGGTGTGGTGTATGAGCCCCCTCCATCTTTCAATGAACCACTGTTCTTTCTTGATCTTCTCCCAATCTTGTCCTCTCTCCTCAACATCTTTCTTCACCAGATTGGTCCATTTGCCTCTGGGTCTGCCCACTGGTCTTTTTCCTTTTACTTGTGTTTCATATGCTCTTCTTGCAATCTTGCTCGCACTCATCCTTCTTACATGGCCAAACCACTTCAGTCTTGCTTTCTGGATCCTCTGTAGTAGGAAGTCCCCTATTCCCACCTCCCCTCGGACTTGTCCTTCCTGGTCTTATGTATCATGGTGCGTAGGAACTTCATTTCTGCAGTTTGGAGTTTTGAGATAACATTTTACACTATATTATTTATTCACATTTATTTTGCTTGACCATTGTATTACCTGAAAATTATTTTTTACTTCTCTTTTGCAGGGTGAGGATCTTACAACCTTCGGTGAACTCTGTGCTGAGGGAGCATTTCGTATGTATGGTGCCAAGGCTATGAGGCATGCCTTTCTCTTTGACAAGATGTTACTCATTACCAAGAAAAAAGAAGAGGGAATTTTAGGCTACAAAACACACATCATGGTGAGTTTTCTTGCTCTCACTGAATTGTGCCAAGATATACTTTTTGTTGTGAAATCATGTACATTCGTCTACCATCATAAATTAAGTCACAACACTAAGTTTTCAATTCTTTAGTATGAATCCTGTTTCTATTTAGGATTTGGTTTAGATTATGTTCTCTCTGAAAAACTTCAATCAAATGTGGTTGTGATCCTTAATCCTTCACTGCATAGTATTGGCCTTATGTAATGATCCATAGATTGCATTATAAAGTTTCAAGCTTTTTGAATTCTAAACTGATCGGTATTGTTTTCAGCAGGGCCAATTTTAGGGCCTTGCAGCACCTGCAACTGCAGGGAGCCCCAAGTTTAATGAGCACCAACATCACCCTCCTGTAAAAGCATTATGAGTAAAAACAGATTGAATTTTCTACTGGAAACGTCTTCTATAAAATTCCTTAATCTTCCAGTTGAATTATTGATGTTTTTTAATCACTAAAATCTCGAAACAGTGTCGCACACCACTGCAATTTTAGTTCAATTGTCGATATCTATCGATAACGTGTAGGTCCATTTCCTGTCTGCTTAGCATGTTTGTTGATTGTGTGCTAGTCACGTAAGTCCATGCTTTCTTTCCTGTGATTTATCATAACAAAACATAAAATGGATACAAAATATAAAGGCATATCCAAATTAAAATGTAAAGGAATGTGATGTGTCTCTGTCGCCAGTTGCCTCTTGGGAGTTTCACCCACACCTGTAAATCAACAAAGAGTGAAACTGACACCTACTTACTTTAATTTTTATCTGTTGACACCACTGCAGTGTAATTTTGATTTCCTCTTCAGAAAGAACGATATTGAAACCTATGTATAATTCTTTGTGCTCATTGCTGGGTATTAACCCGAGGCAACATATCTATATTTTTGACTTATTTTTCTTTTCTTTGGAGAAAGAATAACATCCAAATTGATTAGTTAACATATCTACTCATGTACAAAATTAACTTTTAATTTGTTTCAAATAAAAATTCCTGCCATTTTCCAAGCCCAGTGTTTGTGAAGTAACTCTGTCTAGTTTTGTGCACGTGGAAGTCAATGCACGATTATAATCCCTATTCCCCACCATATACCTCAATTTCTTAACCACTGAGCGCGATAGCTGCAGTCGCTTAAGTGCGGCCAGTGTCCAGTAATTGGGAGATTGTGGGTTCGAGCCCCACTGTCGGCAGCCCTGAAAATGGTTTTCCGTGGTTTCCCATTTTTACACCAGGCAAATGCCGGGGCTGTACCTTAATTAAGGCCACGGCCGCTTCCTCCCAATTCCTAGGCCTTTCCTATCCCATCGTCGCCGTAAGACATATCTGTGTCGGTGCAACGTAAAACAAAAAAAACCCAACCCTTTCTTAACCATCAGATTTGCTGTAACATTTTGGAGTATATTCTTTCTGTATGCATTCATTTACTGTATTATTAAAGCTTTCTTATAATTTCTTTACAGTGCTCCAATCTCATGTTAATTGAGAGTGTACCTGGAGAACCTTTAAGTTTTCATGTGATACCCTTTGACAACCCAAGACTACAGTACACCTTGCAAGCACGCAACTTAGAGCAGAAACGAGAATGGACGATGCAGCTCAAGAGAGTGATCCTTGAAAACTACAACGCTGTGATTCCTTCACATGCTCGACAGCTTGTCATGGAACTTGGACAAAATCGGACTGATGGTAAGATACAGTTTTTACTTTTAGAAATGAGGTGTATTGACAGAGAAGTGAAAATAAGGCAAGATATTATAGATGGCAGTATGAATTCATAACGCTCATAGGTCATTCAGACTGTCCACAAATTATTGGATGATTATTATAGTACTATATTACTGCTAATATGTCCGGCTCCATGACTAAATGGTTAACGTGCTGACCTTTGGTCACAGGAGTCCCGGATTCGATTCCCGGCAGGGTCGGGAATTTTAACCATAATTGGTTAATTTCGCTGGCATGGGGACTGGGTATATGTGTCGTCTTCATTATCATTTCATCCTCATCACGACACGCAGGTCGCCTATGGGAGCCAAATCGAGAGACCTGCATCTGGTGAGCCGAACTTGTCCTCGGACATTCCCGGCACTAAAAGCCATATGCCATTTCATTACTTTTTTTTTTTCTTTTTTCACTGCTAATGTTGAACCAACTGGATATCTGCCATGCTACATACGGGGCACACATAGAATGCAATTAAGGTAATACTTTACATGGTGATAAAATATTTTTCATAAATTTATTTTCTGTATTCTGATCAATACTGGATAAAAGAAGTAAACTTGTGTCCTCATCCTGAGGTGGTGCAGCTCTTTTCATGCCTACCCCCAATGGAGGTGAGCTGCATGTACCATTTCAACTACATACCAGCCCTCCTGCCATTCTTAAATTTCTGGCAGTACCAGGAATTGAACCCTGACCCCAAGGACAGCAGCTGATAACACTAACCGTTACACTACGAAGGCTGGCACCAGTATTAGATTAAATGTGGTATTACTGAAATCAGTAATTTGTGGATACTGTATTATGTATATTGGTCTGTTGAACAGTGAATGGCAATGATTTTCAGAAATGTAGATAATTTTCTCTTTCTTTTAATTTGGTAGTCAATCTATTTAGGAGCAAGTGTCACATTTCACCACTCATAAGATGATATCAGTATAAAACAGTCCCTGACTACAGAAGGCTACCTTATAACCAAATAAAAGTAAATGACAGGCTATATTGTCCAACTGGATAAGGAAAAGACTGAGAAAGAATGACTTACATAGGTGAGATTGTAGACGCACATAGATGATAGATATTTTAACTTTGCATAATCATCAGTCAGATTTGTATAAATATGGAAAAAATGTAGAAGTTACAGCTGTGCATCTGCATTAAACTATTTGAATCCTGGCCGATAGATTTTCTGTAGGAACATCAAGTGGTGACAGGGAGCACATCTACCTGTTCGTATGCACCCTGACAGGAATTAAGTGCCCTTACGCATGTCACAAAAGTGAGAGTCCTATTTTGTAATTCTGCTGCATGTTCTTGATAAAAAAAATTGAATTTTGGTATTTTAAGACATTCTTTGTTCACTTATCCTATTATTAGCATTGCGTGCATATTTAGATATATAAATATATACAGTATTTTTATAGAGTGGGAATGAAAGAAATACATTACTTAAATCAAAACAGACTCCTTTAAGTGAATATTCTTTGTTCTCATTTTCATTTATTGGAAAGGTTTCTTTCAATGGAAACTTTAATTAGAGCCCTGATTAAGTTTAGGTGGCATTAATACCAACTTGAGTTGAACATCAATTCTGAAGCCTGTATTATTACTTTAATTTGGACTTCTTCTTATCCTTCTGAAAGTTAAGACTTCATTGCTGATCTAGAAATACTTATTTCAGATGAGATTATGGCTGACAAAAATACTCCTAAACGACAACACTCAGCTCCCGAGTACCTGGAAAAGAGGAAGCAGGAGAGAGAACGACGCAAGTCTGAGACAGGTCTCCGGCACCGCTTGAAGAGAACGTACAAATCTGATGTGGGACTTTCTGGAGAGGTATGTATTCATTATCTTCACAGCGATCACTTTCTGTACTCCTGGTTTGAGATGTTTACTTTCATGTGGATTAGAGATGTTGATGTGAACGATAACTCATCTGCCATTTCTCTGTGCCTCCATAATGGTGTAACTTCTATTCTCAATTTTTTCTCTTCCACATATTTGTCATCTTCTGTACCACTCCCTTATGGCAGTCATACTCAAATATTTATTTTCTAAAATTTCCTGATTATGTTACAAAAATAAATTGAACAATTTTTCTTTTCGCTATTAAATGCTAATGTTTTATAGCTTAACAACTTACACCATTTTATGAATACTGTGGATGTCTTCTTCAAAGTACCTGTCTGTTTGTTACGTAATAAAAACACTAGTCACTTAGTAGCTTCCATTTTATCTTCACTAGGAATGATATCTGATAGTTAATGAACAATTCATGTTCTATTTCAGTCGCCATCCTCGCATCGCCGTGGTCGTCGAGCTTCAAGCAGTAGCCGGGATCGAAGTCAGAGTCGAGACGGTCTTCGCTCAGCTTCGCCAGCTAAGATCAAGGTAATGAGAAGTTTTTATCACATTTCTGGTAAATAAATTAGGAAATCATTCCTAATATCTCAGTCATGGAACATTTCTGAACATTTCAACTTTTAAAAATGGTCATTGTCTTTAATAGCAATTTGAACAAACCAATGGCTTTTCTTTACATTGGTGCGTAGTACTTCACTGGAGCAAGGTTATGGATTTTTTGGTCACTGGCCGGATTTGTTTGGAATATAAGTCTCTCCATCATATCCTAGATGAAGCGAATTGCTAGCTCCTGAAGATCAGTGCAACACACTCAATGTCTGGCACTGTGCTTTCAAATGCCAATGGAACTCGGTGAATAGCTTGATGAACCAGTCTGTAATTGCTTCGGTTGCGAAAATGTGTGTGTGTGTGTATATATATATATATATATAAATAATATAATTTAAGTATGTAAACAGGATCTTGTAGATTCTTTAGAACAGTTGACGTGTGTTGTGCTACTATTCAGAAGATCGCGCCTTACTTCTTATAAGTAACTGTCTTTCTACTTCTTCTAGATTTTACGATTTAAAATTGCACAGTGCCAATCCCCATTAACATATTTTGCCTCTTCAACTGTTTTTGTGAAAGACTCACTCTTTAATTTCTTATTTACCTATGCATTGTTTTTTGCATTTTATTCGGCTGATGATGACCCAGATTAGGGTCGAAACCGGTACCGCTTCCGCTTTTAATTAAATAGGAATGTAATACTACATTTCATATTTATTTGTATTGAATAGGTTGAACTACCTTATTTATTACTTCAATTTCATTGTGATACATTTCAATATGGAACATTATGAAATTTTTATCTTTAAGTGGTATGTTTCGAGCTGTCAGCGGAGAGATGGCGTGGAATGACATTAGCAGACGAATAAGTTTGAGTGGCGTTTATAAAAGTAGGAATGATCACAATATGAAGATAAAGTTGGAATTCAAAAGGACAAACTGGGGCAAATATTCATTTATAGGAAGGGGAGTTAGGGATTGGAATAACTTACCAAGGGAGACGTTCAATAAATTTCCAATTATTTAGGAAAAGGCTAGGAAAACAACAGATAGGAATCTGCCACCTGGGCGACTGCCCTAAATGCAGATCAATATTGATATTGATATTGAAGGTTTAAAGCAAGAAAGAAAGAAAGAAAGAAAGAAAGAAAGAAAGAAAGATGCAGCGATAATTTATATTCCATGACTATACCTTTTGGAACTCATAATCTTGCCCACAATTTCACTAATAATCAAGGAAATACAAGGTGCATAAAAGCGAGAATTCTCAGGGCTCATCACCCATGTTGCACATCAAATAATGAATCTGCATATAAATGTTGAAATACTTCGTCGTCACATAGGGCATGTTGCCATGGGCATGCCATCTTGTACTGTGATTCTCGATGCATAAGAACACTCATGTATACCTGAAGTTTCCAGGGCTACAAAGATCGTAGAGTAAAAAAAATACATTGACACTAAAATCTTCAATGCCTCTACTCCATGACATGATTGAAAGTAGTTCAAATTATAGCCAACAGATAGCACAACAAGCTACAAATGATGTCTATCAACAACAGCTGGCCGCAGTACTATGGAGATCTCCAGGGCCGGTCGTCAATGTGTTAAATTTAAAAGGCCCTTGACACTAGATTTAGCAGCACATCAGGGAGCCACTTTTCAGCGCTCTGGTGTCTCTTAAGACTTACGAGTTGAAGAAAAGTTAAAATTTTGAAGAAGTTGAAATGTCTTCCTTTGACAGCTCATATGCCCTGTTCATCATCATCATCATCTAGCACAGTTGTAAGGGTTGGAATCATCATTTCCTGTCATTCCACCAGCTTTCTGTTGATACTCATTTTCAGTCTTCTCCTCTCTTCTCGTCACAGTCATTCACTCCCATCAGCCATGGGTCTCTCAGCCTTCACCTCGACCTCATGCTGCCCACTTCCATGTCGTACATTTTTCTAGGTATCCTTGTATCCTCCATTCATTTGACATGCTTGTACCACCTTAGTTGACATGGCTTTCTTCCCTCTTCTGTATTCAGTACTTATTTCACCTTCTCATTTCTTAATCTCTCTCCTTTTGTTCATCAACAATGTCATTTAACTTGCCTGCACTCTGCCAATCTCTTCCTTTCATTATTCAAGTCTCCGAGCCATAGGATAGTATCGGAACATAACAGGCGTTATACAAAAGAAAATTATCCCATAACATTTATTCTTTTAAGACCATGGACATGATCATCATCGCTCGTTATTTTGATTATTATGAAAGACGTTCATTTGTAAGTTGTTGTATTGTGGATTCACATTACATTGTACTTATAACTTTTTTTTTTTTCTTCCTCAGGAACGTTTTGGTAGCTGGCGTCGTAAGTCTGAACCAGGCTGCTATTCTTCTGGTAACAACAGTAAGGCTGATACCCCTCCAAAGTTGACTGTTGCACCACCAGAGCCTGAAACTCCAAGTGTAGATGGTGATGATAGGTCTCTAGGAGATGAGTTGGAGGTATCTCTTGCAAGTAAGGGGGATGAAGAGGATGAGGAAGATGAAAGATTACTGGACGACAGCATGGACAGCGAGTGTGGAGAGAAAGATATGCCCTCTGAAGATGCTGATCCTACCAGTGTATCGGAACCCAACCATGGAGAGGACGTAATGGAAGCTGCAGGTGGAGAATCAGAAACTGAAGCTAAGACTCTAGAAGAGATCGTAAGTCAGCTTCTAATGCAGAATCATGAGTTTCAGAAGATTTTGAAGAAGCAGCAACGCCATGTTAATCTCCGGCATCGTTTTGCAAGTCCTGGAGCAACAGTTGCTAACACCAGTAAAGATGAAACCACTGATGATGAAGATGGTGTATATGAAACTCTTACCATTAACAGCACCAACGGTTTCAAACACACGGCTGGCCAGAGCTACCGCGCTCACAGGCATGCTCACATGAGAGCATTACGGAATGAACAGAAGAGTGCAGCTGTAAATTCCACTGTTAACAAGCTGAAACGCAACAGTTTAAGTGCTTCCCATCATGATGATAGTGGTGATGCAGATTATGTTACATTGCTTTATCATAAAGATGCAAATAATAGAGTTTCTAGTGTGAATATTGCAGTGCCTAGTGTTAGTAATCAGGGTAATAAATCAGTGGACTCTTTAAGAACTGCAGACCCACTGCGAAGAGGTTCTCTTCCAGCAACCACGTGTTTGACTGTAAAATGTGAGGCTAATACTTCTACTGCATGGAAAGAACGGAATCAGTACGGTATTGTTGGCAAGGTAAAAAGTGTAACTGAGGGGAAAGAGGACAGTAGTAGTAATAAAAGTGTGGGCTCAGGCAACTACGATAACCTGCAGCAGATCTGGGAGAGTGTGAGAAGGCAGCAAGAGGAGATACATAGGTTGGCTGAGAGTGAAGAAGTTGGGGAGAGAGCAGCACCAACTCTGCCTCCACCCAGGAACCTGCGACGCACTCAATCTTTCTCATGCCGTGATGGACTGGATGAGAGGAGAGATACAGTATCATCAGTTGCACCTGCTATGTCCGAAGTGTCGTTGGATACTCTGAGTAGTCCCACGCTCCCTGCTGTGTGGCTTAAACAGCAGGGAGAACATCTAGCCACACCTAGTAAGAAGTCAGGCTCCCTTCCAAGAAGTTTCCAGCTAAGTCATGAATCTCAGATCAAGCACGGCCACCCACATCGTCTCATGCATGGAGTAAACAAAAGCTCCTTCAGAACAAGGTTATTGTCCAGGGATGGTAGAACATGTTCAGATAGACCATTTACTATTGCATCTGATAAGCCTGCAGAGATAAACTTTGACGATATTGAAAGGTATATTGAACAAAGTGGCGCATGTCACATACGCCACCGTTTCCCAATCAGTGGAGATACAACCGAGGAGGAATGTATGACAGATTACACAGCAACACCTAATGCAAGCCTTAACGAGTTGAATGTACACCCAGAGTACAAAATTTACCGACCTACCGTCTCTAAAGCATCTCTAAAACATGTAATATCAAGTGTTAGCAGTAAATTAGCTGGAATGAGAGTCAGTTCTGAAACGTTAGAATCTAATGATTTGGAAGTTGAGCATGAACATATTTTGCAGCGAGAAAGAAGAGCTAGTCGTTTGGTGTATGCCTTAGCAAGGCAATACAGTAAGACCCTCAAGCAAAGAATTAAGAATATCATGGGTGAAGACTCAGAAGATAGTTATGAGCCCAGTCATCGAACACCTTCGCCTATTCCATGTACTCCCAATGCACCACTACCAATTTACAAACAGGGCAGTTCAAGTCTGGGAGCACGTATTGCCCACTGTTCTGACTATGCAAATCCACGAATATTATTTCCAGATATACATCAAAAGCCTAGCTCGGAAACTCGTCCAGATTCTGTTCTCTCAGTTTCATCAAATTTTACATCCTCCAGTGAAGGAGAAAAAACTTCTGGCTTTGGTGGAAGTGTAGAGACTACAATAATTTCTGTAGATAGGCCGACTGAATTAAGTGATATACCTCAGACTTCTACTGTTGAGAAATCAGAGGATCATCACTTAAGTGATGGATCTGCTGACAGTTACTATGAAAGATCGTTTGAAGCTATGGAGTCTTTCCTTGAAAACGATATGTTCAGAGATTCTGCAGTTTTCAGTGATCACGAAGATGTATCTGAAAGTTCATGTAATGGTTTTACATCTACAGCCGATTCAAAAATACCACCGCCCACCCAAAATAATTCAGTAGTCGCTAATACACCACGGAAAAGTGCTAAAGTTCCACCTCCAGTACCTGCTAAACCTGATATATTGAAATGTAAACTTGTTCAGACTTCAGTACTTGGCAATAGTAATTCCTCCAAAGTAAGCATAGTTGAGAAACTAAAAACTCTTGAAGAAAGCTCCAAGTATCAGAAAGAAGAGCAACATTTAGTCCGTGGGTTAGAAGGGATAAGCAAGTCAATCCGGGATCGACGACGTGAACTTGAACTGTGGAAATCTGGCGGATCATCATCTCGCGAGGATGAATGCGACACGAGTTCACAGCATTCGGCAGCATCCACGGTCATTGAAGTGAGTCCTGGAAGTCGAGAAAGTCCAGCAGACTGTTGCAGCCCTTCAGACGAGAGTGCCACTCAACGTGGCTGGGTCAAACATGTCATTGGGAAGCTGCAAGGTGGTCCTAATGATGACTGAGGTGCTCTAGGTTTTAACCTTCTTTTGGAAGAGTAAGACTAGGTGTGATTTGAACAGAGATTTTGAAATCTCTCTCCTTTAATCAAGTACGTTGCCATGAATTTTAACTTGAGATTGTTGAAGCTTTAAGGCTTGAGCAAAAGATATACCCTTAGTATTTGCAACATAGTTCCAATACTGCTTTCAAACAGCAGAATATTGAGATACTGTATATTAATGCTACAGAATTTTTTTATTAATTACCGTTACAATCCTACATATATGTATTTTTATTGTTGAATATGACTTGTATAAAGCTTTTGATCTAATTTGAGGCATTTCCTGTATATATTGTATGTCCTGTGTTATTTGTTTTTCGTTTTTTAGTAATCTCAGTTAGCCATATTAAGAGATTAAAATTTGCTATGGTTAATAAAATGAGATGTCAGGAAGATGTTACTGGTATTGTGACTATGTTGCTAGTATGTACAGTTCTGATGAGCAGGCTAAGGCAAGGATGCTGCCCTATTTCAGTATCTTTATGAAAATATTCATATCACTTACAGTGGCACTTACTTTCACCCAACAATTTTCTTGTAGGGCAGTTGTATACATATATTTTTGTTTAAAAATATAGATATTTTGTTTATGCTCAAAGCATTAATCACAGGTTCCCAACAATGTTGATCATTACTTCCAACTGACCAAGTCTGATATACTGTAGTTCTTGAGATGTAGGTTGTTATTTATATAGTCATTGGAAGTTCCATTTGCAGTATATTATGGCCTATTTTGTATTTCTGTATTGCTGTGCACCTGATTAAAATAGATCATCAGTAAATGATAATTGGTTTAAAAAACTGACCCATAGGTTTTTCTCACACTGAAGTGAAATTTTGAATGAAGAAATTCATTCATTGCAATGATGCAAGTCCTTATTAAATATGCGACTCTTTTGGGGAAATTATGCCTGAAGTTGTGCAGTGAGATTTTACTAGATGAGGATAGAACGCAGTGTGGTGAAAAATATCTGTATTTCAATTTTAGCACCATCTGTTACCCTGATCCTTAAACTACATTATGCTAGCATCAATAACAGATGGCAGTGTGCATTGGAATGTCTCTGAAAAGCAGGCTATGCATGCTAACAACTTAGGTAAATTATGTCCAACAATGTTAGATGACAAAATGTTCAATTTTCATGCTAAAGACTTCATAGTTTATAATTTTTATGATCCGTGTTGATTTCCCAATTTCAGTAGAAAAGGACTTTTGATTAGGAATCCACCTAATCAACACTACATAACACTGTACACAAAATCTTATCCTATCTAGTAAAAGTAGTATCAGTTTCAGTCACTTTGTGACTATCTTCAGCTTCATACATATACAGTAGAACCTAAACATAACACACACAAACAGTAATATGACATACAAATTCTAATTTTTTTGGTGAACATTCTTTACAATGTCATCTGTGGTATAGTCTCTGTTGATTTAGAGTAAGAAAACCATCCTCATGTGCTATTGTTGAAGCTTCTTGGAACTAACTACTTTTTTGGAGACGCCGAGGTGCCGGAATTTAATCCTGCAGGAGTTCTTTAACATGCCAGTAAATCTACAGACACCAAGCTAACGTATTTGATCACCTTCAAATACCACCGGACGGAGCTAGGATCGAACCTGCCAAATTGGGGTCAGAAGGCCAGCGCCTCAACCATCTGAAACACTCAGCCCGGCTCTTCTTGGAATTTGTCCTATGAATTATGAATACACTTTAAAAATCTAAAAAACCTCTGATTGTCTATATAGACAAGTAATCTGACAGTTTTTTAAAATTATTAGTCAATAAAAAAAAGTATGGCACATTCATGACTTAAAATCAAACAAACTTGTTTACAATTATGTCATTAGTGAATTACCAATTTTTATGAGATAGGATAAGATTTTGTGTACAGTGTTATATAGTGTTCATTAGATGGATTCCTAATAAAAAGCCCTTTTCTACTGAAAAAGTTAAGAGACTTCTTGTTATCAAGAAAATGATTGTTGAAGCACTTTCAAAATATAAAATAAACAAAAAATGACATTCTGAATTAAGGTATCATTTCCTGGTGACCGTCGCATATTATTTCTTAATGATAATTTGGAAGTATGATCCTTTTCTTTGTTTATTTCTCTCTTTCATTCATTGAAAAGAAACAAAACCTATGATGTATTAAGAGAATGTTATAAGTGAGCTGTTTAATGTGAAGGGTACATAGTTAATAAGCTCTATTTGTGAATTTTATCCATGCTTTAACCCAAGTGTAATCAACAAATTTAGACATTTTCCTACCGCAATATGTGGACGTAAGCTGTATATGTTGTAAATATACTTTTAAGTTTGAGCTTGGTTCTACCTTTTTTGTATAGGAGTTGACTGAAGATGGGCATAAATATTTAAAACTTTGCCAACATAAATATAAGCATTTCGAATTTGTTGTGGTGTAAAACCACGTGTTATAAAGATTTTGTTTCTCCACTGTTGTGTTCATCTTCTTGTACCTCTCCCCACTGTAAATTGCCCTACTTTTGTTTTTCATCTGAACTGTTGAAAATTCTGTCCTCAATATAACAAGACAATAAATGTAGTTAGAAGCTTGAACAAGACATGTTTTGTTTATTTTGATGCAATAGATGTACTGTATAGTAGCTTTTTTGCAGGTTATGCTTTCACAAATTATATGTGGGATAGAGTGTCAAATTTTTTGAATCATGTATCTGGAACCCATATAGACTCACACATATTCAACCTCTACCATATCATGTAGTCCATGGAAAATAATCCTCCTTTTGAGAAAAGTATTTTATCACTGTGGTCTTCACCAATACGACCATGTAGTCAAATGTGTGTAAGGTGCAACATGTATACCTATTTCTCAAATTCTGTAATATAAAGACAATAATTAATGTAACCATGAATCTAAAATATATTTTCTGTTTGAACTTTGGAGAGTTCAGAGCAAAGAAAATGAGTAGGGTTATCAATGTAAATGCTTTAAAGGGAAATACTCAAGTGAACAACAGTGTGGAAAGTCCTTGTAAATTACTGCAAATCAGAGCCCCATTATAGGCCTTTTTCCTTCTGAAGATGACAGCAATATTTTTTTTTTCTGGAGTGCAGCAAAGTAAAGCAGTGTTAAACAAATTATTGTAAAGCTAACTGAGAGCAATTACACAAATGTAAGCAGTTGGAATACAGTTCTACAGTACGTTCTCATTCTCCTCAATATTATGCTCATTAATTCTTGTCAATAAACAATGCAAACTTACTACGTTGTGTGTCTCTTAGTGAAGACACACCCAAGGTATAGTCCTATAGATAAGAATCAATCAGTCAATCAATCAATCAATCAATCAATCAATCAACACTGATCTGAATTTAGGGCAGTCGCCCAGGCAGTAGATTCCCTATCTGTTGTTTTCCTAGCCTTTTCTTAAATGATCGCAAAGAAATTGGAAATTTACTAAACATCTCCCTTGGTAAATTATTGTATTCCAATCCCTAACTTCCCTTGCTATAAACGAATATTTTCCCCAATTTGTCCTCTTGAATTCCAACTTTATCTTCATATTGTGATCTTTCCTACTTTTAAAGATACTACTAAAACTTCTTTGTCTACTAATGTCATTCCACGCCATCTCTCCACTGACAGCTCGGAACATAACCACTTAGTCAAGCAGCTCGTTTCCTTTCTCCCAAGTCTTCCCAGCCCAAGCTTTGCAATATTTTTGTAATGCTAATTTTTTGTCAGAAATCACCCAGAACAAATCGAGCTGCTTTTCTTTGGAGTTTTTCCAGTTCTCGAATAAAGTAATCCTGGTGAGGGTCCCCTACACTGGAACCATACTCTAGTTGGGGTCTTACCAGAGACTCAAAAAATTTTCAGGAGTGTGAGTGGTAAAAGTGGTAAAACATGGGAACTAATCACATCAGAAATAGTCATTGGTGAGATTCAAACCCCGATCCCCCAATGATTCGGATTCCTAGGGCAAATCCTCCTGTGACCCAAAGCAGAGGTGGGAGATGCAGAGATTTTACTGGAGCAATTACTTGTTCTGATCTATTTATTTATTTATTTATTTATTTATTTATTTATTTATTTATTTATTTATTTATTTATTTATTTATTTGTCTTTAGTAGTGGCAAAGTTAGGACTTGTGGTTCTATTATACACTTAACCACATTGAACAGATTGTGCATTCATAACATAGGCTACTAAAATACTACAATATAGATTCCTTTAGGAAATCGGGTGTCTCCACACAATATTAAAATATTTTCGCTTATATTCTTTCAAATTTTTGTTGGTTGCTGTGAAAAAAGATAATAGCAGGTCTACGTTAATCTCGTACCAGTATATATATTTATTCTAATAATCACCAGTTAATTACAACTGTGGAATAATAAACTTATGAGCCTGTTAACTTGTTCAAGTCAATCACATCATTCAGCTAATGGTTAATGCAACAAGCTGCCATCTATATCATAAATTTAAGACTGGATTTAGGGTCTAGAATGGGGGTATACTCAACCTTGTGAGGATATTTGAAGAGTTATCATTAGTGAAATTGGCAGTTCTGGTCTGGTAAAGTGGCATTACTAGCAGTGAGATTCATTGTACTGTCCCAAAATAACAACTGTTGATTAGCTGGTCAGAAGCTATGAGGTCAGTAGCATCATGTTCTATTAACTATATCTTGGACAGAATCATAGAGTTAGCTATGAATAATTTGGTACCTCGATATTTACAGAATGTCACACTAATATTTTCAGGTGATTTGGAGGATTGATTGAGAACATTCTAAAACTGAATTATAAAATACCAAAATCATTTCTGTGATATAAAATTCCTTTTGTTTTATTTTTACTTATGGACTTTCCTCCAAGTGTGATTTTGACGTTTTTAAGAGGGATGGCAGTAAAATAATCTGCCTCGAGTATGATAACTGAATACTAGGTTGGAAATTTGGCCATTATGTTGTTCTGAGCTTTCCATGCCAAGTAATGTGAAATGTATGTTGAGAATGATTAAAAATATTCAAAATTCAATTATTAATTGAATCTGAACCAATATTTAAATTATTCTCACAATTTTACTATATGACGATAGAATGATTTCTTGGTGTCACATCTTTATTACAATGCAGTGTGATCTAGCTGCAGATTAGAGTAGGAATTTACTGAGATGCTGACACTGTATATTTGCTAATGGAGACCTATCCCTTCCCTTTAAGGTGTAAACAAAAGAAGTTTCTAGAAGATGTCTGACCTCATTGTCTAGTTTTACTGATTTCTCAGTCATGAAGATTGGATGGACTTGTACTATAGTAAAACTTTGTTAAGACACTTTTCACACGACAGGTCTAAACTTCTCGTGATAGAATTATTTCTTGGTGTCACATCTTTATTACAATGCAGTGTGTTTATAGGATATGTAGCATGGAAAGAGTTGTACAATATATATTTAAACTTGCATTCAGAGGCAGCTTGTGACAAAATTTTCAGGGGTTTCACAACAAAATTTGGGTTCATGTCTCAAATATACCAAAGTAGAATGAAAATCTGTACCAAATAACCTATTGAATAATTTCACTCAAAGTTCCTTGTATGGTAGAATCCCTATAACCTAGGATGCATTTTTCCAAGACTAATCTGTGAATGCACAACAAAACTAAAAATATGACTGCCGGGCTGAGTGGCTCAGAAGGATGAGGCTCTGGCTTTCTGATCCCAACTTGGCAGGTTCAACCCTAGCTCAGTCCGGTGGTATTTGAAGATGCTCAAATACGTCAGCTTCTTGTTGGTAGCTTTACCGGAACATAAAAGAACTCCTGTGGGACTCAATTCCAGCACCTCGGCATCTCCGAAAACCATAGAAGAAGTTAGTGGGACGTAAAGCCAACAACATTATTATTACGACTACTACTAAAATGTTTTTCATTCCATACCCTTATGGCAGGCCTCCTACAGGGTGACGTCCTTTCTCAGGCCAGAAGATGCGTTGCGGTGATTTCAGGTGTGGAGAAGGATGAGAGGGAACCGACCGTGGCCTATAAAAGGAACTGTCATGCCATTCGCTTTAGTGGGGAGAATGGAAAACCACGGAAAACCATTCTCAGGACAGCCAACGGTGGAGACCAACAAGATGGTCACAGTGGTTTTTCCTGGTGATCTAGCTGGAGATTAGAGGAACTTACTGAGATGCTGACAATGGCCCCAGTCTTAGTTGAATCTTGAAAATATAAAGACACCACCATGAGGTACTCTAAACAGGAATTTATCTGACGTGAAGTGTGAAACAGGTGTGCGTTAAGAGTCTTTAACAAAGTTTAACTGTATTTTGTAGTTTACAAATCATCAGACCAATACATTACAGTGTAGTCAGTATATATAATTCAAGAAATATTTTAACTTTCACCATAGTATTTGTTAATTGTTGCACTACGAGGATTGGCAAAACAAAAACACACTGAAGCCAGAGCTTTCAGAGGCAATTTTTAGTAATTTTGAATGTAGATGGAGAGATATGTCTGACTGGGCCCATTTTAGTGCCATACAATAATGAAACTGCCTTATTTTGGTTTGTATGAATTTAACCTGCAATTCTAGAATTTGAAGAAGTTAGGAATTCTTTCCCAACCAATATTATTTTTGTCAAGGAGCTTACATTAACAGGATTATTTTTATCTTGTTAAATGAACTGATTTAAACATGAGGTACATTATTTCTTTATGTCATTGCGATTTAATAATGGCTGCCAAATAATGTTAAAATGATAAGTTTATTATTATTGTAAAATAGCATTTCTAATAATACCTACTTAAGTTATAATAAACATAGTATTGTTGTTCCCAGTTTATTATTAGTGTTAAATTGAAATGTTCACTCATCAATATTGAACAATAAAACATTTTGTAAACTCTGATGGTTTATTTAGTTGAAAGTCCTGTTATAATCATAGGCATTCATTCGCTGACATGTATAATGATAATCTCTGAATGTATCAAAGTCACCGATTAAGAGTTCTTAGATGTGTGAAGAAACCAATCTTGGAGATAGTGCTAACGCATCAAAACTACCAAAGCTCCTTGCCATTGTAGAACCTGGTGGTAATTTTCTTCTCTGATTTTCTCTTTCTTTCCTGTGATCTCTTTTATTGGAGTCATGATTTTGGCACCATTGTTCAAAATGCTGTGGATCCTCATGGACAAGACATTGCCACATCAGCCAATTATATACTGCATTCTCCCCTCACTGATCCCTACTGAATTTTTCAAAGGAGGAGGCCACAATAGCTCATTGCCAAAATTTGGTGGTGGTGATGATGATGATGATGATGATGATGATGATGATGATGATGATGATGATGTTTGTTGTTTAAAGGGGCCTAACAGCTAGGTCATGAGTCCCTAATGGTATGAAATGCAACAAAACTATAATTAAAACTTCAAAATTTATCCGCTAAAAAGAAATCAGTGGATCCAATTCACAATGTCTTATTTTCTGGGATGATGCTTGTATTCCAAAGGGGTTTAAAATCCAGGTCACTGTTCCCTCATAATAGTACTAATCACTGGTAAAGCAGAACCATGGTGTTCCTCCTATAGTGGCACTGATCACAGGTAATTACAGTACAAGCTATAAATTTCATTTTTGTTCCGTACTGAAGTGCAATGCCCGCCTCTGTGGTGTAGTGGTTAATGTAATTAGCTTCCAACTCCGGAGGCGCAGGTTCCATTCCCGGCTCTGCCACAAAATTTGAAAAGTGGTACGAGGGCTGGAACGGGGTCCACTCAGCCTCGGGAGGTCAACTGAGTAGAGGTGGGTTTGATTCCCACCTCAGCCATCCTGGAAGTGGTTTTCCGTAGTTTCCCATTTCTCCTCCAGGCAAATGCTGGGATGGTACTTGTCATCCTCCCCAGTTGTATCCCCCGATCAAGAGTCTGAAGCTCCAGGACACTGGCCTTGTGGTGGTAGAGGTGGGTTCCCTCGCTGAGTCCGAGGGAAAAATCGACCCTGGAGGGTAAGCAGATTAAGAAAAAAGAGACTGACGTGCAATTATAAGAATAAATTGACTATACAATATATAAAGTAAATGATATTACATAAGTCTTGGGACTAGTTTCAGCCATTTAGTGGCCATCTTCAGCCAAATAAAAATTAAACAGATTATGTGATAACTAAAACATGTGTATAACAGACAAAGACATTGTTGCAGGAATAATTATAACATTAAATTACATATAATAACAAAACTTAACGGTTATGATCTTCTTGTCATGATATGATGTCTTAAAGTTCACTTAGGACCTCAGACATTAGAGATTTACTTCTTTGCTTGATACTTTAGTAGTAGCTACTGGGGCGTAAAACCAAAAACATTATTACTACAAAAAAGAAAATGTACCACCTGCTCTCAGCATTTCGATGTATGCCTGTATCTCCATTTGGTGAAGTTCTACCTGTTCCAGCATACTGTACTCCCTATACCACATCATGTTATGATGCTCATAGTTCCAGCTACTTCTTCTTACTTCTTTCCCTCTATTATTTGCCATGTGCACAGAGCTGATTGTCTGTGTCTCCCGAGAGATATTGCAAATTGTACCATACAACTACATGTATTATTTCGAATGCATTACTATAATCTACAGCTATTTATTTACTCGAGTCAGAAGCAATAAGATACAAAGCTAAAGAAGAATGTTATAAATTGAAAATTGAAATTGAAAAATTGAAAGGAGGATTGGAAGAACCTGCATCAACAAAAAATACCAGAAAGATGGACAGTGGCAGTTAATACCTAACAAAGTTGTGTACAAAGAACTAGAACCCATTACAGATATTATGCGTAAGAGGAGACTGGGATTCTTTGGACATATCATGAGGATGCAGGATTCGAGACTTCTGAAACAACTAGTACAACACAATCCCATCTCAAAAAGTACCACAAGAGGATGTAAATGGATCAGAGAAGTAAGAGAGGATCTGACAGAAATAGGCCTTACAACAGAAGACACCACAAATAAGATAAAATTGAATACAAAACTGAAGAATACAAACCTCTGCTTTACCCTTACACAAAACAAACCAACAACATGCATATTTTCAACTGAGGAAAGGGCACGAATATTGGAGCGTCTGAAGAAGTACTGGAAGGACCGCAAAGCCCGAACAATCCCTTCAAAGAGACCTGAACGACGGACTGACTAAAGTGATCCTATGTGGTCATAAAAGAGGAAGAAGAAGAAGAAATAACATGTCTCTGATTAGATGATTTTTGCCCAGAAATGGGCTACTTTCACAGCACACCATTTACTCTTGATTTGGGCACAGTTCACAGGTACGCAGGTGTAGCATTGTCTGTGTCTCTCCACACATGCAGAGCTCTGAACACTGCAGGTATCTTAATTTACATAAATTCACAAAATCAAAACCAATCAATACTGATCTGCATTTAGGGCAGTCGCCCAGGTAGCAGATTCCCTATCTGTTGTTTTCCTAGCCTTTTCTTAAATGATTTCAAAGAAATTGGAAATTTATTGAACATCTCCCTTGGTAAGTAATTCCAATCCGTAACTCCCCTTCCTATGAATGAATATCTGCTCCAGTTTGTCCTCTTGAATTCCAACTTTCCTGGTTTTAAAGATGCCATTCAAACTTATTTGTCTACTAATGTCATCCCATGCCATTTCTTCGCTGACAGCTCGGAACATATCACTTACAAGTAACTAATCTCATATCTGTATTGGAGATAACAATAAGTAAAATTCTTTCAAGAATAAAATTTACTGTGTCCACCTATTCAGTACAATTATATTCTGTAGTGATTAAATCCTACATGAATTACATATACTAATTAGGTACATGTTTCGCCCTAGTTTTGGGCATCTTCAGCCTAATAATAATCTTAAGGTCAAGTCCTTAAACCAATTAAACATTATAACTTAAAACTAAATACAATGGTCATATGCTTAAATTTTTTTTTTTACAATTGGACTAGACAAAAGAGTGAATGAATGGGTTACTATATTTCTAGAAAATAGATCTCAGAGAATTAGAGTAGGTGAAGCTTTATCTGACCCGGTAATAATTAAGAGGGGAATTCCTCAAGGCAGTATTATCGGACCTTTATGTTTTCTTATATATATAAACTAGCAAGATACCCGTGCTTCGCTACGGTATTACGCTGAAATTTAGAATTGAATGGTTATTGTTTTATATATAATCAGCCGAAATTCGCGATCTGACTCGTTTTCTGCGAGAATCCGCCAAAATTCGCGATCTGACTCGTTTTCTAATAGATTAAGGCAAGTTTCCTCCCATTTTCAATCTTTCTTTCCAGCAATCGATTTCGTACTTCCCGGGCTAGATCCAGGTATTCCACCCGGTCAGTTGGGTCCCTAAATCTTCGCCATCTTTTCCTATAAGCATTTTTAATATGGATCAAATCCTTCAGGAGATCCGGCGTGGTGTCTTCTTGGGTGCCTTGGCGGTACTGAACCCGCGGCCGGACTGCATTCTTAGTCATTACCCGTCCAGGACCTGTTTCCACCGCGGTCCGCACATTTGACGACGGTCCAGAACATCATTATTATTATTATTATTATTATTATTATTATTATTATTATTATTATTATTATTATTATTATTATTAGATGTTCTGGACCCCACCGCAAGATGCAAGACCGTTACTTGGCGGTAAATTACATCTGCTACCATTGTCATTGTTGACAATGTGACCAGCACAATTGTCGCGGATAGGCAAGTGTACGGGATTTCTGACGATACGAATGACTGACTTCCGTGCATTATCGACCTTATTATAGAGATGTACAATTGCACGGTCAATCTCATTCCTGTCGTTCATTTCAAATTTGTTTAAATTTTTATTTATATGCCAGGAGAATCTACTGTAATCTAAGAATGTTCTCCGAAGGAAAAGATGGCTGTTGAAAACGAACCCAAGAAAGATTAAAAATGATCGATTTATGATCAGAATAAGTACATCGAAAATCTACAGCTTGTTTCCAGTCATTCGACAGGGTCAGGAATGGAATGAATAAAGCCCCATCTAGCGGCGACAATAGGAATTGTGCCGGCTGCCGAAGCACTCCTCTGGGGCAATGATCGATGAATGACAAATGAAATGAAATATTGGACAGTGTTGCTGGAATGAATGATGACAGGAAAAATCGGAGTAAACGGAGAAAAACCTGTCCCGCCTCCGTTTTGTCCAGCACGAATGTCACATGGAGTGACCGGGATTTGAACCACGGAACCCAGCTGTGAGAGGCCGGCGCGCTGCCGCTTGAGCAACGGAGGCTCCTTATAAGTACATTATGAACAGTAAAATCAATTGGTTTCACCTCCTTTTACACCCCACCGCCGTTAAGTTTATTAACACCCCCCCCCCAAAAAAAATAAAAGGAAGGCGAGTTTCTTTATGTTTAAAGGAGATTCCAAACACCAATGTTCACGTCTATTACCTTCAGTTTTGAGATATAAGTATCCCCATAAAAATAATTCACTTTCATTCACTTTCTTTCACACTCCTTCCCCCCCCCTCCCCAAGTGAATTATCCGGCAAAAAAAATACTTGTTCCTTTAATAGTAAAGGATATTCTAAATACCAATTATCACGGCTCTAACTTCTTCAGTTTTTGATTTATGTGTCCTCGTGAAAGGAATTCAACTCCTTATCACTCCCGCCCCCCAAGATGGGTTCCCCCCAAAACGCGTTTTTCTTTGCTTTTAAAGGAGATCCAAATACCAATGGTCACGTCTGTTTTTATTAGATGTATGTATTCTCATACAATTAAGTCAATTAATTTTTCAATTCTTTCACCCCCCCCCCTTCATTGGATTTTCCGAGAAACGTGTTTCTTTACTTTTAAATTAGATTCCAGATATCAAATTTTACGTCTGTAACATCATTTTTGAGGTGTCAGTAGCCTAACTAAAAGAATTCAACACCATTTTCAAACACGTTTACCTCCCCCCCTCTACCCAAGTGGTATTTCCGAAAACTAAAAATACACGTTTCTTTATTTTTAAGAGAGATTAAAAAATACCATTTTTTAATTCTGTAACGTGTTGAGTTTTTTGAGATACTGTATAAATCCTCATTTTAAAATTTCACACCCTTTTTAGCTCCCCTTAAATGGAGTTTCCAAAAACAAATCACCCATGTTTCTTTACATTTACAGGAGATTTAAAATACCCAATTTTTACGTCTGTAACATTTTACGTTTCTCAGATATTCTGTAGATACAGTCTTTCAAAAAATTAACCCCAATTTGTCACTCCTGTTTAACCGCCATTAATTGAATTTTTCAAAAACAAAAAATACGTGTTTCTTTATTTTTAAAGGAGATCCCATATACAAATTTTCAGTTCTGTAATATCTTCATTTTCCGAGATATATGTATCCTCATTAAAGGCATTCAACCCATTATTCACACTTTTACACCCCTCCTATTGGGATTTACGGAAAAAAAAAACAAAAAAAAACGTGTTGCTTTATTTTTAAAGGAGATTCTAAATACCAATTTTTACATCTATAATCTTTAAAAGTTTTGAGATATAGATACACACATTTTAAAAATTCACCCCCCATTAACTGGATTTTCCAAAAACAAAAAAATACGTGTTTCTTTGTTCTTAAAGAAGATTCCAAACACCAATTTTCAGGTCTGTAATATCTTCAGGTTCTGAAATATAAGTAGCCTCATTAAAGGCATTCAACCACTTTTTCACCCTTTTCCACCCTTCTTATTGGGATTTTCCGAAAACAAAAAAGTACGTGTTTCTTTATTTTTAAAGGAGATTCTAAATACCAATTTTTACATCTATAAACTTTGAAAGTTTTGAGATATAGATACACTCATTTTAAAAATTCACCCCCTTTTAACCTTTCCCCCCATTAATGGGGTTTTTCAATAACAAAACAATACGTGTTTCTTTATTTTTAAAGGAGATCCCAAACACCAATTTTCAGGTCTGTAATATCTTCACTTTCTGATATGTAGGTATTCTCATTAAAGTCATTCAACCCCTTTTTCACCCCTTTTCACCCCTCCTATTGGGATTTTCCGAGAACATAAAAATACGTGTTTCTTAATTTTTATTGAAGATTCTAAATACCAATTTTTACATCTATGAACTTTAAAAGTTTTGAGATATAGATACATTAATTTAAAAAATTCACCCCTTTTTAACCCCCACCCATTAATTGGATTTTCCGATAACAAAACAATACGTGTTTCTTTATTTTTAAAGGAGATCCCAAACATCAATTTTCAGGTCTGTAATATCTTCAGTTTCTGATATATAAGTATTCTCATTAAAGTCATTCAACCACTTTTTCACCCCTTTTCACCCCTCCTATTGGGATTTTCCGAAAACAAAAAAATACGTGTTTCTTATTTTTTATTGAAAATTCTAAATACCAATTTTTACATCTGTAAACTTTAAATGTTTTGAGATATAGACGCACTCATTTTAAAATTTCACCCCCCTTTTCACCCTCCCATTAATTGGTTTTTCCAAAAACAAAAAGTACGTGTTTCTTTATTTTTAAAAGAGATCAAAAGTACCAATTTTCAGGTCTGTAATATCTTCAGTTTCTGAGATAAAAGAACCGGAATCCTGATTAAAGGCATTCAACCCATTTTTCACCCTTTTTCACCCCTCCTATTGGGATTTTCTGAAAAAAAAATACGTGTTTCCTTATTTTTAAAGAAGATTCTAAATACCAATTTTTACATCTGTAAACTTTTAAAGTTTTGAGATATATACACTCATTTTAAAATTTCAACCCCTTTTTCATCCCCTTATTGACGGAATATCCAGAAACCCTCTCTTAGCGAGCACCTACATCTTAATATGAATATATCCTCAAAATTTAATTTTTTATGCCCAGTAGTTTTGGCTCGGCGATGATGAATCAGTCAGTCAGTCAGTCAGTCAGGACAAGCTCTTTTATATATATAGACTAGCAAGATACCCGTGCTTCGCTACGGTATTATACTGAAATTTATAATTGAATGCTTATTGTTTTAGATATATAATCCGCCGAAATTCGCGATCTGACTCGTTTTCTGAGAGAATCCGCCAAAATTCGCGATCTGACTCGTCTTCTAATAGATTACGGCAAGTTTCCTCCCATTTTTCAATCTTTCTTTCCAACAATCGATTTCGTACTTCCCGGGCTAGGTCCAGGTATTCCACCCAGTTAGTTGGGTCCCTATCTTTTCCTATAAGCATTTTTAATATGGATCAAATCCTTCAGCGGATCTGTCGTGGTGTCGTCTTGGGTGCCTTGGCGGTAGCTTACTGAACCCGCGGCCGGACTGCATTCTTAGTCATTAGCCGTCCAGGACCCGTTTCCAGCGTGGTCCGCACATGTGACGACGGTCCAGAACATTATTATTATTATTATTATTATTATTATTATTATTATTATTATTATTATTATATGTTCTGGACCCCACAGCAATATGCAAGACCGCTACTTGGCGGTAAATTATATCTGCTGCCATTGTCGTTGTTGACATTGTAACCAGCACCATTGTCGCGCGTAGGCAAGTGTGGGGGATTCTGGCGATACGAATGACATACCTTCGTGTATTATTGACCTTATTATAGAGATGAACAGTTTGACGGCCAATCTCATTCCTATCGTTTATTTCAAATGTGTTTAAATTTTTATTTATATGCCAGGAGAATTTACTGTAATCTAAGAACGTTCTCCGAAGGAAAAGATGGCTGTTGAAAAAGAACCCAGGAAAAATTAAAAATGATCGGTTTATGATCAGAATAAGTACATCGAAAGTCTACAGCCTGTTTCCTATCATTCGACAGGATCAGGGATGGAATGAATAAAGCCCCATCTAGCGGCGCCAATAGTAATTGTGCCGGCTGCCGAAGCTCCCTCTGGGGCAATGATCGATGAGTGACAAATGAAATGAAATATTGGACAGTGTTGCTGGAATGAATGATGACAGGGAAAGCCGGAGTATCCGGAGAAAAACCTGTTCCGCCTCCATTTTGTCCAGCACGAATGTCACATGGAGTGACCGGGATTTGAAACACGGAACCCAGCTGTGAGAGGCTGGCGCGCTGCCGCCTGAGCAACGGAGGCTCCTTATAAGTACATTATGAACAGTAAAATCAATTGGTCTCACCTGCTTTTACACCCCACCGCCGTTAAGTTTATTTACCCCCACCCCCGAAAAAATTAAAAGAAAGCGTGTTTCTTTATGTTTAAAGGAGATTCCAAATACCAAAGTTCACGTTTATTACCTTCAGTTTTGAGATATAAGTATCCCCCTAAAAATAATTCACTTTTTTTAACTTCCTTTCACACTCCCCCCCTCACAAAATTATATTAAGGCAAAAAGTACTTGTTCCTTTAATAGTAAAGGATCTTCTAAATACCAATTATCACCACTCTAACCTCTTATGTGTCCTCATGAAAGGAATCCAACTCATTTTCACTCCCGCCCCCCCAAGATTGTTTCCCCCCCAAAACGCGCTTTTCTTCGTTTTTAAAGGAGATCAAAATACCAATTTTCACGTCTGTAACAACTTTAGTTTTTATTAGATGTATGTATTCTCAAACAATTAAGTCAATATAATTTTTTCAATCCTTTAACCCCCCAAACCCCCTCATTGGATTTCCGAGAATATGTGTTTGTTTACTTTTAAAGCAGATTCCTAAAATCAAATTTCACGTGTGTAACATCTTCATTTTTGAGATATCAGTAGCCTAATTAAAAGAATTCAACACCATTTTCAGTCACTTTTACCCCCCTCCCCCCACTACCCAAGTGGTATTTCCGAAAACTAAAAATACACGTTTCTTTATTTTTAATAGAATTAAAAAATTACCATTTTTCACTTCTGTAACATGTTAAGTTTTTTGAGATATACTGTAGAAATTCTCATTTTAAAATTTCACATCTTTTTAGTTCCCCTTAAGTTGAGTTTCCAAAGACAAATCACATATGTTTCTTTACACTTACAGGAGATTCCAAATACCCACTTTTTACGTCTGTAACATTTTACGCTTCTCAGATATTCTGTAGATGTAGTCTTTCAAAAAATTCACCCCAATTTGCCACTCCTGTTTAACCGCCATTAATTGAATTTTCCAAAAGCAAAAATATACGTGTTTCTTTATTTTTAAAGGTGATCCCATTTTCAAATTTTCAGTTCTCTAATATCTTCAGTTTCTGAGATATATGTATCCTAATTAAAGGCATTCAACCCATTATTCACCCTTTTACACCCCTCCTATTGGGATTTAGAGAAAACAAAGAAATACGTGTTCCTTTATATTTAAGGAAGATTCTAAACACCAATTTTTACATCTGTAAACGTTTAAAGTTTTACGATGTAGGCACACTCATTTTAAAAATTCACCCCCCCCCCTTTTCACCCCCATTATTTGGATTTTCCAAAAACGAAAAAAATACCTGTTTCTTTTTTTTTTAAAGTAGATCCCAAATACCAATTTTCAGGTCTGTAATATCTTCAGGTTCTGAAATATAAGTAGCCTCATTAAAGGCATTCAACCTCTTTTTCACCCTTTTCCACCCTTCCTCTTAGGATTTTCTGAAAACAAAAAAATACGTACTGAGCTCGATAGCTGCAGTCGCTTAAGTGCAGCCAGTATCCAGTATTCGGGAGACAGTAGGTTCGAACTCCACTGTCGGCAGCCCTGAAGATGGTTTTCCGTGGTTTCCCATTTTCACACCAGGCAAAGCTGGGGCTGTACCTTAATTAAGGCCACGGCCGCTTCCTTCCCACTCCTAGACCTTCTTTCCCATCGTCGCCATTAGACCTATCTGTGTCGGTGCGACGTAAAAAAAAACAACAAAAAAAACAAAAACAAAACGTGTATCTTTATTTTTTAAAGGAGATTATAAATACCAAATTTTACATCTATAAACTTTAAAAGTTTTGAGATATAGGTACACTCATATTAAAAATTTCATCCCCCTTTTCACCCCCATTAATTAGATTTTCCCAAAACGAAAAAAATACCTATTTCTTTATTTTTAAAGTAGATCCCTAATACCAATTTTCAGGTCTGTAATATATTCAGTTTCTAAGATATAAGTATTCTCTTTAAAGGCATTCAACCAATTTTTCACCCCTTTTCACCCCTCCTATTGGGATTTTCCAAAAACAAAAAATACGTGTTCCTTTATTTTTAATGAAGATTCTAATTTTTACATCTCTAAACTTTAAAACTTTTGAGATATAGATGCACTCATTTTAAAAATTTACCCCCCTCTTCACCCTCGCATTAATTGGATTTTCCAAAAAGAAAAAAATATGTGTTTCTTTATTTATGAAAGCGATCGAAAGTACCAATTTTGAGGTCTGTAATATCTTCAGTTTCTGAGATGTAAGTAGCGGTATCCTGATTAAAGGCATTCAACCCATTTTTTACCCTTTGTCACCCCTCCTATTGGGATTGTCTGAAAATTAAAAAATACGTGTTTCCTTATTTTTAAAGAAGATTCTAAATACCAATTTTCACATCTGTAAACTTTTAAAGTTTTGAGATATAGACACACTCATTTTAAAATTTCACCCCCCTTTTCACCCCCTTAGCGATGGTATATCAAAAAATCCTCTCTTAGCGAGCACCTACATCTTAATATGAATGTATCCCCAAAATTTCATTTCTTTATGTCTAGTAGTTTTGGCTCAGTGATGATAAATCAGTCAGTCAGTCAGTCAGGACAAGTTATTTTATATATAGAGATGATATGAGTAAAGGAGTGGAATCAGAGGTAAGGCTTTTTGCGGATGATGTTATTCTCTATAGAGTAATAAATAATTTACAAGATTGTGAGCAACTGCAACGTGACCTCGAAAATGTTGTGAGATGGACAGCAGGCAATGGTATGTTGATAAACGGGGTTAAAAGTCAGGTTGTGAGTTTCACAAATAGGAAAAGTCCTCTCAGTTGTAATTACTGCGTTGATGGGGTGAAAGTTCCTTTTGGGGATCATTGTATTACAATATGGAAAGATCTTCACTGGGATAATCACATAAATGAGATTGTAAATAAAGGGTACAAATCTATGCACATGGTTATGAGGGTGTTTAGGAGTTGTAGCAAGGATGTAAGGAGGAAGAGAAATGAACATAATGTTATTTGCAGATGATATTGTGATTTGGGGAGAAGATGACAGGAAGGTTCAAGAACAGTTGAATGTGGTGAATGGGAAGATTGAAGAATGTGGCTTGAAAATAAGTGTAGAAAAGAGTAAAACTCTTGTTTTGACTAGAGGGGAGAAAGAAGGGAAAGGTCAGATTAGACTTGCAGACAAGCCCCTGGAAGTAGCGGAAGCGTTTAAATACCTGGGGAGTGAATTAATGGAGAATGCTCGACTGGATGCTGAGATTAGTAAAAGGATTCAAGCTGGAAGTTGTTTCTATCATAGTGTAAGAAACCTGTTATGGGGCAAAGATGTGCCAACGGAAGCAAAGGATACTATGTACAAAATGTATTACGTACCTATAACAACTTACAGAGCAGAAACTTGGACAATGACAAAGAAGGATGAGAGTCGAATACAGGCAGCCGAAATGAAGTTCTTGGGGAGTATGATACAGAAGAGTAGAAGAGACAAAATAAGGAATGAGAAAATCCGGGAAGAAATTGGAGTGGAAAAAATGAATGATAGAATAGAGAAGAGCCGACTACGATGGTTTGGGCACATAAAGCGAATGAGCGACGAAAGAATGCCAAAAAAGGTAATGGAAATGCAAATCCAAGGAAGGAGAGGCCGTGGACGACCACGATTGAGATGGAAGGATACCATCCAATGCAGCATTATAGAAAGAAACCTGGACTGGGACACAGTGTTGGAGGAGGAGTGGTGGAAAGACCGAAGAAAGTGGAGAGGAACCATATTTGCCCCTACCCAGCTACAGCTGGATAAAGGGAAATGATGATGATGATGAGTAAGGATGTAAAGGAGATGGCACATAAATCTCTGGTAAGACCTTAACTAGAGTATGGTTCCAGTGTATGGGATCCTCACCAGGATTACTTGATTCAAGAGCTGGAAAAAATCCAAAGAAAAGCAGCTTGATTTGTTCTGGGTGATTTCCGACAAAAGAGTAGCGTTACAAAAATGTTGCAAAGTTTGGGCTGGGAAGAATTGGGAGAAAGAAGATGAGCTGCTCGACTAAGTGGTATGTTCTGAGCTGTCAGCAGAGAGATGGCGTGGAATGACATTAGTAGACGAATAAGTTTGAGTGGCGTTTATAAAAGTAGGAAAAATCACAATATGAAGATAAAGTTGGAATTCAAGAAGACAAACTGGGGCAAATATTCATTTATAGGAAGGGGAGTTAGGGATTGGAATAACTTACCAAGGGAGATGTTCAATAAATTTCCAATTTCTTTGAAATCATTTAGGAGAAGGCTAGGAAAACAACAGATAGGGATCATGTCAGCGTTTTCCTGGCTTGTAGGCCATGGTCCAGGAGCGAGTAAATGTCCCGACATTTCACCGAAGACTGCGTTCGGCATTGTCAAGGGTTCCGACTGACTTCGATAGCAGCGAAGCTCTCAGAGCTCAGACCGACTTTGATAGCAGCGAAGCTCTCAGAGCTCAGAGTCGGAACCCTTGACAATGCCGAACGCAGTCTTCAGTGAAACGTCGGGACATTCACTCGCTCCTGGACCACGGCCTACAAGCCCGGAAAACGCTGACATGATTTGTAACGCCGGCCGTGAAAGCCTCAATTGCAACAGATAGGGAATCTGCCACCTGGGCGACTGCCCTAAATGCAGATCAGTATTGATTGATTACCCATTATTGATTTTATATAATACAGTATTATCCCTCTTTTACACTTTTCAAGGGACGCATGAAATACTGGTGTAAACGGGAAAAAGTGTAAATAGTGGGAAACAACTTATATATGTAAAAATGCTTTGGGAAAGGATGTAAACATTACACAAATACATATTATTAAATTATAGAGAATTTTAATCTTTATCCTATTACAGTAGCCTACTTACCTCAAATAAAGGTCCAAGTGTAAATTAACTGCCTTTATAAATCTGCCATGCACTGACTATGAGAAGGGTACGAGTAGGTAGTTAAAATATTGTGTAATAGAGTATATTATTTTAATCTGGTGATCTTTCTTAGAATGCCTCTAGAATTATCTAACACACAATCAATTATCTTTCTCTGTTAATAATATATAAAACATTTAATTTGTCAGATAGGGTCTTCAGAATTGTCATGAGTTTTGCGTGAATTTGTCAAGTATGCAACCCGCTCATAAGCGTTTGCGTATTTGTAATCAGCTAGTTTTGCCCATACATTGTTGTAAAGTGGGTGCTGTCCGGTTAGATCATCATGCCATGGTTTCTCAAAACATAGGTTAGTTGCGACGTCATTTTACTTTAATTTTTTTCCCTTCTCGAACAGCCTGATATGACTTAAATGGCGGGAAGCATAAAATGTCGCAAACGTAAATTTGAGGATTTTAAAACATTGTGAGCATAGGGAATCTGAAGGGACTAACAATAAATGTTGTAAACAATGGGAAAACTACTTGTGCAATTCTTAATCAAACAACGGGAAAATGTAAAGTGCAGGAACATAAAAGCGGGGTAATACTGTATATAAGTTTTTCCCCCTTGATTTACACCTTCACCCCATTTACTCTGGTATTCCTTGCGTCCCTTGAAAAGGGATAATACTGTATTATATAAAATTGTGAGTCTTTATTACTTTGAAGAAGTATTTAAATTCAAATGAAGTTCAATTCAACAACTTCCTGCATTTATCTTGCACCCCAATTTTTAAGCTTGAATTTTCAGAAAAAAAGTGCGATGTACATGAGTAAATATAGAACAATGTAAAGCTCAATGTAACTTCAGTACTGATGTATTCGTCATATTTATTTGTGACGGCTTCTTATTCCTTAGGTAAGTTTTTCACTGTCTGGAGTCGGCTTCTGTACATTGGTTAGTATCAAACAGTTTTTGAGGTGAACATATGATATAGAAGAACAGGGGTGCTGGGTTTTGAAAAGTACTGGGGGTATTCTAACTCACAGTCCAACCAAGCAAGTGGCTGTGCGGCTCGAGTCACGTAGGTATAAATTTGCATTCGGGAGATAGTGGGTTTGAACCCTACTGTTGGCAGCCCTGAAGATGGTTTTCTGTGGTTTCCCATTTGCACATCATGCAAATGGTGGGGATGTTCCTTAAGTAAGGCTACGGTTGCTTCCTTCACACTCCTAGCCCTCTCCTATCCCATCATCGCTTTAAGACCTATCTGCGTCAATGTGACGTAAAGTAAATTGTAAAAACTCACAGTCCAAAAAAGGGGGAGGCCCTGGAAAATGTGTATTTTTAACCCTCATAAAAATGCAGTTTTAGGTGTTTTTTGATGGAAAACTATTGTTTTACTACGTGCTTTTTCAACAATAACAAATGAGTGCCAACAAAAGTCCACATAAATCTACATGCAATTGACATAAAATATAAAGGTGAGATTTCATCATGAAAAAGTAAGAGTTTACATTTCAAATATATGTGAGTTAAAAGGAAGGAAGCTAAAGAAATACAAACTGTCTCTAAAATATTAAGGTAACATAACAGTCGAGTTTTCTCATAGAATAATACCAAACTGAGTTTAAAGAAAGGAAATTTGTCTCAAATTTGACCTTTATTAAATGATAAAAGAGAAACTGAATGTCTTAAGTCGTTAGTACAAAATTTAAAATCTTTGCTGAATTTCTAATTCTCACTCATAACGAGTATTCCTATGTACAGTCGATCGTTTGATGAAAGTGTTCACCACAGTTTCAAGGTTAAATTTCTTTGTGTTCTTATTAAGGACATACATGACTTGTCACTCAATTTTCCTAGTGTCATGGTACTGCGCAGACAATTTTAAAACCTTCTCAAGGCGAAGAAAGAATGTTCTGACGCACGTTTAAAAATGGGTATAGCCAAAGCAATCTTTAGCAAACTTACCTATCTCTGGAATCAATTACCCTTTCTGAAGTTTTAGATGAATCATAAATAATTAATAAAATATTGATATAACTCACTTGTGATTGATACAAATTTAATTTAAAAATTTCTTAGTGGGCTCCTCAACCTCAGCCCACCTCTCTATTGGCAACGTTGGGATAAAAACACCTTGGTATTATTAGGGTTAAAAACTATGACAAAAAAGTGCCCCTTTTTGTTTCTATTCTTCTGTTATTATCTCTTTTAACCCTCCGTGCGCCAACGCGCCTTTATCACGTGGTGTGTGGAGGGGATGAGCGCCATTTTCTTGTTAGCCCACCTATTCCTTCAGTGGAGTGTCTGCTGTCGTGTGTTGAAGACGTGATTGTTGCAGCTCCATTTGGTGCCACACTAAAACATATTTCCTTTCCAATACACCACTGGTGCACTGAGTGCGCCGCGCGCCTGATCATGTAAGTAAAACTATCCAAGTGTCTCTGTTACTTTTTTGTCTTTATGTTTACTTTTATCACTGATACATTTTGTGTCAGTACTCTTTGATTCATATTTAAGATTTATATCTAATTAGCATGGCCTATTTGTCATACATTAAGCTCTAAAGCTTGTTAATCAAACACATTTGAAATTCTTGCCGTTTCTATGGACTTATTATAAATCAGTTCTGCATTTCATTATGTAGATGAAAACATGTTTGAGCTCTCTGTAACCTTCAACTCGGTGGTGAATTAGGAATATCATACTTATAGTAGTATTTTTTTCAGGTCGGTGCTGATTGATGACGAGGCTATCCGCGAAATTCTAAACAACTTGCAAGATGATCAGCTAGTTGATTCAAGCAAAGAAGATAGTGACAGTGAATTTTCTGATGCAGAGAATGAAGAAGTTCAGTGTAGTGACCACCAAACTGACTCAGAACAGAGTTGTGACGATAACGATGATGATGTTGGTGAGGGTGTATCAAGTTTATATTTTGTAGGAAAAGACAAGGAAACAAAATGAAGGAAAACTGATTTCTCTACTGCAAGCAAGACTAAACGCAAAAACATTTTGAAGAAGAAGTTGCCCACTCCAGTTCAAAAGTACCGGTACAGAGATATTAAAAAAGGAAATTGAGGCGTTTTTACTTTTCATAGATTCTGATATGATAGATGAAATTGTTAGGTGCACTAACTTATTTATAACTGGTCATCAAGATGAAATTCAGTTCTCACGAGAAAGAGATGCAAAGGACACAACGAGATGTGAAATGATGGCGGTCTTTGGTGTCTTGTATTTACTAGGCATGAAGAAACTAAGCCACACTAATGTTGATGAACTTTGGACCGCAGATGGGACTGGAATTGAAATTCTCCGAGCTTGCTTGAGTGCAAAGAGATTTCTCTTTATTCTTCACTGTATTCGGTTTGATGACAAGGAGACCAGAGCTGAGAGACTGAAGACCGACAAGCTTGCTCCTATCAGGTATGTACTTGACAGGTTTACTAATAACTGTAAAACAACCTACTGGTTGAGTGAATATGTCACTGTAGATGAGAAACTGGAACCGTTTAGAGGACGATGTGGATTCATACAATACATTCCGAATAAACCGGCAAAATACGGTTTGAAGATCTTTGCACTCTGTGATGCTAAAACCTTTTACACCAGCAACCTAGAAGTATACTGTGGCAAGCAGCCAGATGGCCCTTTCTCTGTAAAAAATACGCCATCTGCAATTGTCCACAGATTAGTGGACCCAATCAAAGGTACTAACCGAAACCTGACTATGGACAACTGGTATACAAGTGTGCCTTTAGCAAAGGAGTTACTTGAAAAGGGCATAACTTGTATTGGAACTCTTAGAAAAAACAAGAAATAATTACCAGCTGAATTCCTGCCCCAAAAATGTAGAGAGGTACGATCGTCAGTATTCGGCTAACAAAAAGATTTGACACTAGTATCTCAAGTTACTAAAAAGAACAAAGTTGTAATATTACTCTCTACCATGCATGACACAGGCACAATCGACGAAGCCTCAAGTAAGTCACACATCATTCTAGACTATAATGCCACTAAAGGGGGAGTGGATACCGTGGATCAGATGTGTGCGTCATACGCAGTGGCAAGGATCACGAGAAGATGGCCCTTGGTGACTTTTTATGCTTTGATGAATATGGCTGGTATAAATTCTCAAATTGTTTTTCAGTTCAACGAGAGCAACCCAAAAGACAGGAGGAGGATTTACCTCAGGAATCTAGCTCTTCAACTGATGAAAGAGCAACTGAGTGTCCGCGCGATGATGCCAAGCATACCCCTAGATGTAAAGACATTTCTCATCAGGTACCGTGCCGAAGTTGTGGAGGAACCTGTGCAATATACCAATAAAAAACGAGGCAGATGTCAAGCTTGTGGACGAGCAAAGAATGTCAACACGACCACAGTGTGTGATCAGTGCAGGAAGTTTGTATGCAAGAAGCATGCTAAGATTAACTATCTCTGTGAAAGTTGTGTTGTCGTGAGTAACGATATCTAAAGACTAGAACGTTGTCTCGGTAACTTATATTATTAATTCTGTAAATAATACGATGGCCAAGTTATCATAACAATGTATAAGCAAATAAATAAAAAATATTTAAAACAAAATCAAATATATGAATAAACTATTTAAGAACGTTCCTAAATTAAAATATTCAGGTATAAGTAAACAAGAAACCAATTTTAAAACGAAAAACCGCATGGCGCACGAAGTGCGCCGCGCGCCCTCTCAAGTTACAAGGGAAGGCGCGCCCGGCGGAGGGTTAAAAATCATTCTTCTCCCTGTTTGTCATGGGTGCTGGGTATCCCCACAAAACCTTTGGGGATGCTCGAGCACCATAGCATCCTCCCGAGTCGGCGCCCCTGCCTGGTTTTTACATAATTTCATTCTAGAAAACACCTGTTCACATTCTGTCGTACTAAATGAAAAAGTTGTATCTCAATCAGACTTGATTTTAGAGAAATTACAAAAATTTGTTTGTGTCCATTCAACAATGCTAATTAATTTTAACACAAAATATATAAATGTTTGATATATCCATGGGTATAAAATTGTTATTATGTGTTAATTAATGATATATTTTGGCACTGAATGGGCAAAGTGGAGCTACGGCATTTTAACTTCCTGTACCCAGAGAAACAAGGAAATGCCATTTGGTCCTTGTTTCAATGATGGTGAATTCCTGACATTCACCTCCCCGTGGTAGAGAGAGGACAACGACTGCATATAAAAATCATATTTTATATGCAGGCGGCTAATGAATGAAGGGAACGATTATCTCCTGGTATAAGGAGATCCCCTATACCAAGTGCTAACAGTCTCTTTGAGAGTGGATGAGCGAGTATGGGTAAGGGCACTCTATTGTCCTGGGGACAAGAAATTGTTCCCAAAGGTGGAGGAACCAGTTTGGTCAACGGCATTAGGATGCAGAACGCAACAGGAAACCACCGCATTAAAGATCCTGCGAGATATTCCAATATATTCACATGGCATGGCTACGCTCAATGTAAAATATTCCGGAGTTTCTACTCCCCCAATCGGATCTCCGTGGGGAAAGGGGGGTGGGGTGGGGAGGGGGGGTAATATTGAACTTGACAGTCCTGGAAAGATCAATAATCAATCAATCAATCAACAATCGCTCAGGTGGCAGACTCCTTATCTATTGTTTTCCCAGCCTTTTCCTAAATGATTTCAAAGAAATTGGAAATTTATTGAACATCGCCCTTGGTAAGTTATTCCAATCCCTAACTCCCCTTCCTATAAATGAATATTTGCCCCAGTTTGTTCTCTTGAATTCCAACCTTATCTTCATATTGTGATGTTTCCTACTTTTATAAACGCCACTCAAACTTATTCGTCTACTAATGTCATTCCACACCATTTCTCCGCTAACAGCTCGGAACATATCACTTAGTCAAGCAGCTCGTCTTCTTTCTCGCAATCTTCCCAGCCCAAACTTTGCAACATTTTTGTAACGCTACTCTTTTGTCAGAAATCACCCAGAACAAATCGGGCTGCTTTCCTTTGGATTTTTTCCAGTTCTTCAATCAGGTAATCCTGGTGAGGGTCCCATACACTGGAACCATACTCTAGTTGAGGTCTTACCAGAGACTTATATGCCCTCTCCTTTACATCCTTACTACAACCCCTAAACACCCTCATAACTATGTGCAGATATCTGTACCCTTTATTTACAATCCCATTAATGTGATTATCCCAATGAAGATCTTTCCTTATATTAACACCTAGTTACTTACAATGATCCCCAAAATGAACTTTCACCCCATCAACGCAGTAATTAAAACTGAGAGGACTCTTTTTATTTGTGAAACTCACAACCTGACTTTTAATCACGTTTATCAACATACCATTGCCTGCTGTCCATCTCACAACATTTTCGAGGTCACGTTGCAGTTGCTCACAATCTTGTAACTTATTTGTTACTCTATAGAGAATAACATCATCCGCAAAAACCCTTACCCCTGATTCCACTCCTTTACTCATATCATTTATATATATAAGAAAACATAAAGGTCCAATAATACTGCCTATATCATCTGATGGCCAGGCAGGCATAAATTTTTGGAAATGAGACAAAGTCTCTCATAGTGCATTGGCACTGTTGGTGGCTTCAAGTAGCCTATGCAGTGGCCTCCACGGCTCCATTATCACACAACAGAGTGTGACACCATGTCACGGAACACACCTCGCCAAGTGGACATACTCTCCGCCGTCGCAACTTCCAATTCTTGCTCGGCTGGGCGGCCCTCATCTCTACCTGCCACCTAGCCAACCCCAATCAGCACATTAGGTTGACACCTCGCTGGCTGTTGAACCTCACCACAACCATGGCCTATTGCATCATCCCCGGAGTGGATCCAGCCGTCTCCGAAGGAGACATCATCGATGACCTCCTCGCCGCTGACTTCCTGGTACATAACCCCTACAGAATGGTGGATGGTCACACCTCTACACCCTCCATGCAGATTCTAGTGCATCTCAGCGGAGAGGACGCCCTCCGCCGCCTCTTCGCTTCCGGTGTGATGATCCATTGCAAGAACTATGCAGTGGTGCCAACCCCTCCGTACATTCAAGCCCAGCTCTCTGAAACTCCAACCCTTGTCCCAGTTGTTCACGAGCCCACATCCTGGACGACGCTTGAGCCACCAACACCCTCCTTCCCAACAACCACCACCATTACCACCAACACGACGTCCGCTAGTATCTTTTCTTCTCTTCCTGTCACAACGGTTACCACTTGTCACCCATCACCAATTATGTCGTCATCTCTCCCAATTTCTTCACCCACTACCCTTCAGCAACTCCCTCCTAGCACGCCGGACTCAACTGTCGCCGCTTCGCCATCGATATCTTCGCCAGCCAACACCGCAGCAGCCGCTGCTCAGCCATCATCGACTCAGTCATCTTCATCATCCCCTCCAGCTGTGTATAGCTGTGTGCTACATGGAATCCCACCTGAAATCTCCGACAAGGACGTTTTACAAGAACTTCGTGTAGCGGGCGTTCCCGTCCGATGTGCTATTCGGATTCGGAACGCCCATGGCCTATATTTATGGTGCGGCTCCAACCGCCTACATCTGATGCCGTCCACCAGCTCATCACCACCGGTGCTATGGTCCACGGCCAACATTATCGAGTGGAACCATCTCATTCCCCACCCTCACCCAGTTGCCAACCCTCTGATCATATGTCTCATCGCCTCCGGCCAGCCCCTCCTCCTGTTTACCCATCTCCACCAGTGTGTCCACCCATTCCTCCAGCTGGGATCATCCCCCCACTCCTCCCAATGTTTGAACTCCTTCGTCTTCTCATCGCTTCCCTCAGTCATATGACAGCTACCCTCCATCTCCTTACCTTGCACCTTTATCCTGGCAGTTCCTTCTGAACTTCATCTCTCCCACTTGCACTCCACCTTTTCCCTCACACCCTTCCGTAAATCATCTATTGTCTCGCATGTACTACTGAATTAAATAAAGCAATTGTTCAATCCTTAGGCATACGCATAATTCCTCTCCCATCTCCTACTTCTTCACATCCTTTACCCACCTCCTTCTTCCATCACATTTCTCCAACCTGCCCACATTTCTTGGCCAGAAAGAAGGCATTACCCTTTGGGTGGCCCGCTCCACCCCTTCCAGGTGGGGAATGAAAACATTTTTAGATAGATAGCCTCCACGGTATGCACTAGCCATGTGTCTTGGTGGGTGTGCTATGTACCAACTGATGAGCCCAACTTAGCACACGGAGGCGAAACGCAGGCAGCCAAGAATGAGTTAGCTGGAAAATTTATAATGTCCAATAATGGACCATTATATTGGTACTACTGAAGCTGGCGAATGAGGGTACGAGTCAGTCTCTTGCAGGAGATTTGGAAAACAGGTACCATACCATTTGAATGGCAGTTAGCACTAATCCATCCTGTCCATAATAAAGGAGACAAGAAGAACATTGACAATTACAGAGGTATATCGATAGTGCCTGTTCCTTACAAGATTCTTTCTAAAGCACTCTTCAACAGAATCAAAGTTCATCTTGATAAGCAGATTGGCGAATACCAGGCTGGTTTCCAAAAGGGCTATTCCTGTCCAGAACAATACTCAATCTGAAGAACATCAACAGATACAAGATAACTGAGAGGTTTAAATATGTGGTCATGTTTGTGGACTTCAGAAAAGCATATGACTCGATTGACCAACAGTCATTATTGAATGTTCTGGAAGAGTTTGGGGTGGATGCTACATCCAGAAACTTGATTAAGCAGACTTTCACCAATACAATATCAAAGGTAACATTCAAGAATGAAATCTCAGAGCCCTTCGAGATAAAGACTGGGGTTAGACAAGGGGATGGACTTTCTCCACTTCTTTTCAATTATATCTTGAAAAGGTCATCCAAGATTGGAGAAATTCGCTGAAAAAAAGAAGAAGGAAACGAAGATCGGTTTCGATTAGGCCCCAAACACAGAGGAGTGTATGTTGACTATCTAGCTTTCGTGAATGACTTAGCCATATTTGCCAACAACATCAGCTCAGCAATCGTGAAGATAAACCTTCTTAAAGAAACAGCAAAGAACGTAGGACTACAAATCTCCTTTGAGAAGACGAAATACATGATGAACGTGAGTGATGGTCCTGAATGGATGTTAACAGACCATGGAAAGATTGGAAGAGTCAAGAAGTACCTGGGAGAAGTAATCCAAGAGAATGGGCTAGAATAAGAAGCAACCAATATCCGTATCTGGAAATTAGAGCGAGTGTTCCAGTTGACTAAAAACTTCTATAATAATAAGATGCCGAGTTTTGGAGTCAAATTAAGACATTACAACACTGTTGTTAGACCAGAAGGTTTATATGCTTCGGAGACCCTGTGTATGAATCAAAAAGGACTAGTTAATCAACTACTTAAAAGAGAACGGAGGGTACTACGGAAGATCTTAGGCAATAGATAGGCTGACGGGCAGGTTCAACTGAAATCCAGTAAAGAAGTATACAGGAAGATGGAACCGATAACAGCAGCAATTAGAAAGAGAATATTGCTGTTTTATGGGCATATCTTCTGTATGAATAATGACCGGCTCACAAAGAATATCTGGAATTTTTAAAAACCAAAGGCATCTAAGTTGAGATAGTTCCAAGACTGTGGGAAAGATCTGAGGGAGGTGGGCATTACAGAGGATGAAATCAATGATAGGGTTAGTTTCAGAAGGATGGTGAAAAGCTATCAGAGTTTTATGGTGGAAACAGCACCCAGAAGATGGAGAGGCCATTTGCCAGAGGAGCGGAAGAAAGCACTGATCGACTGGCTCAAGAAATACTGACAGGATGTCAAAGCCGGCAGATGAACAAGACACAGACACTGAAAATGAGATTGGTTGTTAACACGCAGTCCATAGAGGCTCAACTCGAAACACAAAAATAAATAGATAAATATTGTTACTGGCTTTACATCCCACTAATACTTTTACGGTTTTCGGAGATGCCAAGGTGTTGGAATTTAGTCCCGAAGGAGTTCTTTTACGTTGAAGGTTGAGTCAAATGTTCCACCTTTACAATACCAAGATTCTTTATTAACTAATTATTTATATAAATTTTTAAATATATCGGGACATGTTTCGTCTAACTTGTAGACATCATCAGCCATAAAAACCTTTGAGAAAAAGCTACAATGACAAGGACAAAGTAACACATTAAAATAATTCGGATGACCGAATATGTCATTTAAAATGGTGAAGAATTCAGAACTTTTCTGAGTACAGCACTTGAGAATACCGTTGACATTAAAATTAAAATTGTCCACATGCGATGATTCAGTAAAAATTTTGCGTTAAAATTCTTCCTTTTTTGTGCTGTGTTAACATATAATATTCTGTTATGTCGTGAAGGCTTGATGATGAATTGCATAATGTTCATTCCAGTAGGACAACAACAGTGTGTGAGAAATCCAGCGAGCGGATGTTAAAGCCGTCTTATTGGTATGTTGACATTTCTTGTTGAGAAGTTAGGTGGAATATTTGAACGTGATAACGTAATGTGGAATGTGCAGTAGAGGGCTCTAGAACAAAAATAATGGCTGTTGTTAGTATTGAAATAGGCAAGTTTTTGTGTCTTGAGATGTAACGTAATGAAAGAATGAAAATAAGAAGTGCGGCACATCTGATTACTTACGTTCTCGCCTGTCCGACAGCGACTAGTTCAGTGTGGATGACTGTGGCTGACTAAGAGCGAGCTATGGAGGTCGTGTGTGAAGGGAGCCGGTACGAGGGGAAATTAGGGGAAGGTTGGGATTAGTAGGCGGGGAGCTGTCACGTGGATGCTTGTTAGTGGGTTTGTCAAAGTAAGAACTATTGAACAATGCCTCGAAAATTACGTTCGTTGTTTCTGAAATTTCATTCAAATTGTGAATGGGATTGCATTTATGATCTATATTATTATAGATATTTTCTAAAACATTGAGTAAAGTGCTTTTATTATGAAAATAAAGAATTTTTAAGTCCTGTTCTATGGAAGTGAAGGAATGATTGGACTCTGTCATATGAGTGCTCATGGCGGAGTACCTTCTGTGTTTAGCGGCATTGATATGTTCCTTATATCTGACTGAAAAGCCTCTTCCGGTTTGCCCAATGTAGCTCGCGGAACACTGGTTGCACTTTAACTTATATACGCCTGACCTATTATATTTATTCATAGTGTTGTTAATTTTATATTGGTTGTAAAAGAGATTAGTATTATTGTTGACTGTTTTAAAAGCAATATTGATCTTATGCTTCTTGAGGGTATTGGTGATATCGTAAATCTTACTATTTGTATAAGTGAAGGTGGCGTATTTGTCTGTTTTTCTTTTTGTTTCTCTAAGCAAAGTTGAACTGGATTTGTTAGTAACTTTATTGATTATCCTGACAATGAAATGCCTGCTAAATCCATTTTTACTTGCTATTAAGCGGATAAAGTCAAGTTCTTTTTTACGATTAACATTAGATAAAGGGACGTGAAAAGCTCTGTGGATTAAACTATAAAATGTTGCTCTTTTTTGAGATTCCGGATGCATTGAGTCTTGCCGAATAGTATTAATAGTTTGGGTGGGCTTCCTGAATGTGGTATAAGAGAATTTGTTAGAGCTGTTGTTAATAGTAACATCTAAGAAGTTTAATGAATTATTGACTTCCGCTTCGGAAGTAAACTTTATCCATGGATCGACTGCATTCAACTGTTCAAGAACGATATCGCCGTTGGAGACGTTATGATCTATTAAAGTAAATGTATCATCAACAAAGCGTGTCCTTTAATTTTGTTGAGAATTTTGGAATTTTCCAAGTGGTCTAAATAAATTTCTGCCATTATTCCTGAAGCCGGGGAACCCATAGGAAGACTATCCTGCTTATAAATTTTTCCATTAAAAGTGAAATAGTTGTTGGAAGTTACAAATTCTAAAATATTTAAAAATTCTTCTATTTTTTGTATGCTTAGTTTTCTGTGTTTTAGAAAATTATCCTTGATGATCTTTAAAGTTTTCTTGACCGGTATATTGGAATACATGTTTTTTATGTCAAATGAGTACATTTTTTGCTGTGGCTGTTATTCTAGGTTTTTAGTCAAATTACAAAATTCTATAGAATTCTTGATGGAGTTGGGATTTTCAAATTTGTAGTATTTCTTCAAGAAGTTATGAATAAATTTGGAAGTTTTATAAGTCGGGCTGTTCCTGTAGTTGACTATGGGTCTTATGGGAATATCTATTTTGTGGACTTTAGGTAATGCTTTAGCTGTGGGGATACTGGGATTCATATTAATGAGTTTTTGAAAATCATGTTCAGTGAGAATGAAGGACGTTTGTTTCAATAATTGTTTTAAGTTCTTTTGAATATTGTTGGTAGGATCTTTTTTAATCAGTTTAAAAGAATTATCGGAGAAGAAGGTTTCAGTTTTTTGTACGTAAGTTTCTTTGTTCATAATAACTGTGGCATTGCCTTTGTCCGCTTTCGTGACTATTAGATCATTTTCGTTAATCTTCTTTTTAAACGAGTCTATGGCTCGCTTAATAGTGAGTATAAATGGATTTAGCAGGCATTTCATTGACAGGATAATCAATAAAGTTACTAACAAATCCAGTTCAACTTTGCTTAGAGAAAAAAAAAGAAAAACAGACAAATACGCCACCTTCACTTATACAAATAGTAAGATTTACGATATCACCAATACCCTCAAGAAGCATAAGATCAATATTGCTTTTAAAACAGTCAACAATAATACTAATCTCTTTTACAACCAATATAAAATTAACAACACTATGAATAAATATAATAGGTCAGGCGTATATAAGTTAAAGTGCAACCAATGTTCCGCGAGCTACATTGGGCAAACCGGAAGAGGCTTTTCAGTCAGATATAAGGAACATATCAATGCCGCTAAACACAGGAGGTACTCCGCCATGAGCACTCATATGACAGAGTCCAATCATTCTTTCACTTCCATAGAACAGGACTTAAAAATTCTTTATTTTCATAATAAAAGCACTTTACTCAATGTTTTAGAAAATATCTATATTAATATAGATCATAAATGCAATCCCATTCACAATTTGAATGAAATTTCAGAAACAGCAAACGTAATTTTCGAGGCATTGCTCAATAGTTCTTACTTTGACAAACCCACTAACAAGCATCCACGTGACAGCTCCCCGCCTACTAATCCCAACCTTCCCCTAATTTCCCCTCGTACCGGCTCCCTTCACACACAACCTCCATAGCTCGCTCTTGGTTAGCCTTCGGCCACAGTGCAGGCGGCGAGCGGAGCGTTGCCGCTGTCGAAAAGTTGAAGAGTGGGGAGGAGAGAGCGCCTGTGTGGACATCTAGTGAGAGTCAGTAAGCGGCGCGGTGTCTCACCTGCACGAGGTGATTAAATAAAGGCAGTTTCTAAGGTTTCTCGTTTGTCTCTGCTTTTAGAATTTTTTAAATCTAAACTGAAGAATTCGACGTAGGACTAAGAGAGAATTTCGTAATCATCCAGTAGGTAAATAAATAACGTGAAATGCGTGGGGAATTTTATCATTTATATGGAGAACTGAATTGATTTCCTGCTAAGATTTTTCAAATATATAACTTATATGTCCATTCAAACTTTTGACTTCTGTGTAAAACTTAAAGCGCGATTGCAGAAGCAAGTCACCAACTTCCAGAGACCCATAAAAGTCAGATGTAATGACGAACACAAGTTTTCATATCGGCAATATATTACAAAGGATAATAATATTAATTAAACAATAACAATAGGACGTAAAAAATAATAATAATAATAATAATAATAATATGATGCATTAAAGACAATATTGTTTATGTCCATAACCGTGATTAATTTTTTACTGAATTTATCTGGTATTTTTAATATCGTTCCAATCTCTTTCCAGGCTTCCCTTGTCACTATTAGGTTTTCGACGTTCTTCTCTCAGTCGTTCCATAGGAAAGTTCAGGTTTGAACTTCAGAAATTAACACTTTCATCTCCTCTCCTGTTAACTCACGAACAGTCATTGCGAGCGGCGCAGCTGAAATCTCAAACAGGAGTGAGCGGCTGGCGGCAGGCAGCGTTGTCCTTGAGCCAACTTCCCCTCCAAAGTGACGCGCCGCTGGCACTATGGCCACATGCATTTGCTAACGCAGGTTTGAGTCTCATCTTTGCCGCCACACAACGCAACGCTCCGCTCGCCGCCTGCACTGTGGCCGAAGCCTTAGTCAGCCACAGTCATCCACACTGAACTAGTCGCTGTCGGACAGGCGAGAACGTAAGTAATCAGATGTGCCGCACTTCTTATTTTCATTCTTTCATTACGTTACATCTCAAGACACAAAAACTTGCCTATTTCAATACTAACAACAGCCATTATTTTTGTTCTAGAGCCCTCTACTGCACATTCCACATTACGTTATCACGTTCAAATATTCCACCTAACTTCTCAACAAGAAATGTCAACATACCAATAAGACGGCTTTAACATCCGCTCGCTGGATTTCTCACACACTGTTGTTGTCCTACTGGAATGAACATTATGCAATTCATCATCAAGCCTTCACGACATAACAGAATATTATATGTTAACACAGCACAAAAAAAGGAAGAATTTTAACGCAAAGTTTTTACTGAATCATCCCATGTGGACAATTTTAATTTTAATGTCAACGGTATTCTCAAGTGCTGTACTCAGAAAAGTTCTGAATTCTTCACCATTTTAAATGACATATTCGGTCATCCGAATTATTTTAATGTGTTACTTTGTCCTTGTCATTGTAGCCTTTTCTCAAAGGTTTTTATGGCTGATGATGTCTACAAGTTAGACGAAACATGTCCCGATATATTTAAAAATTTATGTAAATAATTAGTTAATAAAGAATCTTGGTATTGTAAAGGTGGAACATTTGACTCAACCTTCAATGTATACTTACGACAATACGGGCTTTATAATGAAGTTTATTTTATGTAAAGGAGTTCTTTTATGTTCTAGTAAATCTGTCAACACGAGGCTGTCATATTTGAGCACCTTCAAATACCACCAGACTGAGACAGGATCGAACCTGCCACGTTGGGGTCAGGAGGCCAGTGCCTCAACCATCTGAGCCACTAACGCCGGCAGTATAGAGTATATTGGACTGAATGGATACCATAAACTGCTAAAATAAAATTTGTAAAGCATTTGATAGACAAAATGTGCATTCTTGATGTAGAAATGAAAGTGTTATGACAAGCTGCATTACAAATTGGTTGATCACACATTGCCCAAATGTCTGGATATTCATGATGTTAAAATTTGAATTCTTCAACATCTGTCACGTAACTTTCACACAAATTTATACTTCTGATGTTGAAATGTTAAGTCAAAACTGTCTTCTATTTTTTGGGCATGAGTGGTATGAGATTTTCTAATATGTGCAACTTCTTAGCTGCTGGAATTCAACGACAAATACTTTGTTGCTGGGGTGCCGTAGTTCCCTTATGCACTGCCTGCTGTTCATGAAATCCAGTTTTCTTACAGGTTCATTTTTGTCGCAACTCATTCTATAGCTAGAGCCCTGCGCGAATATACAAAATATTACCCGCATTCACTCTGCATCTGCACTTACTTCAGCCGCATATGGCTATCCACATCCGCAAATAGTTATCTGCGGATGTTGTAAATATTTAACTACAGTATTTTACACACAAGGTATTAAAATGGATAGATCTGTTAACATAATAGAATAGGCCTGATAACTAGCACCAGAACCCCACAATCACAGGTTTATGAGGGATTTTCCCTGTCGACAACTACCGACGTATTTACCTTTGTTCCTTTCTTCCATTAATTGCGGGCAGGAACCAGGTAGGCTTAGGTCAGATTTACGGCTTTATACTCTTAAGGCTCTTTACAGTTTGGATCCGCCAAGACACTAACTTCGCGGATATCAGCATCCATGCAGGGCTTTATCTATAGCTGCCCCTTTTGGTATAAACTGATGAAATATCCCAGAGGGCTGGACGACATGCCTCTTGCTTTTTAAGTTTGTATGTTGAACACTCGTGTGTCCGTTCATAAAAATCTGTGATAGCCATCACTTTCCCATTGTTGTTGGCTTCACAGAGTCTTCAAAGTCTTTAAAATTGTAAGCTTTGCCCTTACGCTTCAGGGATAGCTCTACCTGGTGATGGTAAGAGCCAGCTGACGTGAATGTGTGTCCTGGCTCAAACTACAGTAGTACAGATCAATTTGCTTTGCTTTGCTTTGATTTACAAAAATGTAAGTATACACCAGTTTTTATTTTGAGAGAAACAGTTATCTAACTACAAGGTAACATATTCAGGATCTCTATGGTGCAGAAAAGAAGCATGGTAGGCACTGACTATATCTTCTCTTTTATGCCCTGATATATCCTTGTGCCACAAGTCTTCTGGTTTTCAGTTGCAGGTCCTAGAGAAGCAAATGATTCATTAAGTACTAAAACAAGTTTTGTGAACACAGAGACCTTAAATTCATCAATTAATTGAAGCTTGAACACCGTCTGCAAATCTGCTGAAAAATAAAGGTGATTATTTGTGAACTGCTTGCCAGAATGCTCTTTATATTTTATTCTAACTCCACTTGCTCTACCATTGTGCATTTCCCAGTTACTACAAATGTCACAGCCCATTTGCAGCTGAATAACTGTGTGTTTTGGATTGCGCTGACTGAAAATTTAACATTTTTCACACTCTTCACTTCCAAGGTCTTGTAAAGAAGATATTAATTTCCCTTAAAACTGTTCGACTAACGTTGTAAGACATGTAGCTCCTAAATTCTACATAAAATGCATGTGCATGGATGCTGCTGTGATATAGCCAGGAAGGAATCACCTATTTGGGGCATGTTTCCTGTGATAATGTTTAACAGCAGGCTTAAATGATTCTACATGTGCCCTCACATCACAGTCAACTTTGTTCCAAACACTTCTAATTGTTTTAGTTTCTGCTGTGGACATAGGGGAAGAAATATCTTTAGCTTCCCTACAGACGGTCAGTACAAAACTATCTTTAAAAAAAAAAAAAAAGCAAAATCAAGGGTAGTTAAGAAAAAGTCTTTGCATACCAAAACTCCCACTCTACCTTCATTTTCCAAAAAGTTATAGAATAACATATTTCTGTGAGAATCTTCTCCAACAGCACGGCTTAAAATGAAGACTTCTTTTTCAGTTTTGCTAAGAGTCCAGAACTCTTCTTCAGAACTCTGTTGAATATGAGTAAGCTTCGATAGCTTGTTCCACAGAGTGATTTCAAAACATGTTCTTCTTGAGTACTCTGCTGCTAAACATTTCTATCAGAAGTGCTAATGTCAGATATCTTTCAGTGTGCCATAGTTTGGCTGATTTTATCAACCCTATATCTGTCCGTACACTGGTTGAAGCATTCTCTTTTTTCTGAAATGTGATGGCAGTATGTTCTGCTGTTCGTGTATTCCCTGATGCCCATGGATGTTCCAAGTCATATATCAAGGAAGTGTGTATATTCCCTGATGACTGTGAAACCTCTAATGGATCAGGGTTATATTATGCTCCTGAAAATTCAGTTCTATGTTCTGAATATAAACTGTAAGAATCACACACTTAGTTGCCCAGCTCCATGGCTAAAGGGTTAGCGTGGCGTGCTGGACTTTGGTCACAGGGGTCCCAGGTTTGATTCCCGGCATGGTCGGGAATTTTAACCATCATTGGTTAATTTCGCTGGCATGGGGGCTGGATGTATGTACTCTTCATCAACATCATCATCACCACAATGCGCAGGTTGCCTACGGGCATCAAATCAAAAGACCTGCACCTGGCGAGCCAAACATGTCCTTGGACACTCCTGGCACTAAAAGCCATACGCCATTTCACTTCACTGACTTTGTTTGTTTCACAAAGCTGAATAATGTGATCACTCTGGTTTCCACCAAAGTGGAGTGAAGTCCAGGTTGTCAGTATCATAAAGCAAGGTCCTTAACAGTATAGCAGTTTCAAGTACACTAAGATAATTATCACCTGAGGAAATGCCTTATAATAACAAACAATTGTACTTCATTCTGATTTTTCATATGTCATTTAAATACCAGTACTCAGATGCGATCAGCTAATTATTATAATAATAACGAAAGCTGTAGAAAGATTATGCTTATTTTTGGCTAATAAAGCACTGCAGTTCAGGTGAATACTGATGAATCGAAGCAGAGATATCCTGCAATGTTTTACTTCTACTTATAATCTATGTATGGATCCGTCTAGAAAGCTTAACACACACTCTCCTGTTGATTTTATACACTTTCAGATATGAACTTCAGTTGTTTGCAGAAGACATAGTGATCTCGGGAGTCAACAATACAAAAATGCAAATCCAACTATAGGCTTTAAATGACAATATTGAGAAATTTGAGAAGAAAATCAGTGTGGAGATGAGCAAAACAGTGATGACAAAAGGAGAAAGAGAAGGAAAAGATCATTAGTATCCGGGGACAAAACCTTGAGGTTGTTGAATACTTAAAATATTTGGAATGTGAAATAATGCAAGATGCAAGGTTGGATACGGAGATCAGCAGAAGGGTACAAACAGGAAATAAGTTCTACCAGAACGTAAGGAACCTGGTGTGGAACAGAGAAGTTCTTATGAAATGTACATACAAGATGTAATATACCACTATATTAAGAACGCATCAGAGGCTTGGACTTTGACAACAAGAAATAAGAGTAAAATTCAGGCCAGTGAGATCAAGTTCCTGAGTAGTATGGAGAGAAGACAAGGAGAGAAAAAACCAAATAAACCCCATGGCACTACAGCCCTTGAAGGGCCTTGGCCTACCAAGCGACCGCTGCTCAGCCCGAAGGCCTGCAGATTGCGAGGTGTCATGTGGTCAGCACGACGATTCATCTCGGCCGTTACTCTTGGCTTTTGAGACCAGGGCCGCCATCTCACCATCAGATAGCTCCTCAATTCTTATCACGTAGGCTGAGTGGACCTCGAACCAGCCCTCAGGTCCAGGTAAAAATCCCTGTTCTGGCCAGGAATCGAACCCGGGGCCTCCGGGTAAGAGGCAGGCACGCCACCCCTACACCACGGGGCCAGCACAGACAAGGAGAGACAGAGTAAGAAATGTTGAGGTTTGAAAAGAGATAGGGGTAGAAAAACTGAATGACAGGATGGAGAAGAATAAATTGAGGTTTTGAAAATGTTATGATGATAGAGGAAGGATACAAAACCAAGTGTTGGAGGCTATGATAGAAGGAAAGAGGGCAACAGGGAGGCCCAGTGCAAGATGGATGGACTCTGTCATGAAGAGTATAAGAATAAGAAAAAGAAGACTGGACTGGTACACAGTTATTGAAGAGGAGTGGTGGAAGAAGAGGCAATGGTGGAGAAGTGCCATCAACAACCCAACCTGGCAGGAGCTGGACAAGAGGAAATGAAAATGATGATGGCGACTTCAGTTTCTGTTATAGTAGTTTTGGTAACAATACCAAAGCTTCTAGTAACAATTTCACTGTCAGTGGGAGTTACCGTACTTTTGTTTTATATTAGATATACAGCGCTTGGCCAATTCTAGTCTGATACGAAGCAAAGAAATCATATGTCCAGGTGTACTTATGGCATGCGCGGCTTCATAATTCAATCCGCAGAATCACCAGAATGAAAGATATAATATACAGCGATTAGCGATTCCATCCTTCATACTGAGTGTTATAGAGTCAAAAATTGATACCCCTTCAGATTTCAGATACTGGTGATCTGGCAATCTTGTTAGGATCTGTGAACGACAGAACATAAGGTCTGAAGATAGAGAGAGTGCACTTAACTACAGCTTTCTCCAGTAGGTGGCTAAGAGTCGCTTATTAGTTTCTGTCTGAACCGCATGCCTTGCAGCATGGCTGGCCTATTCGCATGTATTGAAGAAGCAGTGTCGCTGAGACCATAGAGTTGGTAAATAATACACTAGAGGTAGCACCAGTGCCAACATCTGCGAGAGAATCACTGCAGCTTGCAGAGCATGTAGAAATCTCAGCTGTTTGGCAAAAAGCTCCCTCCACTCTACTCACCTGTGTAAATAGAGAACTTCTAAAACTGTGTGGATATTGATCATCATCATTTCCCATTATCCAGCTGTAGCTGGGTAGGGGCAAATTTGGTTTCTCTCCATTTTCTGTGGTCCTTCCACCACTCCTCTTCCAACACTGTGTCCCAGTCCAGGTTTCTTTCTCTAATACTGCATTGGATTGTGTGCTTCTATCTCAATCGTGGTCGTCTGTGGCCTCTCCTTCCTTGCATTTCCATCACCTGTTTTGGTATTCTTTCATCACTCATTCGCTTTATGTGCCCAAACCATCTTAGTTGTTTCTTCTCTATTCTATCATTTATTTTTTCCACTCCAATTTCTTCCCAGATTTTCTCAGCCCTTATTTTGTCTCTTCTACTCTTCTGTATCATACTCCTCAAGAACTTCATTTCGGCTGCCTGTATTAGACTCTCATCCTTCTTTGTCAACGTCCAAGTGTCTGCTCCGTAAGTTGTTATGGGTACACAATACATCTTGTACATAGTTTCCTCTGCTTTCACTGGCACATCCTTGTCCCATTACATATTTCTTACACTACGATAGAAACAGCTTCCAGCTTGAATCCTTTTACTAATTTCAGCATCCAGTCGAGCATTCTTCATTAATTCACTCCCCAGGTATTTGAAAGTCTCCACTACTTCTGGGGGCTTGTTTGCAAGTCTAACCTGACCTTTCCCTTCTTTCTCCCCTACAGTCACAACAAGAGTTTTACTCTTTTCTACACTTATTTTCAATCCACATTCTTCAATCTTCCCATTCACCACATCCAACTGTTCTTGAACATTCATGTCCTCTTCTCCCCAAATCACAATATCATCTGCAAATAACGTGTTAATTTCTCTTCTTCGATTTGCCGCTTTTGATGTTCTCATGATGTCATCCATTACTATTGTAAACAAAATTGGTGACAGAACACTTCCCTGTCTCAGTCCATTAGTGATTTTGAACCAACTTGTGTTTGCATGCAACTACAAAATTCCTGGTACTGTATATTGTACTGTACTGTACTGTATACTGAATCCCTGTCCAATTCCTTTTTTGCACCAGACTGTCTCAAACTTTAGTCCTGGGGACACTGTCATATGCCTTTTCAATGTGAATGAATGTCATCATTCCCATACTCCCATTGCTTTTCTCATAATGAAAATGGGCTCTATTGTTGAACTTCTACTTCTGAAACCAAACTGATTTTCCTGTATCTGATTTTCAAACCTCACCCATATCCTACTTTCCAGTATCTTTTTCATTATCTTAGCAACATGGGATATCAGAATAATTCCCCTGTAATTCTTCAATACTTTCTTATCGCCTTTCTTGAAAATTGGGATGATTATTCCTTTTTGCAAATCCTCAGGGATCTCATTATTCTCCCAGACAATCCTGAGAACTTGATATGTCCACTGCAGGGCTACAGCTCCAGCTGCCTTTATCATCTCCACTGAAATTTTATCTATTCCAAGAGTTTTTCCATTCTTCATCTTTCTGAATGCCATTTCAATTTCATTCATTGTAATTTCTTTGTCCATTTCTCCATCAACTAGTAGCCTCTCCTGGTAGTCTGTTGAATGATAATGTGGATGTGAATATGGATATTGATATGGTTTAAAATTCTTACATATCAACTTTCTCAGATATTACAGTATAGTTGTGATGCTTCTGTTCAGTAAAAAGTAAGCCCAAATAGGTAAAAAGCAGGAGAAATGTGTTATAAAAGAGGATGGTGTACAGTTGTGATTAAATAACACAAAATCAATTTACTGTTTATGTTAAGTCTTCAAACTGTGTCCATTCAGATTGGGGGTACATATATTTCTCTATCTTTCGTGTAAATGGCCAGGACGTAAGCATAATTCCATCCAACGACCGAAAACATTCTCTCTCGTATGAAACGAATGAGCAAGTTCTTAGGTTTGCAAGTAATCATGAATATGTTTCTCCGTAATGGTAGTGAATTCTTCCGAGTTAGGTCGTCATGAAAACGAAAACAGGAAAGTTAGTAGCATCAGATGATGTTCTCCTCCTCTATTACGAAAGCTGGCTCCTAAAGATGTATACAGGTCTCGGAAGCTCTGTAAATATGTGTGTGTCGATACTAGATCAACATTTTTTCGATAAGCGGAAGAAGGTTTTTTTTTGAAACTTTTTGTTGTTTTTTGTACAAGTCAGTTATTTATATCGCTGATGTCCCTCGAAATCGGGGTCTTACAAATTGAGATGTATGTATGTATGTTTACCTGTACAGTATTTTTTCTGTACATTTTTGGGAACTTCAAACAGATAGGACATGGAGTAAATCGTTTCTGTGGGGTTGGAGGCCGGATGCACCCAAGCTTAGTTGGCACTTCCCATATGCAATATGAGTTTATATTTGTCTATTACACTTACTGCAATGGAATGGGCGTCACAGAGCAGAACCACCAATATAATTCAGCACGAACTGCCACTGACTTACAGTATTTCAGCTTCCTATGTGGACTTGCTGCTTATCTGCTACCACTTGCCATCAAGTTGGGACTTACGTGGGACATTGATGATGACGACAAATTTGCCATGAAAATCATCTACATATCTGGCCCACAAACTAATATTATTAAACTTTTCACAGTTTTCAATTGCCGTATGCTCCAGAAAATCTAAGTATATTTCTGCCAAAATGCACCACATATAGCAGCTTGGTTGATCATGCATTCAAAGTCACCATGTCAAAAGGAGACCTGAACAAGGAACTAAATATTATACGTTCGATCGCTAGATTCAATGGTTTCAACAAGGCGTTCATCGAACACATAATCAGTAAGTACAGGCATCGTCCAAAATCAAATTTAATAAAAGACAAATCTAAACCCAATTTATTTTCGACTTTCACTTTAACAAAACATTTACAGTTTCACTAATATATTTAGGAAACATGTCAATATCTTTTCAGAACCAGCAACAGAAACACGGATATTCTGCACAATTCTAACTTAATCAACAAATCTAAACCTTTTACAAAGTCAGGTGTATAGATTTCGGTGCAATGACTGCAACAGCTCGTATATAAGACAAACTGGTCGGAGTTTTAAGATTAGGTATGCAGAGCATATTAATGCAGTCAGGTATAACAGGTTTTCTACAGTGGCTCAGCACGTATTTGACTATAAGCACAAATTTAATGACATAGATCAAGTCATAACGATACTGAACATGTTGAGTAAAGGTCCCTTGCTTGATGCCACGGAAAACTACTATATACCATATCATCTCGTATACCACCCACCACCGAATAAGACCCGCACCCTTATTTTGAAAGAACAAAATAAAAAAAAGTGAAGTCAAAATTATTTACAATCTTTACTAACACACATCAAATGATTAGAAAATACAAATAAAAGTAAACAAACATTTTGAGAACAATATCCAATGAGTTCATTCATCATCATCGTCAGTACCAACTTCGGAACTTTCATCACCATCATCTTCCCACAAAATGTCATCGCTGCCATCCATAGCATTAGAAATGCTACATTTCCTGAAGCTCTTCTGTATGAGGTCTCCAGGGATTGCGATTACACGACTCAACAATATCGTATTTCCTACCAGCGGCACGATTTCCAATAATTTCGTCTTCCCGAACTACCTTCAGTTTCTCACTCGCAGTAAAAGATCGCAAACGCTTTGTGGAATTCACGATGATACTCCCCGAGAAAGTGTGCGAGACTGACGCCAAGCGCGGAAGTAGCGTATACTGAGAGCGGAGAAAGCATTGTTGCCAAGCCGCGCCGGCGGTGATGCCCAACTTACGCGCATTCGGAAAGATAAATTTCCCAAAATTTTAAATAAGACCTGCACCCAATTTTGGAAGCGATATTTTCGAAAAAATACTGCAAGTGGTATTCGAGATTATATGGTACATTTAGACCAATATTTTAACCCTAACTTGAACTTGAATGACATCTCTGAAAAATCCCAAATCTTATTTGATATCCTCATTACGGCTTTCGATATTGTTAAAGTTCCCAAAAATAGCTTGTTCTTTCAGCTCACATGCAATACTGTACTTTGTCGCGCTATCCTTCCCTACTACACCCGCCTGACTCCGTCCCATCCATTACCCCTCTTCCCCTTCCCTCCTGACCCACCCTCCCCCTTCAACCTAGTCCGAGCCTTCAGTTCCTTTCTAGACTCCGTAATATACAGCAGGCCGATCGAGGTGAGTCCATCACTAAAGATTAACTTTCTCGCCCTTTTCCCAGTATCTTATTCTAATTTGGTTTATCTTTTTCAGATCCCGTATTGGATTGGGATCCTTTTGTCATTTGACAACTTTAATATCCATGCTTGTAACAAGATCCACTTGCTCAATCACATTACGACTCAGCACTTCACCTCATGAAGACTGGTGTCACGAGTTTTCACTATGGCTACGTATTTTCATCTTAACGTCAACACCCCATGGAGGAACAGCAATCATAAGTCAACATTTTACAAATTTATCCCGGGGCTAATAATGCCACATTTAAGACTAAGTTTCACAAAGTGACTAATTCAAATATTTGCAAAGGTTTTCACCTTCTGTTTTACAAATGACTAACAAGTTATCAACTTGTGAAGACTGACTTTTTCCTCAAGCATCATCACGCATTGTATTTTATCCAACCATTGATATTTTAACCATTAAGGGTCCATAGATTCTATTTTAACATGAAGTATATCTTTGTTCACCCGCCCAATTTTGGCCGATGACGACGTTTGAGACTTTAAAACCGGTACCAAATAAAGTAATGTAATTTTAAATTACCAGCATATTTTGTATTGAAAAGGTGGATCTATTGCACTCTACTTTATTGTTTGTTAATCTCTATTCAATACGGACCAAAGATTGAGGTCTTAACATTGAACAATACAAGGTGGGCTACAACTATACTAATGCCTAGATCCGAGGTTCTGGATCCATTTGTAAATCTTGTGGAACTTAAGCAGCCACCTCCATACAAAAGTGAACATAAGCACAACTTTGCAGGCAATGAATATATTTTAATTTACTGAACACTGATGATGCAAACCAAATATGAATAAAGTGAACCAAAAATTAATTTTTCTACTCTTGATGAAAAAGAAAAAAGTATCAAGTGTAAATTAAACAAAGTAAAATGAATCTTTAAAGTTAATTTCATGACTTTTTAAAATATGAATACGATGAAATTGTGGAATGGTCTTTAACAAAGCGACATGCATTTCATTTTGAAATATAATCAATTTCAAGTTCTTGTTTTCATAGAAACAAAGCTATATACATACTTGATTGTCGCAGACCCACTGAAGCTATAATCTATTAGTTTCATGGTCCATATTGATAGTTCAAGTATGAAGGATGAGTTCTCCACCTAATCAATACTTTATTTTACATAGTGTCAATATTATTTACATAAAAAACAGGTCCGGTTTCGACCCGTAAATAGGTCATCTTCAGCTGCTAGAGAACCTACTTAATAGCGACTGTACAGAATAAATACTACTAAAATTAAAATTAAACAAGGACGCCAATAAATAAACATGATACCACTATTCTAAAATTACTTAATGTTAAGATATATACATGGTACAGTATTAGGGTTAAGGGACTATTTTCAAAAATTACATTTACTGAGGTTGGAATTGGATATAATTTTTAGAGTTTAACAAGAATCACTGACATTCATGTGTCAAGTTATCTGTGTTAAATGCCACTATTATGTACAACGGTTTATGAGATGTTTAAAGTGCATTATTGTGCCAAAAATATGCGGGGGCATCATGTTTCTTAGAATAAGAGGTTCAGCAACCAGTTCATGGACAAATAGCTTATATTCTGTCTATATCACTGCTGAAAAATATGTTAGTGCCACTATTCTAAAAATATTTAACATTAAGATATATACATATGGTACAGTTTTGGGGTTGAAGGGTTTTACACTGGCCCCAAGATTACTACATATTACAAAAGTTCTATTTGCTGAGGTTAAAATTGGATACAATTCTTAGAATTTATGAAGAATCATTGACATACTCAGATATCTAATGTTAAATGCCAGTACTATGTCCAACGGTTATTCAAAGTGCATTGTTGGGCCGCAAATATGCGGGGACGTCGTGTTCATTAGAATAAGAGGTTTAGTAACCTGATTACAGATACATAGCTCTTTCTCAGTCTATATCAATGATAAAAAACAAGCTAGTTTATATTAGATTTCCTTATTGAGGTTTATGTTGCTGTGCGTGACATATTGAAATCAATGAAAGCTAGTTGTGGGTGCTCCTCCCTTCATACTTGCGTTCTCCTCAGGTAATTTTAAAAAATCTGGGAAAGAAGAAAGGAAGGTAGGTATTAGAATAACTGATAGAGTGTGCCTGTTAAATAGGTTGTATAAACGGTGTGTGTGTGTTACTTAAGTGTGAGCTGGATATGTCCTTGAGCATAGTTAGGAGCGTGCTGCACATTGTTGCATGTACGTCGCGTAGTTGTCGTAGCGTTAAGAAAGAGAGGTGGTGGAGAGGGGAAGCAGCTTGTGGAGGGGGTGGTGTGGAGTGGGACGTGTATGCGCCCTTGTTTGCTGATTCTTTTTAAATATGTGTCTTTTAGAAAGGGTATGGCTGTGTTGAAAAGGGTGTTTGTTTTATCTGCGACTTCGTTTAAGTTGAAGTTAGGATTAGTGTATTGGTCCAAGTTGATGTATAAATCTTCCATTATATTGAGCAATGGGCCTGTGGGGTTTATATTTAAAACTTCTACGTCATTCTCGATATTGGTGAATTTATGCTTGTGTTCCCCAACATGTTGCCCTATGGATGAAAAGTGATTATATTCAGTGGCGTTGATGTGTTCGTTGTATCGGATAGAAAAACATCTGCCTGTGCGCCCGAAGTAGCTAGCTTCGCAGTCGTTGCATTTTATGCGGTATACTCCTGAGTGGCTGTATTTGTTATTTTCATTGACCGATTTAGTGTTGTGTAAGACAGAAGCATTATTACGTGAGGTTCTGTAAGCTATTCTTAGATTGTGTTTTTTGAAAATATTTGTTATGGGGTGGTGTTGTTAAATGTAAAAAGTGCGTAGTCTTTCTGAGTTTCACTGTTTCTGATTAAGGGGCCTGGGAAGTGTGAAAATGTAAAAAAATTGCAATTTTTTTCAAATTGCAAAAAATTCCTGGGAGTTTCCTGAATAAAATGATATATATATCAAGTATATTGCTGCATCATTTATGCAGTATAAAAAATATTTAAAGAGACCGTGCGTCATTCAGTTCTGTAGTGCCACGCCCCTCCTTACAGTCTTTCCTTTTCTCTGAAAGTGTGGTGTTGAAACTCCTTGGGAATTTTTGTTTACGCACGTAGTTATGTTGACGTGTCCTGTGTCCACATTTTGCTTTTCTTTTGTCTCAGTTTTGTTCAGCGAGAATGCTTGTTTATAAACAGCAACAGTTATTAGATTTTAATTTTGTAACTTACTTTGCTAGTGGTGTTTTCATTCCAAGTGTACTTCAGAAGTTATTTAACAATGGCGAGGAGCAGTAGATTGTTTAAAAAGCGTAAATTTTGTGGTAATAAGCATTTAAATAGTAGTAGTAATGACAATAATCTGTGCACGTCTTCTAACCTAAAAATACAGCATGTTGAAGAGCATGAAAGCAGGGAAAGTGTTTCCAGTAAGGAACTGTCTTACTTGAAGGATGAGTGTTCAACTGATGGAAACAGTGAAAGTGTAAAGTGAAGGTACAACATGCCAACACAAACATTCACTGCCTATACAGTAATGGAAGCTATCAGACCAGTATACAGGGACTTGACAGATGACAAACTGTTGAAAAGATGGTTACATGGAGCCACATAGAACTTGAATGAAAGTTTTAATTACTGCATTTGGAAAACACTACCAAAAACTGTCTTGGTAGAGTATGACATGGTGGTAATAGGTGTCTGTGATGCTGTGGTGACTTTTAATGAAGGAGCCGTTGGTAGGCTAAAACTTCTGGAAGGGATGGGCATAAAATCTGGTTTCAATACCACAACTGCTTTGTGAAAAGTTGACAAGGAACGTGTGCCAAATGCCCAAAAAGATTCCAGTCTGGCACCTAAGAAAATAGAGTGGAAGAAAGGAAGACAATCAAGACCCAGGAGGCACTAGAAGCAGATGATGATGATTATTCTCCAGGAATGTACTGATGTAAGTTGTGAAATGAAAGAGTTTTCTTTAAATGCATTTTGCTCAGTATAATATTTTTATCATCAAATGTTCCTTTTTCTCACAACCTGTTAAAGATAACACACTGAAACTTAACTCACATACTGCATACATGCTACTTTATGTACTGAAGTAGAATTGAGAATGTAAGTTAAGTAGTTTGGAAAATATGATTTTTTCCTTATTAAATTTGAGGACTATTTTTAGTCATAAAATACCATGGACAAATATACAAATCTTAAAAAACATCCATTACAATTAGATCAACTATTCTACTTCCATAGCTAAATAATACTGTCACAATTAAGTAAAAAAATTAAAATTACGAAAGTGTACTATACTTTCTGAGAAAAAGGAACATGAATTTGAGACTTATTTCTGTGAATTTTTAAATCCGACTAATATTTGTAACTTATAACTTAATAGCTAAGAAGAAAATTGAACTAGATCATTGATACACTGTGTGATTCTTTGCCAGTTTATGATAAATAATAGGTTAAATTTTTAACCTAATACGTTCATAAATTCCAGAGAAATTTAACATTGAACAAAGGTATACATTTATGAGGGTTGCACACTTCCCAGGCCCCTTAATTTAAATTTCGGCTGATGTTTTATTTTGTGAATGATTTTGTTTATCATGTTTCTATTGTATCCATTATGCTCCGCTGTTTTGCGAATTATGTTCAGTTTCTTTTTCAATTCTTCTTGAGAGAGAGGTATGTTGAAAGCTCTGTAAATCATGCTTTTTTGTGTGCGTTCGGGTGAGTGGAATCAATTTTTATTGTGTTGGAGGTTTGTGTAGGTTACCTGTAGATTTTGTATGTTAAGTGGTCTTCAGTTTTAGTGACAGATAAGTCAAGATAGTTCAAAGTGTGATCTTTCTCGGTTTCCATAGTAAATTTTATATGTGGATCTATTTTGTTTAGCTGTTCAAGTATGTTGTTTTCGTTTGTGGACCTGCGGTCTATAACAACGAAGATGTCATCTACAAATCTGCACCAGAATGATATATTGTTAATTTTGCTAATTTCTGAGTGTTCTAAGTGGTCTATGTAGATCTCAGCTAGTATTCCTGAGGCTGGTGAACCCATGGGAAGGCCTTGCTGTTTGTAGATAGTGTTGTGGAATCTAAAGTAATTATTGTTTAGGGCAAATTCTAGTAAATTAATGAATTCTTCTATTTCGAGGATGCTTAGATTAGGTATGGTGTTTTTTTAAATTTGATTCTATTAGTCTAATCGTCTTCTGTGTGGGTATATTAGGGTACACGTTAATGATGTCATATGATGCTAGGATGTGGTGTTGTTCGATTTTCAGCCTTTTGGTGATGTTACAGAATTCTATTGAGTTTCGTACTGATTTCTTGGCTAAGAATGTGTAGTGTTTTTTGAGAAATGTTTGTATGAAGCATGATAATTTGTATGTCGGGCTAGATCTATAATTTATGATCGGCCTCATGGGTACATTATCTTTGTGGATCTTAGGGTAGGCTTTCGCAGTCGGCAGTTGTGGATTCATTATGGTTAGCTTCGTAGTCTCCTGCTCGTTAAGGAGAAAGTAGGTGTTTTTCAGTAATGTTTTTAGATGATTTTAGATAATATTGACACTATGTAAAATAAAGTATTGATTAGGTGGAGAACTCATCCTTCATACTTGGACCCACTGAAGGCCATAAGGATTTCAGGTTAAAAACTCCTTACCTGGATGACGGGAGTGGAGGACTGAGTTTTGGAGGAGAGAAATGATATTGAAACCAAGCATTTCTTAAGTATTTCTAATAATTATATTTTATTACATTTGTTTTTTAACATTAATTCCTGTACACATTTTCAACTTCACTATAAACAGTGGAAATGGCTGGTATTTAACTTATTTACCACAATATGCTAACAAATATTTACAAAAATAAAAATTCTCGTATCACATAGTCATTTTGTCGCGTGTAAAATCATATATACATACTTACAATAATGAGTCCCCGTTAAAATGAGAGTAAAAAAAAGTATTTACATTTTGTTCTCCCAATTCCTGCTCACATATCAGATGTACTCCATTTGTACGCTTCTTCTTCAGTTGCCTTCTTAGCATTTGCTGTTTCAAACCATTGTTTCTCGTAGCCACTAGATCGGTCTACACCATCCCATCTGTGACCAGGTCGAATTCCAAATCTGTTCGGTAAGAATGAGCCTTGATACTGGGGCTTTTCTGAAACAAAATATGAAAAAGGATTTAAATATAAAATACAACAAACCACACAAATATGCAAAGTAAAAATCATGCCCCAGCATTGCTCGGAATGAAGGAACTGAAAAAGAGCCAACAGCACCTCCTGGAGAAAATAAGGGAAAGAAGAAGACTGGCTTCACATTTTCTTCGTTTCTCATTACCAGTCTTCTGGGTTGGGTTGTGAATCAAGGACCTCCACAATTTTCTCTCTCTCCACCATTCCCTTCCTTCCTTCAATATTTCCTCTACTTTTTCTCCTCTCTTCTCTACAGGCTCTTTCATCGTATCCATCAACCTCTTTCTGGGCCTTCCCCGTTGTCTTCCCCCTATTGTCTTCTCCGTAAATACTTGTTTTGGAACTTTATCCTCTTCCATTCTCATCATGTATCCATATCATTTCAGCTCACTGGTCTCTATTAAGTTTTGCAGTTTATGGAATCCAATTCTTTCTCTGATTTTTATGTTCCTGATTTTATTCCTTCATGTCTTCCCAACGATTCTTTTAAGGAATTTAATCTTGGCTGCTTGGATTCTGCTTTCAGGTTTTGCTTTTTGTCCATGTGTCCGCCCATCGCACATGTCAAAATTGGTGTGTAATACACTGAGTACAGAATTTTCTTGCATTTCCCTGGAACGTCCTGGTTCCACACTATACCTCTCGCACACTGGTAAAATCCTTGGCTCGTTGTATACTCTTTCCAATTACTTTGTTTATTTTTGCCATTTTCGGTAAGTATACTCCCCAAATATTTGAAACTTTTCACAACTTCTGAAGGTCTTCCATTTACTTCATTATTCCATCTTCCTTCTCAATTACCTCTCATCATACTCCTGCCTTACTCTTCTCCACAATTATTTTCATTCCATATTCTTCTATCTCCTGATTCCATACAGTAGTTGTTCTTGTACTTCCATTCACCTTCTCCCCATATTACTCTCTTTGCTTCCCATTTTTTTTGTGCACTCCTGTGGATTTCATCCATGACTATAGAGAGGATAATACACTCTTTGTCAAAGTCATGTTTCTACACTGAATCAGTTCGTTTGTCCTATCTTAGGCTACAGGCTGATACTAGTTTCCACCCTCTCCTCACCTCATTATCCTCATCATCCCACATCCAGACGTGCAGGTAGCCCATGGGAGTCACATACGAAGACTTGCACCACGCAATTGAACATGTACTTGGACACTCCCAGTACTAAAAGCCATACGATAGGTAGGTAGGTAAGTATGTAGGTAAATCGTCACGCTACTTGCACACTTTTCATACACGGCTTTTATCATTTATACTTCCGCACCTACACTGTTTCATTAATTTGCATGCCATATTCATATTTCACAATAATAATAATAATAATAATAATCATAATAATAATAATAATAATAATGATTCACACAGCAAAAAGTTTTATTTTTATTTTTAGAATTTGCTTTACGTTGCACCAACACAGATAGGTCTTACGGCCCAGCGACTGCTGCTCAGCCCGAAGGCCTGCAGATTACGAGGTGTCGTGTGGTCAGCACGAAGAATCCTCACGGCTGTTATTCCTGGCTCTCTAGACCGGGGCCGCCATCTCACCGCCAGATAGTTCCTCAATTGTAATCACGTAGGTTGAGTGGACCTCGAACCAGCCGTCAGATACAGGTAAAATTCCCTGACCCGGCCGTGAATTGAACCCGGGGCCTCCGTGTAAGAGGCAGGCATGCTACCCCTACACCATGGGGCCGGCTCCTGCGTTATTGCGCACAAAGTGATATCCAAGACGATAACGCAGATTTCCACAGAATTATTCAGCTCACGGTCAGCCGAATTATTTACGATGTCTTAGTTGTCATCGCTAGACTCTTATCTTACTACTACGTTATAAGTGTCTGGGCACGGGATGAAAACGTTTACCCAAGCAGTCAAGATAATTATTATCCAATGGTATTAAAGTTTTATTTTATAAACTCATCAGTAATGTAATGTAAAATCATCAATAACTGGGAAGAAATATTAACCTAATTACCGTATGTTTAAAAAAAATTGAAAAAATGAATGTTTGTTACTGATGTCTCGGAACATGGTCAACGACAGTAGATCTACACCGCGCAAGCTAGAGTGATGTATGAAGACGTCCGTGCTCCAGTTTGCGAGCTTTGCGCAAGCGCACTAGTGTGTCGCAACCAACGAGCTCAATTGATAACAAATTGCTGCATGCTTCCTTGCTGCCTAACAGTACTGGCTGCTCTGGAATGGACAGATCACAGATGCATTTATTTGTTTGTGACCGACGTGATTACTGTAGACGTGTGCGTGAGAATATAAGTTTTTAATTTGTGTTTGGGGTGTTTGTAGAAATAATTTGTTTTAATAGTGAACAATTACGGAAAGTCATTTATACTGCAAAACATTAATGTGTGAAGCATTTATAAGCGATTATGGGTAAATATAGAAACCATTCTGCGGGCTTCAAGCTAAGTGTAATTGCTTTTGCTGAACAGCACGGGAACAGAGCTGCAGAAAGAAAATTTTCAGCGAGTGAAAAGTTGGTGCGTGACTGGCGGAAATTAAAAGACAAGCTAAAAAGCACACACCCTTCTAGACGTGTGTTTAGAGGTCCTAAAACAGGGAAGTTTCCTATAATTGACGAAGAAGTGTTTATGTACGTCAATGAAATATGAGCAATGGCTGCAGTGTATCATATGAAATGTTACAAATTAAGGGACGGGACGTAGCGTGCAAACACAACATAACTCAGTTTAAGGCGAGTCGTGGGTGGATTAAAGGGTTCACGCGACGGCACAATCTGTCAGTGCGAAGAAGAACAGCACTAAGCCAAAAGTTGCCTGCTGATTACACGGACAAGATTGTAAAATTTCACTGATTTGTCATACGTGTGCGCAAGGAAACTTTGTACTTGCTTTCTCAAATTGGTAATGCCGATCGGACTCCAATCTTTTTTGATATGCCTCACAACAGCACTATTGCGTTAAAAGGATCACGAAGTGTATTAATGAAAACCAGCGGTAGTGAGAAGTTGCAATGCACGGCAATGCTAGCCATTACAGCTGACGGAAGAAAGTTGCCGCCTTACATCATTTTCAAGAGGAAAAACAATGCCTAAGAACATACAGTTTCCCCGTGGAATTCATGTACGAGTGCAACCAAAGGGTTGGATGGACGTAGAACTCATGCTGGACTGGGTTAAAACTGTGTGGGATAGAAGACCCGGTGCACTACTAAAACAACCCCAGCTCTGCTTGTTTTAGATAGTTTCCGAGGTCACCTCGTGAACGAAGTGAAGCAACTTCTCAGTAAAAATAAGACACGACAGATAGTCATTCCTGGTGGCCTAACATCTGCTTTGCAGCCACTAGACGTATGTATTAATAAACCACTTACGTTGATTTTACAACGAGTGGATGATGAGCAGCGATCAGCAATTGACGCCCGCTGGAAATATCAGGCGTCCACCCTTGGACTTGTTATGCTCGTGGGTGATGAGTTGGGATTGTATACCACCTAAACTAGTCTCCAAGAGCTTCAAAAGGACTGGGATTTCGAATGCACTAGACGGATCCAAAGATGACGCAGTGTGGCAGAGAGACGAAGAATCTGATACTGGTATTAACAGCGGCGAGGACGGCGCATCAGGTACCGAAACCTACAATAGCGACACAGAAGATTTGGAAAAAATTGTGTACCGGTAAGTCCGTATTTCACAACAAAGCAATAATTTCTTGCAAGTGTAATATTTTAACTTTAATACTCAAATTAATGACAATTAACTTAATACGTTCATTTTTATTTTCAGGTTGGAAAAACGTTCGCCGAATTGTTGCGAATAAATATGAATTTTGTTTTAGACTATTTTAATTATTTTGATTATTTTGATGTATAAACGCGAGTATTACGTGCATCTTAAATTTGTATCAAATACAATTTAGTTACAAATAAATTTTTTGAGTAATACAAATACTGGCATTAAAAGTTCTTCATATAATGTTCGCACCCTACTATTTTTTCTAAAATTTTGGTATAAAAAGTGCGACGATTATGCCGGGAAATACGGTACTCCCTCAACAACAGCTCCTCCTACCCTTCTGCAACTACAAGCAGCAGCTTCAGACACACACGGAACAGTGCACGACGTGCTCTCGAATAGCACACACCAAGAGTCAACAACAACAGTAAGTACATGCACACCTATTCCCACGTTAAAAAGACATTCCAACTTGGCAGGCGCAAAATTTCTTACACTTCATTCTCTATTTTTACAGATACAAATACGTCCGACACAAAGTGAAGAAAGGAGCTTTCACGCTAATCATATAACATAGGATATATTAAAATTAAGTAATACGTAATGACATTTGACAAAATCAAATAACATAAAGACCAAGGGAAGCACGTCCTACGAATAACGATCTATTTATAATTTACACATCCTATTAAATTTTCTGGCAAAAACTATTTTTAACATGAACTGCAAGCACTGCATATAGATCGACGAAGTTCCACAACTACCGGACAACAACCTTGACCTCAACATAAATGTTCATATTACTTCAAGAAACTTATACCATTATACCATCAGTGGACGAATATGGCTGATCACATGTCATAACATAGTCACATAAGAACCATACGCCGCATGAATTTAATTGTGCTTCAAAATGTTTTATTCATCTAACGACAAGTTTTAATGTGGAACAGTGGACGTTTATAACTTAAGAACATTGTATATTTAACATGCATGCACATAGTGTAGTAATGTTTAAGTTTTAATTCTCATATCATTTAACGTAGATGATTGTTTAAGATAAGACGAAGAACATTTGCAAATTGATGTTTTACCCATACTATGCGACACGTTTAATTTAGGAATATTGTATATTTAACATACATCATCCATGTACATAATAGTAAGTTAAGTTTTAATTCTCATATCATTCAACGCAGACGATTGCTTAAGCTAGTACAAAGAATATTTGTAAATTGGCAATGTTTTACCCACACTATGTGACATTCTTACAGTGATGTTTTAATTACAAGTTACGTTGGTCAGCTGAAGATGACCTTCACAAGGTCGAAACCGGTACTATACAATAATAACATATAAATAAAGTATTGATTAGGTGGAAGTTTCAAAACTTCATATTTATCAAAATAAATACTGTATGTCAAATGGGTGAGAGCAGGTCTACTTTTGTTTATCGTTTAAATCCATTTCTATTTTCTTACAGGTACACTATCAGATTCTGTATTGATGTCGCGAGCATGGTTGATCCGTTGTGTATGATGACATGCATAAAAACTAATGTCCAATAACAAGTAAATGTGGGCGTGGGACCGCGACTCACCATGGACTGCCCGCTCAAACATCTGAAAGATTCTATTTGAACAATCCATTTAGTTTAGGCCTAGGCAGACCGGCGGCTACGTGTGGAAGCGGATCGAACCCACGCCATCTGAAAGAGGCCTCACGAACATAAAACTAAGTACCAACACCACACATCAGATGCTAAGAGAATATAACTGGCTTGGGACTGACGCCCCTTGCAGCTGTTGGCCGACATGCAATCGCGCTCTGCAGCAGTGAAGTGAAGTTCTCTATCAAATCCTTACCCAGGCCAGTTGTCGCTGGCCTGTCGTGCGCGCAACGTGGCCGGGAACAATAATTTAAATTGCTTATGGTGGGAGTTACGAACGTACTAAAGAGTGACGTAAATGTGCTATCCAGGTTTCTTTAGCATGTATTTAATAGAACACGTCCTGAGACTGGAATAATGGCGTAATAACCAGGGAAATGCACTAGAGAAGGACATCTTAACCAGTTTCGACTGTATGTAACTGCAGGGCATCTAATGGATGGCAGTGCCAAATATCTTAAAAGGACTACAGTAGAACCTCTATTATACGTTCCCGGAAACTACGTTTTCCCGTATTATTCGTTCAAATTACGTGGTCCCGCGAGCATCCTAATTAAATCATGTTGTAAAAATTTCGCATTATCCGTTCCTCAAAGAAACTATTTCCCGGGTCAACCTTCCAGAAATTTCAGTCCCTTCAACGCTAAATCCTCGATCACGCATTTTCCAAGAAACTGTATCTTACAAAAGGACGGCTACAGCACGGATCTTGGTGTTGACGTCTCGTCGTTGTGGTAATTTGAAGAAGTACCGGTACCGTACTGGAAAAGCAATGGGCGGTGAACTTGCATAAGGGATCATCTTAGCATCGCATTCGGAAATCATAAAGCAGGGAGTGCCCTCGACAACTGGAAGGAGCAGCGCGCATTTCGACAGCTCTATTTGAAGACAGAACGAGTTTCGTCAAACGTTCGTACTTGCAAAAAGGTCTACATTATGTCCTGGGTTAGATGATTATTTTTTTTACTTTTTTCGAGTGTGTCGCCGAACAGGTTTCCGGTATTTCCATCAGGGCACCGTATAGTCACTGGGCTTTCAGGCAGGAATCAAAACTGCTCCTTAAGTAACACAAATTTAGTATTTTATCGAGACCAGAACAGAGCCCGCCTGGTGGCCATGATCGTTAAGGCGCTGAAGTCTAAAACGGTCTAACACCGAGGTTAGCCGGTTCGAGTCCCGTTGGTCGAAAAAAATTTTCACCATCAGAATGTTGGCCGGCAGGGTAGGGGAGGTGGTGGTATACAATTTCTAATCACTAGATTGCGTGCCAAAAGCCTGGATTAAATTCTAAACCTCTCCGCAGTGCTCATATGGAGTGAGGGCATATGACGCTGTTGATGGTGATTCGTCCGTCGGATGGGGACGTTAAGCCTTGAGCAGACCCCTTGGTGCTATTCGACAGGAGTAGGCTATGTGCCGGCACCGGGTTTCACCCTCTCCCTACTATCATATATCACGTCATTCATTTCATCTCTCATTAACTCCTCTGATGAGGTTGACGTCAGGAAGGGCATCCGGTCATAAAAAACCGCCACGACAAATTCATCTCACCTCATACCCGACCCCGTAGGGAAACGGGACAAGGGCTGGGCTGGACAAACATCGAGACCAGAACAGATGTTGCACCTTACATACGTACATAAAGCTACAGGAGGTTTTGGGATTGCCTATTACTGTTTTGGTCCTAATATAAGCCTGGGAATTTCACGTTTTTGTGTTAAAATGTTATGAAAGCCACAGTCATTTTATTTGCGCACGTTACATTTAAAAACTTTGTATTTTGTATTTTTTCTCTTTCCACTTTGATTGTGATTAGCGACGGGCAGAACTAAATATAATGCATTCGAGAACTTGAGAATTGTTACTTTCGAAACCATATTCTCGTGTTCAACATAACCTTTAAAAATCGATGCAGCCTAGGCCTATTTTTTTTTTTTTGCTAGGGGCTTTACGTCGCACCGACACAGATAGGTCTTATGGCGACGATGGGATAGGAAAGGCCTAGAAATTGGAAGGAAGCGGCCGTGGCCTTAATTAAGGTACAGCCCCAGCATTTGCCTGGTGTGAAAATGGGAAACCACGGAAAACCATTTTCAGGGCTGCCGATAGTGGGATTCGAACCTACTATCTCCCGGATGCAAGCTCACAGCCGCGCGCCTCTACACGCGCGGCCAACTCGCCCGGTAGGCCTAATTTACGCGGTACAAGATTTCCATAACTGACTAAGATCAGTATACCGGTGACCAAATTACAATGGAAGATTTTGCCATCATGTTGGACTCTCTTGTATTGAATGTGCTTTATTTTATTAGATTAGAGAATGAAAAAAAAAAAAAACTGCTTGTGGTCAATTGTTGTTTGGCTTCGCGTTACAGGTATTAGATTTTTCGAATAGTTTGGCTGATCAAAGTTACTGAACTGAAAGAAGTTTTCAGAGGAAACTGACGAAGATTCCCCGGTAAAACTGAATGGTTCGAGATTTTTAAAGTCGCGTACCAGTAATTAACGTTTGAAGCCAGCCCCGCGGTCTAAATCGCCTGCCTCTCACCCGGACGGCCAGAATTCGATTACTGGCCAGGTCAGGCATTTTTACCTGAATATGAGGGCTGGTTCCAAGTTCACTCATTCTACGATTACCTTTAACTGAGGAGCTATTTAATGGTGATTCCAGTCTAGAGAGCCAGGAAAAACGGCCGAGAGGATTCGTCACATTAACCATGCGTTACCTTGTATCTGCAGGCCTTCAGGCTGAGGGCGGTCGCTTGGTAGGCGGAAGGCCCATTGGGGCTGTCGTTTGGTTTGGTTTGGTTCAGGGGCGTTTGTAAGATTATTGGTATACATATTTCATTTTTGTGATGTTTAGCCAAATTGTTGATGGTTCATTCGTTCCCGGATTTCCCGTTTTCCCGTGTGGTATGTTTTTTTTTGTAGGCCCTCGAAAAACGGAGAATCGAGGTTCCACTGTATAGCCTTGATGATGTTTTTAATTGAGATGAAGCAGGACTATTTTTTCAGCTTCTTCCTGATAAAACATACACGTTCAAGGGTGAGAAATTCCATGGGGGTAAACTCAGTAAAGAGAGACTAATAGTGCTATTATGCTGCAACAAGAGTGGTACGAAGTGGTACGCTGCTCATAATAGGGAAGTGGAAGAATCCGCGTAGTTTCAAGAATGTACGTACCCTTTCATGCCAGCTCACGGCAAATACTAATGCTTGGATGACGTCATCAATTTCTGAGAACTTCTTGTAATCACTTGATGCCAGAATGGGACTGCAGCAGGGGCAAATCGTATTGTTCATTGACTGATGCGCTGCGCACCCAACTGATACATCTCATTTGAGAAATTTACATGTAGTGTTTCTTCCAACCAATTGTACAAACCATCTCCAACCACTGGACCAACGCATCATCCGGTACGCGAAGCAGAAATATCGAAAGATGCTCGTACAGAAGAGGTTGGCTTTCCTGGAAACGACTTCACGTAAAATCTCAACTGTGGAGGACATGCATGTCTTGAAATGTGCTTGGGAATCTGTAAACAAGACCACAATTTGAAACTTTCTGCAAAGTGGGCGTTGTTCGTTCAGCCACTGATGATGTTTCAATGGAAATAATGGAAAGCACTGATTATATGGTTCAAGAATGTAACAAGCTTAGGACAGATGAAGAAGAAGCGAATTTTGCCACATATGCTGAATGTGATGACAATATCGACACCTGCGAAGTGCAGATGGTAGACGAAATTTATGAACAGGTGATATGTGATAAAAACAGTAACGAGCAGAGGATGAAAATGAAACCTATGAGACCTGCACAGCCGTACCAAAGCATTTGGCAGCAATAGAAGCTATGAACATAGAGTGACGTTACGTGTCAAGATTTGTTGTGGATGATAGTGTAATGAATTACGCTACCAAACTCGACACTCTGTATATAATTTGGAACGAAAGAAGCAACAGTCTACTTTAGATGTGTAAGTTACTCTGTGTACTTTTAAACATGCGTTTCTTTATTCTGAATCAAATTCTTGACAACTTATGTGCATTTTAATTTTTTTTATGCAAATACTGACGTGTAGAGTTTATGTTTCTAAGAACTTTTTCCTTGATGTTTTACTATGTTGGTGTTTTTAAAATGTTCAATTTCTTTATTCATTTAATCAGAGGTGTCAACCTATGAAGTGCGTTATCAGTAATCCCCACCCCATCAGAAAATGGAGTCAAACCCAAAGCATGCTTCTCCCCTCTCGATAATTACACCCTGTTTGCGCTTCCTGACAACAATCCATTCTTACTTACAGCAGAAGTCCGCTATAGCGAGTACGGCATATAACGATAACCCCGTTATAAGATAACTTTTGTCCGTCCCCTCGAAATTCCTATATTAAACTGTGTATTATCCTTCGGTTACAGCGAGAACCCTATCACTGACACATCCGTTATTACGAGCGATTATGCACGCTCGATTTTTTCTGTTGCCAATATTTATGCACCCAGTCATTATACTGCATGCGATCAATCATTTTTGGTACCGTATCGTTTTCTCGCTATGCCCACCAGCGAGCTCTCTCGCCGACATTCGAAGGCAATGTCGGAGTCGATTAGTAATAACAGTCGACTGCTCTTCCGCGAGGAGAATGAAAGAGAACATATTTTAGTAATGAATGCGTAAATAACGTGTCCAATAGCCGCTGTTAACTCGTTAAAGATAAACACTGAATAAACGATTGCTTAATTTTAATGCTAAATACCGCAATTAAGTAAGAATGAGATAGGCCTACACCTCAAGATATGGCAGAGTGCGTCATTAATTACGAGGTTCGTTTATATTTTCTCGCGTCCGTTAAATTACGGAAAGGCTATTATCATGTAAATTTATAGCGAGAAGGTTATAATTTCTCTACTTCCGCTTGAAGTATGTTTTCATCATATATATATAGTACAGATAAAGTTAGGATATGTGATGCTATTTGAATAACAAAACTGAAATGTTTGCCACAAAATGCGATCGATCATCTTCGGTACAGTATAGTTTTAGTGCTATGTGCATTTGCGAGCTTTCTCGTCAACATTCGAAGGCGATATTGGAGTCGATTAGTGTTGTATACAAGGAACTTGGTATACAGTAACACAACATAAAGTTTATTGCTTCAATAGCTTTATACAGTATTTACAAGAAATATAATGAAACTTGTCTTGAAGCTTGACTGACTGCACGCAGTTAATGTTGTTATTAAATGCTAGACTGAAAGTCTGTGGCACGAATATATATTTACAAAGAGAGAGTCCTATGTACACATTCACACCTATCTTGAGGAGATAGTCTATTTCACTGGGAAATGTCCTTAGATAGTTGAAAACTATCTGTTGAGGGATAACAAGTGTAACTTGTAGGGAGAGTCGCGTTAGTATAATGCTAGTATTGGACTTAGACCTGCAAGGAACTTGCATCAATATCTTAATTCGCAGAATGCTAAGATAGTCGTCGGAGCACTGGTGAGGACTTGAGAGTGTAGCAGAATGCTTGACTCTGGGCTCGATGCGGCTACGGGAATCAGGGAAGATGAGGCAATGTCCGGAGGTGAGACCTCACAACCAGCAATCTGTCCACCTGTTCAAGACACATTTTTAAGAGGAATGCCTCCGTGTTTGACTTGCGGTGTGGTCTGGTCGTTGGACACTGGGTTAGTCCTTGGTAAGGCGGGGAATGTGGCTCCTTATATAGCGCTGGCTGACGTCACCGATGAGCATGCCAGGCGCAGCGCAGTCCTCTCGTAGGCTCTGGAAACATCGGTGATGCAGCGGGTTGCGGAGCTTGTAGGCGCAGAACTTGAGCGCAGAGGACACACACAACAATTAGTAATACCCGTCGAGTGCTATTCTCAAAAGAAAATTCGAAATGAAAGAGGATAAGACGTTTTCGTAATAAATGCATAAATAACGAGGCCCATAGCAGTTGTTAACTCGTTAAAAATAAAGGATGAAGTAAACGATCTCTTAATTTTAATGGTATACCGTACACTGAAATTAAGTAAGAAAGTGATACACTGCAAGATATGACAGGGTACCTTTTTTTTTTTTTTGCTATTTGCTTAACGTCGCACCGACACAGATATGTCTTATGGCGACGATGGGATAGGAAAGGCCTAGGAAGTGGTAGGAAGCGGCCGTGGCCTTAATTAAGGTACAGCCCCGGCATTTGCCTGGTGTGAAAATGGGAAACCACGGAAAACCATCTTCAAGGCTGCTGAGAGTGGGGCTCGAACCCACTATCTCCTGATTACTGGATACTGGCCGCACTTAAGCGACTGCAGCTATCAAGCTCGGTAAACAGGGTACTATCACTGATTTCAGAGGATAGTTTATATTTTCTCGTGACTAGTTAAATTTCGGAAAGCTATTCCCATGTCAATTTTAGGGAGGAGGTTATCACTTCTCTAGATGCGTTTCAAATAGGTTTCCAAGATACATATACGGTTAGGTTAGGTTATGCCGGCTGAAAAAGAAAACTGAAATGTTTGCCACAGAAACCTCTGGAGTGATACCGTATTTCTTCGAATCCAAGACGACGTTTTCTTCTCAGAACCTCGTATGAAAAATCAAGGGTCGTTTTGCATTCGCGTCCTGATAGAAATGAACACCACTGGCAACTACCGCAGTAACTACGCTGTTTGTTTTCACCCCCGCGGGAGCGCGCACACAAAACTCGTTGACAAAGGACCACCTCTTTATCATAGGCCTACATCGCTAGCCACAGCGACCGGTCGTACAGCCCCTATGTGTAACGTCACTGGATCTCGGAAAATAGTGAAGAGAGAATGACATTCTATTATCCTCTACAAAAATGTTTCTCAAATCTGCAGAATGGCATCAAGACATGCGAGCCTTTAAATTCTTAGAAAGGCCACGGCTATCAGTAACAGAGTACCTGGCGCTTAGTAAAATTTAAGTTTTATAGACAGCAGGAATATTTTCGTGATGGAGCGTTGTATTGTAAAGGTATGTGGAACAGGTATTGCCGGAAAATTTTCAACGGGTTCTCGTCGATGTTATGATGTCAATTTTAAGTTAATGGCTATTAAACACTCGGAAATGTATAATAATTGTGCAGCCGCAAGAAAATACGGCATAGGCCTAATTAAAGCCCATATTCGGCGTTACCGTGAAGACAAATATAGCTTAAAAATGTGTACTGCACAAAAAATGCATGCAGTAGGCCGCAATTGCCATACCATGGCGCAATAAACTTGTTTGTTGACTTTCAAAGTCCGCGATTAAGACCTATACATCGCTAGCCGCTGAAGTTGGCTGAATCTGGCAAACAAGACGTGCGTGTAGCAGCAGCCAATTATATCTGACGCTGAGTGAAAGTAACAGTTTTATAGTAAGCAAGAATATTTTCCTGGTGGATCGTCGTATTGTAGAGACGCGTAGAATGTGTATTGCCGGCAAATTTTCAACGAGTTCCCTTTGATATTATGATGCCAATTTTAAGTTAATGGTTATTAAATCCGCTGAAATAAAGCATAACTGTACAGCCTCAAAAAATACGGCATAACTAAAGCCAACGTTCGGCGTCTACAGTCTAAAAATGCGTACTGTATAAGAAAAGACATTCATATGATTTTACAAAGCACTTTTTAAATCTGATTATTTTTTTTGAAGGAAAAAGTGGGTGTCATCTTGGATTCGGAGAAATACGGTAATATTTATTTTTTAGAATGAAATTAAACACACACTTTCATGTAGTATCGGATCTCGAAAAACAACAAACAAGTGAGCCGCAGTGTGGATATAATCCGCGAAAAATCAAATTTTGAACAAACTGATAGCCATTTCATACTGAACTTAATGTGCACGGGGTTTTTCCCTACCTTTACAAAAAATCGGATATAACGACAATCCGCTATAGCGAGTAAATTTTTCGCTATTATGAATTCTCGCTATAACGGACTTCTACTGTATATCATATTTTATATATTAAGGAGCTATTGAATGGTGAGATGTCGGCTCCAGTCTAGAGAGCCCGTAATAACGGCCGAGAGGATTCGTCACACTGGCCATGCGTCACCTCGTATTCTGCAGGCCTTCAGACTGAGGACGGTCGCCTGGTAGGCATTCTACTGTAGGAGTATGTAAATACGTCATGCAAACATACATTTCTAGAGTGCGGTACGGTAAGGTTCATTTTCTTTTAAACACACACATAGGAAAACGAACACAATGAAAATTGTTCTGATGGACTGCATCTCCATAATATATGTGACTGGGAGATGTGACTAGTCTTAAGGAAAATTATGAACAGGAAGAGCACTATCAAATATGCGGTATTGCTCGCGCAGCGACAAGCTGCTTTTCAGAGTAGGTTGTCTTGAAGCATCCTTCCCCCTGTGATGACATTTTCCTCTTTTCAACTACAGTGGAACCTCGATTCTCCGTTTTTTGAGTGACCACGGAAAAAAAACGTACGGGAAAACTGAAAATCCGGGAACGAATGAACCATCAACAATTTGGCTAACGTCACAAAAGTGAAATATGTATTGTAACCGTACGTATGTACGATCCCCGAATTTTTAGATTAGGAAATTTTCGTATATAGTTTGTATGTTAAAATCATGTAATTTTGTTTATTGTGAATGTAAAAACGTAATATTATAAGAAGAATGTGTAGTTAGGGAATATTGCATATGTGCATCATTATATTTTGTATAAATTTCCGTTTGGGTAAGAGTCTGTATATATGGCCTAGCCGTAAGGATTGTGCAACCGGGAAAACTGCGACTATATCGGGAAGGACGGTTGAGGTCAGTTAAATGTGTTGCAACATAAGTGGCTTGGAAACACGGGGTACGGCAGGTAGTATAGGCTGAAGAATTGGAGTGGATCAATGTGGATGTACGTGAGTGGACGTTCGATGTCACATCAGACGCACGATAGCCAATACGAGGGCTTTGTTTTAAGCGAGGCTGGGTTGACTGAGTGACGCGTCAAGAAGTGCCTGTGAGAGCGTTGCTACCAGTAAACTTTCCAGGACGCTATAATCACGTGTAGCAAGCCTATATAAGCAGGTACGCGTGTGCGGCAAGTCATTCTAATGCTGTTTCTGACTCTGATTCGGATTGTGTTTCTGTCTCTGATTCTGTGTGCTTCTCACTCGGACCGGCGCGCGGGAGCTACTTTGCGCATAGTCCTAGGCAATGTTGTATTGTTCTTGAGTATCGTTTTCGGAGTGAGCACGCTATATGTTGCTGATGCTAATGAGTTTCTGGTGGCTGTTAGGTCAAAGACGCTACTTAAGTGTTTATTTGTAACTCCAACTCTGTATAGTTGGACTACAATTCTTCTATGAGATTATGTACAGTGGATGTGATGATGCGTACAGAATCGAGATTCGGTAGTGGATGTGTGAAATCGTCGGCCGAGTATCCAGTTTCAGCTGCAGAAACCTGAGGCGTTACACCAACCTGTGCGGCAGTTGGGAAGGACTCAAGATGTCGATGAAGTGTGTAAATAAGGTTAGGGATGCTCTTCGCAAAGGAGGTTGCATCCGTACGTAGAGAAAGTCGTCTTACTTTTTTTTACCAGAATACGATTTTGATCTGCAACAGTAGAGTGCAGTGCGACTCTTACCTGAAGGTATGATAAATGTAAATAGTGAAAATAATTTTATGGTGGTTTGTAGACGTTTGTAATTTGCCTTCATAAGCGGCAAACATGAGTTGGTCTCGTTAAATGATTTTTTAAATTGGTGTTTTTTAGTGGTTTGTAATTTGCCTTGTAAACGGCAAACATAAGTTGGTCTCATCAAATGATTTATTTTTGTATGTGGTTTTCAGTGGTCTGTAAAGTTGCCCTTTGTTAACGGCGAACAGGTGTTGGTCTCATCAAGTGATGGTTATTGAGGTAATTTATATATTTTTATTTATTTTGGGAGTAACGTCATGGAAGGAAACTTGCAGTGAATCTTTTATCAGTAGAGTATGGATGAACCTGGCTTGCTACCCAAATCTAATTTCAGGGGTAAACAGGTAAGGTTATAAAGTAAGCCTGGAGCTTTGTCAGCCTGATGACCGTCGCCTTGGGAGAGGGAGTTACTCATTGCTCTACATAGTTATATATTTCTGTAATTGTTTTACAGGTGGCGCCCATTGTCTTGGTATTTATACTTATTTCACTCACCGTTAATTCATTTCATATTTTCTATAGATTATTTTGTTATATATATATATATATACTGTTTATTATTTTTTGGATGTTACAGTATACTTATAATCTTACAAGGACCCCTAAACCACACCAAACTACAGCCCCAATGGGCCTTCCGCCTACCAAGCGACCGTCCTTGGTCTGAAGGCCTGCAGAATATGAGGTGACGCACGGTCAGTGTGACGAATCATCTCGGCCATTATTCCGGGCTCTCTAGATTGGGGCCGACATCTCACCATTCAATAGCTCCTCAATTAAAGGTAATTGTAGAATGAGTGAATCTGGAACCAGCCGTCATATCGAGGTAAAAATGCCTGACCTGCCCGGTAATTAAACCTGGGCCCTCTGGGTGAGAGGCAGGCAAGTTAGACCACGAGGCCGGCTTCATTGCCGGTACGCGACTTAAAAATCTCGAAACTTTACATTCAGTTTTACAGGGAAACTTCGTCAGTTTTGTTCTGAAAACTTCTTTCAGTTCAGCAACTTTGATCAGCCAGAGTCAAACTCTTCAAAAATGTCAAGCCAAACAACAATCGACCACAAGTAGTTTTTAATTCTCTAATCTAATAAAATAAAGCACATTAGATACAAAAGCGCCCAACATGATGGCGAAATCCTCTTTTTTATCTTCCATTGTAATTTGGTCACCGGTATACTGTTCGTAGTCAGTTTACAGAAATCTTGTACCACGTAAATGAGGCCTACATCGGCTTTTTAAGGTTATGATGAACTTGAGAATATGGATTCAAATTGTTTCAAATGTATCGATCTTAAAGTTCTTGAATGCATTAAATTCAATTCTGCCCGTCACTAATCACAATCAAATTGGAAAGAGAGAAAATTTCATTAACACTTCCGAAATTACAATTATTCGTGACCTTGAGCTCAGCTGGAAAGCACGCTCGTTGCACAAGTCGGTACGAGTGTGAAATGATACAAAGCTTTAAATATAACGTGCGCAAATAAAATGACTGCAGTTTTTACAATATTTTAACACAAAAACATGAAATTTCCAGTCTTATATTGGGACAAAAATAGTAATAGGCAATCCCAAAACCTCCCATGACTTTATGTATGTAAGATACAACATCTGTTCTGGTCTCGGTAACATAATCGTGTATGAAAAAATTAAAATACTACTGTAAATTTGTGTCACTTAAGAAGGAGCAGTTTCGATTCCTGCCTGAAAGCCCAGTAACTATACAGTGCCCTGAGGGAAATGCCAACAACCTGTTCAGCGATACACTCGAAAAAAGTAAAAAAATAAACATATAACCCTGGACATAATGTAGACGTTTTGCAAATACGAACATTTGACGAAATTCGTTTTGTCTTCAAGTAGAGCTGTCGAAATGCACTCTGTCTCCTTCCAATTGTTGTGGACACTCTCTGCTTTATGATTTCCATGGATTCTCTATACAATACCACCCGAATGTGATGCTAAGATGATCGCTTATGCAAGTTCGCCGCCGATCGCTTTTCCAGTACAGTACTTCCTCAAATTACTGCAATGATGAGACGTTAACACCAAGATCCGTAAGTATGTCGTAGCCATCCTTTGGTGAGTAGCAGTTTCTTGAAAAGCGTGATAGAGGATTTAGCGTTGATGGAACTGAAATTTCTGGACGGTTGATGCGGGAAATCGTTTCTTCGAGGAATGGATAATGCGGGATTTTTACAACGTGACTTAATTAGGGTCCTCGTGGGACCAAGTAATTTGAACGAATAATATGGGAAAACGTAGTTTCCGGGAATGTATAATGGAGGTTCTACTGTATATGCTATTCCAGTGTAGATTTGCTTAATGTAGGCCTCAAATGTCTGACTTTTCCTATCAACACTGAAAACTCTTTCTGTGGGAGAGTTACTGTTAGGTATACTTAATACTGCAAATACAACATTATTGAAGGTTTTATAGTGGAGTAGGGGTCCTTCATTTACAATTAATTTCACAATGCTCATGGGTAGCAAGAGGAAATGATGCTGACCAAGTATAGTTGCCAACTCACAAGCACTGAAACCAGGAGGGTTGAGCAGTAATGTTCAAAACATTTTTTTTCCCGCAGAAAATTATTTTTTCACGATAATGTAGTTTTCCGTAATAATTTCTCCTTTGTAATGCCGTAATCGTGAGATGAAATACGTACTAGTTCACACCTCAGTTTAATTCATTATAATTTTAAACACCTGTTTCTGTGTAAACTTAAAGAGCTTCCTAGTCTGTCAAACACACAATTTCAAGATAAATATTACACTATAACATACATGTACAAACACATTATTAAACTAGGAATAAAATATACACTATTAAACAAAGAATGGCATGTTTTGTTCTTAAAAGAACATCATGAGATTCTATCAAGTCACACTCATATTTGGAAATATTTATGTTTATTTCTACCCAAACGTCTATGAATGAAGCCCTCTTTTGTCACCATTCTAGCATACAATGTGAGGACCGAAATATAACAAAGAATTGTACCATAAGATAAAAGAGAGGAAGAGAAGAGCACAATTCTATGGACGAGGACGGATAGGAAATGGCTGACAAAACTAATCTTCGAGTTCTTCAGAAAATGGAAGACAGATTCAAAATGGTTTCAAGAACTGAAAACTGACTTGATCAAGATTGGGGTGCAAGAAGATGACAACATCGAAAAAAGTAAAAAAATAAACATATAACCCTGGACATAATGTAGACATTTTGCAAGTACGAAAATTTGACGAAATTCGTTTCTTGGCAGACCAAGATTCAGACAACAAATCAAGGAGTTCAGAGGTTTCAGGAGATAGGGGAGGAGCTTGCAAAGATCATAGACAGAAGAAAAATACGAGAAAGAATGAACAGATAACTACAGAAAGAGAAGCAAAACATAAAGTAAAGACTATCAAGCTTAGTCCACAGATGGCTGAAACTGAAAAAGATGAACTAAATGTTGAGACATTTTCTAGTCTCCCTAAACATCCCCTAAAAATGGCAGTCAGCTATCAATTATGACATATAAAGCAACATGAGTAAATACGAGTAACAGATTCAGTTATGCTTACTCTTTGAAGAAGGTTCAGAGGTTTTACTACGGATATAATCCAGCATTGGGTCTCCTTCTCTCTCTTGTTCTCGGAGATGCTGGTCTAGGTCAGTATCATCTGCATAACGTGCTAAAGGTTTTGTCATTTCATACATGTCTTCCTGCAGCCTCTGGGCTTGTTCTTCTACTTGCTTCAATCTAGATAAAAGAAACCAAAACTTTGATAGAGCATCAATACAAATTAATATTTTCAACACTGCTGCAAATTAGAGCTAGATCATTCTCTGAGCAAAAGCAGTCCTGGTTAATTCATAAATTTAATATTTCTCACAATGTTTAGTCTACAGTATAGTTGTCTATTATGAAGACACTCTAATAGTGTGTTCAGTTTTAAGGCCCGTATTCACCAACGTAAGTAAAAGCTTTTATCTTAAACCAAGATAACAGTTAAATTTGTATTCACCAACAACATTATCTCGGATAACGGGTATTATCTCAGTTTAAAATTTTACCGTTGGCCGGTAAAAAGGGAACTCTAAGCCTTCCAAGATGGCAGCTCGTAGATGGCTGGAATATCTAACTGAAAGAGAAAATCACAGTGACAAGTAACATGACCAAGATTATGCAATTAATAAACATTCTAGGCCTGGAATTCCCAAAACAAAGGTAGGCTTAAGATTAATTCTTGATTATAGCTTATAATGTTGTAAGGTACATGACTGGGTGACTTTTTAACCCTTTCCGGGTCACGGCGCAATATATTGCGCCTCGCGGGAAGTGCCCCAGCAGTTACGGCGCAATATATTGCGTGTCGAACTTCCAAGCATCATATCTTCGCTTCTCTTTGACTTTCAGCAATGATTGAAGAATTTGTCGTATCTGCCATCTATCGGCTATATTACGGAAGCTTGCACTAATTTGTATTCTCTTTGGGAACGCTGTTAACTTAAATTTTTTATGTGAACGTCTACCGCACTTGCGAGTCAATGCGATCTGATAAACATGGCTGCTCGCAGGCAAGCGGAAGTTTTTGAAAAGTGATGAAAAAATGTTTGAAATATTAATGAATGATGAAAGTGAGGGTTCAGATTTGTGTGAAATTGACTTAGAAAGTGTTGACGATATTGTGCCCGAAGTTTCAACTTGTGACGATGAAGATGTAAGTGACAATGATGAAGAATTATAACCAGCTACCGCGAAGAGGCAGAAACGAAATATATCAACTGATCATCGGGTCTGGGAAAAAGAAACGGGTATTAATAAATTTTTACCTACTGATTTCGGCTATAAGCCTGATCTTGCCGGAATCCAGGATCAATATTTGAATGAAAACTCTCCAGAACTAGACATTTTCAAAATAATTTTTCCGCATACCTTAGTGGAAAAAATAGTCATAGGAACGAACTTGTATCACTCGCAATATGTAGAGAATAATTAGGTCATTTCTCCCACATCCCGAGCGTCAAAATGGACTGATGTTACTGTCGAAGAAATGTATTTGTTTTAGCAATAAGTATTAATGGGTCATGTAAACAAACATACCTTGGAAGAATATTGGTTTGTGCTCAGCCCCGTGCTTTGAGGAATATCATACAAAAAAACTTTTAAGCAGGTAAATTGTGTGATATTGTTGTTTTTCATTTCATTCATCTGTATTTTATCCATTTTTGTGAATATAATGTCCAATGAGTGTGTTTTGCTACTTATAGAGAGATTTATTTATGTGCCTGTAAAAACCTAAATTGTGGGGTATGTGAGCGTTTAGAAAACCCGACCTTGAAAGGGTTAATGAACTGAGGAATACTGTCTTATTTTTTTTAGTGAAATATACACTGTATAGGCTATAATTTTTCTTATTCTCTATGTTATTAATGCTCTCTGCCACCAAATTCAATAACAATTCACTCTCTTGGAAAGTCATATTAGCTCCTTTCTTCGTTTCTACTCAAGGGTGGACATACTTTTTGGAAATTATTTGCAAAGCCCGAATGGAATAAAAAACTTGTTTACATTTCGATAGTGGCGGCAGCACAGTCATTTGTTTTCCGTGCTGCCGTGTGAAAAATTTGCGATTGAAACGAAAACTTAGTTTTGGTGAACCGATAATAAATTCTGTAGTGAGTATGGAAGTAAGACTTATCTAAGATAATGACATTATCCGAGTTTTGGAAATTTAAGATAACAGCAACATTGGTGAATATGGGCCTAAGAGTCAAACAGTTTTACAGGTCTAAGAGAAAGGTACTGAGAGGCTGAGAAGTCGGAATGACTGATTGATTGAAGCCACTTCTAGCTGCTCTATGACAATGCTAATAATCTTATTTTCACAATGCGTTTCCTGTTATTATACAAGATACATGTTCTGAAGTATTTTTCAATGATTCAATTTCTTAAAAGTAATGAATACTGAAATGAAAACGTTAAAAACATGAAATTATTTAATTTTGTCAGACTATGATGGTTGGAACACACAACTGGATGAATACAATGTAGTAAGGATGTAAAGAAGAGGGCATTATAAGTCTCTGGTAAGAGTATGGTTCCAGTTTATGGGACCCTCACCAGGATTTTTTTTTGCTAGTTGCTTTACGTCGCACCAACACAGATAGGTCTTATGGCGACGATTGGATAGGAAAGGCCTTGGAGTTGGAAGGAAGTGGCCGTGGACTTAAGGTACAGCCCCAGCATTTGCCTGGTGTGAAAATGAGAAACCGCAGAAAACCATCTTCAGGGCTGCCGACAGTGGGATTTGAACCCACAATCTCCCAAATGCAAGCTCACAGCCGCGTGCCCCTGACCACACAGCCAACTTGCCCGGTCACCAGGATTACTTGATTCAAGAACTGGAGGGAAAAAAAAAATCTGAAGAAAAGCAGCTCGATTTGTTTCTGGGCAATTTCTGACAAAAGAGTAGCGTTACAAAAATGTTGCAAAGTTTGGGCTGGGAAGACTTGGGAGAAAGGAGACGAGCTGCTCGACTGAGTGGTATGTTCTGAGCTGTCAGTGCAGAGATGATGTGGTATGACATCAGTAGACGAATAAGTTTGAGTGGTGTCTTTAAAATAAAAATATGAAGATAAACTTGGAATTCAAGAGAACAAATTCGGGCAAATGTTTGTTTATAGGAAGAGGAGTTAAGAGACTGGAATAACTTACCAAGGGAGATGTTCAATAAATTTCCAATTTCTTTGAAATGATGTAAGAAAAGGCTAGGAAAACAACAGATAGCGAATCTGCTACCTGGGCAACTGCCCTAAATGCAGATCAGTAATGAGTGATTGACAGGTCAGCGTGGGAAGAGGGAGCGATAGAAAAAGGAGACAAGGACATGCACTGCCATCTTCAAATAGATGGGCTCTTCTTTTCAAACCCAGTTCTTTTACATCAATTACTTCTTCTTAGACCTCGAGCAGCTCATTTCTGTGTCCCAGCATCACCAAGGAGGCGGGCATCAACACTCATTGAGGAGGCACCTTGACAGACTCGATGTGAGAAGTACAGGATAAAAAGAAAACCTGTGTTCTGTTTTTGTGTTTCCCATGATCAATGTACAGTACTATGTTGAGTTGGAAAAAATGAGTTCCAACATGGAAATAAAGCATTTCCGGATCCATGTCCATATAACACATTTTCTTCTTCTACCCTACATACATACATACATACATACATACATACATACATACATACATACATACATACATACAGGGTGAAAACAAACTCCACCGACAAACGTTTGGACTATCAAAGGGTAGAGAAAGATCCACCTATTCAACACCATTAGCTTAATATAGTGTCCTATATAACTGGTACTAGTTTCGACCCCACACCCAGCCACGATACAACTGGGAAACATATGCTCACAATATACCCAATAACAAAAACAATACATCTGGTATGTCTCAATTAAAAATCCAAGTTTAAAACATTGGTGAAGTCCGACAACACATCAAAAATTGAAACCAAATGACACATTAAAACTGCTGTGGCTGATGCCGAACTATCTTGTTGCTCCTACAGCAACCAAACGTTCCTGAGTTGATCTGGGAGTTGGCTGGGAAAGCAGTTTTGATGTGTCATATGGTTTCAATTTTGGATGTGTTGTCGGACTTCATCGATGTTTTAAACTTGGATTGTAAATTGCTACATACCAGATTGTTTTCTTTATTATTGGGTGTGTGTGAGCATGTTTTCCAATTGGATCATGGCTGAAGATGACCCAATGTATGTGGGGTCGAAATAGTACCAATTATATAAGACACTATATTAAGCTTATGATAGTGATCAATTGTCAATACGGGCCATAATGACATTCGTAACCTATGACAAAAACACACGTCACACGCACTTGCACCCTAGGGCAGTGTACATTGTATTTCACACTACGCAGTTCGTGCGCACCTACACAGCTTTACATTCACACACAAGGTCCGTCGCACAGCCTCACGGTCCCTCTTTCGCCGTCAGTCCACGCACTTCACAGCACTAGCAGTCACTCACTGACCTCAATACTGAACTACACCAACTCCAACTCAGGCAAATCACAAATGTCTTATATATCTGCGCCAATCATTCCAGAACAGTCCGGATGCTGGATGTATCCACGAACCTTGCGAGATGGAAGACTCCCGGTTAATCCTCTCGTAATTTCTGTAGTCCTATACCATGCCACCATGGGTCGAAGCGAGAGGGGGCCCGGTCTAGCACCGAAGCCTTGTTCGTGATTGGCGCGGTTGAAGAGTAAGTGGGTGGGCCGATATGGTGAAGTCACCAACCCATACCAAGTTGGCATGGTGGACGCTATAACCATTACAATATGATCAAATTTTTCCTAGCTCTGAAAAATGTTATTTGTCATCCCTTGTGAAAGAAACATAATTTCCAACTCGGGTAAGAGCCACCACCAAAGTTGTGTGAATAAAAAAAAGCTTTAAATTCAAGAACTTCACAGGATAAGTTGCACGTTTGGGGAGAAAGCAGATAGCCTCAGGAATGTTCAGTTTTGCTTGCCAGTTAGCAGCGAGATTGTTGAATAACACAATGAGCCTATTTAAGCTTGTATTTCGCATTCCATTCAGAAGTTAGAAATTTATTTTGTGTTGAGTGGTACAGTGAAGTGTAGCAAATATTTGTTGTATGACATGGTAGCCTATATCTGGATTAGGAACAAAATCGTGTGAAACTGACTAGCGTGGTGCATATTTTTCTTGAGATAGCCTGGTTATGGATACCGAAAAAGTAGTAAAATTCCTTACTAATGAAGACAAAATTAAAATCTGTCAGAAAGTGGACTGGTGTCCGCATCTTAAAGAGCACAGAGGCGTTGCCTATGGCAGAGGTCGCAAATGTTGAACTAGCACCTTCGAGTTTCAACTCAATCACTCGAGTTTGTCTAAGTTTGTTCAAATGGCGGCCAAAGTCATTCCTCCCAGTCGCACATGGTTGAGTATAATCTCCAATTCAATGTCTAAGAGTGTGACCAGAAAATAACCCACTGCTCCGAACTAAAAGGCTTGAACTAACATTTGTTTCAGAAAGAGTGTAATCTGCAATAATACTCTGATATTTTTATTGGTCCCTGTGCACATGTTTTCATATTTGTTGTTTTTCATACCTATCAGTGCACTTGTTATTTAATAAGCCCCAGCGGAAAAGGTTTTTGTATTTGTTCTCTCGTGTTTTTCACACTTTTTACTACTTTCCTCATCTTTAGAAATGGTAGGTATAGTTTTCACTGCACCCGTGGATACACAATGTAAAATGCCCTCACGTTGGAAAAAAATCATATCTAGCGTTTCTCCATATCCCTGTTAGATAGTTTTTATTCATATATTCAGTAGTACATTTCCTCGCTTAACATGTTCTGTTTTGTTTCCTCTGCAGAAACGTCTTCATGAGGTTTTACACTGCCTAATAGTGTTGAATGCATGTTCACTGGAAGCACTTAACAGAGAATGACAGGGAAGTGTGTGGGGAGGGTGCGACAGAAAGAGGAGACAAGGACAAACATAAAAACACCATTAGACAAAGATAATTTCTACCTCTGTTATCTTCAAGTAGAAGATGATGTTCCTAGCCTTTTACCACCTTTATCTTCTTGTCTCTTCTCTTTTCATCCATTTATCGCTTTCTTATTACCCTACACTTCCCATATCAAGACTGAAGATCTGTTCAGATGAATCCTCAATGAGTGTTTCCTGTCCTGATGAAGCTGGGAAGCAGAAACAACCTTGTCGGGGCTGAGAAGAATATACGAGAACTGGGACGATGAGGAGAGGTCGAACTGTCTCCTGTAATCCTCCCCTTATCTTAGTCACAGCAGCTACCTCCCCTTGTTAGGTGAGAGGCAGTTAAATAATTCTGGATCCTAGGATATTCCCTGTACTAATGAGCTAGATGGAATGTGACACTGCTGAACTAGCTGTAATTTCAGTATATTAGTGCAGTGAGTTTCTCTCATCGGTTGGCCGGCAGGTGCGCCCAGCTTATCTGCCTCGCATTGACTCATCACTCCTCGTTACACAGCACAGCGACTGCACGGGAATGCCCGCACTTTGCAGTTCAGGTCCATGGTTAGAATGTGTATTAAGTGTTGATCTGTCGCTTCAACTGTTCTTGAGTTGTGAAGTGTTACTTCAGGGTACAATTCTCATAATGCCTTCACATGTGTACATAGTAGAGGAAAGGGTATTTTATGTACGATAATTATGTGAAAACAGAGCCTTGCAGGGAAGTTGTTAGGCGATTTGTAACACAATTTCCAGGTGTACGCCTTCCACATAGAGAGACCGTGCAAAGACTCATAAACAAATTGAGAGGAACTGGTTCTTTACTCGATAAGAAGCACAGTGTTATAAAACATGTATTTAACGAGGAAAAAAGCAAATGAAATCACAGAAAGATTAGAACATACACCTTCAAAAACCCTAAGACGACTTGGACAAGAAGCCGTGGTTTCGAAGAGCTCAGCATGGTGGGCTACAAAAATGTTAAAATTGAAATGTGTGGATGCAGGAGCAGAACATTTCCAACATCTCCTGTCATAAGGTACGAGCTTATTTTTGCAATTCTTAATTACTAATTTTCTTAATTCTTAATTTCAGTTGTTATCTCATGTCATGCACAGATAAAGTGAGCAAAGTGCTGTCGTTGTTATGCCGCGGAGTGGGGAGTGTTGAGTCAACAGGAGGCAGATAAGCTGGGTATGCCTGCCGGCTAACCGATGAGAGAAACTCACTGCATAGGTATGTGCAAGACATAAGGTATAAAATTGAGTTCAATGTGTTACCATGATAAAGATGGAACCTGAAATATTTGTTCCAAATGAGTAAATTTATAATACCAATATAGGTCCAATAACGGACCAACTATAATGTCTTACCATACCGTAATTTGCTTTCCAGCGTGACTTCACTTATAGGGGAGTTATGGAGAAGTGTTAAAGTTTTACAGCAAGTTTTAAAAGTTGAGTGATTCAATTTTTGGAGAAACAAGGTAATTGTGCCACTGGCCAAGAATTTAATGTGATGGTAGGTGAGCCAATGTTTATAGGTTGTTTAACTCTTTCGCTGCGGAAGTCGACTTTTGTCGACTTACTTTCCTATAGCATTCGCTGCGGAAGTCGACTTTTGTCGACTTGGTACTTTCCTGCTATATTTTCCACGCGCTTCTTTAATAAAGGCGCATTTAATAATACAAACATCTATTGTCATGTATTGACTATGTACTACGCATTGTTTGAAAACGTTGCGGCGAATACTGGACCTATGTTTACTTGTTATCTTTCACCCGCCCACCCGCCAACATTCCTGTCAGCTGTCTGGCCGATAGCAGGCTTCACTCAGCAGCTATGAGTGAGCGGAAAAACATTAGTAATGACAGTGACAAAATCTTCAATCTTTAAGTGGCCGATTCTGATTCAGTCTGTTCAGTAAATTTGAACAATGAAACAAGTGATGATGTGCATAGTGATTGTTCGGAAGAAAGTGCCAACGAGGAAGATCATTTTGTTTCGGACTAGCGGGATATTAGTGATGGCATTGAAAATTCATTAATGAGAGGAAGAATATTGTACAATAAGCTTCAAAAAAGGGCAATTAGTGCTCCTGACTTCAGAAATTCTGTCATAATCGGACTTCTTCGAGAGTATCAGCGCAGTCCACCGGCGAAACGAGGAAGACCTTCTGATTACATACCTCAAGCGCGCCTGACGGAGACGCACTTTCTTAGGGAGCAGCAGGACAAGAGTCACAAACCTAATTGTGTTGTTTGTTCCATATTACCAGCAAAATATTCAGAGAAAGGAAAGGGACTGTGCAAGAGAAAACAGACAGAATTCTTTTGTAAGAATTACCCAGGGCAGCCTGAAATGTGTCCAGTTCCATGTTTGGAGATGTATCACAGTAATGTGTGTTTCAAGGTCAAATGTCACTGCTAGTTTGCCAAAGTTGAGTTAAAAATGGTGCAATGGTGTTGAATATCACTAACCTTTAACAAAAATTAAATTTCAGTTCATTTGGAAAATACGAAAAAATTACATTTTTCTGTAAGTGTTCTGTTTAAAAATAGCGCAGCGAAAGAGTTAAAAGAACTACGTTAATACTCAATAAACTGTGTCAGGTATAACTGTAAATATTATATGATAAGTGCTGGTAGTAGTCCCAACATTTTCTTTTTTCTGTTCAGTGAAATGGAAGTGGAAACGGCAGGGGAATATATTCAGCTACAAATGGAATCCTACAAACTTTAAATACTTTTGTTAATATTGAACATGTTTTGGAACATAATAAAATGCAATCTGTTATGCAAAATTGTAAGACTTTATTTCTTTTTGAAAAGTATTTTAATTCTAATCAAGTTCAATTTAGTAAATTCCTATATATATATGGTATCCGATTTTTTAAGCTCAAATTTTGAGAATAGTGTGAGGAGGCTTGCTAACCACACCCGGGCGACTGAAGTGGGACACTGATGATGATGATGTGAGATATATGCAAGTAAATGCAGTATGTGTATTCCTATCTTTCGATATATTGCTTGATTTATCACGTGTGTTTTCCTTTCCATTACTCACTTCTTAAATAATAGTTTCAAAATTAATTTTTTGAAGAAATTGTATTGTAAAAATTCTCACTATTACTAGACAGTAATTTTCAAGACAACTTACCCTCGTCCCCATTTTGTATATTTAGAATCGTGCTCAGCCTTCTTTTTATCTTGCTCTTGTTTTTCTTTAGCTTCTTGTTCCAAGTCTCTTCGTTTCCCAGTTTTTCGATCTCGCACGATAGGGGCTGCTCCCTTTCCTGATACAGATGGGTCCATCTACACAAACAATAGAATCATAAATAGACAATTATTTCCTGGTCTATATTACTACACATTTTGAAGTCTTGTGAGGTTAGATGAATTGGATTGGTTAAAGACAACTGCATCTCAAGCCTTAAGGGAGAACTGTTGGTTACATCCTAAGGTATACTGATATATGCATTTATTTTTAATTAAGTTATACCAAACACTAGAAAGTTTCAGAATCTTGTGCATTAGTCATATAGGCCTATTTCCAAAGTATGTGACAAACTGTGGCAGAAACATTAGCATTTTTCTCTAAATGAAGAAACTTACATATGATTCAAACCCATGTGTGAGTTCTGCGTTAGTCTGCGTTATGATAGGTGTTACACCAGTGCAAAGTGACGTATAGACTTCTTGAAATTCAAGACATGGGTCTTGCTCAATATTTCAAAATTCAGACCCTTTCAAAGCTTCCTGTTCCAGCACTCTGTTCAATAAGTGTTTGAATGAAATGAACTTAAAGCATATTTTTTACTCTACGGCCTTCTTTGCACCATCACTGCATATACAGTAGAAATCCGTTATAGCGAGAATTCATAACAGCGAAAAATGTACGTGCTCTAGCGGATTGTAGTTATATCAGATTTTTCGTAAAGTCCGGGAAAATGCCACACACATTAAAATTGGTATGAAACGGCAATCAGTTTGTTAAAATCTTGTGTTTTCACGAATGACATCCACACTTTTCGAAATCTGATACTACGTGAAACTGTATGTATAATTTAATTCTGAAAAAAAAAAAAAAAAAAAAAAAAAAAAAAAAAAAAAACAGAGTATCACTCCACAGGCCTCTGTGGCAAACGTTTCAGTTTTCTTCTTCAAACAGAGTCACTTAACCTAACTGTATATGTATCATGAAAAAATATTTCAAGTGCACGTACAAAAGATAACCTCCTCGCTACAAATTTACAAGACATGAGAAAATATAAACTATCCTCTGAAATCAGTGATGTATTCTGCCATTTCTTGGAGTATCACATTCTTACTACATTTCAGTATATAACATTAAAATTAAGCCATCGTTTACTTCAGCCTTTATTTCTAACGAGTTAACAACCACTATCGACCACGTTATTTATGCATTTATTATGAAAACGTGTTATCCTCTTTCACTTTGAATTTTCTTATAGAGAACAGCAGTCGATGGGTATTACTAATAGACTCCCACATCTCCTTTGAATGTCGACGAGAGAGCTCACAAGTGTACATAGCGAGAAAATGATAGTTCGATGATCGATCGCAATTTTGTGGCAAATGTTTAAGTTTTCTTATTCAAATAGAGAAATAATAACCTTCTCACTATAAATTTGCATGATAATAGCCTTTCCGAAATTTAACAAGAAGCGAGAAAATATAAACTAACCTCTGAAATCAATGATGCACACTGCTATATTTTGAGGTGTATCCCATTCTTACTTACAGTATTTAGCATTAACATTAAGTGATTGTTTATTTCAGCCTTTATTTTTAACGGGTTAACAACTGCTATCGGACACATTATTTATACATTTATTACGAAAACGTGTTCCCCTCTTTCATTTCCATTTTTCTTTATGGAACAGAAGTCAGTCGACGGGTATTACTAATCGACTCCGACATCGCCTTCGAATGTTGATGAGAGAGCTGTCAAGTACACAATATCAAAGATGATCGATCACATGCAATACAATGGCTTGGTGTATAAATATTAGCAATGGAAGAAATCGCGCACGCTTAATCGCTTGTAATAACGGATGCGCCAGCGATAGGGCTCTCGCTGTAACCGAAGGATAAAACACAGTTTAATATAGGAATTTTGAAGGGACAGACGAAAGCTGACATTGTAACAAGGTTCTCGCTATATGCCGTACTTGCTATAGCAGACTTCTACTGCAATTCTAGTAACACACATGACTCACACACACAAGGCAACTATTTGCAGTCTGATCACCTATCGAGTGAATGGGATAACTGAATGGGCTGGTATACTGAGCCTGTAATAGATTTTAAATTTACATACACAACTATTCAAATACTGGTAATTTTGACCACCAATGAATCTAGTTCAAGTCTGTCCAGACTCTTACATTTATGAGTCTTTGTTTTTTCTAGCTGCAGGCTTGTTCTCTGACTTAACTATCGTATTTACTTGCCTATAACACCCCCTTTAATTTTTGACTATATTGAGAAAAAAAGGAATCAAAACAAATATTACAAGTACACAATATCAAAGATGATCAATCACATGCAATACAATGGCTGGGTGTATAAATATTAGCAATGGAAGAAATCGCGCACGCTTAATCGCTTGTAATAACGGATGCGCCAGCGATAGGGCTCTCGCTGTAACCGAAGGATAACACACAGTTTAATATAGGAATTTTGAAGGGACAGACGAAAGCTGACATTGTAACAAGGTTCTAGCTATATGCCGTACTTGCTATAGCAGACTTCTACTGCAATTCTAGTAACACACATGACTCACACACACAAGGCAACTATTTGCAGTCTGATCACCTATCGAATGAATGGGATAACTGAATGGGCTGGTATACTGAGCCTGTAATAGATTTTAAATTGACATACACAACTATTCAAATACTGGTAATTTTGACCACCAATGAATCTAGTTCAAGTCTGTCCAGACTCTTACATTTATGAGTCTTTGTTTTTTCTAGCTGCAGGCTTGTTCTCTGACTTAACTATCGTATTTACTTGCCTATAACACCCCCTTTAATTTTTGACTATATTGAGAAAAAAAGGAATCAAAACAAATATTACAAGTACACAAAATCAAAGATGATCAATCACATGCAATACAATGGCTGGGTGTATAAATATTAGCAATGGAAGAAATCGCGCACGCTTAATCGCTTGTAATAACGGATGCGCCAGCGATAGGGCTCTCGCTGTAACCGAAGGATAAAACACAGTTTAATATAGGAATTTTGAAGGGACAGACGAAAGCTGACATTGTAACAAGGTTCTCGCTATATGCCGTACTTGCTATAGCAGACTTCTACTGCAATTCTAGTAACACACATGACTCACACACACAAGGCAACTATTTGCAGTCTGATCACCTATCGAGTGAATGGGATAACTGAATGGGCTGGTATACTGAGCCTGTAATAGATTTTAAATTGACATACACAACTATTCAAATACTGGTAATTTTGACCACCAATGAATCTAGTTCAAGTCTGTCCAGACTCTTACATTTATGAGTCTTTGTTTTTTCTAGCTGCAGGCTTGTTCTCTGACTTAACTATCGTATTTACTTGCCTATAACACCCCCTTTAATTTTTGACTATATTGAGAAAAAAAGGAATCAAAACAAATATTACAAGTACACAATATCAAAGATGATCAATCACATGCAATACAATGGCTGGGTGTATAAATATTAGCAATGGAAGAAATCGCGCACGCTTAATCGCTTGTAATAACGGATGCGCCAGCGATAGGGCTCTCGCTGTAACCGAAGGATAACACACAGTTTAATATAGGAATTTTGAAGGGACAGACGAAAGCTGACATTGTAACAAGGTTCTAGCTATATGCCGTACTTGCTATAGCAGACTTCTACTGCAATTCTAGTAACACACATGACTCACACACACAAGGCAACTATTTGCAGTCTGATCACCTATCGAATGAATGGGATAACTGAATGGGCTGGTATACTGAGCCTGTAATAGATTTTAAATTGACATACACAACTATTCAAATACTGGTAATTTTGACCACCAATGAATCTAGTTCAAGTCTTACATTTATGAGTCTTTGTTTTTTCTAGCTGCAGGCTTGTTCTCTGACTTAACTATCGTATTTACTTGCCTATAACACCCCCTTTAATTTTTGACTATATTGAGAAAAAAAGGAATCAAAACAAATATTACAAAAAAATCTTTCAAGCGACCAGGGAGCAAATGCCACATTTCAGTTAACAGTATAACTCACACTTTTGCACCACCCGTGCATTGGTCTTGGCTACTCGCTCCCCCATCCCTCAATTTCTCAATGCCCTTCCAGCTTTCGAGTTCTGCTTCCCATATGGCAGCATGTAGTGTGTAATTAGGAAGCATCCAGTACAGAAGCAGAAGTGAAAATGAGCAAGAGAACAAGTTTTACAACATCCTTCAAGTTGAATGTGTTAGAATATGCTCCAGAAAGTGGACTGAGAGCAGTGAGTCATAAATACGAAGCGCAGCCGTGTATGGTTCGTTATTGGCATAACCAGAAACAATTATTATTGGAAAAACAAAACAAGAAAAACAACATCTAATTTCTTCTGCAGTGTGAATAAAGAAAAATATGAAAATGTGCACATAGAAGATCTGGAGTGGGTTAATCGCGAAATGATGCAGTTTAAAGTGTGAAATTGGGAGAAGTTTGGTATTGCGCAGCAAGATTTTAAAGCACGCAGAAGATGGTCAGAATGCTTTATGTGCCAGAATGGACTAAGTTTGCGAAGAAGGATGTCACTGTTGCACTGGCTTCCATCAGATTACACCAATGAATTTCACAGCTTTGTTGCAAGACTCAGTGCAGTACTATGCAGTATTTAGTCATGTGACTAGTCAGCTGTGGTAATGAAGAAGCAGGCAGGTACAAAACTGTTTAACGTTGCTAATAAAACTTTTTACATAAACAAACTTGAAGAAGAGATTGATATAGCAAAGCTAAAGTGGTTTGGACATGACGAGAATGCCAGGGGAGAGAATACCAAAGAGAACATTCATGGATACAGAGACTGCAAAGAGGCCTAGGGGACGGCCTAGAATGAGATGGAGGAGCTCTGTTGTGGACTGTATTGCAAATAGAGGAGTCGATAGCAATAAAGTACTAGAAGAGGAGTGGTGGAAAGATCGAGTAAGGTGGAGGGCTTTGGTACACTACCCTACCCAGAGAGAATCTGGGGGAATGGATGAAGAAGAAGAGGAGTGTAGATTTAAATAACTATTTTGTGTGTTGATTTAAAGATGCTAGATGTTCCTTTCTCTGCTTTTAAAGCATGCCAACCTAACCTATATTATGGGAAATTGTCGCCCTTTATACCCTTCTCTATTTTTGAAGTTGAAAGTTAAGATAAAAATGCGGTATTATAGGCGAGTAAATATTTATTGCACTACACTAGCAGGAGTGATGAGCGACACCTTTAATCTCTACTAGGCAGGAAAGCTATTTGCTATGTGCTTGGCAATTCAGTTTTGTGTTTTGACCAGCACCTTGTTGCTACTAATCATATTTCATTCAAGCTGTGAACAATTCCCAATACAATACAGACAGAACCAGCACTCATATAACACAACCGTTCTCATGATTTGGAAAAATTCTTTTCTAGTAAGGCTTGAGATCAATTCCTTTTTAGATCTTCAGTAGAACCCTAATTATCTGCCTCTTAATCAACTATATCAATGTCAAAATAGACAGCACACATTAACTAGGTATAGAGAAGTGACTTTTATTACTTTTAAATGGCTTGTGTAGAGTTATTTTATCAATAGCCAAGGGGAATTAGAAATCTACAAAGTGATGCATCACTACCAACAATGGATTATCAATTTTTTTTTCTTCTGAAACATTTTGTAACGCCAACTCTTTGAAACAGATCACTGAAGCTGCAAGAGAGAATCTCAAGAACTATATAATATAATCCTCAAACACGAAACTTATTCTCAGATATGTAATGTTCATGCAAAGTACAAAAGACAGTATACACATATATACACTGACTGAGCAAATGTCATGGGATAGCGGAGCACTGATGTGCAGGTGTGTTGTCTGCGCACCACACGCCCCCTGTGCCAGCGGCAGTTGTATAGGAGACGTTGTGAGCAGGGGCAGTGCATGTGACAGGTGTAACATGGAACGTCGTCGTGAGCTGACACCGTTCGAACGGGGTATGGTGGTCGGTGCCCGACGGATGGGAAGTGCGATTTCGGAAGTGGTGCGGCAATTTGGCTTCACACGATCAACCGTGTCCAGGGCATATCGTGAATGTTTTAATGCGGGTGTCACCTTCCACAACAGACGAGCGACGGGCCGTCCAGCCACCCTTGATGACCGTGACCAGCGACATCTGAGACGAATTGTCAATAGTGACAGACGGGCAACCGTGCAACAAATCACGGCTCAATTCAACACGGGCCATGTTAGACACGTCTCCCAGTGGACAATCCGTAGGAACATGGGTTCTATGGGGTATGGGGGCCGGCGCCGCACACGGGTGCCACTGTTAACTGAACGGCATCGGGCACAACGACGCACATTTGTCAGCAGTCACCAGGGATGGACACTGGAACAATGGCATAATGTGATATGGTCGGACGAATCACGATTTCAACTGCACCATGCCGATGGGAGGCACCGTGTATGGCGCAGACCACATGAAGAGATGGATCCTGCCTGCCTCGAAGGTGTGGTCCAGGGGACTGGTGTCTCTGTTATGGTCTGGGGTGCATTTTCCTGGCATGGAATGGGTCCCCTAGTTGTTCTGGAAGAGACTTTGAATGGTACGCGGTATGTTGAGCTGCTCGGAGACTATCTCCACCCATTTTTGGCCTTCCAGCGCCCAGGCGGTTCTGCGGTGTTTCAAGATGATAACACGCCGCCACATCGCTCCCACGTCACCTGGGAATGGTTCTAGGAACATGCAGCGGAGGTCCAACGACTGCCATGGCCACACACGAGCCCCGATATGAACCCTATTGAGCATATCTGGGATGTCCTGGAACGCGGGCTCCATGCCATGGATCCTGCACCCACGAACAGACCAGCATTGGCGGCCGCTCTGCAAACGATTTGGTGTCAGCTGCGTCCAGAGGACTACCAGAGACTTGTTGACTCACTTCCACGGCGTCTCACTGCAGTTCGCAGGGCCAGAGGAGGCCCCACACGCTATTAGGTGACTATCCCATGACATTTGCTAAGTCAGTGTATTTCTAAGAAAAAGAACATCTGTCTTGCCTTCTGGATGACGACAAGGGTCAAAAAGAAACTGGTGCAAATACATGCAGATATCTGAAAATACATTCACCATTTATAATCTAATGATAAAATAATTTAAAAGATGCTATACAGTTATTTTATCCTCATTCGAAGGATAAGATTCCAAAAATATGTGTCAATAGCCAAGAGGAATATGGAAACCTACAAAGTGATGCATCACTACCAACAATGGATTATCATTTTTTTCTTAACAGTTTTGTAACAGGATTTTAGAGATTAATACAATTTCAGTGAAAAGAAGATCTATGATACTTACGTTGTTCAGCCAGAACATTATGACCATCTACCTACAAACGAATCCGCCTCCGTAGCGGAACGGGTGTTATTAGCTGCCGTCCTCGGAGGCCCAGGTTCGATTCCCGGTACTGCCAGAGATTTAAGAGTGGCAGGAGGTCTGCTATGTGGTTCAAATGGTACATGCAGCTCATCACCATTGGAGGTGTGCTTAAAAAGAGCTGCACTACCTCGGGATGAGGACATGAGTTTACTTTACCTACAATCAATATATTTAAAGATAAAAATTTCATTGTTCCGTATTGAAATTATTGATGTTAAAAATTAAATAACTGGAAAGGAGGTTCAACCTATTCAATACTCAAAGGAAAGAAACGTAGCAATCACATTTCTATTTAAACGGGACCGGTTTCGACCTTAAACATATAAAATGTTTATGAATGTTGGAGGTCAGTTCCTAACAGAGTGTGGAACTGACCTCCAACATTCATAAACATTTTATATGTTTTTATGGCTGATGATGACCTAGACTAAAGTCGAAACCGGTCCCGTTTAAATAGAAATGTGATTGCTACGTTTCTTTCCTTTGAGTATTGAATAGGTTGAACCTCCTTTCCAGTTATTTAATTTTTAACTACAATCAATATAAATCCGCCCAGGTGATAGCAGTGTCACCTGACAAGGAATGACTCCTAGTCAGACACACGCACGGTACATGTAGAATCAGTGAGTGTGCTGTCCGTGTGCATAATGGAGAAGGCGTGCGATCTATCTGAGTTTGATCGAGGGCAGATTGTGATAGCCCGGAGGCTCGGCACAAGCATTTCGGAAACTGCACGACTTGTCGGGTGTTCAAAGAGTGCTGTGGTGAGTGTCTTCAACATGTGGCGAAACCAAGTCCAAACGTCGAGGGATTGGGTGGCCCCCCCTCATTACAAATGTCGGACGTTGTAGGCTGGGCAGACTGGTAAAACAGGACAGGCAGCGAACTGTGGTGGAACTAACATCAGACTTTAATCCTGGGCAGAGTACAAGTGTGCCTGAACATACAGTGCTCCGAACACTCCTAAGGATGAACCTCCGCAGCTGACGACCCATGCATGTGCCAATGTTAACACGACTTCGGCAACTACGACTGAAATGGGCACGTGACCATCGTCAGTGGCCGTTGGCGCAGTGGCAGATCATTGCATAGTCTGATGAATCCCGATACCTTCTTCATCATGCCGATGGGAGGGTGTGAATCAGTCATCTTTCAGGAGAACAGCTCCTTGACACCTGTACTGCGTGACGGAGACAAGCTGGCAGCAGTTCAAATATGCTCTGGGGAACATTCATGTGGGCATCCATGGGTCCAGTGGAGCTCGTGCAAGGCACCATGATGGCCAAGAAGTATCGTACACCGGTTGCAGACCACGTACACTCCTTCATGACGATCATGTTTCCCAACGGCAGTGGCATTTTTCAACAAGATAATGTGACATGTCACAAGGCCAGGAGTGTGATGGAGTGGTTTGAGGAACACATTTGGGATGTGACTGAACGTGGCGTGGCGTCAGAGCTCATCGCCAGCCCCTCCCCGGAATTTACAGGAATTAGGTGACTTGTGTGTGCAGACGTGGTGCCAACTCCCTTCAGTGACCTACCAAGGCATCATTGCTTCCATTCCAAGACGCGTCGCCGTTGTAATTCGTGCCAAAGGTGGACATACCGGCTATTAGGTAGGGGCTCATAATGTTCTGGCTGATTAGTATAAGTAGCAACACACTTTTATGTTATATTGAAATGCCATTATCAATGAGAAAATATTCTGTAGGCGCAAAGACATTTAAAAAGAGAAAAGGGACATAAATGTACGAGGTAACATTTTTTGAACAAACCTTTTCAAAAATTTCACGTTCATTCCTTTTCATTTCTGAAATCTCTTTCCTAAGTTCTTTAGCATCTTGAAGACCTGCTTTTCTACCATCAAGTGTTCTTTCTGTTAATTCTCTTGAGGACCTACTTTTATTGTCTCTTGCATCAGAGGAGTCATTATGTTTGCCCAATTTCCGCGGAGGAGATTCGTCTGAATCGGACTGGTTCCGATGCTTCTTAGACGATATGCTGTAGTCTTTTGTATCTCTTTTTGAACCTGAACCTGAGGAACTTCGAAGTGATTCCCTATGTGGAGAAATATGGTTCTTTTTTAAGGAATCTGGTCTTTGCATTTTTCTGGATGGTGACAAATCTGAATCGGATCCTCGAGATGAACCCAGCCTATTTACATCTTTTGAAGTAGAACTGTCTATATCTGTAAATCTCGACCTTCTAACAGATGAACTATTGTACTTACGGTGATTATGATTGTCAAGCCTCTTTGAAGTCTCATTATAATGGGAAGATCTGGAGGACGTTTGTGACTTGGAATACTTAGTTTGAGTATCAAACTCATTTCTTCCGGGTTTCCTAGGAGGTGATTCATCAGAATCTTCCCTCCTACTCAATTTTTGAGGAGATTCATTAAGCCTTTGTGGTTTTCTTGGTGGTGACTCATCTGAATAATCTTTTCTTTTGTATTTTCTAGGAGGAGATTCATCTGAATCTGAATCTCTCTTTGATCTCCTTGGAGGTGATTTATTTGAATCTGGTCTTTTCGTGCGCCTCGGTGGTGACTCGTCTGAGTCATATCTCTTTTGTTTTGGCTTTCTTGAAGCTGATTCATCAGAATCATTCTCCCTTTTTACTTTTAGAGCTGGTGATTTACTTACATCCTGCCTTTTTGGTTTCCTCGGTGGAGATTCATCAGCATCATACCTTCTACTTCTCCCTCCAGGAGAAGAATTCATACTATTGAGTTTCTCCATCTTCCTTGGTGGAGTCTCCTGTTTTCTAGATTTTCTCGGAGGGGATTCATCAGAGTCAGGCTCCTTTTTTATTTTCCTAGGAGATGAATCATCTATATTTCTTCTTCTTGAATCCTGTGTCTGGACCTCTGGCTTTTTCTGCACTTTTGAGTTATCTCTATCTTTAGGTGATATATCAGACTTTTGCCTCCGAGGAGGAGATGAGGAAGAAGAAACACTAGGACTGTTACGAGTTCTCGATTTTCTGACGGGTGATGTGTCAGGACATTGTCTCTGTTTTGCACAGTTCGAACGACTATCATCTGAATTAGGTTTTGATGAGTGGTTAATGGCTGTAACTTTAATATCTTCAATGCCATTTTCATCAGCAACAACTTTCCATCGTTTAGTCCCAAATTCCTCAAGGGTTCTTAATTCATCTGGACGTTCATCAATAATGCCTGCTATTTGCGGAGCGTCTTCTGCCAAACTATAAAGTTCAATCTCACCATCTTCTAATGGACGCATATTTTTCAAGTCGATGTCATCATCTATGATGCGAAACCTGAAAAAGTGTAAAAGAGATACATTTTCTTACAAATTATTAACAATGTTAATTCACAAAACAATAATATTTATTCAATTTAAAGGTTTGATAAAGCATTTAAAAGATGATAAAAAAAGAAATATCCTTCATTAAACAGATGGAGTAATAATTATAATCAGAAAAACATAGAATTCTACACACAGTATAATTCATCAAGAATCTAAAATGGAGAAATATGCAACAAATATTTTGAACATAAAATGCATGAAAATGATGCACACAGTTAAAAGGAGTGACAACAGTTAAGAAAATCGAAAAGGTAATAAATTGTCAAGGAAGGGAACAACGAAGAAACTACAAGGTTATCAATCTTGACTGTTGGAGAGACCAGGAAGCTGGGCAATAAAACAGAATGAAGTCTGTTTCCTGCCCAAGATACCCACTGTTCAGGTTGTGAACTCCCGAGAGTATAATCCACTTAATATTATCCAGTATGCATTGGATAAAAGCGAACTATATTATACCCTATGGAAAGAACATTTCTGAAGATTAATTTTTACACCCGACATAATTTGCTGTCTGTTCTTTTCTGCACATACTAACAATCATAATGCACTGGTTACATGAAAATATACCTAGATGGATATGTAATATTCAATTAGTAAAACATAACTTATCTACTTCTACAGCACTATACATCTGAACAAGTAACAACAAAAAGACCAAAATCTTCAGGGATAACTGATATACTTACACAATTTAATTTTCCAGCTACACATATTACATCATTCACATAAGAAGAAATTCTCTCTAGGATGAAGACCAGTCCTCGTATCCCACAACCTTCAACCAATCCCTCCCTCACATTGGAAACAGTCCCTCAGAACATATAGTAGACATGCTAGCTGTTCTCTGGAAGAGCAGTACATGATATGATTCAACTACATGCATAATAAAATGAGGTTTGTAGCCAATCTCAAATTTTAACCTTAACTTTGAACAGGAACACAATAATCAGTAAGAACTAACCAATCATTTCTTTCTGCTCGGACTGTACAGCAAGTAAACTCCAACTACAGAACAACATCTACATTACATTCTGTTAAACATTGAAAATTTATATCAGATATGTCCAGAAGTAAGCAATAACAATTATACAATATTTAATTTGAAAAAAGATAAGCATTGATATGTATTAGAAAACATGTATGTTAATACTGCCAAATATATTGATTGATAAAAGATGTTAATTGGTATAGTAAAAAATAAAATGTACGGGTTTCAGTTTGTTTAAGGATAACTGCAGCTAATGTGTAAGTTTTAATCATTGTTTTAAATCTACTTTGTTTTGTTAGTATGTCACATAAGCAATGAATACTCATAAATATAGTTTCACTGCGCTCCAGTAGATTCAGCAGCATCATACTGTTTGTCTATTTACCGTGTCAGAAGCAAAATATGAATAACAAGAATACATTTAAAAATAAAATATACACAGATAACACTATGGCAATTACTGCATTGATGGGGTGAAAGTACCTCATAGGGACCACTGCAAGTAATTAGGTGTTAATATACGGAAGGATCTTCACTGGGGTAATCACATTAACCTTTAGAGTGCCAGGGTCTCTTGTAGATTCCCATACATAAATTGCCAAGGTATTTTGCCTGAAAATGCATGATCTTTTTAAAATAAATTGATATGTATTTGATGTATCTGCCTGTTTTTTTTGTTTGTTCTATCAAAAGTATGTGCCTTGGAACATTAAAAAAAAAAAGGAAAACTTTTAAAAGAATCCTAAGTTTTTTCTTATGTTTAATAATTATAAATGGCCAAAATTGCCAAATACGATCTAATCGTATTGTCGGATGTCTTAACTTAACGTTCTACTTAGAAGGCAGATGAGATTGTATCTGTGTCAGACCAACTAGATAGTTCAAGATAACTTTTCTTTGACCATATCGGTTGTTCCCAAGGCCATGGATATAAACAAATTAATACTCTTTGACTCTCTGCGCACATCGAATGTAAACAAACAATGGCATCCACAAGTACTGAACGTGACGAAGAAATTCCTACTTGGTCGTGACACAGATACAATCTCATATGCCTTCTAAGTAGAACGCTAAATTAAGAAATCCAATGATACGATTAGATCGTATCTGACAATTTTGGCCATTTTTCTGTAATATAATCAGATCATATTTGGCATTCTAAAGGTTAACAAGGTTGTAAATACAGTCTACAGGTCTCTTCATATGGTTTATGAGGGTACTTATTGGGTTGTAGTAAGGTTGTAAAGGAGAGAATGTATAAGTTGCTGGTAAGATGCCAATTATAGTTCCAGTGTATAGGACCATTACCAGGATTACTTGATTAGAGATCTGGAAAAGATTCAAAGCAGCAGCATGATTTTTTCTGGATGATTTCCTACTAAAGAGCAGTGTTATGGAAATGTTGCAAACTTTGGGGTGGGAAGACTTGGGAGTACTGGTAAGACGACGAACAGCTTGACTAAGCAGAATGTATGCAAACATTTTCAACTAGCAAGTTAAAAAATTCCACCTTTTCACCACTTTAATAATCTTTTCCTGAATAATTGTATATAGTTATAATTCTTCATTCTTCAGAAGATTATTAAGATGAATTTTAAGACAAAAGGTCAAGTGGATTTCACAAGTAATGTGCCTTTACAAACAAGATACTGGTATGTCACATGCTCCAAGACTCAAAGACTCATAGTTTCTTAAGCCTTTTCCACAATCAGGACAAGATGTTCTTAACAATGTATTGTTAACTGTGTGTATCTATGACATCTGTACTTTGTGTGTAATCTTCTTTTAAAGTAAGGATAATCAAAGTGATGGAACGGTGGAATTTCTTAACTTGTTGGTTGAGTTACATACAGTACTAAAACTCCACCACGGACCAATATGAAGTTAATAACATGTAATAAGCAGAATGTACCGAGCTGTCAGTGGAGAGATGGTATCGAATGACATTAGTAGATGAAGACTGGATTTTTTAAAAGCAGGAAAGATCATAGTAATATAAAATTGGAATTCAAGAGGACAAATTGGGGGTGAATACTCTTTTAAAGGAAGAGGAATTAAGGACTGAAATAATTTACCAAGTAAGATGTTCAATAGATTTTCAACTTCTTTGAAAATCATTTAGGAAAAGATTAGATACACAATTGATACGGAATCTGCCACCTGGGCAACAGCCGTAAACGATGACGAATCTGCAACTGGCTAGGCATGTACTACAATGCAACAAGTGGGCTGTGGGTCTGCTTCTTGAGGTTTGTTTGCATCCCATGACACCCGAACACAATCTACTGACGTAAATGATTTCCAATCCATTATGCAGCCAGGAGGGAGCTGTTCATCTGGTACCAGTCATTCCTTTAGATGTTGACTTCTAGCCTGCCACTTGAACCCTTGCTTGCTATGATGTTCCTACAAGTGCCTCAGTAGATCTTAAGAAGCTCCTTCTTGATCTGAGACGTTGATATGTTGGCTGATGTCCAAACAGAGGATGGGCATGAGATGTCATTGCCTTGTTCTTCTCTTTCCTGTCAGCTATTTCTAAATGGATGCCGGTAGGTGCTATACTGGAAAGACAGTGGAGTACCTTACTGCGGACGAGAATGACTCAATATAAAGATATAAAATTCTCAAGCTAAAGTTGTTTTATATATTTTTAAAAATTCTAAAACTAACATGATGCTGCTACCTCATACACTTATACACACACTAACCACATCTAGAAAGTCCACCCAAATATCTTGACCATAGTTTGAGTCTTTCCTCATTGTTTTGTGAATATTATGTTTGAAAGTTGGTTCTATCACTGTCTTGTTGTAGGAACATAACAGTGGAGAGTGGAGATGTGGCTCTAACCTGAGAATATCATTACTTTCACGTACTTGCCCTAGGTTTTTATTCATCTTTTCTATTCCTATTCCCTTAATCTACTCTTGTTCTCTTCTGACTGTCAGATTTTCACAATCTTTGGTGTACTTAATTTCTATGCCTTTAAAAGGCCTTATCTTATTTAAACTGACACCCTCATTCTCTGAAAGGATTCTTCATCCTGTTTCCTCTCTCACTGGATGTAATGGTTAACATACCACTATCCCTACCTTGTTGTAAGTGGTAACCTAAACAGTAGGGTGGCAGCAGTCCACTTCTACATCATGCAACCTAATTAACCCTCCAGAACTCGCGTGGGATACCCCATCTCTCATAAAACTACTGCACTTTTTTCTATTACTTACTGTATCCTGGGCTGCTGTGTACCTTTCAAGACACTGTGTGGCACCTCCCGAGTTGTTTGTCATAAATCCTCAGACGTCGGTACGTTTTCAGCAGTGAGACAAAGCTGACTGGGGTAACATCTTACCCCATATGAGCATTGGTGAAACTAAGTTGGCAAAATCATGGTTTGTCAGTTTCCATTCTTGCAGTGTTTTTATTTTATTGCGAGAATCTATCAATAGCTATGTTTATTTTGGAAATAACCTTGAAAATGCTCTCCCTAGAAGAATCTTCTGAAGATCATTGAAATGGAGTTGGTGCAACCTCAGATAGCAGTTGGAGCAACACAAACAAATTTGCCTCGCAATGTCAGAGAGAAAGCCTTGCGAATGAGTTCAAAGGATAAAGAAGAAATTTCCCAGGATGGAAAAACACCAGTAGGCTATCATCAGGACGATATGCTGTATGTTCTAGAAATTAGGACAAAAAAAAGCAGAAACTCTTGTGTGCTGTGGTGAAAAGTATGTCTGCCAAGACCATTTCAATGCCTTGTGTGAAGAATTCCTCAACCAGAAAACTGAAAGTGAGTAAAACAGGCTAAACTTCAGTGTTCAAACTGTAGTGAAGTATGATCGATGTTTTAGTTTTTGAGACTGCATGAACTCAATATTATGGATGATATTTGTCTGCCTTGAAGTTATGCAGGATATTTAGTTTCTGCATGGTGTATTTATTAAAGGCAGTACCAAGAGTTATTTCAAGAGTTGTGTTTTCTTCATTTATAGACTAGAAGTTAATTCAGTTGTTTTCTTCATTTATAGGGTAGGAGTTATGTCAATTGTGTTTTCTCCATTTATAGGGTCCTTACTCAGAAACAATATGAAAAGAACATCATTTTATTTTTACGTTCTAATAAATTTTCACGAAAGTCTGGGGTAATACTTTACTTCACGCGAGCACTGGTGTGACAAAACTCTACGCGAGAACTGAAGGGTTAATAACAAATGGGACTATACCAACAAGAGTTCACAACCGATGTATCTGGGAATTGGTGAGCCAAAGCTCAATCTCTTCTCTTAGTGATTCCAAGATCGTGGCCCCAGATTTTACAAGTTCTGAAATAAACATTTTCTTTTCCATCTCTGGCCACGATCTTCACAATCTATTACCAAATTATCAAAGGATGATAACCAAGCAGTTACCCCTCTTATAAAACTCCACCAAGAATCTGTATTCTTATACACAATGGCTGGAAAGAAAATAATAGCAATATTGCTTACAGACCAATAAAGGCACTGTTGCATCTAGCACACAGAGAGGGAAGACGATAGTAATTCAACACAATCAGTGTCATTAATGCACAGCTTGCAGACAGACAAAAGTCTCATGTAACGGTGTCCAACTGGACCACTCTAAATTGATGATGATTATTTTTATTTTACAATTTGGTTTATGTCACATCAACAGATGTCCGATGGCAACAATGGGATAGGGAAGGATTAGGAGTGGGAAGGAAGTGACTGTGGCCTTATTTAAGGTACAGCCCCAGCATCTGCCTGGTGTAAAAATGGGAAACCATGGAAAACCATAATCCAAGCTGCCGACAGTGGAGTTCAAACCCACTATCTCCTGAATGTAAGCAAACAGCTATGTGACCCAAACCACGCAGTTGGTAGCTCGGTTGATGATTATGTATTGCTGAGATTAAAAGTGAGATAGTGCATGGAAGAAAGGTGAAGGAATACCACGTGAGCCTAGAAGACGACCACAAGAAAAATGCCTTTTTTGCTGAATGCCAATTTTGCACCAAGGATATGCTGGTGTACATGCTGTGTCTTGTTAGTGATAGGTAGCTTGTGAATAATGCTTCACTCCTACGAAGTGTGAACTAACCATTCAATTTCAATGAATTGGCAGTTCAAACACTTCACAGTTCTCACACTTCACAACAGTCACAACTCATTCAATTCGTCTGTTGCTCGCTCTCTTCTCCCTCCCATTATCTGCATCACTCTTTACCTCTTAGCTCCAAGGCCCATCCTAAACATCCTTACACATATTTCCTTCTTTATACGAGACAGGCTTCTTTGTTTATCTTCCCTATCAACCATCATCTAGATGCTGTAAGCGGGTAAGCCATAGGGTGTCCATAATAACGTAGCTCAGTCATCTGTTGGTAATATTATTAAGGATTATGAAGCTTTGTTGAGTGAGTGAGACACTGTGAAGAAAGTCGCTGCTGAATGACTCAGCGAGCAGCTTCATCAGGCTTCATTACTTCATGAACGAACTACTTAATTTGAACGATTCACAGTAAAGAGTGTGAATGAGTGAAGTAGTTCATAAGAATGAATTGGTTCAACCCATCGTTACGTCTTGTGAAAGTTGTCTCTTCATCAATGAACATTATGTTGACTTGATTAAGTCACTGTTGGCAATCAACTGTGTGGGAAAGCCAGGAACAAGCCACAAAACTCATTCATATGGTCAAGGTTTATGTGGTACAGCTTTTAGAACCCAAGGTAGAGGGTTCAATCCTGGTACAGTTCGGTAGTATTAGAAGGTGCTCAAATATGCCAACCTTAGGATATTTACCAGCACTTAAAAGAACTTCCAGCTCCTCAGCATTTCTGAAAACTGTAGAAGTAGTTATAGGGGCATAAAACCAGTAAAATAATTTTCAATGCAGTAAAACTTGCTGAAAGGGGAACTTGAATAAAGCAGAAACTTGTCCACCATGGATTTTTTTCTTGGTTCTGGCAAAGCTTACGGCGTTATAATATTGTTACTTTTGTACAATGCAGAAGCTCTTCAATGCGGAAACAAACAGAAATGAATAATGAAATAATTTTTAAAAATCTGCTTGTACAATGCAGAAAATATTACAAACTAATGTCCTACGTACAATATTTGTGCACTGCTGTTGTTGATATGATCAATGTCATTGTATGGACAGATACAAGTATGTGTTTGGACATCTCTACCATCAGAGCACCTGCCTTTCTATTTCTTTACTGGGACAATTCAGGAATTTCTGTGAGGGAAAGACAAATAATCCATCTTCTACGATAAATAGGTACAGTGATACAGATGATGGAACGAAGCGCTTGAAAACATATTGGCAATATCCGACCTATGTCAAGCAAGACACGTTCTCTACGAATCAAAGAACTTTATTCGAAGTGATGAATAACTTATGACACATCACAATCTCAAATCAGCTACAGTTCTTCTAGGAGTGAGAAAGGCAGAGGAAGAGGAGCAGACGAAATAAGAAGACAAGCACGAAGATGATGATCACATCAAGATTTGAATCCACGAACAGGCCCTGTAGTGCATTTGTGACATAAAGCAATTTGCCATTGCATCTAACCCTTCTATGCTTCTTCAACTAATGGAGTCAGCTCTGGACTGCATTCAGTAAGAAGAGGAAACAAGTTTCTTTGTTTGATCTGTGGAAGAAAACTTAGTGTTGTGAAGTACTGTATAGAGTGTTGTGGTGGAAATAAGTCTAAGAAGCGTGATGCAGTGTTGTGAAACAGTGTAATGTAGTGTTATGATAGTGTCGAAATGATACACTACTATAAGGTATGTAACAATACAGCGCAGTAATCTATATATTAAAAGAGTTTACTAAAAACAGCTTTGGCAAATCCGTCCATCCATTCTACTGGACCAATTTGCTTCATTTTTGTTTTATTCTCTCTGGAATTACCTGCCGGTGAATCATGAGACATTGATAAGTCTCTAAGTTCAGCCAACTTTGAATAATCATTTAAATCATTAAATGATAACTCCAATAATTGCAGGCCATGGATTACCCTAACCCGCAATACATTCTGCACTTAGCGGGTTGCTAAGCGGCTAACACTTTAATTAATATTCTGATAAATGTGATTTTCATCCTTAGTAGTGTCATTGCAAGCAGCCATGTTTAATTACTAGCTGTCAAGCTGGAGAGTATACACTTCCTCTGATCCAGGAAGAATATTATTCTGCGCTATATACTCTTTGATTCCTTGACCTTCCCCAGTTTCTAAATATACTCAACAGTTGGCAGAACTTTCCTAATAACTTACATGCTGCTAACAGGAAACATTGACATACGCACAGACGGGAAGGTATTAAGTCAGCTAGCCTTCTGTATGACCATTACCAGCAACAAAGCGAAGAGACAACCACTTGAAAAAGTGGGTGCCTACTTACCGGAACCAGTATTTAGTCACGGCCAATTATATGTTACACTATCTCGGACAAGATCGTTCGAAAATCCAGATACGTCTGAGTAGTCGAAGCACAGTGAATACTGTATGGAAAGAAGTGTCATAAACTACATTATGAATTAATCTGTTATGTACTGGTATTGATGATGCTTGTTGTTTAAAGGGGCCTAACATCTAGGTTATCGGCCCCCACTAATGGTATGAAATGAGACTAATAATGTAATGACAATTTAAAAGTCCAAATTCATCCACTAACCAGAATTCAAAACATGACGACGAAGAAGGAATGGATGGATATGAATTTAAAACAATCAGTGGATCCGAACCGCAATGCCTCCCACATTCCCAGAATCTACAGTTAAACAACAGTATTACTGTTGATATAGATGTTGATTCCCATAGGGAATCTGAAATATTTGTCCCGAATGAGTAAATTTATAATACCAATATAAATGGTCCATTATTGGACATTATAAACTTTCTAGCTAACTCATTCCTGGTTGCCAGCGTTTCGCCCTCGTGTGCTAGGGTGGGCTCGTCAGTTGGTACCTAGCACACCTACCAATATATTTCAGATTCCCTATGGGAATCAACATCTATATCATCTGATGGCCAAGCAGGCATCAATTTTTAGTAATGAGACAAAGTCTCAGTGCATTGCCACTGCCGGTGGCTCCAAGTAGCCTACGCAGTGGCCTCCATGGTATGCACTAGCCAGCGTATTGGTAGGTGTGCTAGGTACCAACTGACGAGCCCACCCTAGCACACGAGGGCGAAACGCTGGCAACCAGGAATGAGTTAGCTAGAAAGTTTATAATGTCCAATAATGGACCATTTATATTGGTATTATAACAGTATTACTGACCAAGGGATTGCTTCTGAAGCACAATCCTGAATCGATGATGCTTGTAGACTAAATGGGTCCAAAATTCAGGTCATCAGCCCCTCATAATGGTACTTATCGCTAGGAAAGTAGGACCATGGTATCTGCCATCAATCAAAAGTAGCGTAGACTCGCGGTATTCCACACAGTATGGTACTACTCGCAGCTAATGTAATACGCACATGTAATGCACGCCTATGGTGTTTCTCACATTGTGGCACCATTTACAGGTAATGCAAACATATGGTGTTCTTCACATAGGTGTACTAATGGACTCATACTATACCGTGGTGTTCCTCACATAGTGGGTACTAATCATAGGCAAGGCAGACCGATGGTGTCGCTCATATAGTGATACTAATCACAGGTACTGTAAAACACATCGATTCACACACTGTCGCTACTTATCACAAACCTATTGTGTACTTAACATAGTGGTACTACGTGCAAGTAAAGATGACCAATGGTGTTCCCCGTGTGGTGGTACTAATTACAAGTAGTCTCATGGTTCTAATTCGAACATCTCTTGGTCGCCCCTTATGACAGGCAAGGGATAATCTGGGTGTATTCTTCGCCTGCATCCCCCAACCACAGGGGGATGTGTGTTTGCTTCGCGAGAGCTATTTTATTTCGCTCAAGTCCACCGCAAGCTGGTTAGGACCCCCCCTATCTGCCACTTGGGACGCGCCAGGTGGGAGTATCACCTCTCTCCCTGCTACGCCAGCGTAGTAGGTTCGTGGCGTACCGGTATTAAATATTCATAAAACTACTGGAAAGGGCAGGCAAAACAATATGACTATGACAGGCATATAAAGACGAGTTATCTGACCTATTTATAAAGAATGCTGCGGAGAAGCGAGAGTCCACTAGTAATAATTAACAGATCAGTGTGCTACAGTACTACGTACATCAATCTGGATAAAAGAGTGTCATGTGTAGGCAGATACAGGTAAGCTCTGAAATTTTTGTATACTGCATTGTGTTTTGTGTAGCAGTGGTCATGATTGGTGTTTTAAGGCAAAAAAAAAGTTTTGTGTAATGCAGAAACTTGTCTAATTTGGAAAAAAACTGTGGTCCCTTGAGATTGCGCTTTGAGCAAGTTTTACCATATTATTTTCATTATCCAAGTGCATCTTATGGACAGTCAGAAGTAGCACTGTTATACCTTTGTAGGTAATCACTAATTGGCATATTACACCATGAAAGGTAGAGCCATGGCTATGAATGACCTCAGTGGATGAGAGGAAATTTTAGGAGGCAGCAGTCCAATGAATGGCAACATTTGTCTTGAGATCTTAAGAAAGTGATAGTGGAACATGATGTAAAGAGTGTTCTCTCATACGGTTCTACTGTTCCCCAAGACAGCCTGTGGATGCTGATTACTGCTGAGTATCGCAAACATTGTCTTTACCCTGTGATTTGAAGAAAACAGCTGCATTTCTAAACATGAGCACTTTTGCCACAGTCTATACATATTACTGTGTTTTCCCTTCCCTTCTGATATTGAATCCCATCGCTGCTACATAAAGAGTATTCCAAAGAGAATATGGTGCAAGCATTCCTCTAAAGCAGGGCCTCTCAGGCTGCATGCGCCGTGCAGTGCACGGGCGCAAGGTGCAGGAGACGACTTCACTAGGTTGACCAGAGTGCAAATCCCCACTCCACTTCCCCTACACCTCTCTCACTCTTTCAGCCTGTCTTCGCCTTCTCCACCTTCCCCGCTGATCTTCCCCTCATTGCGAAATGTTTATGTGCAGTGAGCGGTGACACTGTTGTATGGGACGACGTTTCCGGTGTTAAAACACTCTTGTTTCAATTTGGTTTGAGCAGACAACTTATCTTCTCTAGCTCTTCTTTTCCTTTATCTTTGCAATGATACCAGTTATGCCTGCAACAAGAGACCGGCTGACAGCAATTTGAGAGCCTTCTTTAAATTACAATCAGAAATAGGCCTACTCGAACGCAATTTAGTTTTCGTACAAGTCAAAGCAGGAAAAAATACCTTTCACATATGCGTGTGGAACCAAACATAATCTTAGCTGCTTCTCGATGCAGCTTAGGAAAATAGATCTTTTTGATTAACTTATCACATAATTATTGTCGCACGGATTAAACATTTGGCTTTATCGTCATGACTGACAAAGAAATATGAAAGTTCCCAGTTCGATTAAAATTGACTTTTGGAAGTCTTTGCTTTCTTTGAAACAGGTTGCTCCATTATTATGTTGTTGTCTTGCGCTTATCTATTTCACTAATAAACAGCCGTCCATCACCGAACGGTTCGTCGCTCTCAGCGCACTACACCATCCGAGTCAAGCCGAGTTGACCCGAGGTGGAACGATGCACAGTGCACGGAGTCTCTGCGCCTCGATATGCACGCGTGAGATTTTAAGCATTTGAGAGGCCCTGCTCTAAAGAGAGAGACAATCCTGGCTGTAGTTAGGAAGTAGGAAACAATAAATTTTGTCATTACATTACAAGGAAATAAGCAGGCAAGTTGACTGTGTGGTTAGGGGCGTGCAGCTGGAGTTTGCATCCGGGAGATACAGGGTTCGAGCCCCACTATCGGCAGCTCTGAAGATGGTTTTCTGTGGTTTCCACATTTTCACACCAGGCAAATTCTGGGGCTGTACCTTAATTAAGGCCATGACCGCTTCCTTCCCATTCCTAGGCCTTCCCTATCTCATCGTCGCTATTAAGAACTATCTGTGTCGGTGCAATGTGAAGACAATTAAAACAAAAACTTCAGCTATATTTGATAGTAATATAAAATTATTATTATTATTATTATTATTATTATTATTATTATTATTATTATTATTATTATTATTATTATTCTTTCAATGAAAAAATAAACTTTGTTCCTTCTTTGTTTCTTTCAGTTCTCTCCTTTTTATTCTGAAAAAATTTCTTTTCTGGAGGATCTTTTTGTACAGTTGCTAATAAAAGCATTCTTCATGGTAGAAAACAATTCAATGAGGCAATTTGATTGACCAATTACTAAATATAGAGAAATTACACACAATTCAAATTATATGTTTATGCTAGGGTGTTGAGAAAAATCAGGTTTTACTACAGGGCTCATGGAGGAGAAACATTTTAAGCTCTCCAGCTGCTGCTTAAATACATCATTTTGAGAACAGGGTACCTTTACAGCATATCCAAATGAATCATAAAGAGTTTAATTGTTGTCTCGCCTGGGTCATCAGTTATTAAGATATTAGAATCATTCTGTATTGACGTTTTTCACGTGTATGTATTGAATAGGAGGACATATTAAATTTCCTTTGTAAAGTGGGTCATCAGTTTGACAGAGTTATTCACCAACACTTACACTGGACGGCAAATAATACACTCCATCATATCCTAACTTTGAAGAACATCTATGGGCCATTCACTGTGCATACCATCATGCAGTGAAGTGTGCAAATCACTTGTATTGGAAAGGCACCCCCTACAACTGTTCACTGCCACACTACAGTACAGTTAAACCTCGGAATGCGAGTAACTTGGTGTACGAATGTTTTACAAGACGAGCAAACATTTGAAATAAATTGCAACTTGATAAGCGAGTGAGGTTCCGCAATACGAGCATCACGTGTGCCTACGTTTTCCCCTCCCCTGTTCGTTTGTCGAATGGATGAACGAGATCTTTGGTCCTGTAGTGAAGAAATACCTCTCGGTAAATAATCTGCTGCTCAAAGTCTTGCTGGTTATGGTCAATGCTCCTGCTCATCCTCCAGGCCTTGAGGGCGACTTACTGGAGGAATTCAAGTTCGTTAAGGTTAAGTTCCTTCCTCCCAACACTACTCTACTACTCCAGCCTATGGACCAGCAAGTCATTTCGAACTTCAAGAAGCTATACACCAAAGCACTATTTGAGTGATGCTTCGAAGTGACCGAAGAAACAAACCTTACCCTCCGAGAGTTTGAGAGAAATCATTTCCCCATCGTGAACTGCCTGAAGATCATTGATAAAGCCTGGGATGGAGTCACCACGAGAATTCTCACTTCCGCTTGGGGAAAGCTGTGGCATGGCTGTATTCTTGGACGTGACTTTGAGGGGATTGTTGGTGACAATGAGCCACCGATTGCCGATGAAATTGTGTCCTTAGGGAAGACTATGGGGCTGGAGGTGAATGATGTGGACGTTCAAGAGCTGGTGGATGAACATAGCCAGGAACTGACCACCAAAGAACTAATGGACCTGCATCGCGAACAACACGAGGAGGTTATGGAGATCACGTCCGGGGAAGAGGAGGAGGAAAAGTCAATGGAATCTCTCACTTCAACTGAGATTCGGGAGAAGTGTAAAATGTGGGAAATGATGCAAAATTTTGTAGAAAAACACCACCCGAATAAGGCTGTAGCAGTGCGAGCGATGAATCAGTTCAATGACAATGCAATGTCACATTTTCGTGAAATGCTCAAAAAGAGGCAAAAGCAACAGTCATTGGACAGGTTCCCCATTTAAGTTGCACAAAAAGAAAACAATTCCAGTGAGCCAACAGATAGCAGTGATTCCATTCGTGAAATTCGTGCTACACAGTAACTCTTCTCATATCATCTCTCGTCTCCCTCACACCAAAAATGATTCTATTGTAAGGAAAAGTGCACTTTAATTTGTTTTACGTTATATTTTGTTTTAGAAATGGTACGCGAATACATTTTTTTTGTGTTGTGGACAAATCATCCGCGTTTCAATTGTTTCTTATGGGAAAACTTGCTTTGATATACGAGCGCTTTGGATTACAAGCATGTTGCCGGAACGAATTATGCTCGCAATCCAAGGTTCCACTGTATATGTCTTTTCACGAGAGTTTAATCCTGATTGGCCTCCGCCAAAGAAAGAGTTATGATTTGCTGAGCGTGTGGTACCTACCTCCACCCCGTCAACATCTCGTGTTCAAATGTACAGTGCTGCGCATCACATAGGACAACCGTGCGAAGATCTGAACCTCTGAACAAACTACTAAACCTGAATTCTGTTCACTTTATTAAACACATTCACAATGCACTGCCTATGGTCACTTCTGAGCAGTTTTCCTGTTTTGTGCTTCACTACACGCGATGGTCCTACCTCTTGCTCCATTTCTCTCACTAAGAATACCGACTCACTGACTGCTGGAAGATGTAACACCTTATCTCCACGCTGTACAGCTTGGGACTTTCCCCCACTACGAGAAGACTTCCTGTACAGTATTACACCAAGCCTTGTGCCTTCATTTCTCGTTATTTAATTACTATTTTATAAAAGAAGCATATATGTATATATACACCAGTATATATGACAACCATATCTTATTTATTTATTTATTTATTTTACGTACTCTTCCAAACTATCTAAATGTCATAAACTAATTAATAATAATAATAATAATAATAATAATAATAATAATAATAATAATAATTATATAATAATACTTCGGCAAAGGGTCGAGGAGTTCCATGAGAAGGCTAGACCAAATGACTGTGACTTTAACAACGCCAAAAGTCTCCTTGTTGAGGCCGCCAAAGACGTTGCAGAAATCAAGAGAAGCAAAAAGCATGCCTGGTGGAATAGTACCTGCGAATCAGTCCTCCAAGAAAGACTCAATGCGTGGAAACAGTACAACTCTACGAAATCAGAAAATGATTGGGAAACCTACAAAACCCAACGTGCCCAAGCAGCTAGGGTGTTCAGAACTGAGAAACGTAAATACGAAAAATCTCTCATTGAAAAGATAGAACAAAACTTTAGTAACAATGAAAGCAGAGAGTACTACAGAGCCTTCAAACGCAAACTCACTGGCTATAAACCACCATCTCTATGCTTTGAGCGAACGGACGACACACTGGCGACATCAAATGAAGAAAATTGCAGCATTCTGGCAGATTACTTCAAGAATTTACTTAATTGCTCTAAACCGCAAAGCACCATTGAGACCAAGGAACCCTTACTCAGGTACCCAGATTCCAGACCACCCGACAGAGATGAAATCAAGCGCCACATTGCCCGTCTCAAAAATAACAAAGCGCCGGGGGAAGACTCAGTAGTAGCAGAACTATGGAAATATGCCCCAGAAGAATCACTTGATATCTTGCAAAAGCAAATAGAAGAAATTTGGAACAAGGAGACCCTACCAGAAGATTGTAAAACAGCTTTGATCCATCCATTACCCAAAAAAGACAGCATGAAGAACATCAACAACTACAGAGGAATATCTTTGCTACCAGTGACTTACAAAATTCTATCACTTGCCATCCTGGAGCGTTTGGAAGCACAAATCGAACATCAAATAGGTGAATACCAAGGAGGGTTCAGAAAAGGTCGCTCAACAGCTGAACAGATCCAAAATCTCAAAACGATCATCAGATATTGTACACTAAGGTCCAAGCAGTATGTGTCTGTCTTTGTGGACTTTAAGAAAGCGTACGACTCCATTGACCGGGAAGTCCTGCTAAACATCTTAAATGAATTTGGAGTTGATTTGAAACTGTTGGCATTAATTAGAGCCACCCTGACCGATACAAAATCCAAGGTGAAGATCCACGGATGTCTCTCGCATTCCTTTGACATCAAAACAGGAATCTGACAAGGTGATGGGCTATCCCCGATACTCAACTGTGTTCTTGAAAAGATCATCAGAACCTGGCGGGTGAGATTACAGGAAACCAACTACAGTCCATTGAGAATAGGAACCAAGGGGATCGCAACAGACTGCTTAGCATTTCAAGTGACTAATCTCATGTTTTAATCCGTATTGAAATCTGTTGATATACAATAATAAAGTTTTATTATGAATCCACCTGTTCAATACAATATAATGTTGTTACATTTAAAATAACTTCATTAGTTAGTTAAAAACTTTTTAACTAATGAAGTTATTTTAAATGTAACAACATTATATTGTATTGAACAGGTGGATTCATAATAAAACTTTATTATTGTATATGCTTAGCATTTGCCGATGATATTGCTGTTCTCTCAACCGACATAAAAACCGCTAGAGCTCAAGTTGAAATTTTAAAGGAAATTGCCGAACAAACTGGTTTGTAGATATCGTTTGAGAAAACAGAAGTAATGACTAACATCAAAGAGGCTCCACCAAAACTCCATACAAAATACGGGGACATCACCCGAGTAGACAAATTCAAATACCTGGGTGAGATCATCATGAAAAATGGACTGGACAAAGAAGCACTTCAGGAGCGAGTACGCAAACTGGAAATAGCCTACCAAACATCCCGCACAATCTACAACAAAAAATGCCTTTCCCAAAACACCAAGATACATCACTATGAAACAGTTCTGAAGCCAGTAGTTCTATATGCAACCGAAACCCTGTCTCTAAATGCCAACAAAGGACTCCTTGAGGAACTGGAGAAAAGAGAACGCAAAATTGTGAGAGGAATCTTGGGATCAAAGTACAGAAATGGAATCCATCAAAAGAGATCCAACAAGGAAGTCTACAGCAAAATAGAGAAAAATACCGACACAATCAGAAAAAGACGGGCACGATTTTACGGTCATCTGAAAAGAATGGACAGAAGAAAGTTAACTAAAGAAATCTTTCACTTTTTTGATTCAAACCCCAAAACCACAATTCCCTGGTTTAGAAATACCAAAGAAGACCTGCAAATGCTATATATCTCAGCTGAAGACGCCTTTAACAGAGATCTCTTCCGCAAAAAAATATTGACGAACGGGCTAAACCGAGACGAGCAACCGAAGAGAAGACACGGTGCCCCTTGGACAGAGGAGCGTAAGCAGGCCCACTCACAAAGAATGAGGGAAATTTGGGCTGTAAAGAAGGCCAAGTTCAGTGTCAAATGCAACAAGACTTAACGTGGTCCTTGATGGCCCCAGCGAATTATATATATTATATAATAATAATAATAATAATAATAATAATAATAATAATAATAATGTTATTTGCTTTACGTCCCACTAACTACTATTTTAAGGTCTTCGGAGACGCCGAGATGCTGGAATTTAGTCCCGCAGGAGTTCTTTTACGTGCCAGTAAATCTACCGACACGAGGCTGACGTATTTGAGCATCTTCAAATACCACCGGACTGAGCCAGGGTCGAACCTGCCAAGTTGGGGTCAGAAGGCCAGCGCCTCAACCGTCTGAGCCACTAAGCCTGGCAATGTAATAAACTAAAGTAAGATAAAATAAATGCGACTCACTACTTTTCTTCGAGCTCGCATACGGTCGAGTGAGTGCGACTGTTGCTTCTCCAATCAACTAAGTCTATGTCCATGTGCAAAGGAAAGGTGCTCCGCCTGTTTGTTTACATCAGGATTAAACTCTCGAGAAAAGCAGTATATCTGTTTCTTGCTCTCTACTGTATAAATTTAAACCCTCCCTATTATTTAAGAGTAGATCCCCGAAGAGCATTTCGGCTTCCAGAAGGCAAGAAACACACTACAAACCATCCATTGGCTACTAACCAATGTAGAAGATGCGCTGAGACAAGAGAGAGGAAAGCTTTATGCAGCGTTCATCGACTACACCAAGGCATTTGACCTAGTGAGCAGAAATACTTTGATCAGAAAACCTGGAAACATGATCGGAAAGGAGAACAACCTTATCAGGATAATGAAGAACATCCTTCAGAACAACCACCTTCAAATAGACGACAGTATAGTTTAATCGGAACCAATGAAACAAACAAATAGTGTACTTCACGGAGACCCCTTGAGCCTGCTACTGTTCAGCATCGCTACAGCCAATGTCATCGAAGCCATTCACCTTGAGGGAGTGAAGACATATATTTATGCGGACTATATTGTTGTGGCATTCTGTGATGACGGGAAGCTATCCACCAATGATTGCATACTACTGGAAGGCAAACCGCTGCCTAACGTAAATAATTTCAATTACCTGGGAGTAATACAATGAGTGGCCAAAAGTCATGGAAACACATTGAATGTGATGTAATAATGAGCTGCTCCTCCGTGAACCCTCAAAACGGCAGCAATACGGCAAGGCATCGACTCTACAAGATGTTGGAATCATTCTGGAGGGATCTGGACCCACTCATCTTGCACTGCTACCCACAATTGGTCTTGTGTAGTTGGTGCAGGGTTCATGGAGCGTTCATCAGCATAAACATATCAAAGTACACACCATCTCGCCTCACGTAAATACTAGGAAGGGAGATGTTCTTCATAGAAGACATGCGATTCCAGAATTCACTACCATAAACAGTGCAGTATGAGAGGCTGATCCAAGAACTTAACATCAAGTGAAGTGAAATATGGCCCAACTTCTATTCCACGCAAGCTCTTAACCCAACAGACAGGATGAACGCCAACTTCGGCCTACGGCACACAATCACCCACTTTGCAGTCCATGGTTTCCACTTCAAGATCTGCTCATGAAAAGGATATCATAAACCAGGCCCCCAATGCACATGCGCTCTGTGTGGAAGCGCTTGTGACACACGCCACTTCTTGCGTCTCGAGGAAAGTATCGCTGACACGCTTCTGGTCCGAATAACTGTAAAGTAAAAGTGTTCACCAGACATACAAAACTTGATGAATTAGTCAATATTGCTATATAAAAGTCAATCAGGACTAGCATACAGAATAATAATAATAATAATAATAATAATAATAATAATAATAATAATAATGAAAATTTCTAGTTGTAGAAAGGTTTCTTGCATTCTACCACAATGTCTGCCTTATATAAAAACAAGAACATTTAATGGCTTTGTAATTCCATTAATTATGACTGTTAACAACAATAAAGTTACTCCAATTACTGATCTATCATGCCATAAGCTTATGATGATGAATTTATGTGCTTTTAAAATGTTCTCTTTACACAGATTAACTAAAGAATTGATCCTATTGCTCATTATACGAAGATAACATATTTTTTGGTAGAATAACATGTTGTTCAAAATCGGCACGTGCTTTCCTTTTGACATTTTTCAACACAATTCGGTGTTACTTTAAATCTGGTAATATCCTTCTCTCTCCTCCAACCTGTCCATTGACCCTCAAAATCTTTCCACACATGTACAGTACATAAAAAAAACCCACGACAATTTTTATCAAATGGCATATATGACCATTTGTTCGCTAATTAATGTATCAGGTACCATGCTTAAGTACACTTTAACCCTAAAAAAGTATTTAGTTGATACTGAGATCCTTATAGGAGAACAGATATGTCAATTTCCGCCCACACGTATAAACACCGGCATGCCTTCATGGAATTTCTACTTACTAGATTTCTCCTTTACTACAGTATCGGGAATAACCATTCAAGATTTTTTTTTTTTTTTTTCGCTAGTTGCTTTACGTCGCACAGATAGGCCTTATGGCGACGATGGGACAGGAAAGGGCTAGGAGTGGGAAGGAAGTGGCCGTGGCCTTAATTAAGGTACAGCCCCAGCATTTGCCTGGTGTGAAAATGGGAAACCACGGAAAACCATTTTCAGGGCTGCCGACAGTGGGGCTCGAACCTACTATCTCCCGAATACTGTAACTCTTGTTACAGCAACAAGTTGATATATGAGACTGCATTATAATATTAATAAAACTGAGAGTGCATGGTTAGTTTTGCAAATTCGAATGAGAAATGCACATGAAACCGTGAAGTTAAATAAGTGAAAGAACTTTTGTAAGAGAAAACTGATACTGCGTTAACAGAGCCCGAGTTACTGGGGAAGGGTAGCACGCAAGCACGAGGAGAAAATTTATGGCGAAACACATATACTTCAAGTTTATTGTATTCATGATTTACATGTTAATTTATTAAGCAAAGGAGTTGCTTGTGTTCGTAACTGCACCGATACTATAACCTTACTTTCGAACTCAAGACGCGATCACTGGGTTTCAGAGCTGCATACAAAGAAATTAACAGAATAACTTACCTCTCATCATTACTTTTTCCTTTATTTCGTTTCTTCTTTTTCTTTTTATCATCTGAACTTGAAGATAAATATTTCTTTAAATATTCCTTCTGATTTATCCCTTGGGTAGCCATGTTCGGATTCGATACCGTTCGTCAGGGTTGCCAACGTTTATCGTTACAACGGTAAACATATAAACACTCATGTCACTGTGTATGTATAATGGCATCAGGAACATGGTAATTAATCTGCATTACACTGAACAGTTGTTACTGCTCTCCAGGCCGTTTACAATAGTAATACAGATTTGTTCTTTCGGCTTACTCTAGTCTTGTTATTTTTTTCTGCAGCGTACAGAAATTTTGGTTAAGATTCTACGTTCTAATTTTATTCAGGGGCTGTTCTGACTCTGTTATGGTTATTTACAATTATTTGTACGAATGCCTGTACATGGGTATCGCGCTATTTATTGATTGATTAAATAAAATTGCTACAAAAACACACATTACAGACAGTTTTATTCTATATTTAGAAATGGTCGACTGCTTAAACTCTAATTTAAGGGAGTAAAGCAATTGAGTATGATAGTTTTTAACAAGATCGACACTTGATTGTCATTCTCCTTGCTTCACGGCATCAAATCCAGTAGAGACAATACGCGACACTTACGGATTGTTAAAATGGGAGACAATTCCACGGTGGCGCTCCTAGTAACTTGACCTGAAAAGTCGCGCTAAATTCAAATATCAATGGAAATGCATATACGAAAATGGATAAAGAGATTACGTCTAGAAAGAAAGTATTATTGAGATATTAACTTCGAAGTTGCTAAAGGAATTCTGGATAAATGACTGAAGAATTATTTAAAAGGTTATTATTTCTTTCTTTCTTCTTTCTTAATCTGTTTATTGTCCAGGGTTGGCTTTTCCCTCGGACTTAGCGAGGGATCCCACCTCTACCGCCTCAAGGGCAGTGTCCTGGAGCTTCAGACATCGGATCGGGGGATACAACTGGGGAGAATGATCAATACCTCGCCCAGGTGGCCTCACCTGCAATACTGAACAGGGGCCTTGGTGGGGGATGGGAAGATTGGAAGGGATAGACAAGGAAGAGGGAAGGAAGCGACCGTGGCCTTAAGTTAGGTACCATCCCGGCATTTGCCTGGAGGAGAAGTGGGAAACCACGGAAAACCACTTCCAGGATGGCTGAGGTGGGAATCGAACCCACTAAAATGTTATTATTTAAAGACTGAAATTAGACATATAAACAAGATGTGAAATGGCCTGCTTTGAAATGGGTTGATTTTTTTATGCATTACTTTTTTTGATTCAGCATTCCTGCCTGAACTTTTACGGTTAGATTTGTCTTCTTTCTCGTTTAAAAAACAATCATCACATTAAGAGTCCGACTCGTTGGCTGAACGGTCAGCGTACTGGCCTTCGGTTCAGAGGGTCCCGGCCGGGTCGGGGATTTTAACCTTAATTGGTTAATTCCCATGGCATAGGGGCTGGGTGTATGTGTTATCGTCATCATCATTTCATCCTCATCACGACGCGCAGGTCGCCTACGGTTGTCAAATAGAAAGACCTGCACCTGGCGAGCCGAACCCTTCCTGGGATATCCCGGCACTAAAAGCCATACGACATTTCATTTTTTCATCACATTAAGGCACTTGTCAATAAAAATATCGGCACATTCCTTACACACATGATGCAATAAATTAACATTTAAAAGCTGGACAATTTTCCTCTTAACATGAAGCCTACTGACAGAAAGAAAATCTATAAAATCACGGCTTTAATCTGAGAAGAGGGATAAAACAAAGAAAAGTATGAAAATGTTGTCGATAGTGATGCTTTGAGGAATATTTATAATACGTACAATTAGAGTAAAAATGTAACATACCCTTGGCTGTATAGTCAAGTATTTTTAAAGTCGCTGGCCTGGAAATGATCTGAACAGATCTTATAATTCTTATATAAGCGTAACGTCCCTTCTTTCTTGTATACCTTACAAATCACTTCTGTGACATTTCAAAACCCACAGATCACACCTACAACACCACCTCGGTATTGAAGGTTAACTGCTGCACTATAATATAAAATATGCGTATTATATTTTAAGCCAGTTAAAATATGGGTCGAGCAGGTCAGAAGATTATGAAGTACTATAAAAATCTCTTTGTCACTAGAAGAACTTATATATGCAAACAAAATATTACTTACATTTTCTTGTCATGAGGGCAGCGAAAGAAAGACCGCGCATTCTTCTCTACTTCATAGTTACTGCAGCCAAACATAGCACCTACCTTTCCCATCATGTTGAGAGGAGATAGCAAGGAATGACACACGCTACTATTTAATTATGTCAACTCACTGAAAACGCATAAATAACACCAAAAACTTCACTCACAAATACACGTGCTCTTATGACAGACTCAGTAGTTCTCAGGTCTACCCGCTAGAGAGAGCTCTAACAGCTGTCCCTCGATATCTCGCTGAGTGTCGCGTATTGCCTCTACTGTATTTGACGGCATCAATATTAATTTATTGACATTGAGAGTTACTACATCCTTACTACAACCCCTAAACACCCTCATAACCATGTGCAGAGATCTGTACCCTTTATTTACAATCCCATTTATGTGATTACCCCAATGAAGATCTTTCCTTATATTAACACCTAGATACTTACAACGAACCCCAAAAGGAGCTTTCACCCCATCAACGCAGTAATTAAAACTGAGAGGACTTTTCCTATTTGTGAAACTCACAACCTGACTTTTAACCCCGTTTATCACATACCATTGCCTGCTGTCCATCTCACAACATTTTCGAGGTCACATTGCAGTTGCTCACAATCTTGTAACTTATTTATCACTCTATAGAGAATAACATCATCCGCAAAAAGCCTTACTTCCGATTCCACTCCTTTACTCATATCATTTATATATATAAGAAAACATAAAGTTCTGATAACACTGCCCTGAGGAACTCCCCTCTCAACTATTACAGGGTCAGACAAAGCTTCACCCACTCTAACTCTCTGAGATCTATTTTCTAGAAATATAGCAACCCATTCAGTCACTCTTTTGTCTAGTCCAATTGCACTCATTTTTGCCAGTAGTCTCCCATGATCTACCCTATCAAATGCTTTAGACAGGTCAATTGCGATACAGTCCATTTGACCTCCAGAATCCAAGATATCTGCTATATCTTGCTGGAATCCTACAAGTTGAGCTTCAGTGGAATAACCTTTCCTAAAACCGAATTGCCTTCTATCAAACCAGTTATTAATTTCACAAACATGTCTAATATAATCAGAAAGAATGCCTTCCCAAAGCTTACATACAATGCATGTCAAACTTAGTGGCCTGTAATTTTCAGCTTTATGTCTATCACCCTTTCCTTTATACACAGGGGCTACTATAGCAACTCTCCATTCATCTGGTATAGCTCCTCCGACCAAACAATAATCAAATAAGTACTTCAGATATGGTACTATATCCCAACCCACTGTCTTTAGTATATCCCCAGAAATCTGATCAATTCCAGCCGCTTTTCTAGTTTTCAACTTTTGTATCTTATAGTAAATGTCATTGTTATCATATGTAAATTTTATTACTTCTTTGGCCTTAGTCTCCTCCTCTAGCTGGACATTATCCCTGTAACCAACAATCTTTACATACTGCTGACTGAATACTTCTGCCTTTTGAAGATCCTCACATACACACTCCCCTTGTTCATTAATTATTCCTGGAATGTCCTTCTTGGAACCTGTTTCTGCCTTAAAATACCTATACACACCCTTCCATTTTTCACTAAAATTTGTATGACTGCCAATTATGCTTGCCATCATATTATCCTTAGCTGCCTTCTTTGCTAGATTCAGTTTTCTAGTAAGTTCCTTCAATTTCTCCTTACTTCCACAGCCATTTCTTTCCAGTCTGCACCTCTTTCTTAGTCTCTTTATTTCTCTATTATAATAAGGTGGGTCTTTACCATGGTTAGGGTCGCGCAGTTGTGAACTTTTATTCACGAGATAGTGGGCTCGAACCCCAAAGTCGGCAGCCCTAAACATGGCTTTTCCTTGATTCGCTTTTTGACATCAGGCAAATGATGGGGCTGTACCTTAAATAAGGCCATGATCGCTTCCTTCCCACTCCTAGCCCTTTCCTCTCCCATCGTTGCCATGAGGCCTACATGTATGGGTGCGACGTAAAACAAATTGCATAATAATAATAATAATAATAATAATAATAATAATAATAATAATAATAATAATAATAATAATAATAATAATAATAATAATAATAATAATAATAATAACAACATACATACATACATTATCATTATAGACTGTTATGCCTTTCAGCGTTCAGTCTGCAAGCCTCTGAGAATTTACTAAACGTCGCCACAATCCTCGATTTGCAACTAGTGTTGTGGCCTCATTTAGTTCTATACCTCTTATCTTTAAATCGTTAGAAACACAGTCTAACCATCGTCGTCTTGGTCTCCCTCTACTTCTCTTACCCTCCATAACAGAGTCCATTATTCTCCTAGGTAACCTGTCCTCCTCCATTTGCCTCACATGACCCCACCACCGAAGCCGGTTTATGCGTTCATCTTCATCCATCGAGTTCATTCCTAAATTAGCCTTTATTTCCTCATTCCGAGCACCCTCCTGCCATTGTTCCCACCTGTTTGTACCAGCAATCATTCTTGCTACTTTCATGTCTGTTACTTCTAACTTATGAATAAGATATCCTGAGTTCACCCAGCTTTCGCTCCCGTAAAGCAAAGTTGGTCTGAAAACAGACCGATGTAAAGATAGTTTCGTCTGGGAGCTGACTTCCTTCTTACAGAATACTGCTGATCGCAACTGCGAGCTCACTGCATTAGCTTTACTACTCCTTGATTCAATCTCACTTACTATATTACAATCCTGGGAGAACACACAACCTAAATACTTGAAATTATCGACCTGTTCTAGCTTTTTATCACCAATCTGACATTCAGTTCTGTTGAATTTCTTACCTACTGACATCAATTTAGTCTTTGAGAGGCTAATTTTCATACCATACTCATTGCACCTATTTTCAAGTTCCAAGATATTAGACTGCAGGCTTTCGGCACAGTCTGCCATTCAGACCAAGTCGTCAGCATAGGCCAAACTTCTCACTACATTTCCACCTAACTGAATCCCTCCCTGCCATTTTATACCTTTCAGCAGATGATCAATGTAAACTACAAACAGCAAAGGTGAAAGATTGCAGCCTTGTCTAAGCCCTGTAAGTACCCTGAACCAAGAACTCATTCTACCATCAATTCTCACTGAAGCCCAATTGTCAACATAAATGCCTTTGATTGATTTTAATAATCTACCTTTAATTCCATAGTCCCCCAGTATGGCGAACATCTTTTCCCTCGGTACCCTGTCATATGCTTTCTCTAGATCTACGAAACATAAACACAACTGCCTATTCCTCTCGTAGCATTTTTCAATTACCTGGCGCATACTGAAAATCTGATCCTGACAGCCTTTCTGTGGTCTGAAACCACACTGGTTTTCATCCAACTTCCTCTCAACGACTGATCGCACCCTCCCTTCCAAGATGCCAGTGAATACTTTGCCTGGTATACTAATCAATGAGATACCTCGATAGTTGTTGCAATCCTTCCTGTTCCCTTGCTTATAGATAGGTGCAATTACTGCTTTTGTCCAATCTGAAGGTACCTTACCAACACTCCACGCTAATTTGACTACTCTATGAAGCCATTTCATCCCTGCTTTCCCATTATACTTCACCATTTCAGGTCTAATTTCATCTATTCCTGCTGCCTTATGACAATGGAGTTTATTTACTATCCTTTCCACTTCCTCAAGCATAATTTCACCAACATCATTTTCCTCCTCCCCATGAGCTTGGCTGTTTGCAACACCACCATGATGATTTCCTTTTACATTGAGAAGATGTTCAAAATATTCCCTCCACCTCTCCAGTGATTCCCTGGGATCTATTATGAGTTCACCTGAATTGCTCAAAACACTGTTCATTTCCTTTTTCCCTCCCTTCCTAAGATTCTTTATTACTGTCCAGAAAGGTTTTCCTGCTGCTTGACCTAGCCTTTCCAGGTTATTACTGAATTCTTCCCATGCCTTTTTTTGAATGCAACAACTATTTGTTTCGCTCTGTTTCTTTCATCTACGTACAAATCCCTGTCTGCCTCAGCCCTTGTTTGGAGCCATTTCTGATAAGCCTTCTTTTTACGTTTACAGGCTGCTCTCACTTCATCATTCCACCAAGATGTTCGCCTTTTCCCATCTTTACACACAGTTGTTCCTAGGCATTCCCTTGCTGTTTCTACTACAGCATCCCTGTATGCCACCCATTCACTTTCTATATCCTGAACCTGCTTACTGTCTACTGTTCAAAACTTCTCACTAATCATATCCATGTACTTCTGTCTAATTTCCTCGTCCTGGAGATTTTCTACCCTTATTCGTTTGCAGACAGATTTCACTTTCTCTACCCTAGGCCTAGAGATACTTAGTTCACTACAGATCAGATAGTGGTCTGTATCATCGAAAAATCCGCGAAAAACTCGTACATTCCTAACAGATTTCCTGAATTCGAAGTCGGTTAAGATATAGTCTATTATGGATCTGGTACCCCTAGCCTCCCATGTGTAGTGGTGAATAGCCTTATGCTTGAAGAATGTATTCGTAACAGCTAAACCCATACTAGCACAGATGTCCAGCAAACGCTTCCATTCCCATTAGCTTCCATATCTTCCCCACATTTACCAATCACGCTTTCGTATCCTTCAGTTCTATTCCCAACTCTCGCGTTGAAATCGCCCATTAGCACTATTCTATCCTTGCTGTTGACCCTGACCACGATGTCACTCAATGCTTCATAAAACTTGTCAACTTCATCCTCATCTGCACCCTCACATGGTGAATACACGGACACAATTCTAGTCCTAATTCCTGCAACTGACAAATCTACCCACATCATTCGCTCATGACGTGCCTAACAGAAACTATGTTGCGTGCAGTGGTATTCCTGATAAAGAGCCCTACCCCAGACTCTGCCCTTCCCTTTCTAACACCCGTCAAGTACACTTTATAATCTCCTATCTCTTCCTCATTATCTCCCCTTACTCGAATATCACTTACTCCTAGCACATCCAGATGCATCCTCTTTGCTGACTCAGCCAGTTCTACTTTCTTTCTTCCATAAGCCCCATTAATATTGATAGCTCCCCATCGAATTCCATTTCGTTTGCCAAGTTGTTTCCAAGGAGTCCCTCGCCTGTCAATTGGGAGTGGGACTCCATTACTCCCATAGGTCCGAGGCTTGCTTAAAGTGTTCTGAACTTGGTAAATTCATGAAGCAGGATGCTGCCCTACTTGCACATAGTCCAAGTGAGGATCTCTCCTCTAACGTGTTATGGACCACCGGTGAATTGTGTAGTCCTAGCCGCCTGAGCACAAGGAGGACCACGACTCAGAATATGTCCGAGATGCCCACTCCCATTCCATAGCAACTGGCATCCCGACTCTCAGGACCACTTATTAGGCCACTCAGCCGTTGCCCATGGTTCACGAACTAGGACGTGACTACAGTAACCCACAAACATTAAAAAAAAAAAAAAAAGAAATAATAATAATAATAATTTGCTTGCACTAGGTAACGTTCAAGGTCCTTCAAGATATTTGATCCTCGATCGGACGTGAAATTCAGACTCTATTCTCAGTTCGAGGAGCGTATCTTTCATTTCCTCTAGTTTCTTCTCTTGTCTGGGAAAATGAATGTCGCTAAGACAAGGCTTTTCATTGTCCATTTAGAATCAACCTAATGAGCATCTTCGCACTTATTTCAGCGGCCTTTGTTTGTGTTATGCGAGATGGTTTTAGAAGGGGATAGAATATCATCCTCATTTACTCTTCCATACTGTGCAGTGTGCATACTGTGCCATTACCCAACACGGCACTAAAATGACGTGAATCAGAAGAGCACATTGTTACACGTTTCTGCGTAACCAATATTTAACAGTTTGTGGTACAGTACTCTGTTCTGTCAACACGTACCTGTACTTTACAGACGTATGACCTCGATGGTAATGTTGAATTTAAGTCCCTCTAACGAGTGACCTCAGATGTGAGCCTTACATGTTCACAATGAAGAACACTGTTTACATAATACATAATCTACCAGCTTATCATTCTGATTAATTGCTACAGAAAACTTTTTCCACTGATACTTTGGAAGCCTACTGGCTTCCTTAAACTGTAATCGTGACTTACAAGTTTATCCTTCACCACCTCTTCAGTTTCCCGTTCCATGTTGACTAAGCAGATTTCTTTGGTGGAAGGACAGTCGTAACAAAGAGGTGGCAATCCTCAGGCACTGCAGAGTTGTCTTTGGAGTGTCGTCTAATCCATTTCTACTGGGTGCGACTATATCACATCACTTGAGACATGCGCCTGAGGAACTGAATAGTACTGCAGAGCGACTCAGAGACTCTTTCTACGTGGACAACTGTGTTACCAGTGTAGCCAATGAAGAACAGTTGCAGAAATTTGTGAGGGAAGCTACTGCACTGATGTCTACAGCACAATTTGATCTTCGCGGATGGATCAGCAGCCCCGCTCATCAAGAAGACAGAGCTGCGATGCAAGATGGAGTTGTTCCAGTCCTGGGTCTCTTATGGGATGTCACTACAGATGAGCTTCTCTGTGATGTCAAAACCATTGCGATGACCACTTGTCAAGTTACCAAGAGGAATCTGTTGTCTGTGGCTCAGCGTGTTTTCGACCCAATTGGCTTCACATGTCCGTCTACCTTACTACCAAAGCTGATGCTGCAAGAAACATGGAAACACAAATTTCGATGGGATGAAGAGCTTCCGGATAGCATTACAAGTAAATTCAAGAACTGGGTGGAGCAGATGCAATGGTTAGCTAGATGTTGCCTTCCAAGGAGAATGGTACAAGTGGACTGGGGAGCGGAAGATATCAGTCTTCATGTATTTTGTGATGCGAGCAAACTTGCTTATGCAGCTTGTGTATTCTTAAGGGCAAGGAGAGGCGCAGAGGTATCGGTCCAGTTGGTCCAGGCTAAGGCGAGGATTGCTCCTTTCAAACATGTCACTATACCACGTTTGGAACTGTTGGCAGCAGTCATTGGTACCAGAATTTCTACCCAAGTGAAAGAGGCGTTGGGACTACAATGGTGCAGAACATTCTTTTGGAGTGACTCGTCAGTAGCCTTGACTTGGATAAAGCGGGCGGACAACTGGAGTACATTCATGGGTAACCGTTGTCATGAAATACGACAGTACACCAATACTGATGATTGGCGCCACCTACCGGGGACTCTGAACGCAGCAGATCTTCCATCAAGGGGATGCAGTCCAAAGGCACTCTTTGAGAGCGAATGGTGGGAAGGACCACGGTGGCTAAAGGATAATCCAAAGCAGTGGCATTTTTATGAAATTGCCGCACCTGAAGACGAAGTCAATATTGAGAAACGGAAGACAGTTATATCGAGTGTGGCGTGTAGTTCACCTGACTTTTGCTCCCGTCTCTTGTATTTCTCAAGTTATGTCAAGATAGTCAGAATGATTGGTTGGATCATCAGATTTTTCCGCAACCTTACTAAGGCAAAACAAGCAAGAAGAGGTGAACTCATTGGTGAAGAAATGCAACAAGCCGAGAACACCTTATTGAGAGTTGTGCAGCAGGAATGCTTTCGAGATCACGAGCAGGAACTTGAGAAGAAAGTCAGGGTATTCAAGGACGAAATGGGAGTTCTGAGGGTTGAAACAAAACTTACCTTTGGGGAAGAAAGTGAAGCATTCACGAAACCCCTACTTGTTGCCGTCAAACCATGCCATCGTGACCAGATTGGTTTGGGACGAACATCATCGGTCACAGCATGCAGGGCTACTGACGCTGTTAGCTAGACTCAGGGAAAGATTCTGGATTCTTGGAGTTAGGAAAGTGGCAAAAAGAGTTATTGCAAGATGTGTCAAATGTAAAAGGTACAAGGCTAGTCCTACAGCACCAGCTTTTGCTCCTTTGCCCAAGGATAGAGTGGGCTCAACAGCAGCTTTCGAGGTCTCGGGAGTGGATTATGCTGGACCGCTGTACCTAAAGTCTGGAGAAAAGGCGTGGGTTGTATTATTTACTTGTGCGGTGTATCGTGCGATACATCTGGAGCTGGTGAAGTCTTTGACAACTGATGTTTTCATTCTGGCGTTAAGAAGATTCATTGCCCGGCGTGGAAGAATTTCTGTGCTGTACTCAGACAACGGGACCAATTTCATAGGACTCAATAATGCCCTGAAAGCGTTGGATTGGGATGAGATTGTCACCCACTCGGCTGTGAGAAAGATTACTTGGAAATTTATCCCACCTACAGCAGCCTGGTGGGGAGGATGGTGGGAGAGACTAATCAGAACAGTGAAAGAACTACTGCGTCGAATCTTGGGACGAGCCTCTGTGTACTATGAAGAGTTATATACTGTGTTGTGTGATTGCGAGGCGACGATCAACTCTAGACCACTTACATACATTGCGGACCATTCGTCTGAACTAAAGCCTTTGACACCAGCAACATTTCTGCAGGGTATTCCTACAAATGAGACTCCAGATTTGGACGCAGTTGACAAGGTTGACTATGTTAAACGTTGTAGGTACCTCCAGAAACTACGTGAGGACCTACAACAAAGATTCAGGAATGAATATTTGGCGCTCCTAGTTCACCACGGCCAGAGGAAGACCAACAGCATCAAGGTGGGAGATGTGGTATTGATAGGAGCAGATTCCACAAAACGCATCAACTGGCCCCTCGCGGTCGTCGTGGAAGTGTATCCAGGGAAGGATGAAGTAGCAAGAGTAGCCAAACTGAAGACATCTGAGGGAGAGCTGATCAGACCACTCCAGCGTCTCTATCCATTGGAGGTGCACACAACTCCAGAGGATTGGAACCAGCCTGAAACTGTGACTATCACTTCGCCTGAGACAAAGCCTCCACATGAAGAATTCAAATTATCAAAGAGGGGGGGGGGGGGGGGGGGGCGGAGAATTAAAGTGCCATCAAGACTTGATTTGTGAATACTCTTGATGTGACCTTGCTTTTGTGTTCATTTATTTATTGTGTTATGTGTTTGTGTTTCAGTTGCGGTACAGAGTATTTTGCAATTGAAAATAACAATTGCAAGGTGGGAGGATGTTACAGAACCACATTTATTCCATGGACTGCCGTGTCATATCTTACTGGCATATCTATGAACATTACAAGTGACACAACACTGTTTATCTTGTTTGTGTAATCTTTGGTTGTGGTGTTGATCATGGCGTACAATGTATCTCTTGGTCAGTGCAGTGAATTGTAAACTTGTTTTATGTAAATAAATTGGAGCATTTGTGTTAAATTGTGTTAACGTTACATTATAAGCACTTTTCTCAACAATGAGTGTTTCTAGTTAGGTGGCGGGCGATAAAGCCTCGCACAGTCACTCCATCTAGCGGTGTACTAGCGAAAAACTGATCCCTCGCTCACGCTCGAGCAAAACGGAACAATGTCGGGCTCCTCTTATTTCAGGGGTCTGTGGGAAGCCGACATCAAGTCTATGAACAGCCACCTCAGGAAGATAAGTGGGGATACTCTACAACTTGAATTCAATATAAGTGACGAAATAAATAACGAAATTGGTGAAGAAAATGGGCGCCATCTGCAAACTACTTGCAGCAATAAACAACTCGGTTGAGCATGAAAGAACTCTTTCTCCCACGGTGATGAGCATAGGCCGACGAGGGTCCAAATTTTCTTTATTACCTTACCTGCTACTATCTAACCCCAAAATTGAATATGCCAGGTTTCCACTCCACTAATAAGATTCACCGCAAGTTTAACTTCGTAAATTTACTCCAGAAACAAAACAAAACTGAACAAAACCACAACAACAATCATCATCTAATTATCCCAACTCGTCTTGCCGCTTAGACAAACTCATACATTATGTCTCAAAAATTGTCAGACTACTAATGTGCAATGTATCAATAAATTAGATACACTCAGTCTTGATTTTACATATTTTATATTTATTACATACCTCAAGGTAATAGTCCGATAAGCACTGCGTGATGCTACTATAATTCCACTTTATCTAGTAAGGAAAGGTACGACGACCTTCCTTACACTTGGATGACCCTTATTTGCTAAGGTCATCCCTAACCTTAATTCCTCAGGGACAATAATTAATGACTGACAGATGAAATAAAATGATATAGGAGAGTGTTGCTGGAATGAAAGATGATAGGGAAAACCGGAGTACCTGGAGAAAAATCTGTGCCGTTACTTCTTTGTCCAGCGCAAATCTGTCATGGAGTGACCGGGATTTGAACCACGCAACCCAGCGGTGAGAGGCCAACGTGCTGCCACGGGGCCTTTAGCTGAGTCCTAACATTGCTTCCATTTACTTGTGCCAGGCTACTTACTTTCATCTATTCTATCCGACTTAGCTTGGTCAGCTTTTGTTCTTTTCCGACCCCGACAGTATTGAGCATTCGAGGCCTAGGGAGTTTTTCATTTTCACGCCCTTCATGGCCCTTGGCTTTCTTTGGCCGATACCTTCATTTTCCAATTGTCGGACCCCTTCCATTTTCCCCCTCTGATTAGTGTTATGTAGAGGATGGTTGCCCAGTTGTACTTCCTCTTATTACAATAATTACCACCACCATCACCATCCCACTACCCCATAAATAGAAATCTCAAGACGTTAAATCTGGAGAGCGATCTGGCCATAAACCTGCTCTAATTATTCTGTCCCTGAAAAATATCACCCCCTGCATTCACTGAATTACGAGTGGTATGTGCTTTTGCCCTGCATTGCTGGGAATATCCACGTGGCTCTTCCTGTTCAGTCAATTGAGGAAAAAGCTCGTTCAGTATGACGCGATTACCTGTCAGGAAGTAAAAAAAAATAAGAAACAAAATTTCCACTTCCGGAGGTGCACATGGCCCTGAGGTTCACTCGGCCTACATAAAAACTGGGTACCAGATTAATTCTTGGGGGCAAAGACGTCCGGGCGTTGAAGCAATGTTAGGCCTCAGGTAAAGGCCCCATGGCAGCGCGTCGGCCTCTCACCGCTGGGTTCCGTGGTTCAAATCCTCGGCACTTGGTGGAGAAAAGTCCGTGAGAATAAGTTAGCGTAACCAAGCGTTGGAAACAACGAGCTAGAATAACATAGAGGGGCTGTATGTCTGACATCAGCGCTCCCTGTTTGAAGCAAGTTGATAAAGGGCAGCCATGTTAACGGTTGTCAAAACAAAGCGAATTGGCGCGAGAGCATATGTTGAGGTGACAGGGAGATCGTGCATGCCAATTTAATTCCCTAAGTTTTAAGAAGTGAAAACAAAAATTCTCGCTTTCAAGAATGCCAGCCATAAGCTCAGCGTATGGTTGTACTAATCGGAGTAATAAAACCAAGGATATATCGTACTTTAAGTAAGTATTACTGAATTATAGCCGATATTCCTTTTTGTAATTTCTGTTTGTAATTAAATCCATTTTATTGTTTACTTAGCGAAAGTACGGATAGCCACGGTAATTATTTGTCGAATTTTGTTTCAGATTTCCTTTAAAGAACAAGGAATTAACCTTTTCCTTATATATAATGCTAGGAGAATTAGATGGACAAGTTCATCCAAGATTAAAGTTATAAACTAACTACGTCATTTTATTTTGGTTATTCAGGGAGACAGGTGTAGCTAATTGCATGACGCATGGTATTTCAGAAGCTGTCCGAAGGAGCTGCATAACGACGTTGAAAGAATAGGATCTTTCGAATTTAGGTTGGAATCTGTTTTTGCCCAATGATTTGCACAGGAAACGAACCGGATCTCATAAGGTAGAAGGTCAACGTGATTCATAAGAGATATGAGAAATAAGATTGCATGCGGAATGATAAAGTGTTTATGCAGGCCGATTGTATGCCTGATATGTGAGAGAATAATGTGCAGTGGATATGTACCTGCCTATTGTCTTCTGAGAGTATATTGATATCAGAATTGACGGAACTAATTCCAGACTAATGAGTCTGATGTGTGTTAAATGGTAAAAGCATGCCAGGAAGGAATTATTATACGTGACTTTCCGTATAGCCGACGAAAGACGTTATCTCATTGCAAGCTGATATATTGGCCGTGTTTGTATTAGACGGTGCGAATGAGACGGTATTTCCTTGTAACAATCTAGGGAGACAGAATCCATACTTTAGCACAGTGTTGAGTTCAACATTTCCTTTCAGCTCGCAGCCTACTCGGAAATACATGACGGATGATCGCGCTGTCGAGTGCTCAAATGTAGCAGAAGGAGCAGTGGCGTATACTGAGGGCTACCAAAGATATCAGTGAAGCCCAAACCTCAAATGCGAGCGATGGAAATCTAAAGCACATTTTATTGTAAGCATCTGACACATTGTTCCATTTGCAAACCTTGAAAGCAATGAGGAAACACGTCGCACGTATTTCTGAGAACAAGGCTTCGGAGACTGATATTGCAGCCCAGACTCTCGTCCCCTCCCATCGACTCGCCTCACGCGGCTTGCTGCTGTCTGCGTACAGGTGCGGGGACCGGCCGAGGATAGCTGTGCTAGGCTTCGGTCCGTCAGATCGCCACTGCTATCACCATGCGTTACTCATCGTATATACTTCCTCACCTCATCCTTCTGTCTTAAATATATACACGTACACGTATTATCATATATCCCATGAACTATGGACAAATAAGAAGAAGATCAATGTTGTGCTTGATACTTTATTTCGATTTATTTCAATTTTGTTTCTTTATATAATTAACGTTGTAAATGTTCTGACATTTCTTTGATTTTGAAGTTTTATAATGGTATTTTAGTATTTCATTTTATTAATTTTCAAGTAGAATGATTTGGGGATATTTATAAATAAATTCATCTTACCCCATATGATTGTTTCTCATTCGTGTTATACCTCCATTTTCCTGTCATTTACTTATATTTAGAGTAGAACTCCGACTTTTATCCTGACCCAATCGACAACCAACCCACTCTCTGCCCAACCCTGAGTTAGTCGGATGTTCATACAGGAATGGAGGCATCGTCCTAGAGGGTATTTACCCCTGGGTACGGTACAGTGCCAGGCTACTTACTTTCATCTATTCTATCCGACCTCGCTTGGTCAGCTTTTGTTCTTTTCCGACCCCGACAGTATTAGAGCATCCGAGGCCTAGGGAGTTTTTCATTTTCACATCCTTCATGGCACTTGCATGTCGGATCAATCATTTCTCTTTGTGTTGTTCCTTTCTTAGTGTCCAGTATTTCTTCATTCTTCCTGATCCTCGTTTCCTCTCGTCTTCCGAGATAATAGGTTTCCCTTTTAATGTAGATTTGTCTTGGAACCTTGTATTTTCGTCTTTAGTTATTACTTTAGCTGTTCGATCGAATAGTGAAATTTCTGTAATTTTTAATTTACTAGGTCTTCTTCAGCTTTTTATACCTGTTGGATTTTGTTTTGCGGTCACGGGAGAAGTCAAAGATGTTTTCGATTAATCTATTAGAGTTCATTCTGAGAAGGCCGATAAATTTATCCTAGTATCTGAAAGTTTTTCATTCTTTTAATAGAATGTTTCATTCTTGATGTATATTTTCTTATTACCCTGAAATTTTGGTCTTATCATCTTTCTTAACATTTTCCTTTCTTTTAGCTCAAATTTCTCCACGTGGCCTTTGAAATTCATGTTAGTGTTTCTGCTGCGTATAGTGCTTCTGGTTTTCTTGCTGCTTTATAATGTTTATTTTTGGATTCCCATGAAAGGGATTTCTTGTTGTATGTATCTTTTGTTAGCTGGAAGCCCAGTTCAGGTTTATTTTTCCTGTATTCCATTGCTTTGCTTTCCACAGCATTCCAAATAATCCATTCTCCGAGATACTTTCATTCTTTTACTACTTTAATCTTTTGTTCTCGGACTTTAGATGTATTTATGTGGAAAAAAAAAACAGAAATTGCGTATGGCTTTTAGTGTCGGGAGTGTACGAGGATATGTTCGGCTCGTCAGATGCAGGTCTTTTGATTTGACGTCCCTAGGCGACCTGCGCGTCGTGATGATGATGATGATGATGCAGACGACACATACACCCAGCCCCCATGCCAGCGAGATTAACCAATTAAGGTTAAAATTCCTGACCTTGCCGGGGATCGAACCCGGGACCCCTGTGACCAAAGGCTAGCACGCTAACCATTTAGCCATAGAGCCGGACATTTATGAACCCCTGTGGGTGGAGGTGGTAGAATAACACTCACGGTAGCCTCTGTCTGTCGTAAGAGGCGACTAAAGGGGGCCTTACGGGCTCTGAACTTTGGAGCGTGGGTTGGCGACCACGGAGCCCTCAGCTGAGTCCTGGCATTGTTTCCACTTACTTGTGCCAGGCTCCTCACTTTCATCTATCCTATCCGACCATCCCTTGGTCAACTCTTGTTCTTTTCAGACCCCGACGGTGTTACGTATGGAGGCTCTTCGTGGCCCTTGTCTTCCTTTGGCCGATACCTTCATTTTTCGAAGTGTCGGATCCCTTCCATTTTTCTCTCTGATTAGTATTATATAGGGAATGGTTGCCCAGTTGTACTTCCTCTTAAAACAATAATCACCACCACCACCACCGGACATTTATGTGGGTGTTTTTTGTCTGTCATGATTTTGTTTTTTTTCGAAGGAGATGTGATATTATTACTATTATTAGGGGGTCTATTATTGTCCGCCTCTTTGGTGTAGTGGTTAATGTGATTACTGCCAGCCCTGGAGGCTCCGGTTCGATTCCCGGCTCTGCCACTGATTTTGATGTGGTACGAGGACTAGAGCGGGGTCCACTCCGCCTCGGGAGGTCAAGTGAATAGAAGAGGGTTCGATTCCCACCTCAGCCATCCTCGAAGTGGTTTTCCGTCGTTTCCTACTTCTCCAGTCAAATGTCGAGATGGTACCTAACTTAAGGCCACGGCCAGTTCCTTCCCTCTTCCTTGTCTATCCTTTCCAATCTTCCCTTGTCCTCCCAAAGCACCTGTTCAGCATAGCAGATGGGGTTTCTTGGCCTAGGTACTGGTCCTCCTCCCCAGCTGTATCCCCGACTCACAGACACTGTCCTTGGGGCGGTAGAAGTGGGATCCCTCGCTGAGTCCGAGGGAGAAAACCAACCCTCGACGGCAAATTGATTAAGTAAGAAGAAATATTTATTATTATTATTATTATTATTATTATTATTATTATTATTATTATTATTATACTGAAAGCTGTGGACGGAATCATAATGTTCTCACATCGTTCTCCACGATAATAACGTCTTACACAAGACCATGCATTGCCACTCATGGAAGCTCATTTTCCAATATTTGTGATGACACTGATGACAAGGCTACGTGACTCATCGTTCCTCTCTTACCCATGAGAATGTTCCCACCCTAAGATCGTCGTCAGGTCACAGCAGCGCGGGAATTCCTATGTGAGGTTATCAGCGGAATGCGTCATCACGTCGCGTCCGGCAGACTACCCGGCACACAGCCAAGCACAGCGAATTTAAAACGAAAACTTCCTCAGTTAAAAAATCCACAACCTGCTTCTAGTTTCAACCAGGTCAGAAATGGAATGAATGAAGCCCCCATCTTGCGGCGAGGATAGGCCGAAGCCTGTCGCACTCCCCTGGGACTATGACTAATGACTGACAGATGAACTGAAATGATATTGGAGAGTGTTGCTGGAATGAAAGATGACAGGATAAACCAGAGTAGCCGGAGAAAAACCTGTCCCACCCCCGCTTTGTTCAGCACAAATCTCACATGGAGTGACCGGGATTTAAACCACAGTACCCAGCGGTGAGAGGTCGGCGCGCTGCGTCTGAACCACGGAGGCTTACGTCCTTAGATAAATGATCGAATTCGCTAAGCCTCAAGCCCATACCTTGATTTTACAGTCAATAACTCAAGGAATTAAAGCGAAAATCGGTACTCTGCATTAAGATTCATAGTTATATGAATATATTTATTTATTTATTTTATTTAATAAAGTGTTTGAAAGGAACAATGCAGTATCCGATCAAGTTGTTTTATTGTGTATACGAATACTGGTATAACTACTACCCATGCCATCAGCTGTCTCACTGACTCCATAGTAGTGTGTCCGACATTTATTGCGTTCAGTTTACGCTGAGGTACTAGTAGTCGATGTTTGATTGACGGTCAAACTGAACCATACTATATACAAGACCGACTACAATACAATTACATCAGATAGTAATCCAGAAAAAACATGGCGGACATCGGTGGGCGATATGAGAGGTTGAGGGGAACATTACAAGTGATAAGCTTAACAGCTTCATTTCAAGTAATACTAATCCCGTATTGACTATAATCAATCAATGAATATTCAAGATAAACTTAAATATTATAATTAAGCTATTAATATCTAGGACATGTTTCGTCCCCTAAGGGACATCATCAGCTAATAATAAATTAATATATCAGAAATAAATATTAAAATTGGAAAGACACATTAAAATTTTTGACAATTTAAAATAAGATCTTCAAATTTTGTTAAAATTGTAAGTCATAAGACAGGTAAAACAGTTAAATTGTCCATAGTTCTCTTGTTGATGTTCTTATATAAGGAGTAAGTAATACGATTTTATTACATTACATTATATTTATTTCATCTTCCATTTCACGTTACTTACACTTATATAATTTTTAATTTTTTCATTTTATTTCAGATAAAATTATATCCATTACCACACAGAACTTTACCATCACGGCCCCGATCTGACTTTAAATTCTGAAGCATTTAAATTTTAGTATACCATCTAAGGAATGCTTATTAAGTTTCAACAAATCTTTCACCAAGGAATACAAATCAAGTGTGCTATTTACAACAAATGATATGTTAAGATTTTATAAGCAAAACTGGTATTTTCGAAGAACATCAACAAGAGAAATATGGACAATTTAACTGTTTTACCTGTCTTATGACTTACAATTTTAACAAAATTTGAAGATCTTATTTTAAATTGTCAAAAATTTTAATGTGTCTTTCCAATTTTAATATTTATTTCCGATATATTAATATTAATTTATTATTAGCTGATGATGTCCCTTAGGGGACGAAACATGTTCTAGATATTAATAAATTATATATTGTATTGAATAGGCGGACCGCTTAATTATAATATTTAAGTTTATCTTGAATATTCATTGACAGGTTGAGGGGAAGGTTATGCATGTTTATTCCGAGTCACCTAAAGAAAAGATCACAAGTCCAACGTGATGAAATGCAACTCACTAACTCAAAATATGAATAATCAAACACCAAAAGTAGCGCTATCGCGTATTGTAAGTCCAAAGGGAGAAAACTAGACTTATAGGATTATATAGAGCCTATACAGGAGAAGAAGCATGGGGAGATATCCGTGAGAGGCTTCGGTTGGAAAATAATTATATTGGTAGAACTGACCACAAGTAAAAAATTAGAAGGAATTTTAGCAGAAGCGATTGGGGTAAATTTTCTTTCATTGGGAAGGGCGTGAAGGAGTGGAACAGTTTACCAGGGGTAGTGTTTGATCCTTTTCCAAAATCTGTACAGATATTCAAGAAGAGAATAAACAACAACAGAGATAATAAATTAAATGTTAGAGGGCATTCGACCAGTGCAGGATATTGTAAATAATAAATATGTGTGATTAAATTAATTCCATCCCCTGGTCTAAGGAGTTTGGACAGCCCAAGTAGGGGACTGCCTGTAGGGGTGAAGTACAGTGGGGACTTCGAGGGCCCTGGGACCGCTACGGTAGCTGTGAAGGCCCTTCAGGAACTCTGAAAAGTGGTGGCAAAAGGGGCTCTGGTTAAGACGCAGCAGGTCGTTATGCTACTTAGGTTCCAAAATGGGTAAAATATAAATATGTGAATAAATTCAGTGTTAATTTTAATCTTATACCAGTTGTATAGTATTATTAGAAGTAATTTCACATACCGTACTGTATATAAGTTGACTATGTTTGTAAGATATTATAAGTAGAATTTTGTAAACAATATAAATTTATTAAGGATGATGTGTGTGTTTAATAGAAAAAATTATTAGCGTAAATTGTATAATATTGTATTCTAGGAAAATTTTCTTCGTCTCCTGTTAATTTAAAATTTAGTGCTTGACAATAATGTAGTTTAGTGTACCATTTGCCACCGAGGTAGACACCTCATTTGCAAATAAAGAGATTTTGATTTGATTTGATTTGATGTAATTTCAGAGGGGAAAATTACGAAGGGAGAATTATTGTATCAACGTCAGGTTGAAACAGACACAGAGTATAAAAATATTTCACATATGGAACTCCGGTCAGCAAATACGATATATAGATGTCAACAAAGAACATTATTAACCTTACATGAAATACCATGCAACACCACCATTAACCACAGCCCATTATGTAAAACACGCAAACAAATTTCTCCAACAATATTTCAACCCTCCAATATCCACCTGTATTGTTGAGTAGGTACAAGCAAATGGTACAAGCGATATTTGTATGATACACTTGACCATCTTAAGCACTCGTCGCCTTAAAACTCACCAGAATTGATGGCGCAATTGTATTTTATATTTAAGAAAGAACATAATCCTCATGTTCACTCACGGGAATTGGGTTTAGGTTTAGTTTACGCACATTCATTGTAAAACGTTGAAAATTAATTACATCACTCTTGCACCAAGTTGAAGATTAATTTAGTCTCTAAATCGTAAATCTTGGTCATGATTTTGCGGATCTTTCCGGGACTGATTTAATTTTCTTTGTAGTATGGTACGATGGCTGATAGGGCAAATGCTAAGATAGGCATCGTTAGTTTTAACTTCAAAAGTTTGCGCGGCACTCGAATTAGATCACCACCTTTTGATTTCAAAAACGATAAAATGATTAATGCACCCAACATTATTAGGCCTATCATTTGGTTCGAAGTTTTCCTTACGAATGCTCTTAACCCAATTTTGCCTTAATACTAGGTCTTTTGGAAACGGGAATACTGAAGCTTGTGCCCTACCTCTTCCTTACATCCAGGCACACAGCACATTAAACTAAACATATTGCATAGGTAACTAAAAATAAAGAAAATACTTTCAGAGAAGAACACGAGAATCAACATTAACCTAATCACCACCGATATTGTTGGAGTAAATAAGCTCTTTGAGAACAAACAGCTTCTTACGGCAGTGTAAGAGGATCTATAACATTCTTAAGACTATAAATAAATATAATGTACGATTAATAATATTAAAATTTCCGTAAATACTTGATAACAACACGACTTATACAAATCAAAACAAACGCATGCTAGCACTCCAGCTGCCGCCATTATGGACAGTTTCGATAGTTCGGTTAAGGTCTGAGGTATTGCAGTCGGAATTGTAGTTGGTATTGCCATATACAAGGCCGGGAAATGCAAGCAGTTCTGCGCTAAAAATTAAGCTCCATGAAGTTCCACCAGTCCCCGCTAGGATCGCGTTATATCACCATAGCTTCAGCATTCGCGCCTGTTTAACTCAATAGTGACATTAAACAAGTATCGGTTTCTATTATGTCCTGGCGAAAAATTTATCGAGTAAAAATGCCGAAGTCTGCGGTTTGAGGTCTGCCTTCATGCATAACTGGCGACCAAGTAGAATGAAACTACTTAGCCGCAAAATAGAGTTTTCAACAACTCCTTATCATTTACATTGTACCGTACTTCAGCACTGTGTAAATCTAATTAGAAAGATTCTAATGGTTCCTATGCTTTGTTGGTGTCATAATTCAAAATGTCTGTCAATGTAGCTTCAAAGAGCGTGAAACTGAAAGGTCTTGTCAGCCTAATACGATAGGAATCGGAGCAGAACAAGAGGTGGCCAGGAGAAGTCAAACAGTAAGACTGGCGTACTTAGTCTAAGTGGAAGCAATTGATCAGCATAGAGTTCATGGAGGACTATTATAATATAGTCTATGGTTCTTGCCTCAGGAAAACACAACAGAACAAAGGGTAACATGTAGTTTTTGTTATTTTTATACATTCTTCCTCCGCATGCAAGCTGTCCTATGACAAAGAATATACAATAGAGCGAATAGTGATTTAAAAAGTAGTTTATAAAGAACTCTGAAATTTAAAAATGATTCGAAGCTAGATCTACAAATTCCAACAATTCTGAAAAACAAATTAATTATTATTGATTAAAAATAAATTGAAAGGTTTTAAGAACAAAATAAATTATTCCTACCAAACTTTAAAAAAAAGTGTCATTCGGACTTGAGGTGAGTACAGGCAATGATTCAAAATGAAGTTAGGGCCCCTGAAAGCATTTAGCCCCCAGTCCACGAGTTCATCAGTGCTGATTCCGAAGACTGTCATGATTTGCAAACAGTGTCCCACCACTCTCAACTAGAGAGACCTTCATGGCTTCTTATCGATAGTGTACGGCTGTAATTTATAAATTTCTTGAGGAGTTTATGCCATTTTGAGGTCTAAACCATGTTTAATTTTTCTCTTTAGCTTCATTTTGTACCCTGAAGGGTGCATGTTTAATATACACTTCCCTTATTTAGGCGATGGCAGAAACACTCCACATGATAATGATCCGACCGTGGATTTTCAGAAACTCAACACCGATTTGAAGGGCTAATTCTGCTTGTTTGGAACGGTGAGGAAGTGTTCAGGACTTGAAAAAATACTTCTAAGCCTCTGATGGGAATTACATCAGAGTTTGTTGCGTACAGATGATAATAGAGGCCTATTTTTAATTTTATGGCCTATTTTTAATTTTATAAAATACTTCCTCAATGCAGAGGCTGTGTTGGGACAAAGCATTCTTTTACATTCATTTTTAGAAAAGAAATATATATACTTAGAAATTTAAATGATTACCTAATCGTAACAACGATTTCTTAGAATATTATTAATGAACCCCTTAATGCAATGATGGTAATTTTCCCTAACGTTGTAACTCGCAAAGATATCTGTTTCCAAAAACTAGTGGCAAGAACGGGAATTGTTTTCCTCACTCCAATCATTAGACCCACTATGTCGATTTCCTATCTCTGGTATTCATCTCTGTAGTAAGGAGTTGTTGGTAAGCAAATCTTTCGTTTTTTCAAGGTTGGCATTTGCGGGTTGCGACTTAACGGCTTTCAAAGTGGACATTTGGGTCGATGATGTAACCTCTCTTCTTATTTTTGAGTCCGGATTCATGGCTAAATGATTAGCGTGCTGGCTTTTGGTCACAGGGGACCCGGGTTCACATCCCGGTAGGGTAGAGCATTTTAACCATCATTGGTTAATTTCGCTGGTCCGGGGGCTTGGTGTATGTGTCGTTTTCATCATTTCATCCTCATAACGACGCGCAGGTCGCCTACAGCATCAAATCTAAAGACCTGCACCTGGCGAGCCGAACATGTCCTCGGACACTAAAAGTCATACGCCATTTCATTTCATTTCATTTCAATTCTCGTTTTTGATGGCAATGATGTCGATCGTTCTGTGGCTTCCGTTGTTCGCTAAGCCACTAACCTCCTCAAATACCTGGAAGCCATGGTCTTAAAGCGTTGTCGCAATAAACGCGCGGATGGTATGGTTTAGACCTGGTTCGACTTCGATCGGTCAGCGAATATAAGGCAGTGATTGTTCTCCGTCAAGGATTTCATAGTGGACCAGTCTTGCCCCTGAGTGTACCATCGTTTAAGAAACAACATCGCGTGGCTAATAGAATACAACCAAATGCAGCGGTTCAAAATCGGATAGCTATAGTTGGGCCCACGAGAGTTGAAGTCTGACGTTTAGCGCCACCGGCGAGAAAAAGTTGACTAACGCTGCTCGTGAATGGTCTGTTGCTATGGCAACGATAACAGAGATGCCACATTTAAAGTTGCTATCACCACGTGGGTTGGCTTTCTTCTCAGTCGATTTTGTGATATTATTCAGAGTGGTAATGTGTTATCTGTGTTAGTTGTTGTTGATTTATGTAATAATTTAAGTGTTTGTTTCCTGAATATTATTTTCGTTGTTAGTTTATTTTTTGTAAGTTATATTCTCTATTAACATGTGCATTTCTTGAGGTTATTGTCAGTTTAGTGAATATGAAATCTCTTAGGTATCGGCAAAGACATGTTCTGTCTTAAATGCCAGGATTATTAGCACGAGCTTAGGAATGGGCCAAAGTTTATTGAATCGCATTAGGCCAACATAGCTGATTGAATATTCATCCTGTATGAAAGGGCGATAAACAGCAGATAGAGGTAACTATTACAACGCACCGTACTTCGTAGTTACTGCTTTCGCAGCTCAAATCAATCAATCAATCAATCAATCAATCAATCAATCAATCAATCAATCAATCAATCAATCAATCAATCAATCAATCAATCAATCAATCAATCAATCAATCAATCAATCAATCAATCAATCAATCAATCAATCAATCAATCAATCAATCAATCAATCAATCAATCAATCAATCAATCAATCAATCAATCAATCAATCAATCAATCAATCAATCAATCAATCAATCAATCAATCAATCAATCAATCAATCAATCAATCAATCAATCAATCAATCAATCAATCAATCAATCGTGATCTGCATTTAGGGCAGTCGCCCAGGTGGCAGATTCCCTATCTGTTGTTTTCCTAGCCTTTTCTTAAATGATTTCAAAGAAATTGGAAAATTATTGAACATCCCCTTTGGTAAGTTATTCCAATACCTAACTCCCCTTTCTATAAATGAATATTTGCCCCAGTTTGTCCTCTTGAATTCCAACTTTAACTTCATATTGTGATCTTTCCTACTTTTATAAACGCCACTCAAACTTATTCGTCTACTAATGTCATTCCACGCCATCTCACTGCTGACCACTCGGAACATACCACTGAGTCGAGCAGCTCTTCTTCTTTCTCTCAATTCTTCCCAACCCAAACATTGCAACATTTTTGTAACGCTACTCTTTTGTCGGAAATCACCCAGAACAAATCGAGCTGCTTTTCTTTGGATTTTTTCCAGCTCTTGAATCAAGTAATCCTGGTGAGGATCCCATACACTGGAACCATACTCTAGTTAGGGTCTTACCAGAGATTTATATACCCTCTCCTTTACATCCTTACTACAACTCCTAAACACCCTCATAACCATGTGCGTAGATGTGTATCCTTTATTTACAATCCCATTTATGTGCTTACCCCAATGAAGATCTTTTCGTATCTTAACACCTAGATACTTACAATGATCCTCACAGGGAAAGTTCACCCCATCAACGCAGTAATTAAAACTGAGAGGACTTTTCCTATTTGTGAAACTCACAACCTGACTTTTAACCCCGTTTATCAAGATACCATTGCCTGCTGTCCATCTTACAAAATTATCGAGATCATTTTGCAGTTGCTCACAATCTTGTTACTTATTTATTACTCTATACAGAATAACATCATCCGCAAAAAGCCGTACCTCTGATTCCACTCCTTTACTCATATCATTTATATATATAAGAAAACATAATGGTCCAATAATACTGCCTTGAGGAATTCCCCTCTTAATTATTACAGGGTCAGATAAAGCTTCGCCTTCTCTAATTCCCTGAGATTTCTTTTCTAGAAATGTAGCTGTCAGACTTCAACTGTCGTGAGGACAAATACGTAGAGTAATGATTCTCTTACTTGCAAAAGAATCGGTAGTTGCCTAAACAACGTTAGTCCAAAAGTGCACATTTTACAGGAGAAGCATAAAACAACTTAGCAACAAAATGGCGAGCTTAGAAGTGTCTTCACCGGGTGAGCTGGCCGTGCGGTTAGGAGCGAGCAGCTGTGAGCTCGCATCCGGGAGATAGTGGGTTCGAATCCCACTGTCGACAGCCCGGAAGATGGTTTTCCGTATTTTCCCATTTTCACACCAGGCACATGCTGGGGCTGTACCTTAATTAAGGCCACGGCCGCTTCCTTCCCATTCCTAGACCTTTCCTGTCCCATCGTCGCCATAAGACCTATCTGTGTCGGTGCGACGTAAAGCAACTAGCAAAAAAGAAAAAAAAAAGTGTCTTCAATTAGTTCACTAAGCCCAAGTATTTGCTTAATTTCTGCAAAATGATCAGGATGATACAGTTTACAGTTGCTGCTCAATTATTTTTAAATTTTGTGGACTCATATTGTCATTGCAATATAGAAATGTGAGTACAAAATTTTTCGCTATTAATTTATCTTTCATACAAGAAATCAATTTTATTATCATTGTTCAGCTGCTGTACATTTCTTAACAGTAGCCGTTTACAAAAGAACAATTTAATGTTATTGAATGAATGAATGAATGAATGAATGAATGAATGAATGAATTTAATGTTATTGGCTTTACGTCTCACTAACTACTTTGACGGTTTTCGAAGACGCTGAGGTACCGCAGAGGGTTCTTTATTGAAAAAATTCAAAAACCTAGACTAATTTTTCAGCCGTTGTGTAGAGAAAGCGTAATCTCAACCTTTATCCTGTTTAACGGTCAGCACTGGAACTGAGCAATGTTCCTCAGCAGTGGGTACAGAAAGAAGATCGATGTAGTCCTTAGTCAACTACGCGGATCAGGGAAGTATACTCCATTGTTCAGCTTCCGATTTTAAATCATACTGAACCTCAAAGGATAAGGAGACAATATACTATTCTTCGGGAGTTCATCAAAGATTCCTAGAATCTGTCTCTCCCAATCCACAGGGAGATTTCGTAGCAGGGAGATTTCAACGCCTAAATTCACCATCACCTTAGGTGAAATCAGCCCAATACCTTATCTCCTGAGGCTACAATGGAATGGATGAGTGGCAGTGAGCATGGCTTGATGCTTCTCCTGTTGACCGGCAGGTTTTCTTTAAAAACAAGAATCCCCCATTCAGGCTTTGATCTTCCATGAAAGACTTGTTTATCGCTCAATCGAATTAGAACAGTTCATGGTATGCTACCATTCCGTGATCAGAGTTGAACCATACTGTTCAGCACATTCATTTTGAGTGTAAATAAATAAATAAATAAATAAATAAATAAATAAATAAATAAATAAATAAATAAATAAATAAATAAATAAAAGGCAAGTTGCTTTACGTCTCACCGACACAGGTCTTATGGTGACGATGGGATAAGAATGCGCTACGAATGGGAAGGATGCGTCCGTGGCCTTAATTACGTATAATCCCACCATTTGCCTAGTGTGAAAATGGGAAACCATGGAAAACGATCTTCAGGGCTGCCGACAGTGGGGTTCGAACCTACTATCTCCTGAATGCAAGAATAAATAAATACCGGTATATACGGTAAATAAATAAATAGTCCGCCTCTGTGGTGTAGTGGTTAGTGTGATTAGCTGCCACCCCGGAGGCCCGCGTTCGATTCCCGACTCTGCCACGAAATTTGAAAAGTGGTACGAGGGCTGGAACGGGGTCCACTCAGCCTCCGGAGGTCAACTGAGTAGAGGTGGGTTCGATTCCCACCTCAGTCTCCTGGAAGTGGTTTTCCGTGGCTTCCCACTTCTCCTCCAGGCAAATGCCGGGATGGTACCTAACTTAGGGCCACGGCAGCTTCCTTCCGTCTTCCTTGATTATCCCTTCCAATCTTCCCATCCACCACTAAGGCCCCTGTTCAGCATAGCAGGTGAGGCCGCGAGCTACTGGCCATCCTCCCCAGTTGTATCCCCGACCCAAAGTCTTACGCTCCAGGACACTGCCCTTGAGGCGGTAGAGGTGGGATCCCTCGCTGAGTCCGAGGGAAAAACCGATCTTATAGAGTTAACAGATTAAGAAAAATAAATAAATAAATAAATAAATAAATAAATAAATAAATAAATAAATAAATAAATAAATAAATAAATAAATAAATAAATAAATAAATAAATAAATAAATACATAAATAAATAAATAAATGATGAATAAATAGGTGATATTGGTTTTGGACAAATCATTCCTTCATCGGCAATTTCTCGAAGTAACATATAACGACACACTGAAACAGTTTCATATTCTCTCGACTTCAAAAGCAGTGTTTGCAAAGCTGTTTGCGCAACTAGACTAATTTATTTTCATATACGCCCACAGAGCACACAAGTTAGAGGCAGACATGACAGTGAGCTTGGCTCGGAGAATTGACCTCTCGTCAGGTCAACTTGGCGACCATTTCACTTTCTTGTAAGTGACCAAACAGCAGCACACACGAAGTTTATGAGTACATCGTTCATTCCATTGTTAGTTGACATATACAATGTTTCAGAAGTTCAGTTGAAATATGGAGTTATAACAAATGTCTGCCTAAATTTATTTCTACAGGGCTGGTTTTCACAAAAACCTCTATATTCTTGCATGATGATTCGAAAGGCAAGAACAACTAAAACTTAATTATGCGAATAGAGGATTATAGATTATTACCTAAGAGAATACTGAATCAGTCCCTGGTGTAGGGATAGCATGTCTGCCGCTTACTCGAAGGCTCCGGGTTCGATTTTCGGCCAGGTCAGGGATTTCGAAGTCTACTCAGCCTACATGATTACAACTAAGGAGCTAACTGATAACTTGTCGACCATTTCACTTCCTCTTAAAACAATAATTACCAAGTTGTAAAAAAATACTATCGAGCTTCAGTTGTCTTCGGTATTACAATTACATAACAGTGTTGTTCTGATGAAGCCGACAGCCGACATATTTGTGGACTGCGGCTCAAAAGCTTAAATGCAATAATAAAACAGTATATTTCCATGCTGGAAGTTTTTTTACAATTTGCTTTACGTCGCACTGGCACAGATAGTCTTATGGCGACGAGGAGCTAGGAGTGAGAAGGGAGCGGCCGTGGCCTTAATTTAGGTACATCCCCAGCATTTGCCTGGCGTGAAAATGAGAAACCACGGAATACCACCTTCAGGGCTGTAGACAGTGGGGTTCGAACCCCTAACTGCACGGCCAACTCGCCCGGTGCTGGAAGTTTTGTTCACTCTATACCTATTGATTCGATTTCTTTCATATTTATGTACTTTTATCATAATTATTTATTCAATTTTGTAGTTATTCGCCATACAGTCAAAATAAATGCAATTTGAGCTCCAGAGTTGTTGTTGTTTGAGTCATCAGTCCATAGACTGGTTTGATGCAGCCCTCCATGCCACCATATCCTGTGCTAACCTTTTCATTTCGACGTAACTATTGTATCCTACATCTATTCTAATCTGCTTGTCATATTCATACTTTGGTCTATCCCTACCGTTCTTACCACCTACACTTCCTTCAAAAACCAACTGAACAAGTCCAGGGTGTCTTAAGATGTGTCCTATCATTCTCTCTCTTCTTCTCGTCAAATTTAGCCAAATCGATCTCCTCTCATCGATTCGATTCAGTATCTCTTCATTCGTGATTCGATCTATTCATCTCACCTTCAGTATTCTTCTGTAACACCACATTTCAAAAGTTTCTATTCTCTTTCTTTTCGAGCTAGTTATCGTCCATGTTTCACTTCCATACAATGCCACGCTCCACACAAAAGTCTTCAAAAACATCTTTCTAATTCCGATATCAATGTTTGAAGTCCGACTCGTTGGCTGAATTGTCAGCGTACTGGCCTTCGGTTCAGAGGGTCCCGGGTTCGATTCCCGGCCGGGTCGGGGATTTTAACCTTCATTGGTTAATTCCAATGGTCCGAGGGCTGGGTGTTTGTGTTGTCCCCAACATCCCTGCAACTCACACACCACAATAACACGCAGTTACCTACACATGGCAGATGCCGCCCACCCTCATCCGAGGGTCTGCCTTACAAGGGCTGCACTCGACTAGAAATAGCCACACGAAATTATTATTATAATGTTTGAAGTGAGCAAATTTCTTTTCTTAAGAAAGCTCTTCCTTGCTTGTGCTAGTCTGCATTTTATGTCCTCCTTACTTCTGCCCATCGTTAGTTATTTTACTACCCAAGTAACAATATTCATCTACTTCCTTTAAGATTTCATTTCCTAATCTAATATTTCCTGCATCACCTGCCTTCGTTGGACTGCACTCCATTACTTTTGTTTTGGACTTATTTATTTTCATCTTGTACTCCTTATCCAAGATTTAGTCCATACCATTCAGCAGCTTCTTTAGATTTTCTGCAGTCTCAGATAAAATAACAATATCATCGGCAAATCTCAAGGTCTTGATTTCCTCTCCTTGGATTGTGATTCCCTTTCCAAATTCCTCTTTGATTTCCATTACTGCTTGTTCTATGTAAACAATGAAGAGGAGGGGGGACAAACTGCAGCCTTGCCTCACTCCTTTCTGGATTTCTGCTTCTTTTTCAAAGCCCTCGATTCTTATCACTGCAGACTGTTTTTTATACAGATTGTAGATAATTCTTCGTTCTCGGTATCTGATCCCAATCACCTTCAGAATCTTAAATAAGTTGGTGCAATCAACATTATCGAGTGCCTTTTCTAGATATAAGAACGCCATGTACGTGGGCTTGTCCTTCTTGATTCGATCCTCTAGGATGAGACGTAAAGTCAGGATTGCTTCACGTGTTCCTACATTTCTTCTGAAGCCATATTGATCTTTTCCAGAACATCTGTAGATAAATTCTGGAGCACTAGTTATAATATCCATAGAGGAACCATCCCTCTAACTCGCTATCTCGATGAAACATACGATGTCAAAATAGTGCCCTATTTCAAACATAGAAAAAGGAAGTTGAAAATTTGATGTTTTTAGCTTGGATAGTATTTAATGATGAACGACTGTGTAATAATATTGTTATTTATTTTGTTATTAGCCTGTGTATAGCACCGCTTCCATTTCGTTTATTGCACTTCTCTCTGGCGCTGTCTGTTTGACCTCTCAAACGCTCCCTGGCAGCTACAATGCCTATGAGGTTATAAACTGACCTTTTATGTTTTGCTTGTGGTTAAAAGCAACATAGTCCTGAATTATGCAGCTTAGTGCTGAACAAGTGTATTTAATTACATAAATGTGTTGGTTGTTCACATGACAAAGTCTAATACAGTATACATTAGTTTATCATTATAACTGATTTATCCCTTCATGCATCCTGTGATAGAACCAGCCTCATAGTGATACAGTCCACTATTGTAATATTTTAAATTTAATTATGTTTAATCAATGACCTAGGCTTTTGCTGACATAGGAAAGCACAGCAAAGTAATTTTTTTACAGACCATGAAGGCCCTTGGAGGCGTGGAGGTTAAAGACTTGCACGATCAGTAACATAGGCACGAAGTAGGATAGAGTGGTTAGCTTAAATTTTTGACTTTATGAAGCGGGAATCAAACCCATGTCCTTTCAAGTGAAGCGTGCACGCATTTACCGCCTCGGCCTCATAGCCCCCATCTCACGTATGCTACAATATTTTCCAGTGTGAAAACGTTCGTTTCTTGTACATAGAACGGTTTCGTACAACTTACGCATGCATGCTATGTATTCAGAACTGTTTCTTGCACATTACGCACGCAGAATACGTCCTGAAGCCGCAGTGAACTGATGTGTACATAAGGTTGCCAGGTGTCTCGTATTACACGGGAGTTCCCGTATTTGAAGGTGTGAAGTACTGTCCCGTTTGAACAGCATACGGGACGCCCTCTCTCCTCCCCCATATTTAAACAACTCACTTCTGACATGGTTAAAGTGATCTATGTACAGTAGCATTTACCAATCCTGCACTTCGGTTTATTCTTCTTCATTTTGCGATTCTGCACTGTGATCGAAATGTTGTGTTGGCAGTAGGCGGGTGAACCGCATAGCGGGTGGTATAAGCCAAGGTGCAAACGAAGCTACTACTCACCTCACAACCATCACACTCTACTTCAAGCTCCTCCACCTGACAAACCACTCGCTAAATTAAAATAAAACTCATATCTACAGAACTACGGACATGCATCCCTACCTTCCGTCAGGTTATTTGCACTTATCTCCCAAACACCCATTAGAGTAATACAGATTTGACATTTGAGTCAACTGAGGCATTGGCATGGGAAGGGTAGTACATCATAAAATGTGAAAGAAAAAGGTAGAAATATACAGTCCACTCCGCAAGGCTTATTGCATAATATGTTAGTTTAAAAGCTGCTATTCTTACCTAGAAATGATTCTGGAGGAGGGATGTGTTCATTACGCCTGCCAGGGTCCAACCGAGGCCAACGAGAGAGACAGGCCGCGGCCCGTTAAAGTCACGTGACAAGTCCAGTCCCAGCAATGGTAGAGTGAAGCCGGTTATTACATGTATTCTTGCGGTGTTATTGCTACTTTATTGTGGATTATGGAAGGAAATAATGGAGATTTTGTGTTTATGTGAATATGCTGGTGTTGTGCAACAGTTCCTTACATTCATAGTGTTGTGTGCGGAAGTGTAAGTAAGTATTATATTTACAAAAATGTGTATATAACCTCAACGTTGTTCACATCATTCAGCAATGTTGGGCTGCAGTACCCGAGTTGGATAAATTACAACACCAGTGCTGACGATTTAGAGGTAATGCATTCATATCCTATTTAATTACAGATATATGAAAATGAAAATTTAAGTATTAGATATGATGCTGAAGCCAGGTACGGAGTGGAACAAATATAAGACTTGTAAATAGCTTACACTAGGCCTACCTTTCACCCTGGATTAAGGGTAGTACGTCATAAAATGTGAAAGAAAAAGGTAGAAATATACAGTCCACTCTGCAAGGCTTATTGCATAATATGTTAGTTTAAAAGCTGCTATTCTTACCTAGAAATGATTCTGGAGGAGGGATGTGTTCATTACGCCTGCCAGGGTCCAACCGAGGCCAACGAGAGAGACAGGCCGCGGCCCGTTAAAGTCACGTGACAAGTCCAGTCCCAGCAATGGTAGAGTGAAGCCGGTTATTACATGTGTTCTTGCGGTGTTATTGCTACTTTATTGTGGATTATGGAAGGAAATAATGGAGATTTTGTGTTTATGTGAATATGCTGGTGTTGTGCAACAGTTCCTTACATTCATAGTGTTGTGTGTGGAAATGTAAGTAAGTATTATATTTACAAAAATGTGTATATAACCTCAACGTTGTTCACATCATTCAGCAATGTTGGGCTGCAGTACCCGAGTTGGATAAATTACAACACCAGTGCTGACGATTTAGAGGTAATGCATTCATATCCTATTTAATTACAGATATATGAAAATGAAAATTTAAGTATTAGATATGATGCTGAAGCCAGGTACGGAGTGGAACAAATGTAAGACTTATAATAGCTTACAATAGGCCTACCTTTCACCCTGGATTCAATAAGATATTCCTTACATGAATGTTATTTTAAATATAGGCTTAATTGTGCATTAGCCAGTTTCATTAGCAACATTTGATTTATCTGAGTGTGCATATCTTTGCTGCAGTAAGATTTTCAGTTTTTGTCATCCAAGGCTAGTAGGAGACACTATGTTTCATTTAATTTCGAACTGAATAGGGTGGTTCAAAGATAACTTTCAGGAAGGGAGCATAATTTAAGTATTAAATGTGATGCTGAAACCAGATTGTAAATAGCTTACAATAGGTCTACCCTTGATCCCTGATTCAATAAGATATTCCTTACATGAATGTTATTGTAAATATAGGCTTAATTGTATATTAACCACTTTCATTAGCAACATTTGACTCATCTGAGAGAGCTTCTCTTTACTGCAGTAAGATTTTTAGATTTTGACAACCAAGGCTAGTAAGATACACTTCATTACATTTAATTTCTAATTGAATAGGGTGGTTTCAAGACAACTTCCAGGAAGATAACAAAATTTAATTATTAATTAATAATTAATGCTATTTGCTTTACGTCCCACTAACTACTCTTTTACGGTTTTCGGAGACGCCGAGGTACCGGAATTTTGTCCCACAGGAGTTCTTTTACTTGCCAGTAAATCTACCGACACGAGGCTGTCGTATTTGAGCACCTTCAAATACCACCGGACTGAGCCAGGATTGAACCTGCCAAGTTGGGGTCAGAAGGCCAGCGCCTCAACCGTCTGAGCCACTCAGCCCGGCAATTTAATTATTAGATATGATACTGAAGCCAGGCATTGAGTGGAACAAATGTAAGACATGTAAATAGCTTACAATAGGCCCAGATAACTTCCAGGAAGGTAGCAAAATTTACGTATTATACATCATGCTGAAGCCAGGTATGGAGTGAAACAAATGTAAGACTTGTAAATAGCTTACAATAGGCCTACCTTTCACCCTGGATGCAATAAGATATTCCTTACATGAATATTATTGTAAATATAGGCTTAATTGTACATTAACCACTTTCATTTGCAACATTTGACTCATCTGAGTGAGCATCTCTTTACTGCAGTAAGATTTTTAGATTTTGACAACCAAGGCTAATAAGATACAGCCCATTTCATTTAATTTCTAATTGAATAGGGTGGTTTCAAGACAACTTCCAGGAAGGTAACAAAATTTAAGTATTAGATATGATTCTGGAGCGAGGTATGGAGTGGAACAAATTCAAGACTTGTAAATAGCTTAAAATAGGCCTAGATAACTTCCAGGAAGGTCGCAAAATTTAAGTATTAGATGTGATGCTCAAGCCAGGTATGGAATGGAACAAATATAAGACTTGAAAATAGCTTACAATAGGCCTACCATTCACCTTGGATTCAATAAGATATTCCTTAGGCCTACATGAATGTTATTGTAATTATAGGCTAAATTGTACATTAACCACTTTCATTAGCAACATTTGACTTATCTGAGTGTGCTTCTCTTTACAGCAGTAAGATTTTTAGATGTTGTCAACCAAGGCTAGTAAGATACACTCCATTTCATTTAATTTCTAATTGAATAGGGTGGTTCCAAGACAACTTCCAGGAAGGTAGCAAAATTTAAGTATTAGATATGATGCTGAAGCGAGGTATGGAGTGGAACAAATTCAAGACTTGTAAATAGCTTAAAATAGGCCTAGATAACTTCCAGGAAGGTAGCAAAATTTAAGTATTAGATATAATGCTCAAGCCATGTATGGAGTGGAACAAATATAAGATTTGTAAATAGCTTACAATAGGCCTACCTTTCACCTTGGATTCAATAAGATATTCCTTACATGAATGTTATTGTAAATCTAGGCTTAATTGTACATTAACCACTTTCATTAGCAACATTTGACTTATCTGAGTGTACATCTCTTTACTGTAGTAAGATTTTTAGATTTTGTCAACCAAGGCTAGTAAGATACACTGTATTTTATTTAATTTCTAAATGAATAGGGTGGTTCCAAGGTAACTTCCACGAAGGTAGCAAAATTTACGTATTAGATATGATGCTGAAGCCAGGTATGGAGTGGAACAAATGTAAGGCTTGTAAATAGTTTAGAGTAGGCCTACGTTTCACCCTGGATTCAATGATATATTTCGTACATGAATGTTATTGCGAATATAGGATTACTCGTACATTAACATTATTGAGTGTGCATATCTGTACCTGAGTAAGATTTTTAGTGTTTCATTTTCATTTGATGTTTCATTTGATCTGTAGTTCAGTAGTGTTATTTTAGTAGGTTGAAATACGCTGAAATGTATTTTATTTACCACGCTACGATAGTCTCTCGCGTGAACCTGGGGATGCATTCTCTACAGCAAGACCAGCCAAGTCACGTGACATTCAGTGTATGACGTGCGCGCCGCGGCCTGTCTTTCTCGTCGGCCTCGGTCCAACCCACCCGCCCCTAGAAGTATGTTTACTATTATAACCTAAAGTAGTGGTTCAGGCGCCATTATCTATTGCTTCTGCTAAGGATCACGGTCATTGGCCCACGTTACAAACCACTGCAAAAGTGGGGGTGGGGGAATACGAAAGAGGCCCGCGAAGTTTGAAAGTGTCATGGCGTCGGACGGTGACCTTAAATTTTTTCAATTCCTCCTTTAATCTCCGGGTTTACGGCAAGAAAGAAAGGTGATTAAGTAGATGTAAACTATCATTGCTCATCCAGGCCAATCTCTGTCATGAGCTCTTATCTATCGCCGCGGCGCATACTGTCGGCACGGCAGAAAATAATAAATACATATAGCCATTTCAAACCAACAACCAACCTTTGGCAGCAGTGTTATTCTACTCACCTCTACTTACCCCAGCGTTACTAGTGGAAACCTAAGTATTAAACAAAGGAAGTCTCTTCGCGTGCGCCACATAATGGTGCCTCGCGTTATTAACCTTGCAGGACGGACTCTAGAGTTTTGCCTAGGTTTTCCAACATTCCGAAGCAGATGTTACTGAAAATAATTCAAGTAAAATCAAGGAGTAGTCCATTTATCAGTTTAACACACAAATTTGTCCTAATTATCATTCAGAAACAAATTGTGCCATAAAATACTTTGTGAATATCACTGTTTAATCTGTCAGATGACGTATATGTTTCAAGCGGAAATTTCACGATAAAACAAAGGATATTTTTCATCCAAGGAATCCAGCAAGGCCAATAAGTCCTTTTTACGGTTCTCTGAGGGTTAATCTCCTTCCAAGAGGTTGTAAGGTCTCCATGTTTGTTGATCGCGTGATAGACTGTCTTTGTTGTGCTCCTTGCTGGTTTTCTTTAAAAGATTGCCTTGTTTTGACTGAGGGAAGGTCGGCTCTTGAAATCCGTATCCAGCTCACAGCACTAACATTAATGCGTTGAGTATTTAAATATCTCTTGCTTCGCATGGCGAAGTCACAAAAATCCCCAGGCGTCATCATGATTACACGAAACGGTCGAAAATGTTTAGCCTCTATAATTATTTCAGCATCTTCTATTGGAACCGTTTTTGAGCACACGTAGTAGCTATTTTTGAAAACAATGAACTAGTACGAACGTCATGTCAAGATGCTGGCAATAACGACTTACCATTTTGAATGGAACAGGTTTTGGAGTCATTCTGAGATCTGAAGTGCCACTATGACGGACTATAATATATATAAACAAGGTTTATAAGCAATGGCAAAGGTTACACCTAATTCCACCAGAGACACGGGCTGACTTACCACCTTCTCCATGCCAGACCTCGTGGACATAATACAAGTTCCGTCTTTTCCATGCCATTGGTAGAAGCTTTTACTACAGTGAGTTTCTCTCATCCGTTGGCCGGCAGATGCGCCCAGCTTACCCGCCTCCCGTTGACTCATCGCTTCCCGCTCCGCTGCATAGCAACAGGGACAGAACTTCGCTCACTTTATCCGTGCATTATATGAGATAACCATTAAAATTAAGGAAATAAGAATTAAGAATTAGGAAAATAAGCTCTTATATTATGACAGGAGATGTTGGAAATGTTCTTCTCCTGTATCCGCACATTTCTGGCATCGCCTTAGGAAATGGTTTCAATTTTAACATTTTTGTAGGCGTATATTCTAATATTTCTGTGATTTCACATATTTTTTCATCGTTAAGTATACATTTTTAGCACTTCGCTTCTAATCGAGTAAAGAACCAGTTCCTCACAATTTCTTTACGAGTTTCCACACAGTCTCTCTATGTGGTGGGGGTGGGGGGCGTACAGCTGGAAATTGTGTTAAAAATCGCCTGACAACTTCCCTGCAAGACTCTGTTTTCACATATTTGTCATACATAAACACCCTTTCCTCTACCGTGTACACATATGGAGGCATTGTGAGAATTATACCCCGAAGTAACACTTCACAACTCGAGAACATTTGGAGCGACAGATCAACATTTAATACACGTTCTAAGCACGGACCTGCTGTAGCGGGAAGTGATGAGTCAACGGAAGGCAGGTAAGTTGGGCACGCCTGCCGGCCAACGGTTGAGAGAAACTCACTGTACGGTCTCCATGAAAAAGCTGATTTTTTAAACTTACTACTTATTCTGAGATCTTGTTTTCTGCGCTCATAACTCAGTCAAAGAACAAACTGAGAAAGATTGATGAGAAAGAAAGTTAAAATGATCAGGTTTGTACTTACCAGAGAATACATTTCTGACGCTCACATGTTCATGGGTTTTAGGATGGCAGTTTTCACCATGAGCACAACATTCAGAATCTTTCGTCTGACCCAGAACTGCTGGAACAGCGGGGTGAAATTGATGTTGCAGAGAGACTTAAGATGGCAATGTCCACGAGGGGCGCTCATGTCGAGTAGCACCAGCATCTGGAAACTGTGGCGATGAGGGACAAAGCGTCGCCGAGGAAGGTCGAGGAAGCGCACCACAGCCTCCTCTGTCTCAGCCACCAGGAGGAGCACCATATTGGCAGGACTGGCTGACCACATCCGAGGTAATGACAGCGACAGCATAACCGGTATACTAGTACGAGTTCTTTGCACTAGTTGTACCAGGAAGTGTGTCCGTAATCGGGTGGAGGGAGCGAGTTGCACCACAGTCAGGAGTCCTGCGTCATGGAGCAGTGAAGACCAAACAGCCCATTGCTTCTCTTGTCCATCTTGGTAGCTCCGTACAGGAAGATTTAATATTAGGAGTATGGATAGTAATAAATATTGTCTGAAGTGCCTACTTACATTTACTGAAGAATTTTTCTCCATTAAATATAATGGATTGCAGAAACGTTACCTTTAATGCGAATGGTTAACATGGTGTAAACACAGGAATAATACCAGACTTACTTATCGAATACACACATTTTTGCAAATCAAACGTACGAGATCAATATGGTATAAGCAAGGACCTCAATGAATTAGAATCACCAAATCTGCAGGATAGAAATGTAATCAGAAGAATTGTTCACACAAGGGGATTTCAGGAAGATGAGAAGTCGGAGGAACATAAATTACAACAATCGATGAAAATGAAGTTTTATTGGGCAAGGAGGAAGGCTCAAAAAATGCTGATTCCGCGCGGTTCTAAGTGACCCATTCGCACAGAAGAGGAATACAAAAAGAAAGGTAAAAGAAGAAGAATGGATTGAGATGCATTAAGATTATACTGCGGCTAATGACAGTGTTAGTAATCAAGTATTAGTTAACTTTCCACTTGTTCTCACGAGAGTGAGACAACTTCATCCTTCGAATACATTGTTGGACACCGGGCGAATTGGCAGTGCGGTTAGAATCACGCAGCTGTGAGCTTGCATCGGAGAGATAGTGGGTTCGAATCCCACTGTCGGCAGCCCTGAAGATGGTTTTCCGTGGTTTCCCATTTTCACACCAGGCAAATGCTGGGGCTGTACCTTACTTAAGGACACTGCCGCTTCCTTCCCACTCCTAGGCCTTCCCTATCCCATCGTCGCCTTAAGACCTCTATCTGTCCTCTATCTGTGTCGGTGCGACATAAAGCAAAAAAAACCAAACAAACAAAAAAAACATGTTTGGACAAAGCGTGGACTATCAAGACGGTAGTTGGCGGAAATAATCTCTGGACAATGGTACGGCAAGACATTAGTCTACATTTTGCCTGTTTTAGAAGTTTCTTTCGCATATTCAGTGTGTTTCGTAAGGACCTAAAGAAAAGGTTTTATGTTCCTCCGACTTCTCATCTTCCTGAAATCCCCTTGTGTGAACAGTTTTTTTTATTACATTTCTATCCTGCAGATTTGGTGATTCTAATTCATTGAGGTCCTTGCTTATACCATAACAGAGCTCGATAGCTGCAGTCGCTTAAGTGCGGCCAGTATCCAGTATTTGGGAGATAGTAGGTTCGAACCCCACTGTCGGCAGCCCTGAAAATGGTTTTCCGTGGTTTCCGATTTTCACACCAGGCAAATGCTGGGACTGTACCTTAATTAAGGCCACAGCCGCTTCCTTCCCACTCCTAGCCCTTTCCTGTTCCATCGTCGCCATAAGACCTATCTGTGTCGGTGCGACGTAAAGCAACTAGCTTATACCATATTGATCTCGTGTATGGTTTCATTGTACGGGACCCTCACCAGGACTGATTGATTCGAGAACAGGGAAAACAGCACGATTTGTTCTGGGTAATTTCCAACAAAAGGGTTGTATTACGAAAATGTTGCAAAGTTTAGGCTGGGAAGACTTCGGAGAAAGGAGACGAGCTGCTCGAAAAAATGGGTCAAAACTTCGTTTATAGGAAGGGGAATAAGGATGTGACGACCTAGAGCAAGGTACAATGTAAATTTACTGTTACCATTGATGTGAAAGATATGAGGTAAGGTTCAGTTTGCAGAAACGTTACCTTTAACACGAATGGGTAACATGACATAAACACAGGTTGTCTATATGGACACAGCTCTAAACCAGCACTCTTGCTTTGTCTTTCTTATCTTTCTGCATAGTCAGATTCCTTGCACATGCGCAGCAGTCCAGAAAGTTGGATTTTGATGATTACTTGATACTTAGAAATCATCCATAAGTAATGCATATCATCTATATTTGGATATGTATTGTAACGGTTCAAATTTCTTTACAAGGTGATATCTGCATTATTATTATTATTATTATTATTATTATTATTATTATTATTTCATCTGTGATACTATTATTATGATGTCTGTATTATTATTATTACTATTATTGTAATTATTATTATTGTTAAATTCAATTATGCAATGATGATCGCTTGCATGATTTTAGTAATAATAATAATTTCGTGTGGCTATTTCTAGCCGAGTGCAGCCCTTGTAAGGCAGACCCTGCGGTGAGGGTGGGTGGCATCTGCCATGTGTAGGTAACTGCGTGTTATTGTGGTGGAGGATAGTGTTATGTGTGGTGTGTGAGTTGCAGGGATGTTGGTGACAGCACAAACTTCCAGCCCCCGGGCCATTGGAATTAACCAATGAAGGTTAAAATCCCCGACCCGGCCGGGAATCGAACCCGGGACCCTCTGAACCGAAGGCCAGGACGCTGACCATTCAGCCCACGAGTCGGATGCATGATTGTAGTTAAATGTATATATACGTGTGTGTAGTTTAACACTAAAAACATGTACGGTAAGAGTTGCTGTATATCAGATGTGGATGTGACATTGCTACATGTTGCAATACTATTAGCGTAACTGCCGAGTCATTACTACGTCATTGTGTGCATTTAGCGGTGAGCTCACTTTCTTGGAGTTACCTAGGCTGCCCCGGGCAATTTCACCATTGTATGTAACATTTGGAGCCAGGTTGGAGTAGATCATAGTTATTTCTGGAGATTGCGTAGGTGTGTCAACTAATGTCTATATAAGCTGGTCCAGTGTCTTACAGCGTCAGTAGAAAGGAGTCATTAGTCATTGGTCATTGAGAGAGTGAGGCCACAGTTGGTCGGTCAGTGCAGTTGGAAGGAAAGGCTTGCCACGAAGTCATAGAAAGATAGACTTGCTATGAAGTCATATAGGACAGACTTACCAACAAGTCATCTGGATGGAGAAGAAGCAGTCACATGGATACTTCGTCGTCAGTGAAACAAAAAGGATACATCACCAAATTAGGCTTGATACATCTACAGCAAACACCAATTCAAAGGAATACGTCGTAATTACATTCAAAGTGTTGAAGGTACAGTCAAGTGAACCAGTGAGTGATAAATTTCGTGTATAATTGTTAAATGTCCGGCCAAGAAGAATTCAAATTTAATGCCGAAATACTTTCAGTTGCAATGTCATAATTTCATATTTTCATCTGTTTTATCTCAGCAGTTCTTACTATTTTCATTGAAATTATTTCAAGAATATATTTTGTTCTATCAAATTAATTTATCGTTTTATTTCAAGAGCAGAATTACATAACCTCAAATTCAATGAGGAAAAAAACGACAATCTCATTTTCCCAGAACCTATATGGTATGTTGTCGAAAGTAAGCTATTATTTTTTGCTATTAGCTTTACGTCGCACTGACACAGATATGTCTTATGGCGACGATGGGATAGGAAAGGCCTAGGAAGTGGAAGGAAGTGGCCGTGGCCTTAATTAAGGTACAGCCTGGTGTGAAAATGGGAAACCACGGAAAACCATCTTCAGGGCTGCCGACAGTGGGGCTCGAACCCACTATCTCCCGATTACTTGATACTGACCGCACTTAAGCGACTGCAGCTATCGAGCTAGGTGAAAGTAAGGTATTTAACCCACACCCTAGAGATAGCCAAGATTCTCATTCTATTATTGCGCCCTTCAAATAACGTATGTGTAAGTAATCAGGTAAGAACTAAGTGTGAATACAAGGTACAACGATTATTTTATTTAATAAATATTAATTTTCAAATTTTCATTTTAATTCAGATTGATATGTGTATAAAGGAATTAAACGAGTCAGGAACTACTACACTATGCCTTCAATATAAATTCCGACGCAATTTGGACTCCATCCTTCTGTGTACCACCCTGTGTGTTTTCCTTTCGTCGTCCAACGAATGAGAGCAATTGTATAAGAACTGTGGACCAATAAAGGTTGATCATTTTGATTGGTTTCCCATTTAGAGAAAAACAAGCTCTCTTTGACACGATTAAGGTGTAGGATTTGCAAAGTTAAGGAAATTGTTTGTTAATACTCTGGTCTGGTATCTACAATTAATAAAGTGGAGGAGTGATATTTAATACGAACTTAGGGAGGTCCCAGATACTTAATTATGCGACTGATAAAGATGTAAAATAACATGTCATTAATATTTTCAATTTTCTCTTATATCGAAAATAGGTATATTACTGGGAAAATGAAGTCTATGATAAAGCCCCAACAAGCATTAATTCATGCAGACGAGTCTTCTTTGTGTTAAATTACAGCTGGAGTTAGAAGAGGAGTATACTGCCCTAGACAATCAATCAATCAATCAATCAATCAATCAATCAATCAATCAATCAATCAATCAATCAATCAATCAATCAATCAATCAATCAATCAATCAATCAATCAATCAATCAATCAATCAATCAATCAATCAATCAATCAATCAATCAATCAATCAATCAATCAATCAATCAATCAATCAATCAATCAATCAATCAATCAATCAATCAATCAATCAATCAATCAATCAATCAATCAATCAATCAATCAATCAATCAATCAATCAATCAATCAATCAATCAATCAATCAATCAATCAATCAATCAATCAATCAATCAATCAATCAATCAATCAATCAATCAATCAATCAATCAATCAATCAATCAATCAATCCTGATCTGCATTTAGGGCAATCGCCTAGGTGGCAGATTCCCTATCTGTTGTTGTCCTTAGCTTTTCTTAAATGATTTCAAAGAAATTGGAAATGTATTGAACATCTCCCTTGGTAAGGAGTTCCAGTCCCTAACTCCCCTTCGTATAAATGAATATTTGCACCAATTTGTCCTCTTGTATTATAACTTTATCTTCATATTTTAAAGACGCTACTCAAACTTATTCGTCTACTAATGTCATTCCACGCCATGTCTCCGCTGACAACTCGGAACATACCACTTAGTCGAGCAGCTCGTCTTCTTTCTCCCAATTCTTCCCAGCCCAAACTTTGCAACATTTTTGTAACGCTACTCTTTTGTCGGAAATCACCCAGAACAAATCGAGCTGCTTTTCTTCGGATTTTTCCAGTTCTTGAATCAAGTAATCCTGGTGAGATTCCCATACACTGGAGCCATACTCTAGTTGGGGTCTTACCAGAGACTAATATGCCCTCTCCTTTACATCCTTACTACAATTCCTAAACACCCTCAAAACCATGTGCAGAGATCTGTACCCTTTATTTAAATCCCATTTATGTGATTACCCCAATGAAGATCTTTCCTTATATTAACACCTAGATACTTACAATGATCCCCAAAAGGAAAGTTCACCCCATCAAGGCAGTAATTAAAGCTGAGGGACTTCTCCTATTTGTGAAACTCACAACCTGACTTTGGACCCCGTTTATCATCATACCATTGCCTGCTGTCCATCTCACAACATTATCGAGGTCACGTTGCAGTTGCTCACAATCTTGTTACTTATTTATTACTCTATACAGAATAACATCATCCGCAAAAAGCCGTACCTCTGATTCTACTCCTTTACTCATATTATTTAAATATCTAAGAAAACATAAAGGTCCAATAATACTGCCTTGAGGAATTCCCCTCTTAATTATTACAGGATCAGATAAAGCTTTGCCTACTCTAATTCTCTGAGATATATTTTCTAGAAACAGAGCCACCCCTTCAGTCACTCTTTTGTCAAGTCCAATTGCACTCATTTTTGGCAGTAGTCTCCTATGATCTACCCTATCAAATGCTTTAGACGGGTCAATCGCGATTGGACACTCCGACGCAGTGAAACGCTAGTTAATCAATGGATTCAAGCGAAAACTCGACCCAAATTCCATTACAGTCCATCCGAAGTATTTTTCGTTTCAGCCTCAATAAATTATAGAGTGATATCTTTCCTTAAGCCGGCCCCGTGGTGTAGCGTGCGTGCCTCTTACCCGGAAGCCCCGGGTTCGATTCCCGGTCAGGTCAGGGATTTTTCCCTGGATCTGAGGGCTGATCCGAAGTCCACTAAGCCTACGTGATTAGAATTGAGGAGCCATCAGACGGTGAGATAGCGGCCCCGATCTAGAAAGCGAAGAATAACGGCCGAGAGATTCGTCGTGCTGACCACACGACACCTCGTATTCTGCACGCCTTCGGGCTGAGCAGAGGTCGCTTGGTAGACCAAGTCCCTTCAGGGCTGTAGTACCGTGGGGTTAGGTTAGGTTACCTCTCCTTAAATCTCGTCTTGTTCCTTTTCAATTCACAAGCACACAGTAACATTCATTAGTAGGCAGAATTCATCCGTGCTCTGAACACACCGTGAAGATGATTGTGTGCCCTCCCTAAATGAAGAATAGCAAAAGAAAGTGAATACGGTAGTCCTATAACAAAAATATGTACATCTTACAAGTGTCGCAAAATTATAATATCCTTATTAATACAATTTTCTTGGAATTTCTCGAGAATTGTAATTGATCAGATTTCTGGGGATATACTAAAGACAATGGGTTGGGATATAGTACCATATCTGAAGTACTTATTTGATAATTGTTTGGTCGGAGGAGCTATACCAGATGAATGGAGAGTTGCTATAGTAGCCCCTGTGTATAAAGGAAAGGGTGATAGACATAAAGCTGAAAATTACAGGCCAGTAAGTTTGACATGCATTGTATGTAAACTTTGGGAAGGCATTCTTTCTGATTATATTAGACATGTTTGTGAAATGAATAACTGGTTCGATAGAAGGCAATTCGGTTTTAGGAAAGGTTATTCCACTGTAGCTCAACTTGTAGGATTCCAGCAAGATATAGCAGATATCTTGGATTCTGGAGGTCAAATGGACTGTATCGCGATTGACCTGTCTAAAGCATTTGATAGGGTGGATCATGGGAGACTACTGGCAAAAATGAGTGCAATTGGACTAGACAAAAGAGTGACTGAATGGGTTGCTATATTTCTAGAAAATAGATCTCAGAGAATTAGAGTAGGTGAAGCTTTATCTGAGCCTGTAATAATTAAGAGGGGAATTCCTCAAGGCAGTATTATTGGACCTTTATGTTTTCTTATATATATAAATGATATGAGTAAAGGAGTGGAATCGGAGGTAAGGCTTTTTGCGGATGATGTTATTCTGTATATAGTGATAAATAAGTTACAAGATTGTGAGCAACTGCAACGTGACCTCTAAAATGTTGTGAGATGGACAGCAGGCAATGGTATGTTGTGAGTTTCACAAATAGGAAAAGTCCTCTCAGTTTTAATTACTGCGTTGATGGGGTGAAAGTTCCTTTTGGGGATCATTGTAAGTATCTAGGTGTTAATATAAGGAAAGATCGTCATTGGGGTAATCATATAAGTGGGATTGTAAATAAAGGGTACAGATCCCTGCACATGGTTATGAGGGTCTTTAGGGGTTGTAGTAAGGATGTAAAGGAGAGTGCATATAAGTCTCTGGTAAGACCCCAACTAGAGTATGGTTCCAGTGTATGGGACCCTCACCAGGATTACCTGATTCAAGAACTGGAAAATATCCAAAGAAAAGCAGCTCGATTTGTTCTGGGTGATTTCCGACAAAAGTGTTGCGTTACAAAAATGTTGCAATGTTTGGGTTGGGAAGAATTGAGATAAAGAAGACGAGCTGCTCGACTAAGTGGTATGTTCCGAGCTGTCAGCGGAGAGATGGCGTGGAATGACATTAGTAGACGAATAAGTTTGAATGGCGTTTATAAAAGTAGGAAAGATCACAATATGAATATAAAGTTGGACAAACTGGAGCAATTATTCATTTATAGGAAGGGGAGTTAGGGATTGGAATAACTTACCAAGGGAGATGTTCAATAAATTTCCAATTTCTTTGAAATAATTTAGGAAAAGGCTAGGAAAGCAACAGATAGGGAATCTGCCACTTGGGCGACTGCCCTAAATGCAGATCAGTATTGATTATTGATATATATTATTGAATTTGACAGTGTTAGACGAAGGACATATTTGAGAAATAATGTCGCCATTCAGGGTATGGCTTCTAGTTTATGGGCTGCCTGGCCGAGGCGGTAAAGGCGTGTTCGGTTCGCCCGGAAAGACGTGGGTTTGAATCCCCGTCAGGAAGTCGTAAAATTTAAGAAACAGATTTCCACTTCCTGAAGTGCACATGGCCCTGAGGTTCATTCAGCCTACAAAAAAATGAGTACCAGGTTAATTCCTGGGGGCAAAGGCGGCCGGGAGTAGAGCTAACCACTCAACCCCATCAAGTGCCGAGAATACGGATAGTGGAAGCCTTTACCTTCCATCACTCCACGGGCCTTCATGGCCTGTACGGAGATAACTTTGCTTTGGTTTGCTTGTAGTATTGCAAATAAATATAAAATGTGTCACTTCACATGGATATTTGACTGCTTTAGCTTTTGCGAGTTACGTATAAAGACGACTTAAACGTTTATCAATCATATGCGAAATTAAAAAAAAAAAAAAGAAACAAAACAGGTCATAGAATTAACAATGGAAACTGGAATTTATTTTCAGTGAACTGTGACATCAGATTAATATGACTATTCACCTGGCACTCAGAAGTCGGATTCATGCGATATAGGTTAGTACTGTGTCGTGTTCATCCTCGATGTAAATGATGACACAATTTGGATAAAATTTTCATCAGGTCTCTTCTGTGTAAGTCGGCAATAACTTGCTTTACAGAGCAGTGCTTACCATTTTGCTTTAATTGAGTTCTATGAACTGCATTTGATGGTAAATATAAAAAGGAACGAAGAAAAACTGCTTACTTTATACATATGAGTAAACTTGGTAGCTATAAATAAGCAGAGTAAAGTGAATATTTCTTTTCAGGAAGTTAAATATAACTAGGGCATCATAGGGACTTCTAGGATGTTAAATTTGAACGCAGAGACCTTCATATTGGGACGATGAAAAGGTTTGACTGAAGGTATTTGGACCAGTATACTGTCCTAATAGTTTGTCATCAGATTATTATAAAATACTAATTTTTCAGCTCAAAATACTATTCCATGAATTTCATGAACCAAAGGAAAACGCCTAGCCCATCAGAAATAATGAATAATGTTGCGTGTGGGGGCGGTAGAATAATACCCACGGTATCCCATGCCTGTCATAAGAGGCAACTAATAGGGGCCTCAGGGACTCTGAACTTTTTTTGCTAGTGGTTTTACGTCGCATCGACACAGATAGGTCTTATGGCGACGATGGGATAGGAAAGGCCTAGGAGTTGGAAGAAAGCGGCCGTGACCTTAATTAACGTACAGCCCCAGCATTTGCCTGGTGTGAAAATGGGAAACCACGGAAAACCATATTCAGGGCTGCCGACAGTCGGATTCGAACCAACTATCTCCCGGATGCAAGCTCACAGCCGCGCGCCCCTAACCGCACGGCCAACTCGCCCGGTCTCTCAACTTTCGAGCGTGGGTTGGCGACTACGGGGCCCTCAACTGAGTCCTGGCATTGCTTCGACTTACTTGTGCCAGACTTCTCACTGTCATCTATCCTATTCGACCTCCCTTGTCTACTCTTGTTTTTTTCCGGCCTCGATGATATTAGGTATTGGGGCCTAGGGAGTCTTCATTTTCACGCCCTTCGTGGCTCTTGTCTATCTTTGGGCGATACCGTCATTTTTCGAAGTGTCGGATCCCTTTAATTTTTTTCTCTATGGTTAGTGTTATATAGAGGATGGTTGCCTATTTGTATTTCTTCCTAAAACAATAATCAACACCACTACCACCTTCCGTTTTAAAGTGTATTTGAATTTTAACATTTGAAAATGCTTAGCTTGCCATTCTGAAAATAATTCCTAAAAGAACATTAGACAAATTAGAAATAGGTAAACGACTTAAGAAAATGCTAGAAATACCTTTAAAGGATAGAATAACTGACAGCTGTCTTTTCTGAACAGCAGAGAATCTCAAGTGTCTTAGGCAATTGAACACGAATCCGTAACTCTCGCTTATGGCAGTCTGAAAACGTCTCATTTTCTTGTTATAATATTGCTCTATTGGGAGCGTCAACTGGTTGTAGAAAATGATCCGAAAATTTTCCCTCAACTACATCAGGGCAATATGTCTACATTTTTCAGAACTGCCGGGTTGATTAGCTCAGGCAGTAGAGCGCTGGACTTCTGACCTCAAGTTGGCGGGATCGATGTTGGCTCATTCCGGTGGTCAAACCCCTCAGCCTCGTGTAGGTAGATTTACTTGCTCGTTAAATAACTCATGTAGGACAAAATTCCGGCACCTTGGCATCTCCAAAAACCTCAAAATGTATTTTTTGGGATGCAAAACCAGTGACATTACTTCTTCTTCTTATTATTTTCTGGAACAACGAGCTCGATAGCTGCAGTCGCTGAAATGCGGCCAGTATCCAATATTCGGGAGATAGTGGGTTCGAATCCCACTGTCGGCGGCCCTGAAGATGGTTTTCCGTGGTTTCCCCATTTTCACACCAGGCAAATGCTGAGGCTGTACCTTAACTAAGGCCACGGCCGCTTCCTTCCGACTCCTAGCCCTTTCCTATCCCAGCTTCGCTACAAGACCTATCTGTGTCGGTGCGACGTAAAACAAATAGCAAAAATAAATAAATAAATAAATAAATAAATAAATCGGGAACCTTAAGATTGCTCAGAAAATTCGTCTGTAGGACAGAAATGAATTTATGCATGTGAAGAATATAAAATCTCGACGTCAATTCTGTTACACTGTTTCCGCGAATATTCATTTTCAAACATTTCTCCTTCGTCTTCCTGTGATGCCTCCAACACTGAAATGACCTCGCCAACAATGAAAATCGACGGCTCAGTCATTCGACCGGGTCAGGAATGGAAGGCATCAAGCACCCATCTGGCGGAAAGGATCGGAACTGTGCCGGCTGCCGAAGCCTGTCGCACTTCTCTAGAGCAATGATTAATGACTTACAGATGAAATGAAATGAAATGAAATGAAATGATACTGGAGAGTGTTGCTGGAATGAAATATGACAGTGAAAACTAGAGTGCCTGGAGAAAAACCCGTCCTCCCTCCGCTTTGTCCAGCACAAATTTCACATGGAGTGACCGGAATCCAGCGGCGAGAGGCTGCCCTCCCCTCGCCAACAACTTTCTTTTTTTCTTTCTACCTTTCTTTCTTCTTTCTTAATCTGCTTACCCTCCAGGGTTGGTTTTCCCTCGGACTCAGCGAGGGATCCCACCTCTACCGCCTCAAGGGCAGTGTCCTGGAGCGTGAGACATTGGGTCGGGGGATACAACTGGGGAGAATGACCAGTACCTCGTGACCTCACCTGCTATGCTGAACAGGGGCCTTAGTGGGGGATAGGAAGATTGGAAAGGATAGGCAAGGAAGAGGGAAGGAAGCGGCCGTGGCTTAAAGTTAGGTACCATCCCGGGATTTGCCTGGAGGAGAAGTGGGAAACCACGGAAAACCACTTCCAGGATGGCTGAGGTGGGAATCGAACCAACCTCTACTCAGTTGACCTCCAGAGGCTGAGCGGACTCCGTTCCAGCCCTCGTACCACTTTTCAAATTTCGTGGCAGAGCCGGGAGTCGAACCCGGGCCTGCGGGTGTGACAGCTAATCACACTAACCACTACACCACAGAGGCGGACGCCAACAATCTGAACACGAAATATTGTGTCTTCCGTCACATCAATGATCCAAAAATGGAGAATTTACTGTACTTATGCACATACATACACTGGAAAACAGTTGCTTGAGGTACTTAATTCACAGACATAACGATAAATCCGGACATGCAAAGCGGTCAGACGCGGTTCTCGACACACATTCACTCTCACGCACCTGGAACTGCGGCACGCACGCAAAGAACACCCTTATCCGTTTTAGTTAGCAGACCTGCCCGATACGGCTTGTAATAACGTTGTGTCGCCTGACCTGATTATAACACAAATCGATCTGCTCGCGACCTTCATGACATCAGTGTTCCAGTGCTGTTGTTGGTTAAGAAACTTTAATCCCTCCCCCTCCTGTTACTGGTGGTTAAGTTCTCCCACTTATCAGCCATAACCATGGCCGGTTACATTGGATGGGGGGAGGGGGTACAGAGGGGCAGAGCCCAGGGCCTAAGAATTAAAATAAAACTTTAAAGTTGAAATACATTTAAATGCCAATCAGAATACAAACATAAAGCTGAAAATTACAGGCCAGTAAGTTTGACATGCATTGTATGTAAGCTTTGGGAAGGCATTCTTTCTGATTATATTAGACATGTTTGTGAAATTAATAACAGGTTCAATAGAAGGCAGTTCGGTTTTAGGAAAGGTTATTCCACTGAAGCTCAACTTGTAGAATTCCAGCAAGATATGGCAGATATCTTGGATTCTGGAGGTCAAATGGACTGTATCGCGATTGACCTGTCTAGAGCATTTGATAGGGTGGATCATGGGAGACTACTGGCAAAAATGAGTGCAATTGGACTAGACAAAAGAGTGACTGAATGGGTTGCTATATTTCTAGAAAATAGATCTCAGAGAATTAGAGTAGGTGAAGCTTTATCTGACCCTGTAATAATTAAGAGGGGAATTCCTCAAGGCAGTATTATCGGACCTTTATGTTTTCGTTCTAACCGTGACCACCCTCTAGGTCCCCGGTACGACCTAGGGATGATGGGTCAATAACCTTACCCACCAGGGTGAGAGTAGGAGAGAGAGGAAAAAGGACAGAGAGAGAGAGAAAGAGAGAGAGAGATAGAGATAGATAGATATAAAGAGAGGGGTAGGTAGAGACCCTGGTGAGAAGGTTGCTAGCGTGTCCGCCCCAAAATAGGAGTTATAGCGAACACGAGGGAGAACCAAGGGCACAAGAAAAACGACAACAAGGGGCCAAGCACAATAAAATAACAAGAAACCATAGAAATTACCAAAGGATGAAGTTACCACACCGGAAGCAGCGGAGGAAGACGACTTAAGGCCGTGGAAGCTAATACACAAGAAAATCGGTGACAGTGCCCCATCGAACGTGGCGAATGAAAACCAACACTTGAATAAAATTAAAGAACTTTAATTGTAAAGGTAAATTGGAGGTAACAAATTAAATCTTTAAGTTGATAAAACCTGTGTTTATTTTAAGAAGTAAAACCAAAATCAATAAATAAATTCAACGTAAAGTTGAAAAAGGGGAAAAGCAAATAACAATTAATAAAATGAATCAGACATTACCAGGTATAGTTTAAAAGAAAAATTAATTCATTAGTGATTAACAATTAAGGTAAATAAATATTCTTTAACAGATAATAAATTATAATATTATGAAAACAACAAAGAGAAGAAAAGGATGACCTCCGTACCTAATAAAATGTGATCAGAAAACAACGGAAAACCAATTGACTTCATTACATAAATACTACCTTGAAAAAAATGTGATCGATCACGGATAGTTAATTAATTTAAAAAAATACCATACTCAGTTAACAAGGTTTTCAATTAAATGGATTTTCAACGCGGCCGCTTCTCATGATTACCAAAATTAAAACGTTCAGTTTCCACCAAGGACAGTTTCCAAGACATATAGAATTTTACGTAGAAATACACCACCACCCGGGGCAAGAAAAGGTAACACAACTTTAAAGGGTGGTCAAAATTAATTAATTAACATTTAAAACAGTAAACGATACACCAACTCAGCAATATATAATTCAAGATCCACACAGGCTCCATGCGCCAGACTACATCAACAACCCGACAACAATACCCCCACACAACCGTTGCCAAGGTAACCACCAAACAAAAGCAACGCCTCCAAAAACAAGGAGGTAAACAGGCTAGAGAAAAATTAAATTCATAGAAAACCCCAGAAGGGGGAGGGGAGAAGAAAACATACCTAACAAGGGGAAAACAAATCACAGGAAAGCAAACAGAAACCCCAAAGAAGGTTAAGCCCGCTACCTTGGAGACTGTACCTTGGTTCACAAGGAAAGTTACAATTTAAAGTACCAAAAAAACTCATTTTAATTTTAAATTAAATATCCCAATTCAGTTCACTGTGGACCTTCCGCATTACTGTGATTAGTTGCCGAAACTGTTTTTCAGATTTTCATAACCGCACACGCCAAAAGGTACCAATTTAACGACGAAGTTTAAATTATTATTATTATTATTATTATTATTATTATTATTATTATTATTATTCCTGAAATCTTCGAAAATATCAAAATCCTCTTCTGGACGACGCTTAAAATGTTTCAAACACTGGTACATACCTTTGGTGGTGAAGAAATTGTGAGAAATCCAAACCTGGCTATTGTTGAAGAAAAAACAGTCATGAAGCCAGCACACAAGACCTTGTTAGCAAGAATCCAGGAGGAATATCGTTGCAAAAATATGATCAGAGGAAATGGCAGGAGGTCTCCAACTAGTTCTACCGGGGAACATCCCCGTTAATGAAGTAATTACGGCGGTTTTCTGGTAATCCACCACCGCATAGCGTAGCACACAATCACACACACGCTCATGATGGCTGCCTCAAGCGTTGTTGTTGTTGTTGTCGGAGAGGTTATGGGCTCTATTATTTCACCCAGCCACTACACTTATTATCGTGATATTACACTTATAATGCGAAATCACACGCAATTAGTCCACTACGAAGGTCTCAAGAACAGTTGAGCATCGGGTCGATGTACACACCTTAAGTAACGCGAAACATAACAAAGGAAGTGCGAAGAAGCAAAAAACAGTGGAAGCAGGAGTATGTAACGGTGCGAACAATAAACAGACAGTAATTTACAAATGAAGATGAGAGCCATCCAAATATTGATTGATAGCATGTATTAGAGCAGGAGACATATCGGTAAGCAAGCAGGAGACATTGGTGGGGAGAGCTTTCTGAAGACTGAGAAGACGAGAAATAAAAGCCGGACGAAAAGAATCATACACAGGGCATTGGAATAATAAATGATTTACATCAGCACTCAGAGTACCACATATACAGGAGGAGTGGGGGGAGAGGTTAAAACGATGTTTATACAGAGGAGTAAGAGCATGGTTAAAGCGAAGACGAATAATGTTGGTAATGTGACGGCGAGAATAGTTACCCTTCAGATACCAAGGATAGGGAGGAATACAAGGCTGAATATTGTAATAATAGCGACCTTTATAAGAAGCTGATCTAGTCCAATCTTCTTGCCACTGACCATAAGCATAATGTTTAAGAACTGGATAAAAATCGGGTAGAGGAACTGCAAGGTGAAGTAGGGATTTGCCACCACGAACAGCTCACTTCGCGAATAAATCCGCCTGTTCATTCCCATAGATACCTATATGACTAGGGACCCAGACAAAAGTGAGAACCACCCCAGATTGATGCAAAGTATAAATGAGACTCTTAACATGATACAAATACCAGTTAAAAGAAAGATGAGATGACTTGAGCGACTGAACTGCACTGAGGGAATCCGTATAAATAGCTGCGTTAGGTATAGAATGATGCTTAATGTACATGAGAGCTTGACGAATAGCAAAAACTTCCGCAGTGTAGATAGAAAAGTCACTGGGTAAACGCTGCCTCAAGCGAACTGGCTCTCGCGTCAGAAGCGAGGAGGAAACAAGTCTCTTGGTAGCCGGCGGGCGCATGCGCAGTTACGCGCAACCACACGGAGCCAGGACAATGGCGCGCAGCATACATTAGCTTAAAACTGTATAGTGGCGAACAGCCGATTGACACAGATATTCAATGGCACAAGACCAGTCCAAAAAGGTTATAAAGGGAGGCTCACACTACTTAATATTGTCTCATCGTATATATATAAATGATATGAGTAAAGGAGTGGAATCGGAGGTAAGGCTTTTTGAGGATGATGTTATTCTCTATAGAGTGATAAATAAGTTACAAGATTGTGAGCAACTGCAACGTGACCTCGAAAATGTTGTGAGATGGACAACAGGCAATGGTATCTCTGCACATGGTTATGAGGTTGTTTAGGGGTTGTAGTAAGGATGTAAAGGAGAGGGCATATAAGTCTCTGGTAAGACCCCAACTAGAGTATGGTTCCAGTCTATGGGACCCTCACTAGGATTACCTGATTCAAGAACTGAAAAAAAATCCAAAGAAAAGCAGCTCGATTTGTTCTGGGTTATTTCCGACAAAGGAGTAGCGTTACAAAAATGTTGCAAAGTTTGGGTTGGGAAGAATTGAGAGAAAGAAGAAGAGCTGCTCGACTAATTGGTATGTTCCGAGCTGTCAGCGGAGAGATGGCGTGGAATGACATTAGTAGACGAATAAGTTTGAGTGGCGTTTATATAAGTAGGAAAGATCACAATATGAAGATAAAGTTGGAATTCAAGAGGACAAACTGGGGAAAATATTCATTTATAGGAAGGGGAGTTAGGGATTGGAATAACTTACCAAGGGAGATGTTCAATAAATTTCCAATTTCTTTGAAATCGTTTAGGAAAAGGCTAGGAAAGCAACAGATTGGAAATCTGCCACCTGGGCGACTGCCCTAAATGCAGATCAGTATTGATTGAAAATGAAATTGATTGAAAAAGTCAAAATCAAATCACGGTAGAGCGCGTGTCAATCCGCAGCATAGAAGTATGAAGTTAGGCTTGTTGTTACTATCTGCGTCTGGTGAGAGGTCGCGGCAGCTTGTAGGTACGGCACGAGTAACTGATACTACACTCTTAGCTACAAACATCGGTCGTGACAGGCAATCTGAGCTCCTGCATATTCCTTATTAAACTTTTCATTATGCAGCACTCACAGTAAATGTTAACAGAAGCACAATTGCACTACCACCTTGAAACTTCACGACAACACCTCTATTCGCAACAGTCACCGCTGACGGAACAGATGTTTATTGTCAGCCTATGAAACTTGAGATTGGCGCATGCGCAGCAACCATTCTGACCCCTCGAACGTCTTAACCCTTACCCACGCGATTCTCGTCAGACGACTATAGTATGTGCTATAATTATGGTGCATTTTTGGTGCATTTTTCATTGGTGTTAAATCGGTGCATCAATTATAGCTTTTACACCAAACTAGCACCAAAAATACACCATGTTTGCTCCAAGAAAAAATTTGCACCAATTTTACACCATTATTACACCAATTTTTGGTGCAAATTCCACCACAAGGCGCTGATAATGAGGCAAGTCTTGGTTATAAAATATCCTGCAATTTCACAGTTCTGGTATAAATTAAGTGAGCGGGGTGGGGCGGGGTAGGATTTAGGGGCCCGTACCCCTCAGTTGCCTTGGGGCCCGAGAATCCTCTAACCGGGCCTGCCCATAACAGTATCTGTGATACCGTAGTAGTGTGTCGACTTTCTTATCTCTAGCTGTGGGTTCAGACTTGGTAGAGATTCGTGGATTTCTGAAAGGTGAATAACAGTCCATTTGAGGAATGTCCTTTCAAAAGGTGTTACGGTCGAAACCGTTTACTGTGACATTGATTTTAACGACATATCTATACTAGTATTATAAAGAGTTAAAATTTTTTGTGATGGATAAACTCAAAAACTACTGAACCGATTTTAAAATTTCTTTCACCTATAGAAAGCCACTTTACCAGTGAGTAACATGGACTGTATTTTATTTTCAAAACAATTAGAGTTCCCTACGAAAATTGAAATAATGTAACCTAAGGTATCAAAAATTTGCCTATACAAGTCGTTATAGACCAATATAGAAGAAATATCGACAAGCCTACGTGGCTCAGGCGGCAGCGGGTCGGCCTCTCATCGTTGGGTTCCTTGGTTCAAATCTCGGTCACTCCATGTGAGATTTGTGCTGGACAAAACGGAGGCGGGGTAGTTTTTTCTCCGGGTACTCGGATTTTTTCTGTTATCTTTCATTCCAACAACACTCTCCAATATCATTTCATCTGTCAGTCATTAACCACTGCCCCAGAGAAGTGCGACAGGCCTAGGCAGCCGGCACAATTCCTTTCCTCGCCGCAAGATGGGGGCTTCATTCATTCCATCCCTGACCCGGTCAAATGACTGGACAACAGGCTGTAGATTTTCATTTTCATAGAAGAAATATAGAATTTGTCGCACAGGAACGAGACGAAGCACATTTTAAGCCTCACGACGCGTAGAAAAAAACTCGGTCAGGCCCTGTTGGCCCAGAAATCATGTTTTAAAGGCCTAGAACCAATCTATATGGAGATATTGCAATCACACTTCCCCCGTTCTAGGAATCGGATGAAGAAACGACCAGCAGTAACCATGGCAACGTCAGCTCAAGCATTTTACAGTAGAATACAGACCTGCGGGTCGAAGTAGGCACGTGCGTAAATGTAGTCTAGACCAGGGAGAGATTCTGCTACACATAATACTGTCTGGAAAATAGCGCTGTGGGGGTAAGCGATCTCTATGCGTGGAGGTGGCGAGAGTGTGGCATATAAAAATAATGGAACATTTTGTCGAATCCATAGGTTTCTGGGGCGCTGAGGTAAACAGTGACACGCCGCATATCGTTTAATTCCAAGTTCAGCCCCCATCGGCATTGAGAGGGGGGTGGTGAGAGGGGTGAAAAAGTCCAACAGGGGCCAGATTATGGATTTACGTGTGTGCACCACTCTGGGTGGGGGTGGAAAGTGGGTGAGGTATCAGTCAACGTCACAATGACGAAATCTACAAAAATTCGCTTCACACATAATTGACAAGTACACACGAACCTCGTTTATCCGGATTAAGTGGGACCGGAACTGATCCGGATTATAGAAAATCCGGATAATCCGAAAACTAAAAAACCAAATACAGTACATATTATATAATCTAATAACATATTTTGAACAGTAACACCTTTTTTCAATTGTACGAAAAATATAAGAACACTTTTCTTACATTTACGACTCTGTTTTATGCAATAAAATAATGTGTATCCGCCTCTGTGGTGTAGTGGTTAGTGTGATTAGCTGCCAACCCCGGAGGCCCGGGTTCGATTCCCGGCTCTGCCACGAAATTTGAAAAGTGGTACGAGGGCTGGAACGGGGTCCACTCAGCCTCGGGAGGTCAACTGAGTAGAGGTGGGTTCGATTCCCACCTGAACCATCCTGGAAGTGGTTTTCCGTGGTTTCCCACTTCTCCTCCAGGCAAATGCCGGGATGGTACCTGACGTAAGACCACGGCCGCTTCTTTCCCACTTCCTTGTCTATCCCTTCCAATCTTTCCCCCGCCCCCCCCCCCCCTCTACAAGGCCCTTGTTCAGCTTAGCAGGTGAGGCCGCCTGCGCGAGGTACTTCTCATCCTCCCCAGTTGTATCCCCCGACCAGAGTCTGAAGCTCCAGGACACTGCCCTTGAGGCGGTAGAGGTGGGATCCCTCGCTGAGTCACAGGAAAAAACCGACCCTGGAGGGTAAACAGATTAAGAATAATAATAAGAAGAAGATAATGTGTGAGTTTTTTCTGTTTTACATTTGTATAACGTTTGCGCGCAGGACGTTAACGAAGACGTTTTGTTAACAAGAGTTCTGCGGGTGTGGGTTCGGTCAAGTATTCTAAATAGGCCATCAGTTTGTCCAGCTGCAATGTTGCCTCTCCATGAGTCATTGTTTCTTCTGATGGTGCGCCCGTTTCATTTTCGAATTCACCATCAGTGAATTAATAGTGCGTTGCATTCAGAACAGCGTGGGTTTGAATCCCACCTCGGCCGTTCTGGGAATGATTTTACATGGTTTTCCATTCTCAATTCCATGCGAACGTCGGGACGGTACCTTTCATAGACCGTGGCCGAATTACTTCCAATTTCTGTCCTTAACCATCCTTGGGGGAAAAGAAATACTGTACAAGTAAAAATATTTTTATTATTATTTTCGATCCTGATTAATGAGGGCCGGATAAACGAGGTTCTTGTGTACCAGTGTAGTAGAATACCTAAAAATAAACAATCTATAAAGTGGCCGGGCAGTTAGTTGGGCGCAGTCTAACGATCCCGTCTAAATTGTATAAAACGGCGTATCTTTATTACATTTTCGGAGAAATGTATCGATTATGTATCAATAAGTATATAAAGTTGAATCAGATATAAGGCTTATTTTAATTTTTTTTTGCTACCGAGCTCGATAGCTGCATTCGCTTAAGTGCGGCCAGTATCCAGTATTCGGGAGACAGTAGGTTCGAACCCCACTGTCGGCAGCCCTGAAAATGGTTTTCCGTGGTTTCCCGTTTTTACACCAGCCAAATGCTGGGGCTGTACCTTAATTAAGGCCACGGCCGCTTCCTTCCCACTCCCAGCCCTTCCCTATACCATCGTCGCCATAAACCTATCTGTGTCGCTGCGACGTAAAGCAACAAAAAAACCCCCAGCTTTTTGCGGATGATGTAATTCTGTATAGAGTAGTAAATGTTACAAGATTGTGAACAAATGCAAAAAGACCTCGAAAATGTTGTGAGATGGACAACAGGCAATGGCTTGGTGATAAACGGGGTTAAAAGTCAGGTTGTGAGTTTCACAAATAGGAAAAGTCCTCTCAGTTTTAATTACTGCGTTGATGGGGTGAAAGTTTCTTATGGGGTTCACTGTATGTATCTTGGTGTTAATTAAGGAAAGATCTTCATTGGGGTAATCACACAATTGGGATTTTTATTTGCATGGTGTTCAAAAATAGTTAAGAAAAACTGTCCATGGTCATTCTGTACAGGTGACCAAGGCAATCTTATCTTGCCAGACTGTTACCCTGGCTCGCCCGATCACCGGACTTGTCGCCAATCGAAAATGTGTGATATGTTGAAACGACGGGTGCGTACTGTGACCCAATGCCAAGCACCAAAGATGAGGTGTGGAACCAGGTGTATGCAGCATGGATGGCTATACCCCAGTACGCCATTCGCGCCTTACACGCGTTGACGCCATCACGCATGGAACAAGTTATCAGTGCCCATGGAGGACACAGTGCCTACTAGGCAACAGGACACATGCTGAGCCTCGGTGACTGAAATGCTAATCGTTTCTGTGAGTATGAACTTCCTAGCTCTAGTCTTTCAAGGTATTCTGTTTTCTATGAACATGCGTGTATTATTATTATTATTATTATTATTATTATTATTATTATTATTATTGTACCGGCTGGTACACCTCTACGCCGCACATTTGAATTTAACGCCTTAAAGTACTCCTCGACAGAAGAAACTGTGAACTTAAAACTGGATCTACTTAAACTTTTGCTCTGAAGATGTCACTGTGTTAATTTCGTCGTGTTTTTGTTTACTATTTATCAAAAAGTTTGGACATTGTCTCATAGATGTCTCTACTAAAAACTATGATCATGCACCTTGGTGTGAAGTGAGGGAACTTTCTTGAAGATACTTTGTACTCATAAGTTTTCTTATTACTAAATTTCGTTCTTTCATTTGTGGGTTGGCAATATTTATCTTTTCTTTACGCCAGTATTGAACTTAGCCAATCCAGAATTTCTGTAATTTTTTGACCAATCGTGTCTTTCTTCTTCGATTGTGATGTGTAACTGTAAGCTACCCAATAAACGCCTGTGGGTGTGTCTTAATTATTCATTAAAAGTCTCGAATCTTCCCCGAGGGTATAAAAACTGCTGATTTTCCTGTCTCTCGGCCACTTCATCAATATCTAACTTAGTGTATGGACGTGTAGCAGGAGGCTGGAAGCGCCTCTTTCTTCAGGCAGCAGTTCTTCAGTAAGGTAATGGCCGCTTAACATCTTTATTTCTTGCTAGCTCAGCAGTTTAACCCGCGGGGAAGGTCCGAAACCTTTACCATGTAACCTATCTGATTTAAAAAACTTCATTTATCTTTAACTGTAAATCGGGGATAGAGAGTGCTTTACCCTCTCGAGCTCCCTTCATTTTGATTTGAGGTGACTACGTTCTCGTAACCGATTTTCTACTCTTCCTTAATGTGTTAAATTTATTTTGTATACGAGTCACCTCCATAATTTGGGAATAGCCCCTGTTTCATCGGCCTAGTGCCTCTTAGGTTTTAAGAAGTTTTATGTAGGAGTGCAAATTCACGCCTCCATTCATTTTGCATTTTGGGCCATTAACTTAACCTATTATTTTTCTACTAAGGCCCAGTAGGCTGAGTACAAGATACCCCCGTTTCATGCTGTGTAATTTGTGCCTTGATGGCAATTTAGGGTTGAGCCTGATATTGCCTTTCATAGGCTTGGAAAACTGAGAGCGGGCAGTCCTTTTAAGTATTGGAAATGTACCTCTAGGAGGCTTGACATTGCTAGGTGGGAGCAAGTGCTCCATGTTATTAGGGGTTTTCTGCCCTTTTGGTAAATATGTGGTTGTGAGCTGAGTGCTCAGGAATTGTAGAAATTGGGGCTTGAAGCCCAGATTGTTAATTTTCGCTTTTCCTGGCCTTGTACCTGATGGTCGGTTATTTGTTGACTTGTTGTTTGTTAAAGTTTGAAATTCTATGTGAAAATTGTTAAGTTTTGCTATTTTCGAACATATAACTTTTAATGCAATTTTAATTCATACGTCGGCCTTGTAGTTAGACCCATTCACCCCGGCACCTTCTTTCACCTCTGCCGATCCACCAAACCACGGTAACAAGTGGTAGCAGAGCGTGGTTGAATGGGTCTCATTTTAGCCCCTTTTGACGGCTAAACATAATCTTTAATCTGAACTCTAACAATTTTCTCAGTTGCTGGAATTTTCTTTCCCAAATTTCTAAATTTGTCAAGCTTTTGCCATCATGTCCGGCCCTCGCGAAGTCCTCCATCCCGGCTATTTGCGCAAGGAGGAATTGATTTATGAATTAACCATTAGAAATGTTCAATCTGAGGTCACGGTTACGGCCGATACCACCAAGCTTAAAGAATCTCTTGCATTGCCATTTAGTATCCCAACTTTGGGAGAGAAAGATATTGATGAGGCTCCCTCCACCATCACTGACAATACTACTGAGCTAGCATCTGTAGTTAGTTTTTTGAAGTGAGTGATCCATCCCCAAATTAACTTAAACGCGTGCAAGCTAGACTGTTTCATTTTTACCATAGGGTTAATGATCTATTGTCTCTTAAATTAAATGACGTTCAGGGGAAGGAGACTAGTGCTCTTGTTGAACACCTTTCTAAAATGTCTAGTAAGGTTAGTCAATTGTTATCTGGATCTGCTACTCCCAAAACCGACCAGCCCACGGTGGTATATATCGTAAGTGAGGAGGATTCTTCCAAAGGGGAACAAAGTAGGACATCGGCGGCTACTCAACAAACTGCTGCCAATTAGAAAATGAATCCGAGCGTCGTACCTCAATACCACCATTTGTGTTGAATAATGCAGTCTCTGAAACGGCTTCTCCGCCCCTTATGCCTTTACCTACGATTACTATGTCACCTGGATTCAGTAGTTTGCCTCACCCTTTAGCGATGTTGCTTAGGGGTATTTCTAAGTTCTCCGTTAAGTCTACTAGTGATGTAATTTCATTTCTAAGATTTTTAGTCGAGTTCCAGGATCACGCTCTTGTATTTTCTCTTTCTCCGTGTCAAATCCTTCAAATTATTTACCCCTACTCCATAGGTGTCCTCTCGGACAAGATCGTAAGGGCAATTGCCGAACAGTCAACTATAGAAGATTCCCACGCCCATTTGCTAGCGAATTTCATTCCGGCTAGGGCAAGGTCCTCTCTAATACAAAAGTACTACTACCGAGTACAGCGTCTGGATGAAAATCTCGCAGATTTCATCCAAGATATTAAGTTCTACACTAAGGTGTTTGCTCTTCATTTCCAAGAAGACCAAATTGTGCAGGCGATTGTGGAAGGGATTTCACGTCCCTACAGGTCATATCTGTGCTTTGCGGCGCGTCCTCAAACTTTGCTGAATTAGAGGCTATGGCTGTATCAGCCGAAGGGGTTAGATACGCCGACACCTTACGTGTCGCGAAGGAGCCCCCTCCGTCCTCGAGTAATTTTCGGCCTCCACCTCGCCGAACTTTCACAACCCGCAAATGTTATGCTTGCGGGTCGGCAGATCATCTCTGGAACAAGTGTCCTATGGTTAAATCTATTGGGACAAGGAATGGAGCAGGGTCATCCCAAAGCTGTTTTAAATGCGGCTCGTTTTCCCATATAGCCAGCTTCTGGTGCAACTTCCACCAATGAAAATAATCAAAAGTAACTAGTGCCTTCGGCTGAGTCGGCAAATTCATCTTTTCAAGGCCCAGCCCCAAGTAAACCATCCAAAATCTCAGGCTCTGAACATGGTAGAAAGTCTTCCAATCCCACATTTGAATGCCCTAAAGAATGTCTTAAGATTGCGGCCCCCGCTCCGGTACCCTTCCTGAAAATTGAGCTGATTAATGAACCGATTACTGCTCTATTAGACTCTGGGAGTGTGTGTTCCATTGTTTCGGCCGAATGGAATTCCAAATTAAAGTCTGTCTGTAAATTTTCTGATTATTGTTCGTGTTCGGTTCAATGCATTTCGGGCAACCTTTCTCCATTAGAAATTTTAGGTTTTATCTTTGCCAAAATTAGGATTGCTAAATTTACTTGGAAAGAAAACAATTGTTCGTGGCTAAACACCTGTCTTGCCCCATTATATTAGGAGCAGACTTCATGTCTCATACCGGTTTTGTGCTCGAGATTCAGAGCAAGTCGCGCACTTTCAAATTTGCTAGTAATGTCAAAATCCCCTTATTAAAATGTAATTCTGTGTCGTGTTCATCTATTTTGCCTACCCAGGATGAGATGTTGTTAGACCTTAGACATATTCCTGAGGAGCAGGCTGAGAGTATTCGTAAGTTGTGTCAGTCGTTTCTAGAGGTTTTCTCCGATACTCTTGGTGTTACTGACCTTATCGAATACATGATCGAGGTTACGGATTCGATTCCAGTCCGATTTCCACCTTATAGGTTATCTCCACCTAAAATGAAGGCTCTGAAGAAGATCATAGATCAGATGCTGAAAGATGGTATAATTCGGCCCGCTAAGTCGGCATATTCATCGCCTATTTTCTTAGTCCCGAAACCGCAAGGTGGCTTCAGGCCTGTGATTGACTATAGGGCTTTAAATTGGAAGGTGGTGTTACCATCTGTGCCTCTTCCCGACCTTCACTCTTGTTTTTCATGGTTTCGAAAAGCTAAGTTCTTCACCATCAGGCGTATAATCAGATCCCTCTAGCTGAAGAATCCAAACATCTTACAGTTTTTGCCACGGATTGGAACTTGTATGAGTACAATCGCGTGCCTTTCGGGCTCCCCACGGGAGCAGCTGTGCTTACTAGACTGCTAGACAGGGTCTTCTCCGACATCAAATTCGAGTACTTATACCATTATCTTGATGATGTCGTCGTATTTTCTGAGACCTTTGAAGAACATCTAGATCATCTGAGAGAGGTCCTGAGTCGCCTTCGTAAGGCAGGGTTAACTGTGAAGTTGTCTAAGGTTGCTTTCGCTAAGCCTTCTATGTCATTTCTAGGCCATATTGTATCGCCCGATGGTGTCGCAGTGGATCATTCTAGAACACAGGCCATCCGTGATTTCAAACCTCCCAAGGACATCAAAGGTATTGCCAGATTCATTGGCATGGTGAATTTCTACAGGAAATTTATTCCTAACTTCGCTAACAGAGCGACGCCCTTGAACTTACTTCGTAGGAAAGGCGTCAAATTCGAGTGGGGGCCGCTTTCGAAGACCTCAAATTAGCACTTTGTAACACCCCTGTCCTTGCTATGCCTGATTTCTCGAAGAAATTCATCGTCCAAACCGACGCGTCGACGGTGGCTGCAGTCCTTCTTCAAGAGACTGAACTAGGGAGGCGACCCACCATCTCCCGGATGCGAGCTCACAGCTGCGCGCCCCTAACCGCACGGCCAACTCGCCCGGTAATACTACTACTACTACTACTACTACTACTACTACTACTACTACTACTACGAATAATAATAATAATAAAAATAATAATAAATGAAGTACATCTATATATATATATAAAATAACATGTCCTGACTGACTGATTCATCATCGCCGAGCTAAAACTACCGGACATAAAGAAATTAAATTTTGGGGAAACATTCATATTAACATTCCCCTAAGAGAGGACTTTTGGATATTCCGCCGCTAAGGGGGTGAAAAGGGGGGTGAAATTTTAAAATGAGTGTATCTATATCTCTAAACTTTAAAAGTTTACAGATTTTAAAATTGGTATTTAGAATCTTCTTTAAAAATAAGAAAACACGTATTTTTCTTTTCGGAAAATCCCAATAGGAGGGGTGCAAAACGGGTGAAAAACGGTGAAAAAGGTGTTGAATGCCTTTAATGAGGATAGTTATATCTCAGAAACCGAAGATATTACAGACCTGAAAATTGGAATTTGGGATCTCCTTTAAAAATAAAGAAACATGTATTTTTTGTTTTTGGAAAATCCAATCCAATAATGGGAGGGTGAAAGGGGGGATAATTTTTAAAATGAGTGTATCTATATCGCAAAACTTTGAAAGTTTACAGTTGTAAAAATTGGTATTTAGAATCTCCCTTAAGAATAAAGAAACACGTATTTTTTGTTTTCGAAAAATCCCAATAGGAGGGGTAAAAAGGGGTGAAAAATGAGTTGATTGCCTTTAATGAGGTTACTTATATCTCAGAAACTGAAGATATTACAGACCTCAAAATTGGTGTTTGGGATCTCCTTTAAAAATAAAGAAACTAGTGTTTTATGTTTTTGGAAAATCCAATTAATGGGTGGGGTGAGGGGGGTGAAAAAGGGCTGAATTTTTAAAAGGAGTGTATCTATATCTCCAAACTTTTAAAGTTTATAGATGTAAAAATTGGTATGTACAATCTCCTTTAAAAATAAAGAAACACGTATTTGTTTGTTTTCGGAAAATCCAAATAGGAAGGGTGAAAAAGGGTGAATAATGGGTTGAATGGCTTTAATGAGGATATTTATATCTCAGAAACTGAAGATATTACAGACCTGAAAATTGGTAGTTGGGATCTCCTTTGAAAATAAAGAAACATGTACTTTTTGTTTTTGGAAAATCCAATTAATGGGGGTGTGTGTGTGAAAAGGGGGGTGGATTTTTAAAATGAGTATATATATATATTGTGCCGTTTCACAGTTCTTTATAAGAGCTGTAGGAACAAAGATGGAGTCTCTGCGATCAAAACGTTAAATAAAATGCATTTAACGTCAGTACGGGCCGAAATGTAAGTATTTTCATCAGTCGGTTACGGAAATAACCATGTATAGAAGGCGCAGGAAAAGAATGACAAATGGACATTATTTAAACCTATTATTCAAAAGAAAAAATTTGCTCATCACTTATTATATAATCTGACCTCGAAGCAGTAAGAAGACGCAAGACTAGATTGAAAAGGATTATTCAGCTGAACTAAATATCGTAATTTGGAAACGAAATATAATTCGCGACTACACGCCAAACAGCTGTTATCAAGATTTAATCGCTGCGCGGAAGATTAAATACGTTGAAAAGGAGATAAACAGATTACAATAGAACTACGTCACGAAGTGGCGCAGAGCTTCAATAAATTTGCCCGATACCGCTTAATAGTGAAGGACACTTACTGATCAGCTGTTGAGTGCATTTATACCAACAAAAATATAGAGGAAAGAAATTCATTTTCAAATTGGAATAAATATTTAACATCTATCTTAGTCGATTTGGAGCTAGTTTATTGGATTAACTGTACCATAACGAAATCCATACAATCTGAGCTTCACAAGAGATATATTAGTTGAAGAGTGACAGCAATGAATCACATATTTTGTTATTATTCTGTTACATACGTACAAGATTCCACTATGAGCCTGTAAAGAAGCAAGGCAACGCTATTTGGATCCTGATGAGGCGATACGATGTTGGCTATCCCGGATGACCAGTAATCAGTGTTGAGGAGCTACGATGTACCCGATCACTTGTGGAGGAACCAGATGACGAGATCCTAATCTCAGATGACCGGAGATGAGGAGACATCGAGACCACCTTGAGCAAAGCTAAGTCCATTATCTAAGTCGTTTTCGTAAGTAAGAGAATATTATCTTTTATTATTGTATGTTGATATGTGTGTTTTGTGCGAAGACTGTGCGTAGATAAACGTCTAGCTGAGATGATTGGAAGTAGGTATTCATCTATATGAAATGTCAATTCCATTAGTAGGCGTGGTTACCAAGTGATATTCCGATCGTAATGTTTCCAGTGATATGTGAGGATAGATAGCTAGAGTTATTATCATTATCAGTGAAGAGTAAAGAGTGAAGTTGGCATTAATACCAGTGTGCCCTATTTTAATCAAAGTCACTCAGTGCGAGATCGTATATAGGAAGTGTTTATGAAGGAATAAGGCAGTAGACCACTCAGAGTTATGATGTTAAATTTGGCACTATGACAGTAGGAAGTAAAGTAGACATTTTATGAATGTCACGGCACGTTGATGTGCAGTTTAAGGAAGTGATTTACATATGATGAAGTGAGAGATTTGTTATTCGTGAAATGTGAGTGATAATTAACGCGTTATAGATATGGTATAAGGATGATAGTGATTTATGATGGTCATATTTATTATTTTCTTCGAGAGAGAGATAGTCATAGTTGTTCTAATTGAGATGACGTGATTTTCAAATGATGTTTCTGAGAGTGTCAATGAATTCTTGCCATTTCCATGTGATAATTCTTGATCCTATGGATTTTCACATAGCTTAGGATATGATCTCGAGACTGGTAGAGCGATGTTTTTATCCATGTTAGGATTGCCTAGAGAGTTATATATGTAGTCATGGTAAGATTTAAGCCTTCACTGATTTATTTAGGATGATCTTGAAAACTCTCACTGTGTATAACATTATTCTGGACAAAATTCAACCTACTAGACTAGTCACTGGTGACATAGATTTTCAAAAGAGAATTATTTTTAGTCGGAGATAGTGTCATCTGACCAAGTAGATTTCCGGTTAGTAGTATGTGTGATGATAACTACATAGGATATGTGTGGTGACGTTTCTTGCAACCAAATACGCACGTAGTCCAATACTTATCACTAAAATTAAGGTCACATTACCTTAAGTTCATAAGTTAAATCTTACGATAACGTTACTTGAAGGGTGATTACGATTTAAAATGGACGTAGCTTAGCTTATGGTGTGTGACACAGGGAAATATGAGTAACTAAGAGGCAAATAAGCATGCGAATGTGAATATTTAAGCTGTGAAACATACAAGAGAGTACTTGTCAGTTAAAAGTCAGAAGAACTTTGTGATAATTTTTATTGAGAATTTTAAAACTGCATCGAGACAGACAGTTAGTGAAAATTAAATAATGTGACAGTTTAAAGAGTAAGGAATAGGTGGTAACGAACAGAATTTCATATTTCTTCCAAGGATAACTGATATTCAGACAACTTGAACTCCAATTCTTATCTGAACATTAACTCAACAATTCCACAAGCGTTCTTTATTTCTCAAGAGAGTATAGTTAGAGATATTGTAAATAGTAATTGATATAATTTTTATTTTTCTTCTTAAAGGATGCATCCTATACTCTTAGTATTCTTGATTTTAATGTTTATTTTCTTGCCAGTACGGCACATGTAAATATAATTAATTTCATTCACATTAATTCATTATCGCCCAACTTCGTAAGTGAGTTGCGTACGAATGAAAACATATGTTTCTCAATAATTCCCAAATGATACATAATATTTATTTTAATATTCTATAATTTTGAGAGATCGATGGACTTATGAAATGAAATAATATAATCCGAGAAGGCATTTATTTATGATGAATTCGGAAGATGTAATTTTTCTGAAATGTTGATGACGGATATAGACTATAGGAATGACAATGAGTCACTCACTTCAAGAAGTATTCATTGGTAAAATTTGAGATAATTTTTCTTAAATGTCTGATTTAATATTTAAATAAATATGGGATAGTGAAACCTCGACATTCTTTCTATGTGTTCCTAGAATAAGTATTAGTTGTAAGACTATAGTAGTTTCAGTTGACGACAATTTCTCTAAGAGCTAGTAAGAGTATGGTATCTAACTAGTTACGGGTAAGAGACGTCTTTCAACGTTAGTTAGAATCTACCATTAACCGACCTGGACGTTTTTCTATTACGGAACTCACACCCATAAAACTTAGTCATCGGACCATTTGAATTTAGAGCTAGTCAGGATCTCTTGTGTCCATGCCTGGACGCGGGAACGGCGCAATATATCTCAAAACGTTTGAAGGGTACAGATGTACACATTGGTATTTAGAATCCCCTTTAAAAGTCAAGAAACACATATTTTTTGTTTTCGGAAAATCCCAATAGGAGGGGTGAAAAAGGGTGATAAAGCGGTTGAATGCCTCAAATGCGGATGCTTATATCTCAGAAACAGAAGATATTACAGACCTGAAAATTGGTATTTGGGATCATCTTTGAAAATAAAGAAACGCCTATTTTTTGTTTTCGAAAACTCCACTTAATGGGAACTAAAAAGGGGGTTAAAAATTTTAAAACGAGCATTTCTACAGTATATCTCAAAAACTTAACATGTTACCGAAGTGAAAAATAGTATTTTAATCGCTATTAAATATAAATATGTATTTTTGTTTTCTGAAAAATCACCTGGGTGGAGGGGTCAAAGTGACTGAAAATGGGGTTGAATTCTTTCAAATAGGATACTGATATCACAAAAGCTGAATATGTTACACACGTGAAATTTGATATTTGGAATCTCCTTTAAAAAGTTAAGGAATATGTATTTTTTGTTTTCGGAAATTCGCCTAAAGGGGGGAGGGAAATTGAAAATTACTTGAATTATTTGTATGAGGATACTACTATCTCAATAACGAAAAATTTTGCAGACGTGAAAATTGGTATTTGGAATCTGGTTTAAAATTAAGGAAACACGTATTCTCGGAAAATCTAGTGTAGGGGGCAGGTGAAATACTTGAAAAATTAATTGTATGAGAATACTTACATCTAATAAAAACTAAAGATGTTACAGACGTGAAAACTGGTATTTGGATCTCCTTTAATAACAAAGAAAAAACCGTTTTTGGGAGAAATCATGTTGTGGCGGGGGTGAAAAGGAGTTGAATTCCTTTTATGAGGACACACATCTCAAAAACTGAATATGTTAGAGTGGTGATAATTGGTATTTAGGAGATCCTTTACTATTAAAGAAATAAGTATTTTTTAACGGGAAATTCACTTAAGGGGGGGGGGGGGAGTGTGAAAGGAAGCGAAAAACGTGAATTCTTTTTATGGGGATACTTATATCTCAGAACTGAAGGTAACAGACGTGAACATTGTTAAATCAACTTAATGGCGGTGGGGTGAAAAAGGAGTTAAGACCAATTGATTTTACTGTTCATAATGTACTTACTCTGATCATAAACTGATCATTTTTAATCTTTACTGGGTTCGTTGTCAAGAACCATCTTTTCCTGTGGAGAACATAAAGTTAGATTACAGTAGATTCTCCTGGCATATAAATAAAAATTTAAACACATTTGAAATAAACGATGGGAATGACATTGACCGTACAATTGTTCACCTCTATAATAAGGTCAATAATGCACGGAAGTACACTGACTGAGCAAATGTCATAGGATAGCGGAGCACTGATGCGCAGGTGTGTTGTTTGCGCGCCACACGCCCCGTGTGCCAGCGGCAGTTGTATAGGAGACCTTGTGAGCAGTGGCTGTGCATGTGACAGGTGTAACATGGAACTTCGTCGTGAGCTGACACCGTTCGAACGGGGTATGGTTTTCGGTGCCCGACGGATGGGAAGTGCGATTTCGGAAGTGGTGCGGTTTTCGGCTTCACACGGTCAACTGTGTCCAAGGTGTATCGTGAATGCAGGTGTTCCGTCCACAACTGACGAACGACCGGCCGTCCAGCCACCCTCGATGACCGTGACCGGCGACATCTGAGATGGATTGTCAACAGTGACAGACGGGCAACCGTGCAACAAATCACGGCTCAATCCAGCACAGGCCGTGCTAGACACGTCTCCCAGTGGACAATCCGTAGGAACATGGGTTATATGGGGATATAGGAGCCGGCACCGCATACGGGTGCCACTGTTAACCCAACATCATCGGGCACAACGACGCGTATTTGTCGCCAGTTACCAGGGATGGACACTAGAAGAACGGCGTAACGTGATATGGTTGGACGAATCACGATTTCAACTGCACCGTGCCGATGGGAGGCACCGTGTATGGCGCAGACCACATGAAGCGATGCCCGCCCGTTTCGAAGGTGTGGTCCAGGGCGCTGGTGTCTTTGTTGTGGTCTGGGGTGCATTTTCCTGGTATGGAATGGGGCCCCTAGTAATAGATAAAAGTTCTATTCACACAACATACGTACGCTGACTCACGTAACTCAGTTACCAGGTGTATGCATAAGTCTTTTCCGGTTTCACTAAGAGATGGCGTCGGCGAACAGTACACAGCGTATGAATTCGACAGATTCGTCAGTTTGTTCGTCTGACATTAACTTGCACCAAACACTAGCGTCTCTGTTGTATCGTTCAGTGATCATGTCGAGGTTTGCGCCTGATAACAGAGCATTTCTGGCACGCATTGCTTTTCTTATTTAATTAAAAAACAGGCTGTGAAAATTTATCGTTTGCTGGTAGAAACATGGTGAACATGCTCCATCGATTAGAATATTTGAGGTACGCTTTAAGCGTGGTGATTTCAATGTGAAAGGCAGTGCGCTCTGGTAGACCACAGAAGTGCGAAGACTCTATGAACACTTGAAGCCCGGCAAAACCGTTAATGCACAACGCTATCGCCAACAAATGATTAATTTAAATCACGCATTGATCGCAAGACGACCGGAATGGGCCAGAAGACATGGCAAAGTGATTTTGTTACAGGATAGGCCTAATGCGCCGTTTCACACAGCAAAACCAGTGAAGGCTCGGATGGGACATCCTTCCGCACCCGCCGTACTGCCCCGACCTGGCGCCATCTATCACCTCTTCGCATCAATGGGGCGCGCGCTCGCAGAGCAGCACTTCTGCAATTTCGAGGAAGTTGGCAATGGCTCGACGAATGGTTTGCCGCAAAAGGCAAGCAGTTTTTCTGGTATGGTATTCATAAGTTATCTGAAAGATGGGCGAAGTGTGTAGAAGCCGATGGCCAATATTTGAATAAATAAAAAGAAAATTCTTGAAAATTACGTGTTTTCTTTACCACAAAAACCGGCAAAAACTTATGCGTACACCTGGTATATACTGTATGTCCAGGAAAAACACTCTGCAAGCAGATTTGAATGTATGAGAGGAAGTAACGTGCCGAATGCCCATGGGGAGTGTATTCCAGAGTCTCGATGCACTAACTAGAAAAAAGTGGTTGTATGAATTCATTCGATTTAGTGGAGTTTCAAGTAGGGAATCAGAACGAGTACTGATTTCATGGAATGAGGAAAGGAAACGAAAGTTAAAAGATTAGTAAATATTAGTCGAAAGCAGTTCGTGAACAAGTGTCATTAGGTGAAAATTTCCTTCGTTCATTTATTCATATCCATCCGAATATTTTGAACTAGCAAGATACCCGTGCTTCGCTACGCTATTATCATGAAATTTATAATTGAATGCTTAACGTTTTATATATAATCCGCCGAAATTCGCGATCTAACTCGTTTTCTGAGAAAATCCACCAAAATTCGTGATCTGACACGTTTTCTGAAAGATTACGGCAAAGTTTCTCCATTTTTCAATCTTTCTTTCCAGCAATCGATTTCGTACTTCCCGGGATAGGTCCAGGTATTCCACCCGGCCAGTTGGGTCCCTAAATCTTTGCCATCTTTTCCTATAAGCATTTTAATATGGATCAAATACTTGAGGAGATCCGGCGTGGTGTCCTCTTGGGTGCCTTGGCGGTACTGAACCCGCGGCCGGACTGCAGTCGTAGTCATTACCCGGCCAGGACCCGTTTCCAGCGCGGTTCGCACATTTTGACGACGGTCCAGAACATTATTATTATTATTATTATTATTATTATTATTATTGATGGTCTGGAAACCACAGCAAGATGCAAGACCGCTACTTGGCGGTAAATTACATCCACTGCCATTGTCATTGCTGACAATGTGACCAGCACCATTGTCGTGCGTAGGTAAGTGCATGAGATTTCTGGCGACATGAATGATATACTTCCGTGAATTATTGACCTTATTATAGAGGTGAACAATTGCAGGTCAATATCATTCATATCGTTTATTCCAAATGTTTAATTTTTTATTTATATGCCAGGAGAATCTACTGTAATCTAACATTATGTACTCCAAATGAAAATACGATTCTTGAAAACGAACCCAGGAAAGATTGAAAATGATCAGTTTATGATCAGAATAAGTACATTATGAACAGTAAAATCAATTGGTCTCAACTCCTTTTTCACCCCACTGCCGTTAAGTTGATTTACCCCTCCCCCCACATAAAGAAGGTGTGTTTCCTTATGTTTAAAGGAGATTCCAAATACCAATGTGCACGTCTGTTACCTTCAGTTCTGAGATATAAGTATCCCCATAAAAAGAATTAAATTTTTCACTTCCTTTCACACATCCCTCCTTAAGTGAATTTCCCGTTAAAAATACTTGCCTCTTTAAAAGTAAAGGGTATTCTAAATACAAATTATCACGACTCTAAAATCTTCAGTTTTTGAGGTATGTGTCCACATAAAAGGAATTCAACTTCATTTCACCTCCGCCCCCCCCAAATGATTTCGCCCAAAAACGCTAATTTTCTTTGTTTTGAAAGGAGATCCAAATATCAATTGTTACGTCTGTAACAACTTTAATTTTTATTAGATGTAAGTATCCTCATACAATTAATTCAATTAATTTTTCAATTCTTTCACCTCCCCCTTCACTGGATTTTCCGAGAATACGTGTTTGTTTAATTTTAAAGCATATTCCAAATACCAATTTTCACGTCTGCAAAAGCTTTCGTTTTTGGGATAATAGTATTCTCATAAAATAATTCAACTAATTTTTCAATTTCCTCCTCCATTTAGGTGGATTTCCGAAAACAAAATATACGTATTCCTTTCTTCTTAAAGGAAATTCCAAATACCAAATTTCACGTCTGTAACATCTTCAGCTTTCGAGATATCAGTATCCTAATTAAAATAATTCAACCCCATTTTCAGTCAATTTTACCCCTCCACCGAAGTGGTTTTTCAGAAAACAAAAAATACATGTTTCTTTATTTTCAATAGAGATAAAAAGTACTATTTTTCACTTCGGTAACATGCTAAGTTTTTGAGATATACTGTAGAAATGCTCATTTTAAAATTTCACCCCATTTTTAGTTCCCCTTAAGTGGAGTTTCCAAAATCGAATCACCTATGTTTCTTTACTTTTACAGGAGATTCCAAATACCAACTTTTACGTCTGTAATATTTTACGTTTCTGAGATATAGTCTTTCTAAAAATTCACCCCAATTTGTCACTCCTGTTTAACCCCACTTAATTAGATTTTCCAAAATCACAAAAAATACGTGTTTCTTTATTTTCAAAAGAGATCCGAAATATCAATTTTCCGGTCTGTAATATCTTCTGTTCCTGAGATATAAGTATCTTCATTTAAGGCATTCAAACCCTTTTTCACCCCTCCTATTGGGATTTTCAGAAAACAAAAATATATTGTGCCCTTTTAAAGGCACGCAAATGCGGTGGTCGTCTTTCTTGATATGTGCGCCGGCTGCTCCTGAAAATAATGACATTAAAAAAAACCTACCGCCACATGTAGACTCTTCTTCCTCAGAGGTGGTGCGTCCTTCGATCCCTCGGGTTGATGGGCCACACATCGATCGGGGGGTGAGGAAATGAAAGATGGGGTAAACGAAACTATTAAATAACGGTACCCAAAGACTGAATTAAAATTGCAATAAATAAAATGGTTTATTTAACAAAATTTGCAAAATGTAAATGAAAGTAAACTGGTGTAAAATGAAATAATGTGAAATGAAACTTAAAAATTTAAAACAATTGAAAGATCTGCATTACAATAAATTAATTATCTGCCTTAATAAAATCTCGACTGAATGTCGATTAAATTTTAGTGTTCTGGATCACATCGAACCACTGTCTCCATGACGATGACGTGACCACATTTAAACACTGGTCAGAAATATAGTCTCATTTGAATGAATGATTTATAATACCTTGAAAATGTCATCTCACAATAAATTCAGTAATTGATTAATTGATTTATTAATCCATCCAATTGACATTGACGTTAAGGTGTCTGTCAAATATTTAACACATGTTTAAATTAATTTGGGAAGCACCTCACTCTAAAATAATAACAAAATACACTGACCATGTGTAATAATAACGAAAAGAGAGAAAAGGAAAACAACCATGAACATTGTACTTTTTCTGTTATATAATCTTTGCCACATGTTTAAACTGCTTGTGGCTGAAAACAAGGAAATGTTTACTGAACTGAACACCTGAGTGCTACCACCACTCATTTAATTTTTTAAACCTTATTTACTTGGCTGTGATAGTCTGAACTCTTAAAATTACTTAAATTAATTAGGCCAAGTGCCTCAGGTTTACATCTGAAATGAAAGCGATCCCTTTACATCATTAACTTTATCTAGTTAGCCGCGGTCTGCATTTTCATTGTGCACGCATATTTGTGTGGTACCAACTCTAGATGGAGGCAGATCCCATCTAATTTATGTCATTCATTTACGGCACTTGTGATACAACTGCTTATTAAAGATCGCTTCATTTGCCTAACAGAAATGTAGTGGATTTCTAAGACTTGGTGATTACTGACTGCCTTTTATATGAGCATCCTACTACTATATTTTTGACTATGAACTAATCGATGATCTCTTACCCTAACATATGAAATCTTATTTACATAAATGAACATGTCAATGGAGAAACACTGCTCCTAAGAAATACAGAAATTAAAATAATCTGACTACGCCTATTCTATTTACAGACATTAAATCAAACACAATTCACGTATCAGATTTAAAATAATACGGTGACAACATATATACAAAGAAGTGATATCATAATAAAAATATAGATCCCAAAAATCGCTGCCAAATAAAATAAAAAAAATAAATATGCGCAATGAAGAAGCATAAAATGTTACCCTGATCCAAGTAGCAAAAATTATGTGAATTTGATGTCAACCTTCTAACCTCAGACTAAAATGTCTGGACATGACCTTATTCAATCTTTACGGACAATAATTATTCGCATTACATGTCATCAATGATTAGACTTGACTGTCGAAACACGCATTGATCAGTCGCTCTGTTCACAACTTATCTCGGGCTCTCAATTGCATATTTTCCGAGCATTTATTTTCCCTGGAAACTATTTGAAGCACTACAGGCTTTCCGCCTACAACCATAACACATGTCGTCATATATTTAAAACTCTCGGTTAAATAATTCATCTCTTAATTCTATTTATTCATCAATATTCTCGACTTAGTAACTCATAACACGGCCTCGCTCGTATCCGGCGGGCGAAATAACTGTGTCGTTGACGCAGCCATTTATACGACACTATTAATAACATGGTCCAAATATCACATTTTCCATTTCTCACCACAGAACATCAGGGATATTACTATTACTTTGCTCGTTACTTTGATCATCCACCGTTTCACATCTTATGAAATATCAGAGCTAACTTATCAATGGCTTCTTGTCACTAATTAAATAACTGAAATAACGAGATTGCCTCTCAAAAACACGGCTATCGAACTGTGTAACCACGTTACATAAAGAAATTAAATCTTCGCGTATCAACCATCGTCACGAAATACTAATTATGAGAGCTACCGGAAACGGTCATCTGATTAATGATTACAGAACATGAAATAATAAACCTAATGCGCTAATAGCAAAAATAAACATTTAAACTAACATGGCAGCATCCACAAAATCAAAATGTCAACAAAAATACCGCTCATTACCACAACTATTATTATTATCATCACATTAAAATCTGCACTACCCCGTATGTAAATTTCTTAGTAAAATAGGGTTCTCACATGTCAAAATGACTTACATTAAAAGAAAACTGCGCAAGTAACACGCTAACACTTATTTATTATTATTATTATTATTATTATTATCCTAATTTTATAATTACCATCCGATCCGTGAATTATTTACTATCCTATCTAAAATTCTAAACTACGTTTTTGATCATCGACTGTTCATAGCTCTACTTGTTTACATATTTATACTTTGCTCATTTACCTTATTTGTGCTGAAGGCAGGTCAGATCATCCTCCGGACCCCGTCATGATGAATTAGTATTTCATCTTCAAGCTGATGTTATCCAAGAGGTCACACACGCAAACTTGATGCATTTTTACAATATCGTTGCACACGTCCATATTTATATTACGACTCGCATTTTAACACTCCTACGAAGAATATTCAATGACACTGCATTGATCACCTGACATGAAGTCGAAAGTCTGGATTCCGCTACCTGCCTGCTGTTGCCTCTCTCTCACCCCTCTCAGATTGTTTGTGTAAAGGATTATTGGTTATTCACCTTCTCTGACCATGACACTGGACTCAAGGTCTTACTGCGGCAGCATTCCAATTATGAAAACAAAGTTTTTCTCCCTGTAACTGGCTGGACTAATTCTGCTCCCAAATATCTCACTTGCAATAATAGTTCTATGAGAGTGTGGAAAAATTACATGTAATGTTCCCAATGATGTGGAGAATTTTATAATAATCGTTCTCCAACATATGACTTTTCCACGAAATATACGAGCTACACGTGAAATAGGGACAATGTTACGCAGCTACGTGTTACGACGAGATTCAATGTTCACCTCGGTCTTAGCACCTTAAGTTCATTCATGGCAAGTGTTGAGAATATAACTACTATTGTCATTTGTTAATTTAATTGCCTGACTATATCTGCATAATCTAAAGTTGAATAAAAGTTTGTCAAAGTGTTCATTTCGGCTAAGATATTACTCTCACAAATAAATACATTACTCACTCGGATGTCAACTACTGTATAAGGCACTGAAGATTCTTACAAGACTGCGAATTCTCACAAGACTGAGAATTCCGACGAGATTGAAGATTTCCTACGACACTGAAGTTTACCACGAGACTGAGATTTACCACGAGACTGAGGTTCACCACCCTGGTGTCTTTGCTTTTGTAAACAGTCCTCCCCCACTTCGAAGATAGTCCTGTGGAAGGGATGTGGCGTAATAATACTGCACTTGGGACCGATTTATCATGTGTCCGTAGGTTAGAATTTTAGAAAATGTGTTCAAAATCTTCCTAATTCTGGTCCAATTTATGTGTTACATTGCGTTATGAGAAACGATCACAGGTTAATTCCTACGACGGCGCGCGTCAGTGGCTCTATTTTCTGTCAGAGTATGGCGCCTTCCCGCCACGACGGTTCACTTCCTGGGCGATACCATTCTTCCATGAAAAGTTGAAAATTTCTTATTTAACCCATGATTAACCACACACTTGCACTGATAAATCCTTAAATATTACTTGGAAGTCAGGACACAATATTTTACAGCTACTTCGGTCACCAAATCGCGAAATACTAGCTGTAGATTCCCGCTATGACAAGACATTAAAATTTGCAATTTTGTGATTGGCTGAGACGTTCGCGCTCTTGGTAGTTTGGGTTTTTCCATTTTCTGCTAAGGGATGACGGGTATTATTCGTGTCTCACTCACTCTTCTGGGCCAAGTGCATTCCGACGTGCGGATTCACGTGGGAACTGGATAGAAAGTTTTCACTTCCCGTCGGCATCATAAAACATAATTGGACGCACCACTCAGGCTAGCTACATCCTGCCCGTGCTTTAAAACGTATTCTGTGGATATATTTTCAGTCTGAACGGCGCCTGGCAGTTGCTTTGTGGGACTGCAATCTTTTCCCAGCCTACTGCTGTATTCTCATATGCGAAAAATTGAACATTTAATTTATGCATTAATTACGTACATTCGCTTATGGGTGCAACATGTTTCTTTATTTTTAAAGGGGATTCTAAATACGAATTTTTACATCTGTACACTTTAAAAGTTTTGAGATATATATGTACACTCATTTTAAAATTTCACCCCCCTGTTCAACCCCCCATTTATTGGATTTTCCAAAAACAAACAATATGTGTTTCTTTATTTGTAAAGGAGATCCCAGATACTAATTTTCAGTTTCTGAAATATAAGTATCCTCATTAAAGGTATTCAACCCCTTTTTCACCCTTTTCCACCTTTCCTATTGGGATTTTCCGAAAACAAAAAATACGTGTTTTTTTTAAAGGAGATTCTATATACCAATTTTCACATCTATAAACTTTAAAAGTTTTGAGATATAGATACACTCATTTAAAAAATTCACCCCCTTTTCACCCTCCCCCCATTAATTGGGTTTTCCAAAAACAAAAAATAAATATTTCTTTATTTTTAAAGGAGATCCCAAACACCAATTTTCAGGTCTGTAATATCGTCAGTTTCTGAGATATAAGTACCGGTATCCTGATTAAAGGCATTCAACCCCCTTTTCACCCTTTTCACCTCTCCTATTGGGATTTTCCGAAAACAAGAAACTAATTGTTTCCTGATTTTTAAACAAGATTTTATATATACATTTTTACAACTGTAAACTTTTAAAGTTTTGAAATATACATACACTCATTTTAAAATTTCACCTCCCCTTTTCACCCCCTTATCGACGGAATATCCAAAAATCCTCTGTTAGCGAGCACCTTCATTTTTATATACATCTATCCCCAAAATTTCATTTCTTTATGTCCAGTAGTTTTGGCTCGGCTATGATGAGTCAGTCAGTCAGTCAGTCAGTCAGTCAGTCAGTCAGTCAGTCAGTCAGTCAGGACAAGTTATTTTATACATGTAGATTATGGTGTAACATGAGTGTCATATCGCAGTTGGCATTGCTGTTGCAACGGCCAACGTGTATTTCACTCTAAATTCTGCCTACTCAGATGGTTTACTAACTGGTCCTGGAGAGAAGTATAATTCGGATAGTACACTTTTCTGGTTTTTGTTATTGAACAGCTCGAAATTACGGTCATAATGTGTCAATTTTAGAAAACTCCGACAACGACGTTGTTATTCTTAGGTGTCGATGGCTAAAAAATAAGGGCCCCATCGTGACTACAAGGTCTGAAGTGTCTATTCGTATTAAAACCCTCATTTTTGGTTTCTAACGACCTTTGGTCCAAAATCTCAGCCTTTAGCTTTCGACACGTTAAAGGACTTCAGCGGGACACAATCCAACAGACACCCAAAAGTCTCTTAGAATCTACAACAGTCGAAGGAGCGTTAAACGAATATATTGTTCTTGTTGTTGTTCTTCTCTCTAATCCGTTTATCCTCCAGGGTTGGTTTTCCTTCGGACTCAGTGAGGTATCCCTCCTCTACCGCCTTAAGAGTGTGTCCTGGAGCGTGAACACATTGGGTCGGGGTATACAACTGGGAAGGAGTACAAGTACCTCGCCCGGGCGGCTCACCTGCTATGCTGAACATGCGCTTTGTGGAGGGATGGGAAGATCGGAAGGGATAGACAAGGAAGAGGAAAGGAAGCAGCCGTGGCCTTAAGTTAGGTACCATCCCGGCATTTGTCTGGAGGATAAGTGGGAAACCACGAAAAACCACTTGGAGGATGGCTGTGGTGGGAATCGTTACCGCCTCTACTTCCATTTTTCAAATTTCGTTCCAGAGTTGCGAATCGGACCCGGACCTCCGGGGGTGGTAACTAATGACACTAACCACTATACCACAGAGACTATTATTATTATTATTATTATTATTATTATTATTATTATTATTATTATTATTATTATATTTCTTTCTTTCTGGGAATAATTTATAACGCGAGATGTTTATTGTTGAGTTACATTTGGAATTGATATTTGTAAGCTTCTTGATGTTCCGAATTTCATATTGAGGTAAAGAATTTAGAAATGTTTTTTTTTTGCCTGTGTCATGGTCGGTAAACTTCTGCATTGCTCCTACGCAGACAGAATCAATGCTCGGCGTCTGGACGCTCTTGTACGGTTACGTTATATGCTATGCGTCTGGCGAGGCCACTAGTTCGCAGTCACGTTTTTATTCGTGTCTAAGACATTAATCATTCATACGGTTTCTCTCTTTCAAATTCATGTCGGAGTTAAAATCTGTTAAAAAAAATATATTGACGCAATCTTAGTTATTCAAGTGGAGGTTACAGTCGGTTGTTCATGTGAGAGATCTGTGATATCGTGATAAATGGAGCTGTGTAAATTTTGTGATGGTGATTCGTAATTAAGCCCTGGTTCCTTAGCTGAATAGTCAGCATAATGGACTTCGATTTGGAGAGCCCCGAGTTCGATACTCTATTCTCTTCTTCTTGGCCTTATCCCAGTTACTTGGGGTCGGTACTATGTAGCCTATAGATTAGGCCCAGGTTTACGTCCGGATATATTTTCTGACGTCAATCCCATCTTCTTCTTTTTCTACCGCTTTTCTCACAACTGTGGGTTCCTGTTTTACGGCCAGATGCCCTTCCTGACACCAACCCTATATGGTGTTTCTGTGGTGGTTGGTAGTTTAGTATGTTTTGTGTATATGAAGAGGAAAGTGTTAGCACAAACACAAACACCCAGCCCCCGAACAGAAGAATTAATCAGAGGCGTTTGAAATCCCCGACCCGGCAGGGAACCTCTGAACCGAAGGCCTCAACACTGACCATTCAGCCAATGAGTCGGATTCTGACGTCAATATGAGCAATGTATTTGCTATTGTGTGTTTCTGGTGACTGATAGTGTAGTGTGTAAAATAATGTGTATTAAGATGGGTCTGCCTCTGTGGTGTAGTGGTTAGTGTGATTAGCTGCCACCCCCAGAGGCCAGGGTTCGTTTCCAGGCTCTGCCAAAAAATTTGTAAAGTGGTGTGAAGACTGCGACGGGGTTCACTCAGCCTTGGAAGGTCAACTGAGTAGAGGAGGAGGGTTTGATTCCCACCTCAGTCATCCTCGAAGTGATTTTCCGTGATTTCCCACTTCTCCTCCAGGCAAATGCCGGGATGGTACCTTACTTAAAGTCACGGCCGCTTCCTTTCCTCTTCCTTGTCTATCCATTCCAATCATCTCATCCTCCGTCCGGCTTCGTGGCTAAATGTTTAGTGTGCTGTCCTTTGGTCACAGGGGTCCCGGGTTCGATTCCCGGCAATTTTAACCATCATTGGTTAATTTTGCTGGCACGGGGGCTGGGTGTATGTGTTGTCTTCAACATCATTTCATCCTCATCACGACGCGCAGGTCGCCCACGGGAGTCAAATACAAACCTGCACCTGGCGAGCCGAACTTGTCCTCGGACACTTCCGGCACTAAAAGCCATATGCCATTTACTTTTACTATCTCGTCCCTCCACGAGGCTCCTGTTCGGTATAGCAGGTGAGGTCACACGGGCGAGGTACTGGTCCTCCTCCCCAACCCAAGGTCTCACGTTCCAGAACACTGCCCTTGAGATCCCTCGCTGGTTTCGAGGGAAAAACCAAACCTGGATATAAAACGAAATAAGTAAGTAAGTAAGTAAGAAAGAAAGAAAGAAAGAAAGAAAGAAGGAAAGAAAGAAAATGTTCCTTGAATTTAACATTTTTGAGTGGGGGAGTGGCTTTTAATATGTGTTAATACATTCATGAACTCTAGGATGCGTTGTAAGAGTCCTCATATTATACAATCTTCCTTTTGCCTTTTTTCTGACATATTATTGTAACATATTCCATCTCCATTTCTCTTCTTTGTGCTCCTCTTACCTTAACCCTATTCTTACAATATTTCTTATTGCTGTACAGAGTCCATTCCAAGCGACAAGCCCAATGCACTCAATGTTTCTCATCTCACACTGTTTATATTGCATCATAAATGCTGAAGTGCAGAGTTTTATACCTACAATTAGGAAATTTAATGATTAACATTCTCAAAAGAAATCCACATTTTCCCGTGCTCACATTTCTGCAACAGTTTTGGTTGGGCCAAATCCCTATTTGAAGACCTCCCCGGAACTGGGATGCAACCAACAAATCACTAATTTTTCGGTAGAGAAGAAACTTTTGGGGTTTATATCATGACATATACACTACTTGAACAAATTGTATATACACGTGTACAAATTAGTTCATCTATTAAAAGTAATATTTTATTGTTATAACAAGGTTTTAAAAACAATGTTATTATTTGGAAGTGATACAATGGGAAATAATCTTCAAGTATGTCTTGCGTTTATACATAACAGGAGAGAAATCCTGTACATGTATTTGGAACACAAATGATAGCAAATAATACCGGGTGAGCAGAATAAAGCGGAACCGCTCCATCTTCTGCGCGGGAATTCTCGAGTGAGTGAGTCGACCGGTGACGAAAAACAGTGCCGGATGAACTCAAGGCCGCGCTACCGTGCCAGGTTTCAGTTTTGTTGAACGTTTCCAAACGCGGCACGTGTTGCGTTGGTGACATTAGTATAGTGTGTGAATTCAGTGAAATGTCTCAGGTGCTCAAGTCGAATGTCGGTATTCTGTTCCTCAAAGAGTATTCATTTACAATTCATATGTCCGTACAGAAAGTGCGAGGGTCGTAAGGAGATTATTTCAAAAGATGTTTCTTGATGTGAAGTTGCAGGTGGGACTTCGAATTATACATTAGTAAATAAATTACGGTCCGCCTCTGTGGTGTAGCGGTTAGCGTGATTAGCTGCCACCCCCGGAGGCCCGGGTTCGATTCCCGGCTCTGCCACGAAATTTGAAAAAGTGGTATGACGGCTGGAACGGGGTCCACTCAGCCTCGGGGGGTCAACTGAGTAGAGGTGGGTTCGATTCCCACCTCAGCCATCCTGGAAGTGGTTTTCCGTGGTTTTCCACTTCTCCTCCAGGCGAATGCCGGGATGGTACCTAACATAAGGCCACGGCCGCTTCCTTCCCTCTTCCTTGCCTATCCCTTCCAATCTTCACATCCCTCCATAAGGCCCCTGTTCAGCATAGCAGGTGAGGCCGCCTGGGTGAGGTACTGGTCATTCTCCCCAGTTGTATCCCCGACCAAGAGTCTGAAGCTCCAGGACACTGCTCTTGAGGCGTTAGAGGTGGGATCCCTTGCTGTGTCCGAGGGAAAAGCCGACCCTGGAGGGTAAACAGATGATGATGATGATGATGATGATGATGATGATGATGAAATAAATTACGTAAGACGGGAAGTCTTCTTGATAAGAAACGGAATAAAGCACGCACAGTACTGACACAGGAAACTGCAGGTAACACTGGTAACGCTCCGGAAAAGTCTCCTACAAAATCACTCCGATGACTTGTTCAGGAAATGGAAATTTCCTATGGTTCCATTCGAACGGGTACAAAGTTACTGAAGCTAAAGCCGTATAAATTTACTGCAGTGCAAGAATTTAAACCGGGTGACCCTGCGTTACGAATGCGATTTTATGAATGGGTTTTGACAGAGAAATTGGCCCTAATCTAATGTTCTTTTCGGACGAATCGTGGTTTCACCTACGTGGGTATATTAATACACAAAATAACCGTTAATGGAGTACTGAAAAGTCTTATCAGCTTCACCAGTTGGAGTACTGAAAAGTCTAATCCGCTTCACCAAATGCCCCTGCATGATGCAAAAATAGGAGTGTGGTGCATTATTAACGGTGAAAGAATAATATGCAAAATTTTTCGGAAACTATCAATAGTGGTAGGTGTATGAGCAAACAATTCTGCGGAGGATTAACTGAGAGGGTAATACGTGTTTCGATTTTCCAGTAAGACCTTGCGACGCACATACAGTACACTTCACCTTACAGGAAATCCATGCAGTGTTTGAAGATGGAGTTATCACTAACCATTTTTATCTCTGGGGGGGGGGGGGCATTGAAAGAGAAAGTGTACAGAACAAATCCACACAGTTTGTATGAACTTCAAAATAACATTCGTCAAGAAATTGCTGCTATTTCTCAGAGAGAACTGCAGATGGGAATGAACAAATTCCTAAGCAGGTGCTAGAAATGCTTGAACAACGAAGGGAGGCAGTTTCAACATCCTCTGGCGTGATGAACGTGAGTACTCTTACTTTTGGTTTGTTTAGTGTTGTTAGTTAGTTAGTTAGTTAGTTAGTTAGTTAGTTAGTTCGTTAGAAATAACTTATGCGACAATGTATTTACCGCGGACTTCCTGTCAGGCACGCACCTCCCGTGTGCTGGCTGCGCTGCTAATACTGCTAAAATGTTTTCATTCCTCCCCTGAAGGGGAACGGTAACGCCAACTCTCAGGCCGGGAAGGACATGCTCGGAGCTCCGGGTTGGCGGCCGTGACCTATACTAGGAATTGTCCCGGCATTCGCCTTAGTACAGGAGAATGGAGAACCACGGAAAACCATTCTCAGGAGGGCCGACGGTTGGGGCCAGCCATGAGGTCCAGCTCTGTCCCGTCTCCCGAATGCAGAGACGTAGAGCCAAGGTAGAGCCGTGGCCACCCTCCTCTGCTCGGTTGGCCGGTCAGAGTGCAGAGCTGTTGGACCACGGACCAGGCGTGGCCACTTATGGGCCGAGACCCACTCTGCATCTACCGTGTGCAGGCTGCGCTGCCGGGCTGCGGGATTAGTTCCGCTTTATGATGCTCACCCTGTATTAATGAAATAATAATGAAAATAACAACAATAACAATAAAATATTTCAAATTATAGATGTAATTTCGTCTCTGGCCTTTATTTAAATGATATATTAGATGTGATGATGAACGAACACGAACAGTGTCGATCATCTTGACTGATATTCCTTCCACACCACGGAGGACTAAGTTCTGCTGGCTATAAACCAGCTTGAAGTTCAAATATAAGACATGAGATGACACCACAGCATAGAGGCGTGATGAGACACCCTACATCCACTGAAATCTCAATTTTCAAAAACTGTGTTGGTTACAGCCTTATTCCGGGGAGGTCTTCAATTATTGGCTTTACTGCATCTACAGTATTATGACTTTTTTGTGGTAAACAATACTTGTGGCTGTATTCCTCGTTTTACATAATATTTTTACAATGAATCTTCACCTTTCCCGCGCAGGCCATGTTGAGGATGTTCATTGGAGCAGTGTGAAACACCAACACTAACACTAGCATATTTTACTTTACAACATAACCGTCAAGTATCAATGGGCGTTCGCTGATGATGATGATTATGATGCTTGTTGTTTAAAGGGGCCTAAGTCTAGGACATCGGCCCCTAATGGTAGAAATAAGACGAAGTGTATATAAAATCATTATACAATATCAAAGCCATCTTTGTAAACAAAATAAAAATAAAGTAGTGTACTGATACGACTGTTCATTCATCATCATCATCATCTGTTTACCCTCCAGGTTCGGTTTTTCCTTCGGACTTAGCGAGGGATCCCACCTCTACCGCCTCAAGGGCAGTGTCCTGGAGCTTCAGACTCTTGGTCGGGGGATACAACTGGGGAGTATGACCAGTACCTCGCCCAGGCGGCCTTACCTGCTATGCTGAACAGGGGCCTTGTGGAGGCATGGGAAGATTGGAAGGGATAGGCAAGGAAGAGGGAAGGAAGCGGTCGTGGCCTTAGTTAGGTACCATCCCGGCATTCGCCTGGAGGAGAAGTGGGAAACCACGGAAAACCACTTCCAGGATGGCTGAGGTGGGAATCGAACCCACATCTACTCAGTTGTCCTCCCGAGGCTGACTGGACCCCGTTCCAGCCCTCGTACCACTTTTCAAATTTCGTGGCAGAGCCGGGAATCGAACTCGGGCCTCCGGGGGTGGCAGCTAATCACGCTAACCTCTATACCACAGAGGCGGACACGACTGTTCATTACAATAATAAAAACGAAATGTAGTGACAATTTATAAGTCCAAAACTCATCCACTGACTGACCAGAACTCAAAACGTGATGATGAACAATGAATGGATGAATGTGAATTAAAATAATCAGCGGATCCAACTCGCAATATTGAAAGATAAAAATAATTCCATAATTAATCCACTGACTAGAATTTGAAGTCCGCCCCTAGTGGACTTTGACTGAACTAAAAACCGAAGGTAATCGATCTTTGCCGAGATAGAAAGTGGCAGAAAAGGCAAAGATGGAGTGAGCTGTTTTTGTATGTTTGTGTAACGATAATTGTGATGCAAATTTAAAGTGTAGCTAAGGTGGATTAGGTGTGTTGTGTACTTCACTATAAATTCAAAAAATAAGAAAATAAAGAGAAGATGACCAGTGTTTATGAATTTAAAACAATAGCATATACTGACCAAGGAGCTAGTTCCAAAGCACAGTCCTGAATCGATGATGCTTGTCGTCCAAAACCCAGGTCCACGGCCCCTCATAATGGTACTTATCGCTACGAAAGTAAGAACCATGGTATTTCTCATGTAGTGGTACTAGTCATCAATAACCGGTCGAGTTAGCCGTGCGGTTAGGGGCGCGCAGCTGTGAGCTTGCATCTGGGATATAGTGGGTTCGGATCCCACTGTCGGCAGCCCTGAAGATGGTTTTCCGTGGTTTCCCATTTTCACACTAGGCAAATGCTGGGGCTGTACCTTTATTAAGGCCACGGCTGCCTCCGTCCCACTTCTAGCCCTTTGCAATCCCAACCTCGCCGTAAGACCTATCTGTGTCGGTGCGAAGTAAAGCAACCAACTTGAGAAAAGGAGTCATGAGTAACGTAGACGTACGGTGTTCCACACATTGTGCTACTACTCACAGGTAATGTAGTATGCACAGGCAACGCAGACCTTTTTTTTTTGCCTGGTGTGAAAACGGGAAACCACGGAAAACGATCTTCAGGGCTGCCGACAGAGGGATTCGAACTCACTATCTCCCGGTACGAAGACCCACGGTGTCACTCATATAGCGGTACTAATCACGGGTACTGTAAAACCCATACTGATTCACCCTCTGTTGCCGCTAATCACAAACCTATTGTGTACCAAACATATTGGTAGGCCTAAGTAAAGGGGACCCATCGTGTTCCTCGCGTGATGATACTAATTTCAACTAGTCTCATGGCTCTAATTCAGTCATTCCTTGGTCGCCTCTTTTAGTCGCCTATTACAACAGGCAGGGTATAGGCTACGTGGATGTGTTCTTCGTCTGCATCCCCACCTCACAGAGGGTGGGCGTTCCATCTCCTCACCGCTGACCTCTAGAGGGGGTGAGCCTGAAATGAGCGACGACACGAAATTACATTTATTTACATTACGTCACAACTTTCTCAGCAATAACTCCGCTTCTAAGACGAGCAGAACTATAAATTTAATCTTGCATTGAATTCGAGCTAATTCTTGGCACAGAAACAGAAAATCTATACTTGTTCACCGCCGCATTCATGAATTTTTTCCGAGCTATTGCCTTACATGTGCATTGACCAGTCACCTGTTCAACAAGTCTGCGGAAGGCAGTCTCTTCCATTGCCGCGGTAAACTCACTGCGCCACTCTCCTGTGTCTATAGACTTCTCACTAGAGAGTCTATACTCTCCAACACAACGACTAGAGCACCCCTCAGGCGCCACACAGCGACATGATGGATGTTCTCACGTCCTGACGCTGCAGAACGACAGATAACATCTGCACATTTCCTTCATATCTGAGCTTCAGAATATGTGAACGCTGCAGTGAGCCCAAGATTCGTTCGATTGGGTGATTTTTAATGAAGACAGGAGCGTAAAGAAACTGATGTGGAGTAGTCCACTAGACAAAGTATTTTTGTTGTTGTTGTTTGAATCATCAGTCTATAGGCTGGTTCAATGCAGCCCTCCACGCCACCCTATCCTGTACTGTCCTTTTCATTTATACTTAACTGCTGCAACCTACATCTGCTCTAATCTTTCTTTGAAATCATTTAGGAAAATACTAGGAAAACAACAGGTAGGGAATCTGCCACCTGGGCGACTGCCCTAAATGCAGATCAGTATTGATTGATTGATATTCATCCCTTGGTCTACCCCTAGCGTTTTTACTGCCTACACTTTTCTCAAAAACCAACTGCACAACTCCTGGATGTCATAAGATGTGTCCTATCATTGTTATGGTCAAATTTTGGGAAATCGATCTCCTCTCATGAATTCGATTCAGTATCTCTTCATTAGTGATTCTATTTATCAATCTGACCTTCAGCATTCTTCTGTAACACCACATTTCAAAAGCTTCTATCATTTTTCTTTCTGAGCTAGTTATCGTCCATATTTCACTTCCATAACAACGCCACACTCCAGACGAAAGTCTTCAAGAACATGTTTCTAATTCCTATATCAATGTTCGAAGTGAGAAAGTATTCCTAAGGAATATTTAAAATAACAGTAATGGATTAGTAAATGAAACATTACTTCGACAAAGAGGCATTTTCAGTCGTTTTAGATTTTATGCGTCGCTATCTGTTTTTTCAAATGGTATTTTTGAAATCCCTCACCTGCTTTGGAGATTCATCTCATATCGGGCTGCCCAAAATTTCAGGAGCTCATAGGTAGAGCCCTGCGCTGATATACAAAATATTATCCGCAACTGCACTTCCTTCATCCGCATCCGCATCCGCATCCGCGAATGGTTATCCGTGGATATTGTAACTACTTAACTGTATTACACCGAAGGCATTGAAACAGATATATCTGTTAACATAATACAATAGGTCTGACACCTGGCACCAGAACCCCTACAGTCACAGGTTTATGAGGGATTTGCTCTCGCGATAGCTACCAACATCATTCCATTGAATTGCTCCTTGTACACTTGTTGTTGTTGTTGTTGTTGTTGTTGTGTAGTTATGTTTTAAGTTTACTTTATTATCACTTGTAATGTTAAGCTAGTAGTAAGCTCAGCCTACAGTATTGTAAGCTGTAGTGTTAAGCACTGGAACTACTTAAGTTGTGTGTGAAATTGTATATGATAATGCTGGATTTAGAATCTTAAACTAGTGATATTTATTGTAATATTTCCTTTCCATGGAGTTGCTTGTTGTACTTTTGTTGTTGCTAGTGGCTTTACGTCGCACCGACACAGATAGTTCTTATGGCGACGATGGGATAGGGAAGGTCTAGCAGTTGGAAGGAAGAGGCTGTGGCTTTAATTAAGATACAGCCTGGTGTTAAAATGGGAAACCACGGAAAACCATATTCAGGGCTTTCGGCAGTGGTACTCGAACCCACTATCTCCCGGATACAAGCTCACAGCCGTGCGCTCCTAACCGCACGGTCAACTCGCCCGGTTACTTTTGTTGTTGTTGTAGGGTAATTAAGTTAACTTTACCTCATTATCACACTGCTGTAAGTGACCATTGCCACCGGAATATTTCCCAATTGCCATGTATTTGTTAATAATAATAACACTGATGCTTTCAAGGCCCGTATTTGTAGACATGATATGCGCTTTTTGGCTTATGTCGTATCAAGAAAACAAGATGAAACTCTACGTTTCGCAGAGAATTTCGTTGCGCCTCTTCATAAGAAGCTCTGGAAATACGTACAAATCATAACATTCTCAACAGGGACACTGGCTGTCAATTAAGTAATACGTGGTTGCCAGCCATTAAGGATTTACGTAGATAGTTCTCTTCCCCACACCGTCCACATCATTATCATCCCCTAGTTTTCTCCACACACTTTCTTTCCATTCTTCAGCTCTCTTCTGTTATATCCTGGCTTCTTTCGTTGCATTTTATTTTATTAGTTTCTATTTATTTCTTCTACCACATTTGTCTGATGTCCTCTCTGTCACTCCTCATGCACACACCGTGTGGAACATCTTAATTGTAGCTGAATGTTTTCGTCAGCTCCCGCTTGGAGCGCTGTGCCAACATCCGTGAGCCACCTGGTGACGAACGAGCGTACCACTACAATTCTCTAAAGTAAAGAGTTTCATCTTGTTTTCTTGACACGACGTAATCCCAAGAGGCTATATCATGTCTACAAGTACCAACATATTGAGCTGTTCTCTTTCGGAACTTTGGTTCCTTCCTCCCATTAATTGCGATTAGGAGCCAGGTAGCCTTAGCTCAGCTTTACAGCTTTATGGTCTCAAGGCTGATCATCATTCTCCGGTACCAATGTTAAGGACCACCTAACCGTAGGAATAAGAGTATAGCCGAATGAAAATCAACAAACTTCATTATTTAGAAATAATCAGAAAAATTATCCGCACTGCCATACAGTTTGCATCCGTCAAGACACTAACTTCGCGGATATCCGTATCCGTGCAGGGCTCTTCTCATAGGCCCTCGCTTGAATGTTCCGTATCCATAATCTCTTGAAGATAAATCTATCTATCTATCCACTCGTACATTCCGGTGACACTGGAAAAGGTATATCGATAAATGGAAAGTCTAAGTTCCGATGAGGGAATTTCTCGGCGGGCAATATTTCCATTGTGAAGATTTATCTCCCGTATGCTGTTATCAGACTGCACCTTGTGATAAATTCTTCTGCGGTCAGTGGATGCAGACTGAGCTTCGGCCTACACTGGCCAAAGCTCTACCGTGGCTCTACTTCTCTGCATTCGGGAGATGGGACAAAGCTGGACCTCAAGGCTGGCCCCAACCGTCGGCTGTCCTGAGAATGGTTTTCCGTGGTTTTCCATTCTCCTGCACTAGGGCGAATGCAGGGACAATTCCTTGTACAGTATATGCCACGGCCGCCAACCCCCTCACCTTCTCCGTGTATCTTCTTCAACGTAACAAACCTCCCGGCCTGAGAGACGGCGTTAGCGTCCAAGGGGCCCGCCTCCCCCTTCTCGGGAGGAATGAAAACGTTTTAATAGTAGTAGTAATTCTTCTGCGGTCGGTTCATGCAGACTGGGCTTTGGCCTACAGGTGGCCACGGCTGGTCCTTGGTCCGAGAGCTCTGCACTCCGACCGGCCAAACGAGCAGAGGAGGGGTGGCCTTGGTTGTGCCGTGGCTGTACACCTCTGTACTCGGGAGACGGGGAGGGACTGGTTCCCACCATCGGCTGTCCTGAGAGTGGTTTTCCGTGGTTATCCATTCTCCTACACTAAGGGGAATGTCAGGACAGTTCCTAGTATAGACCACGGCCGCTAACCCCCTCAACTTCTCCGGACATCTCGCTGGCCTGAGAGACCGCGTTACCGTCTAGGAGGCCCGCCGTCTCCTTCAGGGACGGAATAAAACATTTTAGTAATAGTAGTAATTCACCTGCATACACCCCAGCGTCAGTAGTTAGGGCCTAAACATCTCACTCTGACGAGTCTAGTGGACCCTGTTGAATGTTTCTTAAGTACTAAATATTATAAACCACTTCCCCACTCAAGTAATGTCAAATTCAACGAAAATTTTATTTCATTCTTTCTTAATCCGTTTACCCTCGAGGGTTGGTTTTTCCCTCGGACACAGCGAGCGATCCCACCTCTACCGCCTCTAGGGCAGTGTCCTGGAGCGTGAGACTTTAGGTCGGGGTACAAAACTGGTGAGGAGGACCAGTACCTCGCCCAGGCGGCCTCACAGGGGACTTGTGGGGGGATAGGAAGTTTTATAATGCCTTGACGAGGAAGGAAGCGATCGTGGCTTTCAGGTAGGTACCATCCCAGCATTTGCCTGGAGGAGAAGTGGGGAAACGACTGAAAAATACTTCGAGGATGGCTGAGGTGGGAAGCGAACCAACCTCTACTCAGGTGACCTCCTGAGGCTGAGCGGACCCCGTTCCAACACTCATACCAGGGATCATAGAAGGCAAGGTAGGAGGGAAACGTGGGGAAAGGTGGAGAAGTTCTTCCTGGTTGTGGAACCCCCGACAGTAGCTCGACATCCATGGTACGACAACGACGATGTGGGAAGTGCAAAATATGAAATAAATACTCCATGATGGCCGCGAGGAGATGGCACCAGAAGAAGAAGAAGAAGAAGAAGAAGAAGAAGAAGAAGAAGAAGAAGAAGAAGAAGTCGCTATGGCGACAGTTTTCACGTTCTTTCTGCAAGGCGACAGCAAAGTAAGACTGGATGGACGGCAGTTAGGCAGATTTTCTAGTTCAAATTAATTAGTCAACGTCCTTTGGTCACTCAGCTTTCATGTAATCTTCCTCCAGTAAATGAAATGTCGTATGGCTTTTAGTGCCGGGATATCCCAGGACGGGTTCGGCTCGCCAGGTGCAGGTCTTTCTATTTGACGACTCTAGGCGCCCTGCGCGTCATGATGAGGATGAAATGATGATGAAGACAACACATACACCCAGCCCCCGTGCCATTGGAATTAACCAATTAAGGTTAAGATCCCCGACCCGGTCTGGAATCGAACCCGGGGCCCCCTGAACCGAAGGCCAGTACGCTGACCGTTCAGCCAACGAGTCGGACTTTCTCCAGTGAAGAGAGTAATCAAACCATATGTGGAGGGAAAGGAGTTTTAATCACTAATAGGTTAGACCAAGTATCATTTAGCCACTCTCCACTTATGCAGGTGAGTTGCATACCTTCTAGGGGTTATGATAGTCCAGATCGCTGATGTTTATGCAAAACTCACAGCAGAACCGTTGTGCGGGTAACAAACACTTGCGTCTTGGTCAAATTCGTTTGCATTCTAACCTATCAGTGCTTAAAAACACGTGTAACATTGACATGTTTTCTTACCCATGTGTCGAAACCAACCATATTTTAGCTGTTTCCAACATTAATCTTCTATGGAGCTCATAAACAGCCAGGTTTTTATGTTGAAAATATGCAGACAAAGTATGGATCTCCATACTACGAAAAACGTGAAAGTAAGCAATATCCTCCATTGTGCCGAAAGTTGAAGGGCTAAAGGGTCCGGAAAGATTTCAAATTGAGTCTTGTACAGCTCTTTCAAATTAAAAAACAAATTTCGGAAATCACTTCCGGTCTAAATGCACTTCCAGAAAAACAGCCTAAAATCGCTTGTTTCTTTATTCGTTCCTGTTTGATTCAAATCCTAGGCAAATTAACCTATTTACCCTATTTACTCTATACCCTCAGGCGTTTTTTGAGTTTTGAAAAATATCCACACTGGATGTAGTTGTAAGGGCTTAAGTGAAACTATGCCTTGTCTCGCATTAACGCTCGTACTGGTAGAAAAAAAGGCAAACTGATAATTATACCTCGGATTTTTAGGTGGTACTAGGTTAGAATGCAAAGTAATTTGGTTTGTAGGAAGTGTGATGCAACCCGTTGTACCATAATGTAGGAAGAGTAGCATAAATTCACGGAGTTCTATAGGCTGTACCCCTAATATCTATGCAAATCTCATAGCATAACCGTTGTACAGTGTAGGGTATACATGTTACTGGTTTAAGTAAGTTTGCATTCTAACCTATCAGTACGTAATAATCCGGACTCTACTGATAATCTAATCGACCGGATAACGATGATTAAGAAAAGTATTGTAGTTTTTAGGAATAAATAAAATATATTCATACCTTATTATATTTTATTTACCTAAAATTCGTAGCTCATATCCCTAAGATGTTTTCAACATTGAGTTGCTTGCCTGAAAGGCAAGAACTGTGGATTTTTTTAACTAATTAATTTATTGTGATTCTGACAGATACAAATCCAGTAATTAGAAATATATGTATGCACGTTCATTAGAATACAAATGCTAGTTAACTACGTAATAATACTTGCTATATGTATGATATTAGTTAAATGCCTGTCTGCTGGCCATGATCGCTAAGGCATCAAGTCTTTAACGGTCTGACACTGTGGATAGCCGGTTCGAGTCCAGTTGAAAACCATTCACCATCAGAATATTGGCGGCAGGATAGGACGGGTGAGGGTATACAATTTCTAATCGCTAGATTGCGTGCTAAAAGACTGGATTCAATTCCAACCTCTCTACAGTGTTTCGTATGGAGTGAGGACATATGACGCTGCTGATGGTGTTTTGTTCGTCGGATGGAGACATTAAGCCTGTAGCAGGCTCTTTGGTGTTATTCGACACGAGTAGGCTATGTGCCGACACCAGGTTTCACCCTCTCCCTACCTGATTCTTATAATCACTTCATTCTCCGACGCGCAGTTCGCCTGTGGGAATCAAATAGAATGACTTGCACCAGGCGAGCCGAGCATGTCTTCGGACACTCCTGACACTAGAAACCGTATGTTAAATATACTACTTCTATTCCTCCTCCTCCTACTACAGTTAAAAATAGAACCATGTCTGTTTTATCACTATAATTTAATTCTAAAATGACCCAATAAGTAAAAACAGTCCGTGCATTTGTCTGGCGTGAAGACAAGAAACGTTGGAAAAAGCATCTTTAGACTTGCCGACTGTGGGGTTCGAGCCCACTATCTCTCGAATGCAAGCCGACAGCTGTGTGACCCATACAGCGCAGCCGCTCTCTAGTTTCTCTCTCTCTCTCTTCTTTTCAACCACGAATGGCCAGACTTCACTAATTGCTGTATATTTGCAAGTCCCTCACAGCTGGACTTAAACTGTGCAGTTTTTACCTGGATGGGCGATAATCCTTATTTCACTTTCGGCACTTTCACACAGACCAGTTGCAAGTAGTGTGGTATGAAGCCAGGGCTGCTGCCTACCACAACACATGATGATTGTTCCTTGGTTCGACTCCAGAGAAAATCCAGTAAATTCACACAGTCAATACAGTAGTTCACGTGGCCGCTCCACACAGTGAACTACTTAATACTGACAACTAAGCAGTGGTCACACAACAGTAACAACTCAACAGTACTACCCATCACTACAATACTCCTCACAACAACGACAGTTACGTTGTTTCTGAAATGATCTAATTATAATATACAGCAATTGGTCAATCAATATTACAATGAAAACTAACATAAGATATACAAAAGCTTTTTCCTTTTGCATTATTATTGTATAATTTTTGTATGGAGAAAATAAAATCATCCAAGATTTTGTCCGCCTCTATGATGTGGTTAGTGTGATTAGCTGCCACCCCTGGAGGTCCGAGTACGATTCCAGGCTCTGCCACACAATTTGAAAAGTGGTACGAGGGCTGGAACGGGGTCCACTCAGCCTCGGGAGGTCAACTAAGTAGAGGTGGCTTCGATTCCCTCCTCAGCCATCCTCGAAGTGGTTTACCGTTGTTTCCCACTTCTCCTCCAGGCAAATGCCGGGATGGTACCTAATTTAAGGCCACGGCCACAACATTCCCTCTTCCTTGTCTTTCCCTTCCAATATTCCCATCTCCCCATATGGCCCCTGATCAGCATAGCAGGCGAGGCCGCCTGGACGAGGTTCTGGTCCTCCACCCCAATATTATCCCCGACCAAAAGTCTCACGCTCCAGGAAACTACCCTTGAGGCGGTAGAGGTGGGACCCCTCACTGAGTTCGAGGGAAAAACCAACCCTGGAGGGTAAACGGATTAAGAGAGAAAGTAAGGAAGAAAAATAGATTTACATTTCAATTTATATTATGTTTCCTCCATAGCCTAATCTTCTTTCGAAATATTTTGCAATTTTTGAATATTTATATTTGTGTGAGAAACCCACAAGTTCTAATTCTCCAATTATTATAGAGCATTAATTACAATTATTGTCTTTAGAAATAAACATTATATAGCTAGGTATTCAGACACATAAAATTCTGTCTATCACTTTGGCCTCATTGTGAGGTTTTTCATACAACAGGTACGAAGAGGTTGTGAAATCCAGTATTTCTCAAAGGTGTTCGTCTTTTTTTATTTCGTTCGTAAGTGAAAGTTTCATCACGATCTTACGTGGGAACTTTATGCAGTTTTCCTGTTATTAGCATTTGTGCTATCACAATCATAACTGTTACTGAGACCTCAGTGGAATCATTAAGTCTACGCTGGCCTGTGACAACTGTCAAATGCATAAGAACTACAGTCGAAACCGGCTATAACAACGCTGAAGGGACGGTCAATTAACGATCATTATAGATGATAGTCGCACAGACAGGTTATTTTGTTGCTAAAAATTCCATATCTGTGAGTTTTGGTTAATTAACACAATTAGGCTCAAACTTCAAAAAACGTAAGTGAAATAATTACTGTATTTGCTAAGCAGTATTTGTAAAGTGAGACTAGGAGGAATTTTTATTCTAATGTTTACACAGTATGTGCAGAAATAATACGTCAGCAAAATATAAAACAATATGTGAGGAAAGATGTAAATTGATCAGTAATGTTGCACACGGTTTTGGCTAATAAATATTAATATTGAATATTAATATTAATATTCAATATTCATTCAATATTCAATATTCAATATTCAATATTAAACACTTTCCCTTTCTTTTGCGATATCTTCACAGCGATGCTTGTCTCAGCTATTTAACTGTCATACTGACTTGAATGGTAAAATCTACTGAAAACAAGAGTTTGAAAATAAACCTTACATTCTTGTCAGCGATCCCCAAATGCGTAACAAACAAAAATCAACATTGGACGTTATAGCCGATACATTTCTTCGAAAATGTGATTAAAATATGCCGTTTTATACGATGCGTACTAAGCGATTTTTAAGTACAGTGTTTGTATAGGATTTAGACGGGACCGGTAAATTTCGCCGTTATATCAAATACGTCGTTAAAAGCGATGTCGCATAAAACGGTTTCGAATTTACATTCATCAAGTGTCACCAACTGGCAGAAATGAAGTGTTATGAGAGGTGTAACTTTGGCGAAAACGGTTTAATGGAACATCTTATTCAATATTCTCCAGTTCCATAAGATCTTAAAAACTTGTGTCGTTATTTCAAGTGCGAAAGAAAATTTGCACGGAACTTGGTAGATATTTTCTTTGATCAATCTGAATACCAAATTAGATTTAACATTTTAAGGAAAATATGGATGCTACTTAAAATTCCTTTCACCCCTCCCCCCCCAGTTAAATTCTCAATTTTTCTGTTTATTCTTATAGAAATACACATTTATTCCAAAAAAGAAATTATGATTCCTGTTCTTTTAAACTTTCTCGAAGTTCCTTTCTTTTATTTCAGAATAATTAATTGTCTGTCGCTCTTCATTAAAGGCTCTGGTCCGAGGAGTTTTAAGTCTAACAAGTTATCGATGACTGTGCGCCGTTTCGCGCCGCGTTGCTCTGTTGTTTCGTAGCGTACGCTGGCAGGCGGTGGGTGACGCCGTGGGTCAGTGCGCCCTGAGCTTCAGTCGCGTGTGCATGCCAGCAATGCGAGTGCTTCTCCGGTGATACCAACAAGTGATGGACCTCAAGTCAGTCCTAACTTCACGTCTGTGATACACACCGCGCCCGCCCTCACTTTTATACACCACACCACTTTTGATAACACCAAAGGAGGAATTCGTAATACCAATTTTATATTCAGTTAATAAGCAAGGATAAAGTAAAAAAGAAAAAGTTTTTCGTCCTTTTGCACCGCAGTGAATAGCAAGTGTAGTTCGTAATTTTTCTTTGTATAGTCTTTTTGCTGTAAAGAACTCTATTCACAATGGGGTGTAACACCAGCAAAGAAGCCGTGGCACCTGTTGGAGAAGCCGGTTCCGAAGAACAGGAGAAGCAAGAAGGACAGGAGGAGAAACAGGAAGAGAAACAGGAGGATAAAGCCACAGACGGAGCGGAGGAAGTGATAGGTAAGTAACTGAAAGATGTATCAAAACAATATCAGACAACTATGATGGATAATTTATGGACAATTCTATAAATTGCGTTTACGAATAAACGGAACGGCATGCACGTGAATGACTTTAGTGTGTAGTTCTTTGGATGTCTACCTCTCATGATTGGGATTGCAGGATCGATCCTCTTTGCCGACAGGTGGCATTTACGAATGTTAAATTGCAAAAAGATTTATGTCAAGACGTTTACTGACGTTAAAAAAGCATTCTCAAGGCAGAATTCCCTCATTATAGCTTCCGTCAACACGGATAGTAGTTGAAGCGATTACGTTTTGCTAGTGGCTGTACGTCGCACCAACACAGACAGGTCTTATGTCGGCGATGGGATAGAAAAGGGACAGAAGTGGGAAGGAAGTGGAACTATCTTCAGGGCTGCCGACAGTGGGATTCGAACCTACTATCTCCCGGATGCAAGCTCACAGCTGCGCGCCCGAGAACACGAATTTCGGTTCATCCTGTATATTAAATAACATAAATATTTTATTTTAGGTACCGCCACTCAAAAGTAATCAGGGCATCATTCACTCATTCCTTTTTCGAGTGACTGTACATAAACAAGGAAATATTTGACATTTCTTTTAAACAGAAATTAATAATAAAGGCCTTTCAGTGCTAACAAATAAACGAGTTTCAACTTTTGTTCCAAAGCCGGATAATAGAAAAACGTAGGTAAATATAGGCTAATAAATATACAAAGAAAAAACGAGGTCCGCCTTTGTGGTATAGTGGTTAATGTGATTAGCTGCCACTCCCGGAGGCCCAGGTTCGATTCCAGGCTCTGCCACGAAATTGGAAAAGTGGTACGATGGCTGGAATGGAGTCCACTCAGCCTCGGGAAATCAACTGAGTAAAAGGGGTTGTGGGAGTGGTGGGGTGGTGTCATTTTCCACCGCAGCCTTCATCAAAGTGGTTTGCCGTGGTTTTCCACGTCTCCTTCAGGCACATGCCGCGATGGTGCCCGCCCACCTTAAGGCCACGGCCGCTTCCTTTCCTCTTTCTTGTCTATCCCTTCCGATCTCCTCATACCCTCTAACAAGGTCCCTGTTCAGTACAGCAGATGTCCTCCGTAGCGTAACTGTTAGTGTTATTAGCTGCCGTCCTCGGGGGCCGGGGTTCGATTTTCACATCCACTGGGGGTGTGCCTGGGAAGAGCTGCAACAGCGCGAGATGAGGACACGAGTTTACTTTTTAGCATAGCAGGTAAGGTCGCCTGGACCAGGTACTGGTCCATCACTCCAGTTGTATCTTCCGACTCAAAGTCTCAACCTCCAGGACACTGCCCTTGAGGCGGTAGAGGTCGGATCCCTCGCTGAGTCCGAGGGAAAAAACAAACCTCGAGGGTACATGGATTAAGAAAGAAAGAAAGAAAGAAAGAAAGAAAGAAAGAAAGAAAGAAAGAAAGAAAGAAAGAAAATCCGAAGCTAACTTTTCCTTTGCATATATCGTGATTTTACTAATTTTGTTTCCATATTTAATCTACTTTGAATATTGAGTTATATATTAATGTAGAAGAAACCATGGCAACATGCGATTTACTTGTACCTCCTTTCACTGTGTTTTGCGGGTTGCAGCACAGCTGCCTATCAAACGAGCCACAGTAGAACAGTGTGTGTGCACCTGTGGACAATGTCACTCATGACTCAGTTTTTTTTTTTTTTGCTAGTTGCTTTACGTCGCACCGACACAGATAGGTCTTATGGCGACGATGGGACTGGGAAGGGCTAGGAGTGGGAAGGAAGCGGCCGTGGCCTTAAGGTACAACCCCAGCATTTGCCTGGTGTGAAAATGGGAAACCATGGAAAACCATCTTCAGGGCTGCGCACAGTGGGGTTCGAACCTACTATCTACCGAATACTGGATTCTGGCCGCACTTAAGCGACTGCAGCTATCGAGCTCGGTCATGACTCAGTTTAACATACCACACGGACATACAAGACATCACACTGCAAACCACCGCAGAACGTGCAATAGCGAATACATTACTCCATATAGTGGTTGGCGTCAAGACGGGCATCGGGCTGTAAAACCGGGCTAAGTCCTCAACTAGTGATGACCCCAATAAATTGAAATATAAGGCCAGTAATAATAAGAATAAAGACCTTATGCCTCAATGAGTGTAGTGGGAGGACTAATTAGTCAACGTTGAGTGATTTTATCCCGGGCACAACTTCTTTCGACGGTACCGGGCTGAGTGGCTCAGGCACTTGTGGCGCTTGCCTTCTGAACCCAACTTGTCAGGTTCGTTCCTAGCTCAGTGCGGTGGTATTTGAATGTGCTCAAATACTTCAGCCTCATGTCGGTAGATTTTCTGGCACGTAACGAACTCCCGAGGGACAAAATTCCGGCACCTCAGCGTCTCTGAAAACCGTAAAAATAGGAAGTAAAAGAATGATACCATTATTATTAGCAACCCATTATCTTTTTTTGTTTTGGTTGGGGTTTTAAGGTTGGATGCCCTTCCTGAAGCCACTGATTTTTAAGATGAAAATACCAGCCCAGGTTCGACTGGGATTCGAACCTCATCCTTGGGAGTGTTATTGGTTTCTTTACGTCTATCTACTATTTTCTTTTACGGTTTTCGGAGGCACCGAGGTACCAAATTTTTTCTCGCAGGAATTCTTTTATGTGCCAGTAAATCTATCGAAAATGAGCTGGCGTATTTGTGCACCTTCAAATACCACCGGACTGACCCACGATCGAACCTGCCAAGTTGGGATCAGAAGGCCAGCGCCTCAACCATCTGAACTACTCAGCCCGGCTTACTTCAAATTTCAGGGTACCTATATCAACTCTGATTCAATGAATGACAGATAAACACACGAGGATTATCACAACACTAGTGTACACACATTAGACGCATAAAGTCGAAGGCCATAAATCCTAAAGTGGGGAACAACATTTGTCTCTTCGGATCTCATTTTTACCGTGTGAGTTGGCCGTGCGGTTAGGGTCGCGCAGCTGTGAGCTTGCATCCGGGAGATAGTGGGTTCGAACCGCACTGTCAGCAGCCCTGAAGATGGTTTTCCGTGATTTCCCATTTTCACACCAGGCATATGCTGGGGCTGTACCTTAATTAAGGCCACGGCCACTTCCTTCCCACTTTCTTCTCCCATCGTCGCCATAAGACCTATCTCTTTCGGTGCGACTTAAAGCAAAAGAAAAATCTCATTTTCAGGAGAAAGACTGGTTAATACTACATACCTTTTTGGAAAGGGGTGACGGATAAAGCTACATACAATTCACTGAAGGACCATGGATCTTTTAATCAAATGGAGCTATCGGGCTGGAGTAGCTCAAAACTTAGAGTGCTAATTTTCTGAGCCTAAGGTGGTGGGTTCGATCTCGGATCAGCTCTGTGCTAAAAAAACACGGTAGATTAATGGGCATGTGAAGGAACACTTGCGGGATAAAATTCTGACACCACGGTGTTCCCGTAAACTGTGAAAGTACTTAGTGGGACGGAAATCTACTAAGAGTATTACTATATGAGGAATTTAGTACCATGAGGCGCTACTTAGTCGGTCCGACTCGTTGGCTGAATGGTCAGCGTACTGGCCTTCGGTTCAGAGGGTCCCGGGTTCGATTCCCGGCCGGGTCGGGGATTTTAAACGCTTCTGATTAATTCTTCTGACTCGGGGACTGGGTGTTTGTGTCCGTCCCAACACTATCCTCTTCAAATACAGACAACATACCACACTACAAACACCACAAAAACACGCAATAGTGATTACATCCCTCCATATAGGGTTGACGTCAGGAAGGGCATCCGGCCGTAAAACAGGGCCAAATCCACATGTAAGACCGAGTTCGCACCCGCGACCCCACAGGTGTGGGAAAAAGCGGTAGGAAAAGAAGAAGAAGAAGAAGAAGAGGTGCTACTTAGTCGAAGAGGAAAAAAGGGCATGGGGTCAATTTTCCATTAGGTCGGAAAGGTTAGAAACCAGAATTCCCTCAGTCTACACCAAAAATTAGTACGTGGTTAATTTTTCTGCGGACAGAGGCGACTTCACGTCATCGAACTTCGTACCACGGTTGCGGATTGTGGAAAGCTTTACCTTCCACTCTGCTAAGGGCCTTGCCGGGCTGAGTGGCTCAGACGCTTGAGGCGCTGGCCTTCTGACCCCAACGTGGCACATTCGATCCTGGCTCAATCCGGTGGTATTTGAAGGTGCTCAATTACCACCTCGTTTAGGTAGATTTACTGACACGTTGAAGGACTCCTGCAGGAGTAAATTCCGGCACCTCGGCGTCTCCGAAAACCGTAAAAGTAGTTAGTGGGACGTAAAGCCAATAGCATTATTATTCCAAGGGCCTTCATGGCCTATTTGGAAACGCTTTGCATAATTGCTAGTACCATTGGGAACAAGAAAGAATGAACAGGCGTTAACTAAGATGTTTGCAGGAAAGCCGCAAGAAATCCTGTTGCAGCATTATAGTTATCATCCATCTACATATACATATGCGATATTTTGGCGAGTGTTAGATATAATGAAAAATACAGTATCCTCTAATCTTATACATATTCTGTAATTCACATCAATATTAAAAGAAGAAATAGGACATTTATCAAATTTTTTAAATATCAAATAAATGTCTGTGCCAAGTCAATATTTAGGTTTCGGTTCGGCAAATACCTCGACTTTTATGTTCTTGAATCACAGTTAACGTAAGATCGTCTCAAATCATTCTAGTTTTTTATATGGAGGTACAAGAGACATTAATTCAGCAGAAGCGCAAATTATTTTTTACGTAGCCCGTCGTAGTTCTGAAAGTGACCACTGAAGCAATATAGATGGCGGGTGTGTAGATAGACACTTGTCTTAGTTCCAAAAGTGACCACGCTTACGACAGGCAATTACGTACTGTTCAGTGGTTACCTTGTGGTGTAGCGGGAACGTGCCTGGCTCCTACCCTAGGTCCCGGGTTTGATTCTCGGCCAGGCTGTCCTTCCGTCAACATGCAACATTGTGCGATCGTTCCTCTCGCAACAATGAAGATCCCGTGATCTGGAGTTTTGTTATACCTGTACACCAGTGCATAATGTGTAAATATTTTTATTATTGACAGACACTTGCTGCATCCCGTGCCCCGTTACTACCCATATTTCCTGTGGAAAATTGTATGTAATAATAATACAATTTGTTTAACGTTCCTTGTAGTTGGCAGGTTCGATCCCGGCTCACTCCAATGGTATTTGAAGGTGCTCAAATATGCCAGTCTCACGCCGGTACATTTACCGCTCCATAAACGAATTTCTATGGGTTTAAATTCCGGAACCTCGGTGGTTCTGAAAACCGTAAGAGTTGTTAGTGGACACTTAAACCAGTATCTTTAAACTTCTCTTCCATTACTAGAGATTTTGAGCGGTCGAAATTTGTCTTGTTGGATTTCTTTACGACTGGCTTTTACGCCGCAGTGAGACAGACAGGTCTTATGGCGACGATGGGGGAGGAAAGGCCTAGGAGCTGGAAGGAGGCGGCCGTGGCCTTAATTAAGGTACAGACCCCGGATTTGCCTGGTGTGAAAATGGGAAACCACGGAAAACAATTTTTTTTTGCTGTTGGCTTTACGTCGCACCGACACAGATAGGTCTTATGGCGACGATGGGACAGGAAAGGGCTAGGACTGGGAAGGAAGCGGCCGTGGCCTTAATTAAGGTACAGCCCCAGCATTTGCCTGGTGTGAAAATGTGAAACCACGGAAAACCATCTTCAGGGCTGCCTACAGTAGGGTTCGAACCCACTATCTACCGAATGCAAGCTCACAGCTGCGCGGCCCTAACCGCACTGCCAATTCACCCGGTGGATTTCTTTATGCCCGTAAGCTAATGGCACCAAGTTATACATGTAAAACTCCATGAAATGCTTTAACGAGGATCGAATCTTTTATCTTGGAAACAGGACAATGGCTAAGCACTGTGGTCGGCCACTGAGTATAAGCATTGTTGCACTGTCCAGGTCAGGTGCTATTGCAACTTCGTATCATGATGTTATTGAAAGGGTAATGAATTGACAGTGCTGGTTTCATATACAAAACATGCTGTAAGTGAAGTATTCATCTGCCAGCATCTACAGTGAGCCTTTATGCTGTGGATGGATGATTGAAGACTTATGAACTCTGTCTTTGTTCTATAGTATGTGTAAGGGATGTTGACATAAAGTCAACCAGAGGGTGCGTCACAATAGTGCCCCCGTGGAACATGTAGTCCAGTAATTAATTATTAGCCTACTGTTAACCATTTCCACTACGAGGGTTTCATTGAGCTATTTGGTGATTAATTGGATGATATTATACAACAGGGCACCTACCAAAGCACATTATCATTCCGAGAAATCTTTAGTGAACCCTTAGAAAATAAATGTTACAATTGTTGCAAGTAAGTAGTAATTGTGACAATAAGGAGATTGTTTAATTACTGTTTCTTTACATCACAATCAATACAGTACTTCCATATTAAGATACATTGGCATTGATTCCTTGATGCAGAATGACTAACAGTTCCTCGAGTTGACACATGAGGGTTGGATCCTTACTTTCCTCACTTCCGACATTGGTAGACAAAATTAATTACTTTCATTATACTAGAAGAAAAATCCACAGCCTGTTTCCAGTCATTCAACAGGGTCAGGAATGGAATGAATGAAATCCCCATCTAGCGGTGAGGATAGGAATTGTGCCGGCTGCCGAAGCCTGTCGCACTCCTCTGGGGGAATGATTAATGAATAGCAGATGAAATGATATTGGAGATAGAAGAATGACAACAAATTTATTTTTCGAGAAGTGTGGTATTAATTTCACAGCATAATAAATGGAAATGAGACCTTCCGTGGCTCAGGCGGTAGCACGCCGGTCTCTCACCGCTCTGTTCCGTGGTTCAAATCCCAGTTATTTCATATGAGAGGAGGTGGAGGCTGGGCAGGTTTTTCTCCGAGTAGGCCTACTCCGGTTTTCCCTGTCATCTTTGATTCCAGAAACACTCTCCAATATCATTTCATTTCATCTGTCAGTCATTAATAATTGCCCCAGAGGAGTGCCACAAGCTTCGGTAGCCGGCACACTTCCTATCCTTGCCGCTAGATGGGGGATCAAATCAATGCATTTCTGACGCGCTCGAATGACTAGATTACATAAATATCCTTCTTCTTTTTTTTCTACAGATTTTCCCACATCTGTAGGATCGCTGGTGCGAACTGTGTCAGATGGTGGTGGTGGTGATTATTGTTTTAAGAGGAAGTATAACAAGGCAACCATCCTCTATATAACGCTAATCAGAGGGAAAAAAGGAAGGGATCCGACACTTCGAAAAATGAAGATATCGGCCAAAGAAAGACAAGGGCCACGAAGGGCGTGAAAATGAAAGACTCCCTAGGCCTCCATACGTAATACCGTTGTGGTCGGAAAAGAACAAGAGTTGACCAAGGGAGGTCGGATAGGATAGATGAAAGTGAGGAGCCTGGCACAAGTAAGTGGAAGAAACGCCAGGACTCAGCTAAGAGCCCCGTGGTTGCCAACCCACGCTCCAAAGTTCAAAGCGTCTGGGGCCCCTTTTAGTCGCCTCTTACGACAGGCAGGTGATACCTGGGTGTTATTCTACCGCCCCCACCCACAGGGGGCGAACTGTGTCACACTTGTGGATTTGTTCCTGTTTTACAGCAGGATGGCCTTCCTGACGTGGATTTTTTCCTGTTTTACAGCAGGATGGCCTTCCTGACGCCAACCCTATATGGAGGGATGTAATAACTATTGCGTGTTTCTGTGGTGGTTAGTAGTGTAGTGTGTTGTTTGAATATGGAGAGTAAAGTGTTGGGACAAATAGAAAGACCCAGTCCTCTGGCCAGAAGAATTAACCGATCTGGCCAGGAATCGAACCCGGGGCCTTCTGAACCGAAGGACTCAACGCTGACCATGAGTCGAACAGGTGGCATAAATATCCTTGTTTGTTCAGTCTTCAGCCCTAAGGCTGGTTGGATCCTCAACAGCTCCACCATCAGCTGTCATAGATGGCCTAGGCATCACTGAAGAGGCGTTCTAGGGAAATGAGGAGTGAGGTAGTTTCCCGTTGCTTTCCTCACCGAACCAGAAGTTGTTATTACATTTCAGTCTGCCAAGACCACTGAAATGCATGCACCAACCGACCCTATGAGCAACATTTTCACAACATTCATAGCAGGGACTGGCTGCAGAAGGAATGGCATTACTAGCAAACCTCAGTCACTTTCATATTGTCTAAGCCAAGGATAAGACAGAGACAGATCAATGAAAGTAACAAAATTGCTCTAGCCGATACCAGAAGACATAGTGCACTGTAAACACTAGGTCCTGCCAGCAAAGGCATACATATCCTTAATGGCATCAAACTATAAGACACAGAAAACTTAGAAATCTGATATCCTTTACAACCACCTAACACTCTTACCACCAAGGCTAACAATTTCAACTCACTAGGCAAATGTGATAAGGTTTATGATTACTATAATAGTGACAATGAATTTTTAGTTTATATCAGTTAAGGTTTGTATGATCAATCATTTAGGGTAGAATCCAAGGAATGGAGAAGGCCGCCCAAAGATGGGGAAGTAGGAACATACAGGACTTCGTAACCCGATTGTTGGGCGAATGACTGAAAACAGGCTGGGAATTTTCTTTTCATCAAAAAGTACTAGGAATTTTCAGACACGATACTCCAGTATTAGATTTATTTTGTGGTAATGAACACTACTCATCTTCTTCCTCCTACGATCACGTCTGGTTTACCAAGTAGATCGTTGTAGAAGTTGTGCAAATCGGGTGGTGATATGCATAAGATATTTAATGCCGTCTAGCTTCGCGATGGAAATGGGTTTGTCATTAGGCCATAGTGGTTGCGTGCTCTTTTAATGAACGTGCATGAATTTCTTCCAGCTTTTTTCTTTTGCACGCCAACTCTTGAATAGGACCGTCACAGATTTTTCTCATGAACACTGACAACGGCAATGGCTTTTCTAGAACAATTTCTCTGGTTTGGAGGCAGTTAACGTTTGATTTACATGCATAATTTTTACGATTCACTATTGAATTCTCTAACGTTGGAATACTTGTTGATAAATTAAAAATACCACTTCATGCGGAAATCGGTTGGTTCGTTGGTTAAAGGTGGCAGCACAGCATACAGATCCTCCAAACAATTTTGACAAAAGAAACGTCCATCATTTATGATGAAAAAGAGGTAAAAACATGAATATCAAGATTTTTGAGGGTTGGTCCTTTGTTGCATGACAATTTATCTTGACCGCGCTAATTGGCTGCGTGGTACATGTGGGAGATGGTGGGTTCGAACCCCCTTAATAGGAGCCCTGCAAGGAAAATGCTGGGATAGTACCTTGATTAAGGCCTTTCCTACCCGGTACTAGCCCTTTCCTATCCCATCTCAGTTAATGCATTTTCTACTAGACATCTCGTAGGTACCAGTTGGTGCGACATTTAATTGCTAGGAAAATATTGAACCCTGTGGACCAAAGGGTTCAATATGTCCCTGGAGACATCTGGAGGGTGTGAGCTAAATTATCTCAGATCTACTTAACGAGGGTCTGTCTATCTACTCCCACAACCCGCCCACGATATAACACGACATCCTGATAGCCATGACTGGAACATTTTTTTGATTTGGAAAAATGGATCTTTAAGTGGTAGCTCTTCTTGAAGTGGGCGGTGTGTTAGGGAAGTTATATAATCACTGGCTTCTCATCAAGACAGTTGTAAACCGAATCCTGGTCAATATATTTGGGATTTTTGAGAGAATAAATCCATTCTCCTGTGCTTCGAATTCCATGTCCCACCACTATAACATCTATCTCAACAGTTATGTAAACCTATCACCTTGCTTCTCTTTTCTCTTCTTTTTTATTTTACAAAAAATGCTATTTGTTCGGGGCGTGGACCCATGTGGAGCTTTTCCCCTACTGGCAACATATTGTATGAGCCTGCGTGTAATTGGAATGGGGGTAGCGTGGAATGTTGTGTGTGAGGAAAGGAAGATTAAGGACGGCACAAGCACCCTGTCCCCAGGCCAGGGATATTCATCATTACAATTAAAAACCCCTGACCTGGCCGTGAATCGAACCCGAGTGACAGACGGATGTGTTGCCCCCTACACCGTGGGGCCGAACTTTCCTCTTCTTAGTATTGAGGAGCATGGTAGCTGAGTGATATCGTTATTACAGACTTCCCACTAACGTGATCACGGTTCTAATTCCAACCAATTCAATGGGATTTTTAGAATGAAAAGTCATATTCCTCTGATTTTGAATCCATTTAGAATTGGAATTTTCGTGGCCATGAGCATTATATCAACACAAGATAATAATGATAATACATTTCTTATGAAAAGTCGAAGTATATGGAATGGACTAGATCAGGTTTCAACAGTCAACCATTAATCACAAAATATGGAAATATCGCTCAAGCAGACAAATGTAAGTATCTAAGACACCCAGAACTTGTGCAGCTGGTTTTTGAGGGAAGTGTAGGCGGTAAGAACGGTAGAGGTAGACCAAGGTATGAATATGACAACCAGATTAGAGCGGATGTAGGATGTGGTAGTTACGTAGAAATAAAAATGTTGGCACATGATAGGGTGGCATGGAGAGTTGCATCAAACCAGCCTAAGGACTTATGACTCAAACAATACAGGTGAAATTATTGAACCAGCAGGGTTAAATCAGCAAGAGGTTGCAAAAATTCAAAGAGCTTACAAAATTACTTGGAACAGGTACAATAAAAGAACTATGTCAAAAAAGACAAAATTACCACATTATAACACAGTAGTTAAAACAGAAGCACTTTGTGCATCTGAAACTATTATAATTGGTGGCAGATCTCGAATAAAGATGATAGGAAAACAAGGAAGGAAAATCCACAGGAAAATCTTAGGATCCAAATACGAAAATATAATTTGGATGAAAAAGAAATCACATGGAATCTATCAAGCTACAGAAAAATCACAGACACAATCAGGAAACGGCGATTATAATTTTATAGTCATTTATGTAGAATGGATAACGACAGGCTCACAAAGAAAATTTTAAACTTAGCCTTATCAATAAAAAATCACAATAACTGGCTAAAAGAAGTCAGTGAAGACCTAAATGAAATTGGCATTAATGAAGAAACCATTCAAGATAGAATAAAATTCAGAACATTAATTCACAAACACAAATTTTCTGTAAAGCCCACCGGACTAAATACAGGGTGGAATGAACGACATAAAAAGGAACACCGAGAGAGGAAGAAGAGATAATGGGAAGAGACAAAGGAAAACAAAACAAAATGGTGCAAATAAGTTCACACGCGCTCCTTAGTTGGGCATAACGAATTAATAATAATAATAATAATAATAATAATAATAATAATAATAATAATAACAACAACAACAACTTGGGGAAGGAAATGGAATTGGATGGGGAGCTATCAATATTAATGGGACTTACGTTTAGTAAATTCACAGAACCTTGCAGACTAAACGCTGAAAGGCATACCAGTCTTTAATGATAATGTATTTATGTATAATAATAATAATAATAATAATAATAATAATAATAATAATAATAATAATAATAATAATAATAATAATAATAATAATAATAATAATAATAATAATAATAATAATAATGTCTGTTAGGTCTTCAGCCCAGAGGCTGGTTGGATCCTCAAATAGCACCACCAAAGGTTATGTGGTTATAAGGAAACCGCAAAAACCAATGGCAGCACTAATATGAAGCGTACTAGGCAAGACGAGGAGTGAGGTAGTTTGCCATTGCTTTCCTCACTGGGTTAGAAAGTGCTATTGCAGCACGACTGACCCTATGAACAACATCTTTCATAACACTCAGATGCACTAGTCGTGTTCCGAATGTCATTACCCAGGACCACCCATACCCCAGCAGCTTCCATATTGTCACAGCCGTGGATGAAACAGGGACTTTGGTGAAAGCTACACTTTATTCTGGCCTGTGCCGAGGGATGGATACAAAAGTACTGTATTCATCAAGAAATGGCAGCAGGCAATAATAATAATAATAATAATAATAATAATAATAATAATAATAATAATAATAATAATAATAGCCTAATAATAATGTTTTTACGTTACGTTTACTACTTTGACGGTTTTCGGGTACACCGATGGGCCGGAATTTCGTCCAGCAGGAGTTCGTTTACGTGTCAGTACACCTACCGTCACGAGGCTGACATATTTCAGCACCTTCAAATACCACCGGACTGAGCCAGGATCGAACCTGCCAAGTTGGATTCAGAACGCCAGCGCCTCAACCGCCTGAACCATTGAGCCCGGGTCACATCCACAAGAATGTACGACTTTACTTCAATGACATTGTCTTATCATCATCATCATCATCATCATCATCATCACCATCATCATCGGAGGCGTCAAAGATGAATGGTGTAAGCTCCGTGGTATAGATGCAACGCGCCTGCCTCTTATTCGGTGACCAATGGTTCATTTCCCAGCCAGTTAGGGATTTTAATCCTTGACTGAGGACAGAACGGGCTTCACTCAGCCTCGTGAGACCTATTGCCAAACTCTCTGGTATGACAGGCAACTAACCCGGTCAAGAAAGGCAAGCAATATGGGTGACAATATCGTTACGCTCACCACGCGACACTAATATCTGTTGGCCATCTGGTTGGGTAATGGTTGTCTTGGCACGCCAAGGCCTAAAGCTGGGTTGTATGTGCTGCAGTGGATAGATGATTGATAACATTATTATCTTTGTAACGAAATGTGGCCACCAATTGGTTGGCATTCGGATACGACCATGATATCAACATTCACATTATTATTATTATTATTATTATTATTATTATTATTATTATTATTATTAATTTTTTTGATTCGTTGTGCCCAACTGTGGAGCGCGTTAGAACTTATTTTGCACAATGTTTCTTCTTCTTTTCTTCCCAATATCTCTTCATTTTTTCACTGTGTTCCTTTCTGCGTGTTTCTGTCCAGCCTGTATTTGTTTTGTTGGTTTCTCTGCAAATTTATGTTTGTTTACTAAGCTTCTAAATTTCATTCTATCTTGAATGGTTTCGTCCTCAATACCCATTTCTTGTAGATCTTCATGAATTTCTGCTAATCAATTGTTGCGGATTTTCAGGGTTAGAGCTAGATTTAGAATTTTCTTGTCAGCCTGTTGTAATCCATTCTGTGCAGGTGACCGTAGAATTTTAGTCGTCTTTTTCTGATGGTATCTGTGATTTTTTCTGTGAATAGAAAAAATTCGTGTGGTTTCTTTTTCATCCAAATTCCATTTTCGAACATTGGTCCTAGGATTTTTCTGAGAATTTTCCTCTCTTGTTTCTCAATGCTTTTCATTTATGACCTGCTGCCAATGATCAGTGTTTCAGATGCATAAAGTGCCTCTGGTTTGATGACTGTATTGTAGTGTCGTAATTTTGCATATTTTGATATACATCTTTTGTTGTATCTGTTCCATGTGATTTTGTAAGCCCTTTTCAGTTTAGCAGTTTCTTCTTTGTTAGCTTCCTGATTTAAACCTGCTGGCTGAATAATTTCACCTAGATACTTGAATTTGTCTACTTGGGAAATTATTCCAAATTTGGTGATTAATGTTTTATTGTCGAATCTTGATTTAGTTCCTTCCATAAACTGCGTCTTTTCAAATGAAATTTGAAGTCCGGTTTTTGCGGCTATTTCATGCAATTTTTCTATGGAATGGATTGCTCCTTGTCTGTTGTTCGAAAAGATCACAAGGTCATCTGCGAAAGCTAAGCAATCAAGGTGAATTTTGTCTTTAAGAAGTCTGCCAATGTTTACACCTTTAGTTTCTTTTTTCCAATAACGAATCACTTTTTCCAAATCTAAATTGAATATTAGTGGGGATAGTCCATCTTCCTGTCGAACACCAGTTCTGATTTGGAACGGTTCAGAAATTTCTCCCAAGAACTTAACTTTTGATGTTGTGTTGGTCAGAGTTTCTTTAATCAATTCCCTCGTTTTTCTGTCGACTTGAAATTCCTCTAGTATGTTGAACAGGGTCTGCCGATCTATGGAATTATACGCCTTTTTGAAGTCAACAAAGGTGATTACTGTTTGTTTGGTTTTGCGAATCTGTAGTATGGTTTTTAGGTTTAGGATTTGTTCTGCGCAGGATCTCCCTTTTCGGAATCCAGCCTGATAATCTCCGATCAGGTGGTCTGTTTGTTTCTCTAATCTATTAAGTAGATATTATTATTATTATTATTATTATTATTATTATTATTATTATTATTATTGTTGTTGTTGTTACGGAGTTTCCGTGGTTCAGAGAGAGGTGAAAGACGGCGTGGGCCTGAATAGGTCTATCTACGATATAAAAAAATTAAAACTTTAAAAATGAAGGTTATATTTCTTTTCAAATCACAAACTTAACATTTTTTTTCACTGATTAAAATAACAAGGAGACAGGTACAAATAGCAATCTTGAAACAAGAATTGGAAAACCCAAGATTGGAGAATTTAACAGATTTGGGCTTCAATCACCTAATTTCCAACTTTACAATATCGCCAATTAGTGTTTATATAGACAAGGACCAGGCGAGTTGGCCGTGCGGTTAGGAGCGCGCAGCCGTGAGCTCGCATCCGGGAGATAGTGGGTTCGAACCCCACTGTTGGCAGCCCTGAAAATGGTTTTCCGTGGTTTCCCATTTTCACACCAGGCAAATGCTTGGGCTGTACCTTAATTAAAGTCACGGTCGCTTCCTTCCCATTCCTAGGACTTTCCTGTCTCATCGTCGCCATAAGACCTATCTGTGTCGGTGCGACGTAAAGCAAATAGCACACATAGACAAGGAGAAATCTCCCAAAACAAGAGCACCTTGCTCCAAAGGTTACAAATACGGCCTTCCAAACGCACCCCTCAATATTACAGCAATCTCAGAAAAGAGCTTACAGGCTCTCCAACTTGAACGAAGGAGACTGCGCTCCTAATTTCTTACAGCCTACTCAAGGCAACATTACATAAAAAATCTTACAAATGTCTGGCCTCTCTAGGCCCAACCTACAATTTTACAATTTTGAACACAGGGGTAACTAGTACCCAAACTACTGGGCCTTCGTGGAAGAGAAAATCAGGTTAGATTACTGGCCCGAACACAAAATGAAGGGAGGCGTACACTTGCGCTCCTAGAAAATTAAATATAAAACCCTAAATGGGGCTCTTGGCCCGATGAAGCAGAGGCTAATCCCAAGCTACTGAGGTGGCTAGAATGAAGGTTAATTACGTTTTACAGAAAAGAGAAACAGTTACAAAATCGTAGTCACCTCGAACTAAGTTGAAGGGGAACTCGAGAGGGTAACGCACTCTCTATCCCCGATTTACAGTTTAAGATTTTTATGAAATTTTACATTAGCCGAAAGAAAGTTTACATTTTAGAAAACATGAGGTTACATTGTTAGATATTAGAACCCTCCCCTCGTGTACGGTAACTTTGCGGAGGTAGCTACAGAGAGATATGACTCTTGGCTATTACCTGGGCTGATAAACTGCCTGGCGAAGAATGAGGCGCCCCGCCTCCTGTCTTAACACACACACACTCTCAGAAATTCGGTGATCCAAAGACAAGGTAGCCTGAAAGCCCGCAGCTTATATACGCGAGGGGACGGTTCGAGAGGTTTCTGGACTAAATCCGGGCACACCCTTTCATTTTTATTGGCAAATTCAAAAGGTACAAGAAATGTGTGATTGGTTGAAAAGTAGTTACAGAAATTTCATGATTGGCCAGATTCAAAAACTGGCGGAATGAGAAAGAAGTGTTGCAAACCTTGACATAACAAAATAAATGAAAGTTAATTTAGTTGAGAAAACATAACACAAAGCCTTAATTAATTAATTCTTTTACTTTGCACCAGAGTGCATTACCTCAGTTTCTTGTAACGGCATCTATGAGAAAAGTTTAAACTTCTTGACGTAAACAAAGACAAAGAAATAAGTCCAGTTAGTTTAGGCAACTTCAAAATAACACATTACTCATTAAATCACTGGTGACATTTTCAGGTCAATGTCCCAACTTGATGCCGTAGGTGTTTCACGTTTTGGTAGAGATATAGCGCTCCTTAAGGCGCTTCTTTTAAATGAGCGGAGTTGAGGTGGACCTCCCGGTACAATTATTATTATTATTATTATTATTATTATTATTATTATTATTATTATTATTATTATTATTATTATTATTTCATTATCCGTTTATCCTCCAGAATTAGTTTTTCCCTCGGACTTAGCGAGGGATCCCACTTCTACCACCTAAAGGGCAGTGTCCTGGAGGGTGAGACATGAGGTCGGGGATACAACTGGGAAGGAAGACCAGTACCCCGCCCAGGGGCCTTGTGGTGGGATAGGAAGATTGGAAGGGATAGGGAAGGGATGAATGAAGCGGCCGTGGCCTTAAGTTAGGTACCATTCCGGCATTTGCCTGGAGGGGAAGTGGGAAACCACGGAAAGCCACTTCGAGGATGGCTGAGGTGGGAATCGAACCCACTCTTCCGGGTGTGGCAGCTAATCACACTAACCATTACACCACAGAGGCGGACTAATTCAGTCTTACTGCATATAAAACTAGGAATTTATCTTTTTTCCTTTCACATATAACAGCTGAAGATTGTCAAGCTAATCAAGAGCAAAATCTCGTAAAGTTCCGGGAATGAGAAAGGAAAATTAATCTTATTAATTAAGAATATTAAAAGACATGAAATTGAGTTTGTCTCAAGGAATCCATTAGGGAGATGAAAGCCGAGTACTGTGGTCGTTATTTTACGTGAAGACGCGAAGATTGATTTTGCGTCGCTTTGTGATATTAAAAATAATCTCGAGGAAAAGTAATGACCTCTTAAATTGGATAAAATGGAGTAATAACTGATGGCTTGGTTGAATGTCAGGGCATTGTAAGTTTAGAGACGATCGAGTCTCCTCGCTAAAATAGCTAATATTGTTAATTATTTGTGCTGTATTGGAAATGAAAGTAGTACTTAAGGAATTTATAGGTGGAGCGCATAATATGGCACATATGGGGGCGAGAGCACAATTAATGTTACTGTAGATAAGGAGTGTATTTTATAATAAGATACCAAATTTGTACATAGGGTGTGATACTAGAATATTATAGAAAGGAATAGTTTATATTCGAGCCAAGAATAATACCAAACCAAACCCCACGGCACTTAACGCCCTTGCAAGGGCTTTGGCCTGCCCAGCGACCGCTGCTCAGCCCGAATGCCTGCACATTAAGAGGGGCCGTGTGGTCAGCACGACGCATCCTCTCGGTCGTTATTCTGGGCTTTCGAGATCGGGGCCGCCATCTCACCATCAGATAGCTCCTCAATTCTAATCATGTAGGCTGAGTGGACCTCGAACCAGCCCTCAGGTCGAGGGAAAAATCCCTGACCTGGCCGGGAATCGAACCCGGGGTCTCCGGACGAGAGGCAGGCACGCTATCCCTACACCACGGGGCCGGTCAAGAATAATATCCTGATATATTGTGTATATTCAAGCAGTGAATTTGTTTTCGAAAATGTGAAGCACACGCAAAACTGCTCCAGAAAGGAGTGAGGCATGATCGCACTTTGTCCCATATCCTTTCCAGATCAAGCGGTAAAAATGAAATGTATGGCTTTCAGTGAGAGATATCCCAGGACAGGTTCGGCTCGCCAGGTGCAGATCTTTTTATGTGACGCCCGTAGGCGACCTGCGAGTCGTGAAGAGGATGAAATGAGGAAGAAGACAACACATACACCCAGCCCCCGTGCCAGGGAAATTAACCAATGATGGTTCAAATCTCGGACCCTGCTGGGAATCGAACCCGGGACTCCTGTGACCAAAGGCCAGCACGCTAACCATTCAGCCATGGAGCCGGACAGAGCAAGAGGTGAAGGAAATCAAAGAGTAATTTGAAAAAGGCATCACAATCGAAAGGAGGGAATCAAAACTCTTAGATTTGTCGATAATATTTTATCCAAGTCTGTAGAAGATCTGGAGATATTGCTGAAGGGTATGGAAATAAATGAATCCAAAACAGAAGCTATGAAATGCCGTCGAACGAAGTCAGGCGATGCTGAAAGTGTTACATTAGGGAATGAGGTCATAAAGCAAGTAGATGAATATTGTTACTTGCCCTGGAGAATAACTAACGGTGGCAGAAGTAAAGAGGACGTAAAATGCAGACTGGCACAAGTAGGGAAGGCCTTTATTTAAGAAAAGAAATTTGCTCACTTCAAACAGCGATATACAAATTACAAATATGTTTTTGAAGACTTTTGGCTGGAGCGTGACATTGTATGAAAGTGAAAATAGAATGTATAAGTAACTAGCTCAGAAAAAGAGAGAACAGAATCTTTTGAAATGTGGTGTTACAACAGAATTCTCCTAATGAATTGATACTGAATTGAAATGGCGAGAGGAGAGCGATTTGGCGAAATTTAACCAGGGGATGAGATGGGCCACGTAATAAGACATCCGGGATTTGTTCCGTTAGTAGGTCGCGTGCCTGCCTCTTACTCGGAGGCTCGGTTTCGATTCCCGGCTCTGCCACGAAATTTGAAAAGTGGTGCGAGAGCTGGGATGGGGTCCACTCAGCCTCGGGAGGTCAATTGAGTAGATGTGGGTTCGATTCCCACCTCAGCCATCCTGGAACTGGTTTACCGTGGTTTCCCACTTCTCCTGCAGGCAAATGCCGGGATGGTACCTAACTTAAGGCCACGGCTGCTTCATTCCCTCTTCCTTGTCTATCCCTTCCAATCTTCCCATCCTCCACCAAGGCCCCTGTTCAGCATAGCAGGTGAGGCAGCCTGGGCGAGGTACTGGTCATCCTCCCCTGTTGTATCCCCAGACCCAAAGGCCCACGCTCCACGACACTGCCCTTGAAGCGGTAGAGGTGCGATCCCTCGCTGAGTCCGAGTGAAAATACGACCCTGGAAGGTAAACTGATTAAGAAAGAAAGATAGAAAGAAAGAAAGAAAGAAAGAAAGAAAGAAAGAAAGAAAGAAAGAAAGAAAGAAAGAAAGAAAGGGACTAGATGGAAACCCTAAACACTCTACTCCAAAATCTAATAATTAAGGAAGAAAATCCAACAGGTTTATTAACATTCTTGTATTTGACAACAGTGAGAACAGATCAAGCAAATGTAAAAACAAAAACCGAGTGGCAGGCCTGCAAGGCGATCTCAATGATATATGAAGCTGACGCAGGCATAGTCATGGAAAAGATCCAAAGGAAAGCAGCACGATTTGTTCTGGCTGATTTATGCCATAGGGGTAATGTTACGAGAATGAGGCAAACTTTGTGTTGGGAAGACTTGGGAATAAGGCGACGAGCTGCTCGACTAAGTGGTACGTTCCTAGTTGTCAGAGGAGAGATGGTGTGGAATGACATTAGTAGAAGGATAAGTCTGAACGGAATTTTTAAACGTAGTAAGGATCATAAAATGATGGTAAAGTGGAGTTGAAGAGCACAAGGACGTACCCAGGAACTGTTTTCGGAGGGGGTTAGGATTTGTAGGAAGGGGATGAGGAGGGTCCGAAAAGAAAAACTATAGCAACGAATACTTTTTACTTTCAAATAGATTTTACAGAAAGAAGAAAATGAAATAGCTTCAGTTCAGAGCAGTACCATTTACAACCCAACGGATCAAGTAGAAAGGTAAATTCATACCTGTCTGGCACGCAGAACACGCAAGTGTATGCACTGCGACACAAGGATTTCTGTCATGTGTTTAAAAATGGAGGTAACAAGTATTTAAAATTGTACCGGCCGGTACACCTCTACGACGCAAGTTCAAATCTTGCGCCAATTGAAACTCCTCTACAGGAGAAGCTCTGAACTTTAAAAAAGGAATCAACTCTACTAGTTATCAGAAGATGTCTCTGTGTGTTTTTGATTTGCTTTTGTTTTTCATTGATCAAGAAGTGTGGACATTCTCTAACAGATGTCTCTACCAAAAACTATGGTAATGCACTCTGGTGTAAAGGAATGAACCTTCTTGGAGAAATGTTGTATTCATAAGCTTTGTCTTTACTAAATTTTGTTCTGTGGTTTGTGGGTTGGCAATATTAATCCTTTCCTTCCGCCTGTTTTGAATTTAGCCAATTAGTAATTTCTGTAATTAATTTTCCTCCAATCATAGCTTTCTTCTTCGAATTTCCATGTGTAACTCTTAGTCAACCAATAAAAATTGAGTGGATGTGTCTACTCATTCCTGAAAGGTCTCGAATTTTCCACGAGGATATAAAACTGCTGATTTTCTTGTCTCCGGGCCACTCTTATAACATCCTGTTCAGTGTGTGAATATGTAGCAGGGGGCGGGAAGCGCCTCGTTCTTCAGGCAGCCGTTCTTCAACAAGGTAATGGCCTTTTAACATCTGTATTTCTTGCTAGCTCAGCAGTTTAACTCTCGGGGAAGGATCGAAACCTTTAATATGTAACCCATCTCTTTAAAATGTAAATCCCTTTTCACTCTATGTAAAAACTACAATTTCTTTAACTGTAATTCGGGGATGGAGGGTGCTTTACACTCTCGAGCTCCCCTTCATTTTTGGAATTTGAGGCGACTACGTTTTCGTAACCGTTTTTCTCTTCCTTCTTATTGTGTTAAATTTATTTTGCAGACTGGTCACCTCCATAGATTGGGATTAGCCCCTGTATTATCGGCCTAGCGCCACATAGGTTTTAATAAACTTTAGTGTAGGAGTGCAAGTACTCGCCTCCATTCATCTTTGTGTTTGGGCCATTTAATTAACCTTTAGTTTGCTATTCAGGCCTCGTAGGTTGGGTACTAGGTACCCCTGTGTCCTTATAATTGTGCCTTGAGAGGCAGTTTTGAGGAATGTTTGTTGTTGCCTTTAACAGGCGTGAGAAATTGAGAGCAGGTTAGCTCTTTCTGATGTGATACATGTGCCTCTAGGAGGCCCAATATGTGTCCTTGGAGCTAACGCTCCCGGTAATGAAGGGGTTTTCTGCCCTTTGGTAATTTGTGGTTGTGAGCTGAGAGCTCAGACTTTGGGGGCTCGTAGCCCAGAATTTGTAAAGTTGCATTGTACCTGATTGTTCTTTGTTATTTCTCTTAGAGAGAATTGTTAACCGTTATTATCTGTTGAAAATATAACCATTATTTAAATTTTAAATTCATCTTTAAGACTTGTAGTTAGGCCCATTCCAGCCCACACCTTCTTTCACCTCTGCCTTCCACGGATAACTCCGTAAAAAAATATTTAGAGGTTTGATTCACTTTTAAAGAACCTTCTTGCAGCTCGATAACATGAAAATATCTCCATATGTCTATTTAAATTGATTTTTATTATGCAAAACTTAACAAAGTAAACACTCCTTGTAACTCACCAAAATATAAATTTCCATTTGTGTTTTCAGTAAATTTTTTTACGAGTTGCTTTACGTCGCACCGACACAGATCGGTCTTATGGCAACAACGGGGCAGGAAAAGGCTAGGAGTGAGAAGGAAGCGGCCGTGGGCTTAATTAAGGTACAGCCCCGGTATTTGTCTGGTGCGAAAATGGGAAACCACGGAGAACTGTCTTCAGGGTTGCCGACAGTGTGGTTCGAACCCACTATCTCCCGAATACTGGTTACTGGCCGCACTTAAGTGACTGCAGATACCACGCTCGGTTTCAGTAAATTTGTTAACTATATTCATAGAGAAATATTCTAAGATGGTACAGATTTTGTAAGTTAAACTCAATTGTTTATTTTTTTGTTGGCTTTTATAATATTTCTAATTTTTTGTAGGTTATTTCAAACTATGTGTATGCTATTTAAATTTGTCAGTTTTACTTTTATTTCGGAGGGGGTTTAACCCCCCTAACCTCTCCTCTGGGCACGGCCTTGCAAGAGTACAACTTGGGGCAAATACTCTTATCTGAAGAGGAATTACGGATTGGATTAATTTACTCAATGAGATGTGCGAAACATTTCTAACATCTTTGAAATCATTTAAGAAGTCTAAAGTAAACAACTGATAGAGAATCTACCACCTGATCGACAGATCTACGGCGACTGTTTGATTAAAAAAACAGCGCAATCGGAAGACATATCTAATTAAACGAAGTGAGGACCTCGCAAACCGATATTCTAAATTTTACGTTTTTTGGTATAGTGGTTCGAACTGGATGTTGATGTGTGCGTTAGTAACCTTAGCATTAATAATAATAATAATAATAATAATAATAATAATAATAATAATAATAATAATAATAATAATAATAATCTGTATAGTAAAATAGTTTACTAAAACAGCTTTGGCACATCCGTTGGACCGATTTGCTTAATTTTTGTTGTATTTTTTCGGAATTACCCGGCGGTAATCATGAGACACTGATAGGTTTTTAAGTTCAGCCAACTTTGAGTAATCATAAAATCAAATCATTAAATGAAGACGAAAGCTTATCCTAACCCGCAATGCATGCTGTACGTAGCAAGTTGGTAAGCGACGAACACTTTCATTACCTAATATTCTATATGTCATTTTCATTCATAGTAATATCATTACACGCAGCCATGTTTGATTACTACCTGTGAAGCCAGAGAGTATACACTTCCTCTGATATGAAGAATACTATTCTCTGCTAGATACTCTTTGATTCTCCGACCTTCCGCAACTTCTGAATATACTCAACAGATGGCAGAACGTTAGTAATTACATTCTGCCAAGAAAAAAAAGCAGTCTGCGTACGTACAGGCGGGAAGGTATCAAGTCGATTAGCCTTCTGTATGACGAGTAATAAAGCGCAGGGACAAACCCTTGAAAAAGTTGATGTCTACTCATCCGAACCAGTATTCAGTCACGGCAAATTGTATGTTGCACTATTTCGGGCAAGATCGTTTGAAAATGTTAAGATCCAGATACGGCCGAATGGTCGAAGCTCAGAGAATATTCAATGGAGATACGTGTTATGAACTACATTACCGGTATTAAATGTTCATGTCTGTCTGTCTGTTAGGTCATCAGCCCACAGGCTGGTTGGATCCTCATATAGCACCACCAAAGGTAATGCGGTTATAAGGAAACCCCAAAAACCAATGGCAGCACCAAAATGAGGCGTACTAGGCAAGATGAGGAGTGAGGTAGTTTGCCATTGCTTTCTTCACTGGGTCAGAAAGTACTATTGCAGCACGACTGACCCTATGAGCAGCACCTTTCATAACACTCAGGTGCACTAGTCATGCTCTGAATGTCATTACTCAGCACTACCCGTACCCCAGCAACTTCCATATTGTCACATCCATGGATGTTGACTGGGACTTCGGTGGAAGCTACACTTGTCAAGAGATGGATGCAAAAGTACTGTCTCCATCAAGAAATGATAGCAGGCAGTAAATGTTCATAAAACTATTGAAAGGGGCAAGAAAAACAATATGACTGCGACAGCCATATCAAGACGAGTTATCTGACCTATCTATAGGGAATGCTGCGGAGCAGGGCGGATTTACTGATAATAATAATAATAATAATAATAATAATAATAATAATAATAATAATAATAATAATCTCAATTGAGAACTTGTATTTTAAAAGTGCAAGGCCTTATGACGTAATAAAAAGAAGCGATGGTACATTCGTAGGTGACGCCCACATCCAGGTTTATTACAAAATAACGTTCATTCTCCATTCATGTACAGCCGATTATCGTCACGAGGATGAATTAACTGCAGTGCACTTTATCTCACGTACTGATCTGTCAGGTAGTTAATGTACATTAACAACTTGTACGACTGGGAATATAACGTTAAATACTTTTATAAGTTGTGTGTTGTTATCAGCGGCGAAGCGTGAACTAAGTAAGGGGGGAGACAGATTTAAAAAAAAATTTAAACTATTTTAATCAGTTTAATTTTAGTTTAATTAGTTTAATTAGTGTATATATGGAATTTTGTTTTCGACGCATACACATCTACATTCAATATTATATTAATGACTGAAACTAAGACAAATCCTATAACAACCTATAATCCTACATGCACTCGTTTTATTTTTAAATATAGACTAAATGGGCAGTGGGAGTTGTCATATATTGCTATGTAGAATTAATAAGAGAAATAAGAAATAAATAGATTTTCGTACAAGTCGCCTTAAACAATATTCTTGTAAATGAGTTCAATCCGCCTGTCCTTCATTTCAGCAAATATATCTATTACCCCTCGTCTTGAAGTCTCTGGTTGGTCACTGATTTCCTTAAATAGGTTTTAATTCGTTTCAAGGCATTAATAGCTCGTTCAGTAGAAACTGACGTTAACGGAATATACGGCATCTAGTTAAACGATTTTGTTGTTTCCGTATGCACACACTGGAGTTCATTATTCAGAATGTAAGCCAGTAGTTGTGGGGGTTATAATACCTTAACTAATAATGGCGGGCAAGGAAGTGCATGTACTTGAAGGGTTTTCATGCTGTCATTCATTTATTAAGTGTAAGTTTGCTATATTTCGTATTTGAATATGATTATTTTATTTTTAGACCGCCTTATAATAAAATAAATTCAAATTAACTACATTAAAAGCATGTCTGAGATGATAGCCAATAAGAGCACCTTTATACCTGGGGTCCAAATACTAGCCAATGAGAGCAAGAAGAGACGCTGGCAAGTCTGTCTACTGGGCGGAGAAATCTCGCTATAGGAAAGTCATAGTTCCACAGTCAGCACCTACAGGTAGCGTTAGTGTTGCTCTATCTGAAATCAAAGGGATCATACACAGAATGGACAGCGTCTACTTTCGCCTACGTGCTTCGTGTAACTGACGCGAGCCCTGACATTGCCGAAGTGAGACGAAAATAAGTAAAGCGGAGATTATAATAATGTCATGAATGTGAAAATAACTAATGTCCTAAAAATAACTGAATTAACTAGACAGTATTTCGTTCACAAAATGTTAAGGGTACACGCTGTCTACCCTGTCTCCCCTGACGCTTCGCCCCTGGTTGTTAACTAGCAGTGCTTTTGCACTAATGGATCTAAAAATATTCAGCGACTTCCTATACATCAGATGAGAGGCACATCAGCCGTTTGTGGGACCAATACATGTTGACATGATAATTTTCGTTGGAATAATATTAGGTAAACCCGAACTTCGTAGTAAATTTCCTCAGTATTAATACCAATTTCACAACGTCCAATACAATAGCACCTCGATTATCCGAGTTAATGTGGACCAATGATCTCCCAGATAACAGACAACTCGTATTATATAGTTACGATAATTTTGAATACAATACATAGGGCTGGTGCGTAAGTCTGTATACTTTTTAGTTTGTTTGTTGTTACTCCGGTTGCTATGGGTTTATTCTTCTTCTTGCCTTTAGGCTCGTGGACCACGTGATTCCCAACTCTAGTGAGCTTTCTTCTTAGCCCAGTATTCCTTCATCTTTCGTGGGTCCACTTGATTCTCTCACCAGGACGCAGTGTTTTTAGCTGTCAGTAACTGGAGAGTGTTGGATGTTCTGATTAGCATTACAAATTTATTTCTGTTGATTATATCCTTGGGATCATGGGTATATTTATCGATTGTCATTCTTTTAAAGTGCAAGTGTTGCGTGTATTGGATTTTACATTCTTGTAGACAACGTCAGAAAATTAAGTGTAAATTGGAAAAAGTGGAACGCTACCGACATATTTCTCTCTTTGACCATAGAGGAGTGAAGGCAGCTAGAAATGTTTGCGCCTTATAGGGTGACAAAGCGATTGGAGAGAACATGGCAAGAACTTTCTTTTTTTTTGTTTTAAGGGAAGTTCTTTTGACATGTGTGACACTCCACGTTAAGAAAGACCTTCAAGGTTTGTTGAAGGCCGTTGAAATAGTTTAATCTACAATGATCCACGTCAGTGTACCCGAGAATTGGAAAATGTAATGAACTGTGACCATTGAACCATCGTGCAATATTTGCATTCAATGGGCAAGGTTCAGACAATCGGGTGTATGAGTTCCGTCCGCTCTAAGACAAAACCACAAATATCAGCGGGTGGTAATATGTGCATCTTTCCTTGCTTGTCATCGATTGGCTCGTGAGCAACATAGACAATGGTATCCTTATGCTAACCTCAGAAAAAGAAAGGAATGGGTGACCCCAAATCAAAAAGCAACTCTCCGTACAAAGGCCAATGCGCATCGACAAACGGCAATGTTATGCATCTGGTAGGACAAAGTGGTGTGTGCTGTAATACGAATTTCTCCTCCGAAGAATAACCATCACTGCCGTCATTTATTTTAAGAGAAATGATCTGACCGCTCTACAGTTAGTTCGGTGAGTTGCATAAACTTTAGGGGTTATGATAGTTCATGATCACTAATACACGTATTTATGCAAATCTCACTACAGAACCGTTGTGCCGGTAGAAGACACTTTAGGGGTTCTGATAGTTCACATCGCTAACATTTATGTAAATCTCATGGCAGAACCGTTATATGGATAGAAGGCACGTTAGGGGTTCTGATAGTTCACATCGCTAACATTTATGTAAATCTCATGGCAGAACCGTTATATGGATAGAAGGCACGTTAGGGGTTCTGATAGTTCACATCACTAATATTTATGTAAATCTCACTGCAGAACCGTTGTGTCGATAGGACAATTCAGGGGTTCTGATAGTTCACATCGCTAACATTTATGTAAATCTTACGGCAGAACCGTTGTATGTATAGAAGGCACTTTAGGAGTTCTGATAGTTTACATCGCTAATATTTATGTAAATCTCACTGCAGAACCGTTGTGGGGGTAGAATACACTTTAGGGGTTCTGATAGTTCACATCGCTAATATTTATGCAAATCTCACTGCAGAACCGTTGTGCGGGTAGAATACACTTTAGGGGTTCCGATCGTTCACGTCGCTAATATTTATGTAAATCTCACTGCATAACCGTTGTGCGGGTAGAATACACTTTAGGGGTTCTGAGAGTTCACATCGCTAATATTTATGCAAATCTCACTGCAGAACCGTAGTACGGGTAGAATACACTTGCGCCGTCTTCAGATACGTTTCCATTCTAACTTAGTCGTGCCTGGTATTCCTTTCCGTATTCGTTACAACCAGCTGAGATGTCTTGCAGACAGAATCCAGGAAAAATGACCAACAAGACTGCGTGAACTGATTCTTCTGCACGATAACGCTAGTCAGCATTCTGTTAACATGACAAAAACCAATATCCAAGAGTTGGGTTGGGAAATTATTCCACACCCAAATTATTCATCCGATCTTTTGCCCTCAGATTTTCACCCTTTCCAACCCCCTACCGAACAGCTCTGAAGGAACTTCCTCTCCGAATGAAAGTGCACTCACCGAGTAAGTGGCTGCGTGGTTTGATTCACGTAGCGGTCAGATTAAATTCGGGAGATTGTGGGCTCGACCCCGTCTGTCTACAGACCTGAAAATTGTCTTCCGTGGTTTCCCATATTCACACCAGGCAAGTGATGGTGCTGTAATTACGACCACGGCCGATTACTTCATAATTCTAAACCTTTCCTATCCCATCGTCAGCATAAAACCTGTCTGTGTCGGTGCGACGTAAAGAAAAATTGTAAAAGGAGAAAAATAGAGGTAATGCTCTCCGATCATGCCCTGACGACTTCTAAAACTCAAATCTACAAGATTTCTATAGCCAGGGATTCGAAAACATACTCCACCTTTGGCAGACTTTCATAGACAGTGAAGGAGAATGTGTTGTTGATGATTAACTTCTCTCTTATGTGTGTCTTATGTGTTTAATTAACTTACGAAAAACGCTACGGACTTATGCACCATTCCAATGGACATATGCCAATTTATCCAGTGCTAATCTTCTTCGTCTGTATGTAATAATTCAATTCCAAACCTTCTCTAACGACGTTGTTAATTGGATCCTGGAGGACTAGAAACATGTAGGTTGGTCTGATGGGTCACTGTTCCAATTGTTTCCAGTTGTCAACAAGGCATCTTCCAGGCTGGCGGTAGCTCCATAATAGTATGGGGTGTGTTGGTGTGACCTGGGCTGGATCCGCTGAACAGTGACTGCTAACATTAGCGGCATTGGGGAATTGTAAGTGGGGCGGGGGCACAGAAATTGATAGACAAAATTGTACCCGAGTCCTTGAGATAATGTGCGTGTGTGTGTGTGTGTGGGGAGGGGGGTGTTGACAAAAATAGCTATAAAATGTTAAGTTTTTGATGCTCTCTGAGCGATTTTCGATAGAAACCTCAAGGTTGACAGTCTACCAACTTACGTGCTACAATAAAAGTACTATACAATAAAACTTTCAGTTGTTGTTTGACTCATCAGTTCATGGACTGGTTTGATGCAGCTTTCCATGCCACCCTATCCTGTGCTAACCTTTTCATTTCTACATAACTGCTGCATCGTACATGTGCACTAACCTGCTTCTCAAATTCATACGTTGGTCTACCGCTACCGTTCTCGTTCTTACCCCCTACACTTCCCTTAAAAACCATCTGAACAAGTCCTCGGTATCTTAAGGCGTGTCCTATCATTCTATACCTTCTTCTCGTCAAATTTAGCCAAATCGATCTCCTCTCACCAATTCGATTCATTATATCATCATTTGTGATTCCATCTATTCATCTCACCTTCAGCATTCTTCTGTAACACCACATTTCAAAATCTTATATTCTCTTTCTTTCTGAGCGAGGTATTGTCCATGTTTCACTTCCAAACAACTTTCAGTAAAGGAACAATAAGTACGACGTGATTATACAATTGAAATGTCTTTTAGTCATTGACTGCACACCAAGAAAGTAACAGTTACATCGACTGAGTGATACTGACAGACTGACGAATGCGCGCGGCAAGATGGTAACCTCGACAAAAATGTACCTGGAACCGTTCATCGCGGAACATGTCACAAATTGCTGGGCGTGTCTCCATTACTTGCTATGGTGCTGTACAATTCGGTTAGCAGCGACGAACGGAATTTTGTGCGATTTTACTTTAAGCATTTTTCTTAATTCTTCATAATTAATGAAATCAAAGTAAAGGATTAACTTACAAGACAAAGACAACAATTGATCTTTTAAAATAATTACTATTTTCAGGCTGCTAAAGTGGAATAAAAATTAACTTTGATCCACAAAGTGGAGGGAGGCGTCAACCGCCCCCTCGCTTCTTAGTCACCGCCACTGACTGGTACGCTAAACTGCTTCGTGTCCACTTGCAGTACTTTATAGATTTTACGTATCCCTACAACGATGAAATATTACAGCAGGATGTTGCACTGTGCCATCGGGCCCAAGTTGTCCATAATTGGTTCGAGGACCGCCCTGGAGACTATTGTAGCCACCTCGTTCGCTTGATATGAACCCTGTCGGGAATTTATGGTCCGTCGTGGTGAGGTCCATTCGCACCCAGGACACTGCTGCTACAAATAACAAGAAGCTGTGTATAGCTATTAAGACGGCATGTATCAGAATCTCTCAACAGCTGTTTCTTCCACTTGTGGAATCGATGCCACAACAAGTTGCTGCACTCTACCGAGCTAGAGGAGGGCCTACAAGATCTTAGATACTGTCCCATGATGTTTGGTAGGTAAGTTTATACTGCCTTACTTTTTGTATTTTGAGACTGAGTATCTCAGGTGGCAGAGTGATGGTCTCCTGAGCCCAACTTGGCAGGTTCGATTCTCGTTTAGTCCAGTGGTATTTGAAAATGCTCAAATATGTCAGCACGTGCCGGGTAATAACATAAACGGCATTGTAAATAAAGGGTACAGATCTATGCACATGATTATGAAGATATTTAGGTCGTAGGAAGTATGTAAAAGAGAGGGCATGTAAGTCAGTGGTAAGACTCCAACTAGAGTACTTTTCCAGTGTCATGGACCCTTACCAGGATGACTTGATTCGGGAACTGGAAAAATCCAAAGGAAATAAGCTGGATTTGTTCTGGGTGATTTCCGACAAAACAGTAGTGTTACAAACATGTTGCAAAGTTAGGGCTGGAAGGACTTGGGAGGAAGGAGACGAGCTGCTCGACTAAGTGGTATGTTCCGAGCTGTCAGTGGAGAGATGGCGTGGAATGACATTAGTAGACGAAGAAATTTGAGTGGTGACTTTAAAAGTAGTAAACATATTAATATGAAGATAAAGTGAAAATTCAATAGGATAAATTGGGGCAAATATTCGTTTATAGGAAGGGAATAGCTTACCAAGGGAGATGTTCGGTATATTTCCAAATTCTTTGCAATTATATAAGAAAAGACTAAGTGAAAGACAGATAGGGAATATGCCACCTGGGTGCTTGCTCTAAATGCAGATTAGTGGTGATTGATTGATGATTAATTTGATTGATTCTACTTAATGTACTGGGAAAAATTTATGGCAACTTGGCGTCTCTGAAAACCGTACCAATGCATTTAGTGGGACGTAAATCCAATAACATTATTATTTTTGAATTCAAACTCTTTGGGTCGCAGTCTGCAAATATGTTGGCTATCGGCTTCATCAGAACAACACAGTTGCGTAAATGTATTACTGAACGGAACTGGCGTATGATACTAGAACAAAGATACCACAAAAATGTTTGAGTGCTTTATTCTCATAAATTTCTTTTAACAAGCGCGCGTAGGTGCGATGACACGAAAGTGATAATAAGAAAACAATGAAATTATGGCGATAGACAGCTGTTGGTTGGTCGTAGTCTTATATCGGTTTAGACATTGGAACCATGACCCAAATAGTAATTTAAATTCGTTCAAGAGGCACAGACGCGCATCATTTTATTGAAAGAAGGAAATGAACCTCTGCGTGTTAATTAGCCAAGAAATCTCAATGGTAATGTGCTCGTTCCTTTCGGTAGTGCTTATACTTGTGGACTTAAACATTTTCAGCTGATCGCTTTTTTTTTTTTTTTTTGCTATTTGCTTTACGTCGCACCGACACAGACATGTCTTATGGCGACGATGGGATAAGAAAGGCCTAGGAATTGGAAGGAAGCGGCCGTGGCCTTAATTAAGGTACAGTCCCGGCATTTGCCTGGTGTGAAAATGGGAAACTACGGAAAACCATCTTCAGAGCTGCCGGCAGTGGGGTTCGAACCCACTATCTCCCGATTACTGGATACTGGCCGCACTTACGCGGCTGCAGATATCGAGCTCGATGATCTCTTTTTGTGTTTGGAAGTGCAGTGCTAAAAGAGTACGAGGGTCGATCGATATGATGTATCAAAGGAGTATTAATGTATCTTGTATCACACATCGAGGTACAGCGTTTGACACTTGAGTGTATATTTGATAAATAGGTAAAACACACTTTTTCCCGTACAGTGAATTCAGTCGTAGACTATGTACTCATAGGTAACTGGCGTTGAGTATATCTTTTATACATGTCTAATGAGCATCTGATCCTTATTATATGACTCGGTACGGTCACACACTTATGCTGATCCGGGATTTTCTAGTTTAGCAAACGGAAATAACTACTCAACCTCCTCCATGTTTTCCTGATATGTCACTGTGTTTTATCACCCTGTTTTCCATGCTGGAAAGAACGCTGAAAGAAAAGTGACATAAGGATATTCGCAGCTGTCGAGAAGGTATATCGCTGATGGATGGGACTACTTTGAAGAAAGCAAGGCCAGTTAGAATTAATTGGCCAATTCTTCCATTTTCACTTCTTTTGTACAGTAGCCTTTACCTTCTTGTCGATGCTGTAATTTCTGATAGAGTAACATTTCTCTTCTGCTTAGTGATGATATGGGATAATTTTCTCGTTGGTTTTACGTTAAAAACCCCCCCACTACTACGAATTACATGGTGTGATCATGAATGCAGTGATTTCGAGTGTTCGCAGTATTATTCCGAAGTAGCCAGTGAAACACGTACATTATGTTTATAACTTGCAACATCCATAGCTGTCCCCTGTATCGATGCACCTAAATGCTTATCTTTACTGTAAATTACTGGAAAGGTGACAGGAGGGATGGGATCGTAATTAGCACTGTGGCTTAACCCAGACGGCTGAGGTTCTAATCTCTATGGATTTCGACTCGGAACGTGTTCGTTAATGATCACACGGTACCCACAGTCCGTCCGGCCTTACACTTCGAATAAAACTCAAATGGAGCCAGAGTGGCTCCACAGAACCCGAAACTACTGGCTTAATGTGAAAAAGTGAAGAAAAGTTTACTGGAAAGTGAAACTGAGGTAAGTTCAGTAACGTGTAGAAATTACTCACAGCGGGACGATCTTGAGTACTGAACCGCACATTCCCAGTTGACCACTTTACAAGCGAGGCGGCATTTTAATGCGGACCAGACATGTCGGCAGACGACGCTAATGACAGGCGTCGCTCGGCGTCGTCTGGGCATTAACGTAGTTTATAGAGCCGACTGGCCAGAACAATTTAAATTGCCCAGTCGTGACTTCAGTAAAGTTCGTTTCGCAGCGTAACTGTTCAGCTTATTACTGGTCACCGGTAATTAAGTTGCTCAAGTGGAAAGTGCACTTAGAATTATTGCTCGCACATTGTAGAATGTTTTCTTAGAACAATATCGAAACATTTCCCCCTGATTTCAATTGACCATTTAATCGGGGATTTCAATACACAGCACTTCGATGCATAAATACCCCCTCTCCTCATCTTACTAAATGGGCCCCAGGGGTTGCAACCACGGAGCCCTAACCTGAGTCCTGGTATTGATTCCAGTTACTTATGAAAGGCTCCTCGCTTTCATATCCGACCTCCCTTGGTTAACTCTCGTTCTTTTCTGACCCCGACGGTATTAGGCTTGCGAATCCTTGGGAGTCTTTCATTTTCACGCCCTTCGTGGCTCTTGTCTTTCTTTGGCTGATACCTTCATTTTTCGAAGTATCGTACCCCTTCAATAATTTTCTCTTGGATTAGTGTTAATAGAGGAGATTATCTAGTTGTACTTCCTCTTAAACCAATAATCACCACCTCCATCATCTTGCTAAAGTAATGTATATATGAAAATTTACTATAAACACCTTTGGCAAACCCGTCGTTCCGTCCTACAGGACCGATTTTCTTAATTTCTATTTTATTCCCTTCGGAGTTACCTGCCGGTGAATCATAATGCATTGATAGGTGTCTAAGTTCAGCCAACTTGGAGTAATCATAAAATCATAAATCATAAATGAAAACTCCTATAATTGCAGGCGAATGCTTACCCTAACCCGCAATACATTCTGTATTTAGCAGACTAACACTTTGATTAATATTCGGAGATATAAGTTATTTTTATCCTCAATGAAATGAAATGGCGTATGGCTTTTAGTACCGGGAGGGTCCGAGGACAAGTTCGGCTCGCCAGATGCAGGTCTTTTGATTTGACGCCGCAGGCGAACTACGCGTCGTGATGAGGATGAAATGATGATGAAGACGAGACATAAACCGGGCCCCGTGCCAGCGAAATTAACCATTAATGGTTAAAATTACCGACCCTGCTGGGAATCGAACCCGGGATCCCTCTGACCAAAGGCCAGCACGCTAACCATTTAGCCACGGAACCGGACACTGTCCAGGTATTTGCCTGGAAGTAAGAATGATGATGCCACTGAAAATCTTTCTCAGGACAGCCAACGGTGAAGTTGTAAACCGACCGCCTCCCGAATGCAGAGTTGTTTTATTAATGGCGTGCGGTCCGGAGAGACCTGGTGCATGTCCTTCGAGTTGACACCCGACAGGCGACCTGCGCGTCTGTGAGAATAAGGCCCTATTCATGATGAAAATCAATCAATCAATCAATCAATCAATCAATCAATCAATCAATCAATCAATCAATCAATCAATCAATCAATCAATCAATCAATCAATCAATCAATCAATCAATCAATCAATCAATCAATCAATCAATCAATCAATCAATCAATCAATCAATCAATCAATCAATCAATCAATCAATCAATCAATCAATCAATCAATCAATCAATCAATCAATCAATCAATCAATCAATCAATCAATCAATCAATCAATCAATCAATCAATCAATCAATCAATCAATCAATCAATCAATCAATCAATCAATCAATCAATCAATCAATCATTGATTTTAGGGCTTCCGCCCAGGAGGCAGATTTACGAGGTCTTTTCTTAAATTATATCAAAGTTTCTGGAAATCTATCGTACATTTTCCATGATAAATTATTTCAATCCCTAGTCATCCTATAAATTAATATATACCGCTATTTGTCCTCTTGAATTCCAATTTTATCTTCATATTATAATGTTTCCTACCATTAAAAGCTCCAGCCAGTCTTATTCGTCTATTAATGTCGTTCCACGGCATCTCTCCACTGACAGGTGGGAATATATCGTTAAGTCGAGCAACTCGTCTCCTCGTTCTCAAGTCATCTGATGTTGTAGACGGCACATACACTTAACCCCCGAAATGCAGGACTTAACCAATTAAGGTTAAAATCCCGGACACGCCTAGAAATCGAACCCGGGACTCTTTAGATCAAAGGCCAGCACGCTAACCATTTAGCAATGAGGCCGGACTGCACAGCTGTTAAGCCGTAGCCACTCTCTTATGGTCCAGACCGTCTAACATCTTGGCGAGTTAGGAAGTAAGGATTGCTAACCTGCTTAAGGAAGAAAGATTCTCCCTTATCAAAAAATCCTCCTCCTCATCGGGGCATAGTGCCAAGTAAGACTGCCATTTGAGCTTGCCAGTTGAACTGAGACGCATTTCTTATCAGTGACAGACCGTCTAATATTCTCGTTGAATTCGCAAATAACCAACTCATTCTATCGCTGTCATTTTCTAATATTGACTGTGTTCATTATTTTCTTGCCTTCCGCCTGCTGCGTGGATTACAAAGGCATCCACTGGAACCATGAACTTCAACTTTGAACGGGCGGCCGGACGGGTCAAGAATGAGCATTATGATATCTCTTATTACACTTAAACCTTAGCAGCTTTTACACCACGTGACACTCGTTCTTTATTCGGAAGGTAGTAATGCACAACCGAAAGGATTAGAATTATCCAGAGAGAACAAAAGCCAAAACTCATACTAGAGAAGGAAGAGATAATAGAAAGGCCGAGAGAAAAATGGAATGGGATGCTGAACCCACTCAAGCAATCTCGTGACAGGACTTGCCATAAAACCTAACGGGGCAGAAGGCTTGGTGACACTGAGGATAAGCCATACTGAGTTGGTGACTAAGACAAGAAAGAATAGTTAAAGACAGAAAAGTGAGAGAGATAAATTTAAAGTTAGAAAAACGTAATCACAAAAAGCAAAGTGAACAAGGGAGACGAGGGTTCACACTCATACGTGCCTATGAAGTTACATGATACCTTCCAAATTACACTCCGTCCGTAGACAGCCTGAAACCTAAATATTAGAAGCTAACAGGAAATTAGAAGCCATACATTAAAATTAAGCTAAACGCGGTGCACCCTAAGTGTTACATGCTAGAGGGGGACGGGAGGCAAATAAGCTCAGAAGTTAGATAAAAATACAGCTGCCTTCCTAACATGCTGCCCCAACTCGTCCATAGTCTCCTGGGGACAGAACCTCACTTATCGCCGCACAGTTCAATATCAAGAGAGATTCCTAAGTTCTAAGATTCCAATTATTTATAGGGGCGAGCTGTGCGCTGATTGGTAGTTTTGATTTGAACAGACAATAGTGGCAACTAAAAAGCAGATGACTTAAGTTCACGAGTGCCAGCCCACAAATAGTAATAATACACATTCCAAGCTCCTAGGTGGCACTCAAAATCAAAGATAGTGTCATCTAACATCAAGCACATTTCATAAAGTTCCGCCTTTCTCCGAGAGAACACACTGTCTTCAGGCTTTGAAAGTGTTGCCTACCACTAGGGAGAGGTCGTACTGTTATTATTATTATTATTATTATTATTAACAGAAAGATATCTGTGTCAACAGATTTGAGTCAGAATATCAGTAATACCACGTACGGTTACTTGGCTGAGTGGTCAGCGTAGTCACCTTTGGGTCTTACAGTAGTGCCCCGGATTCGATTCCCGGCCGGGTCGGAGATTTTAGCCATAAATGGATAATTCCCCCGCCTAGGTGCGTGTACTGTTTCCAACATCCTTGCAAGTCGCATCCCACACGCAACACTATCGTCCACCACAATAAGACGTATTTTCCCATACACAGCTCTTGCTACCCACCCTCGCAGTAGGATCAGCCCTAAAAGGGCTGCACCAGGCTAGAAATAGCCTCATGAAATTATTGTTATAGTAATATCACATGCCTTTGCTGGCAGGACGTAGTGTTTACAGTGCACTATGTCTTTTGGTATGGGCTAGAGCAATATTGTTACTTTCATTGATCTGTCTCTGCCTTATCCTTGGCTTTGACAAGATGAAAGTGACTGAGGTATGAGTGATGCTAGTAATGCCATTCCTTATGCAGCCAGTCCCTGCTATGAATGGTGTGAAAATGTTGCTCATAGGGCCAGTTTGTGCATGCATTTCAGTGGGCTTGGCAGACTGATATGTAATAGCAACTTCTGGCTCGGCGAGGAAAGCAACGGGAAACTACCTCACTCCTCATTTCCCTAGTACGCCTCTTCAGTGATGCCTAGGCTATTTATGACAGCTGATGGCGGAGCTGTTGAGGATCCAACCAGCCTTCGGGCTGAGGACTAAACATGCATACAGTAATATCACGTAAGGTGAAACGTCGTGTGTGGTAATGAAAATCCTCAACTCTGTTTCCAGTCATTCGATCGGGTCAGGAATGGAATGAATGAAGCCCCATCTAGCGGCGAGGATAGGAACTCTGCCGGCTGCCGAAGCCTATCGCACTCCTCTGGAGTAATGGTTAATGGCCGACAGATGAAATGAAATGATATTGGAGAGCGTTTCTGGAATGAAAGATGACATGGAAACCTGGAATGCTCGGAGAAAAACCTGTTCCGCATCTGCTTTGTCCAGCACAAATTTCACATGGAACGACCGGGATTTGAACCACGGAACCCAGCAGTGAGAGGCCGGTGCGCAGCCGCCTGATCTACGTAGACTCTCTCGTGTGTGGTTGTGCAGAATGTTAATTATCAATTGCGCTTTTGTGGGGTAGAGTTTAATATGATTAGCTGCCACCCCTGGAGGCCTGGGTTCGATTCTCGGCTCTGCTACGAAATTTGAAAAGAGGTACGAGGGCTGGAACGGGGTCCACTCAGCCTCGGGAGGTCAACTGAGTAGAGATGGATTTTATTCACATCTCAGCCATATTCGAAGTGCTTTTCCGTGGTTTTCTACTTCTTTTCCAGGCAAATGCTGGGGTGGTACCTAACTAAAGCCACGACCGCTTCCTTCCCTCTTCCTTGCTTGTCCCTCCAATCATCCCATCTTTCCACAAGGCCCCTGTTCAGCATAGCAGGTGAGGCCGCCTGGGTGAGGTACTGGTCATCCTCCCCAGTTGTATCCCCGACCCAAAGTTTCGCCCTACAGGACACTGCCCTTGAGGCGGTAGAGGTGGGATCTTTCGCTGAGTCGAAGGGAAAAACCAACCCTGGAGGGTAAACAGATTAAGAAAGAAAGAAAGAAAGAAAGAAAGAAAGAAAGAAATAAATAAAGTACATTACCCCTCCCCCAGGAAAATGTAAATTTTAATTTTTTGTTTAATTTGTGTTGATATAACAAGAATTATAAGCATTGGAAAATTAATTCGTTTGTACACTCCTAAAGTGAATATTGTCCTCTTGGCTACCTACAACGTCTCCAAGAAGTACAGGAGTGGTGTATGCTCGAGCAATGACACGGGAGAAGGGCTTCAAGTAAATTATATTTTTGCACGGGTTTCAGATGGACTTGTCAGAGTGAAACAAAACAATAGCCCGCAGATGCGGAGCTGCCACCGCTACGTTGTTTTATTGCCCAAGGTGTTGCGCTCATTCTATATTTTATATTATGTGTAATATTGCCGATGTTTTATGAAAATATACACAGTAAAAACATCAATTTGTAAAATACATCAATTTCAGTAATATATGTGTTCTACATTTTCCTCATTATTTTATAATGAAATAATCCACCCCTGCCCCCGCGGGCAATTTTAGGGTAGAAGAACCTTTGAGATTAAAACGTCGGTGGCAGGGGGGCTCTGACTGACCCCCACGTGATTTTGCACGCTGACGGTAATAACATTTTATCTGGAAAAGAAGCAATTTAATTAAAATAGAATGACACGTTTCGTTCTTAAAAGAACATCATCAGATTCTATCAAATCACATTCAAATATTGATTATTGTTTCTGTTTAAATATGTTTTCTTTCTCAGATAGTTCATACATTAATTAGTTTTGGCAGACAGAAGAACCTTTATTTCTTTCCTTCTTAATTAGTTTACGCTCCAGGATTGGCTTTTCCCTCGGACTCAGTGAGGGATCGCACCTCTACCGCCCCAATGCCGGGATGATGCCTAACTTAAGGCCACGGCCGCTTCCTTCCCTCTCCCTTGTCTGTCCCTTCCAATCTTCCCATCCCTACACAAGGTCCCTGTCAGCATAGCAGGTGAGGCTACCTGGGCGAAGTACTGGTCCTTATCGCCAGTTGTATCCCCAACCCAATATATCGCGCTCCAGGACACTGTCCTTGAGGCAGTAGATGTGGGATCCCTTGCTGAGTCCGAGGGAAAGACCGACCCCGGAGGATAAACAGATTAAGAAAGAAAGGAGAAAGAAAGCTGAAGTTATGTTATATAAGTACAGAACAAAAATGGCCAGCCGGACACCAGTTATAAATTAATTGACCTGAAATTGAAAGGAGACGGCTTCAGATATTACAAAAGAACAAACTAACGTTCTGTCATTGGTTTTGCATCCCATAGCGAATTAAATGTCAACGAAGTTATGGTTATGAAAGTAATTCATTGCTAAGTTGAGGGGATGTGTGTTATTGACTTTGATAAATTCCTTCGATCGGGAGAAATTTATTTCGTGACCATATCTAGACTTGATTAAGAGATACCAAGGAAAGAGTGGCTTTGTAAGTGACATAATTTAAATGAATTTATAGGCAGTGGTTTACGAGAATCTGTGCCCACTGCAGGGGCCGCACGTCACATCGTGCTGTAAATTGCTTCGATGGATGATCCCAAGTAGGTGGGTTCGATCCCGATCTAGTTAGAAGATTTAGGACCTGTAAAATGTGTTAGCACTCCACGGCGTCCTTGTTGGGATGTTTCAGATCTGATGGATAACTCAAATGTCACCCGACAAAATTAAATTAACTCGGTCACATAAACCGAAAAGTAACATTTAGTTTCCTCTCCTAGACAGCAGCACAATCTGAATGTAAAAACTGCTAGGCAGACAGCTTACATGGTAATACTTAAGAATTTCCGCTACTCTGTAACTGATGCCATACGATTTTAGATAAGTTATAAATAAGTTATAAATAAATAAAAATTATTATTATTATTATTATTTTTATTATTATCCGTCTCTGTGGTGTAGTGGTTAGTGTGATTAGCTGCCTCCCGCGGAGGTTCGGCTTCGATTCCCGGCTCTGCCACGAAATTTGAAAAGCGGTACGAGGTCTGGAATCGGGTCCACTCAGCCTCGGGAGGTCAGCTGAGTAGAGGGGATTCGATTCCCCCTTCAGCCATCCTCGAAGTGGTTTTTCGTAGTTTCCCCACTTTTCCTCCGGGCAAATGCAGGGATGGTACCTAACTTAAGACCCTTCCCTCTTCCTTGCCTTTCACTTCCAATCCTCCCATTCTCCACAAGGCCTCTCTTCAGCATAGCAAGAAAAGGCCGCCTGGGAGAGGTACTGGTCCTCCTCTCAGTTGTAACTCCGACCCAAAGTATCACGCTCCAAGACACTGTCCTTGAGGCGGTAGAGGTGGGATCTCTCGCCGAGTCCGAGGGAAAATCAACCCTGGAGGGTAAACATATTAAGAAAGGAAGATTATTATATTTTTTTACAAGCGAATGAACTACTAAGGATCACGCTTTCTCTTCGTGCAGAGTTTTTTCTGTGTCCAATACTCCTTCATGCGTTCGCTGGCCTGCTTCCGTTTTTTATCTGTCCAGGCTCTTCCGGTCTTCTTAGTTCTTCTGCGGCTTGGACACCTTCCGAATTCTTCACTGTGTTCCTAAACGTATTCTTTTCTAACAGCTGGTCTTCCGAGATGTTTAACCTTTCCATATCCTTCTTCGTTTCCTTAATATATTCTGTAGTGGTCTTTTTTTCTCCAGAAGTAATCGAATTATTATTATTATTATTATTATTATTATTATTATTATTATTATTATTATTATTATTATTATTATTATTATTATTATTATTATTATTATTATTAGATCCTCCATGGCACAGGCGAAAGTGCACCGGCCTCTCACCGCTGGGTTTTATCGTTCAAATCCCGGTCTCTCCACGTGAGATTTTTGTTGAAGAAAGCAGAGGCGGGACAAGCTCTTCTCTGGGTACTCCAGTTTTTCCTGCCATCTTTCATTCCAGCAACACTCTCCACTATCATTTCACATGTCAGTCATTAATTATTGCCCAGAGGAATGCGACAGACATCTTCAGCCAGCACAATTCCTATCCTCACAGCTAGATTCTTTCCGTTCCATTCGTGACCTGGTCGAATGACTGGAAACAGGCTGCGGATTTTAATTTCATTATTATAATATTAATAATAATAATTATTATAATCAGACCATACTGCGAATGTGCACATTAGGTGTTTGACATCTGAAGTCTCAAAATGATGGTCCGAAAGTGTAAACTTTCTTGCTTGCTTGATTTTTACAAAAAAAAAAAAAAAAAGAAAAAAAAAGAACCATCTACGATAAGAAGTGCTTATCCTGGAATTCCAAATTAAAACATTACAACACCGTGGTCAAAACAGGATGCCTGTAAGCCGGTAAATGTCTGCCCATGAACTACAAGCTGGAGAAGCTAGAGGTCCTGGAAAGAAGATTCCACAGAAAAATTATGGGAGCTGTCCAAACTGAAAGCGGATGGAAACTTTGGAGCAACAAAGAAGTTCACCAGAAGGTGGAAAGAATCTCAGAGACCATGAAGAAAAGGAGGCTGCCGTTTCTTGGACGTCTATACCGAATTAACGCAAACAGATATTTGATTACTTCTGGAGAAAGAAGACCACTACAGCATGAGTAGTATAATAGGGTGGTTCTGCCGCCTCCTCCTCCTCCCGCGGGAAATTTGAATTCTGGCGGGAAATTTGAATTTTTGGCGGGAAATTTGATTTTTGGCGCGAGATTTGAATTTTTAAACAAAGCCACGTGCTTTTTGACAGCTGTCATCGACAACAACGCATCGCTAACCTCACTGCTGCCATCTTGACGGGCCTAAACCTCAGTAGTACCAACTTAACCTAACTAGCGCGAGGTAAACAAAGCCACGTGCTTTTTGACAGATTTGTAAAGAAAGCCACGTGCTTTTTGACAGCTGTCATCGACAACAACGCATCGCTAACCTCAGGGATGGTTATTTAACTTGACTTCTTAAAAAATTAAAAAGTTAACAATAATAATTACTTTTGGAGAAAAAGGACTACTACAGCATGGATTAAGTAAATGAAGAAGGATATGGAAAGGTTAAACATCTCGGAAGACCAGCTGTTAGAAAGGAATACGTTTAGGAACACACTGAAGAATTTGGAAGGTGTTCAAGCCGCAGGAAGAACCAAGAAGAGCCTGGACAGATGAACAACGGAAGCAGGCCAGCGAACGCATGAAGGAGTATTGGACACAGAGAAAACTTCGCACGAAGAGAAAGAAATAAAGTTGTAGCGTGATCCTTAGTGGTCTATTCTCTTCTAAATAATAATAATAATAATAATAATAATAATAATAATAATAATAATAATAATAATAATAATAATAATAATAATAATAATAATAATAATAATAATCATAATATTATGTCCACGAGTCCTCCTGAGAGACACGATGGAGGTCTTTATAGTTGACGTCCATGGTGGACCTTCGCGTCAGGATGTGTGGTAGTGAAACTGATGCTGATGATAATGAGGTAGAGGAAGGGTGAAACCCCGTGTTGGCACATGGCCTACTTCTGTCGATTAACACCAAGGGGTCAGCTCAAGACTTAACGTCGCCGTTCGACGGACAAATGGCCATCAACTGCGTCATATGCTTCCACTCCTTATGAACATCCTGGAGAGGTTTGTAACTGAACTGAATCCAAGCTTCTGGCACGCAGTCTAGTGATTGTTAATTGTATACCATCGTCTCTCCTAGCCTGTTGGCCAAAATTCTGATAATGACATTTTTCCACCAATGGGAATCGAACCAGATGACCTCGGTGTCAGATCATAAAGGCCAGACGCCTTAACAATCATGGCCACCAGGCGGGAATTTTAATATATTTGACGAGATAATGGTTTTCCGTGGTTTGCCATTTTATCACCAGGAAAATGCTGAGTCTGTACCTTAGTTAAGGCCACGGCGGCCTCCTTCCCACTTCTAGGCGTTTCGTTGGCATAAGACATATTTGTGTCCGTGCGACGTACCACGTGTATGCATAAGTCTTTTCTGCTTTCACTAAGAGATGGCGCCAGCGAACAGTAAACAGCGTATAAATTTGACACATACGTCAGTTTGTTCGTCTGACATTAACCTACCAACACACACAAGTCGAGTCCGCCAAACTCTAGCGTCCGTGTTGTATCGTTGAGTGATCATGTCGACGTTTGTGCCTAAATAATAATTGCTTTTCTTCTTTAATCAAAAGGAAAAAGCTGTGGAAAGTCATCGTTTGCTGGTAGAAACTTATGGCGAACACGCTCCAGGATTAGAACATGTGAGACACGCTTTCGACAATTTAAACATGGTGATTTAAATGCGCGGTCTGGTGGATCACAGAAGTGCGAAGACGAGCAATTGCAGGTAAAGCCGTTAATGCACAACTCTATCGGTCAACTTAAATCACTCATTGATCGAAAGGCGACCGGACTGGGCCAGAAGACATTGCAAAGTGATTTTGTTACACGACAATGCGCCGTCTCACACAGTACAACCAGTGAAAGACACATTGAAATCGCTTCGATGGGACATGGTTCCGCACCCACCGTACTTCCCCGACCTGGCACCATCTAACTATCACCTCTTCGCATCAAAGGGTCACGCGCTCGCAGAGCAGCACTTCAGCAATTTCAAGGAGGTTGGAAAATTGCTCGACGAATGGTTTGCTGCAAAATACAAGCAGTTTTCCTGGCATGGCATTCGTAACTTATCATGAAGATGGGCAAAGTGTGTAGAAGCCGAACGCCAATATTTGAATAAACAAAAAATGAATTTCCCTCGAAATTTACGTGTTTTGTTTAACACAAAAACTGGCAAAAATAATGCATACACCTGGTAAGGCCAATTGTAAAGAAACAAACAGAAAAAATAAAACAAAATAAAACGAGAGAATTTAATATTATTGTAGGAGTCATAAGATAGATATCTTCATAAATAAGTTAAAACATCTGCTGACTGGAGACGTTCCTAACCTAGAAATTGAAGTAGCTTTGGAAACGGGAAGTCAATAACTGTTTCGAATATTCTGTAGTATCATTTTATTTTCGTTGATCAACATCGTGTTGTAATGGATAAAGTCGATCCCAAACCAAAGCAAAGCAAAGCAAAGCAAAGCAAAGCAAAGCAAAGCAAACCAAATCAAACCAAAGCAAGCCAAAGCTAACCAAACCAAACTCCATGGTGCAACAGCTCCGAATGGCCATGGCCTACCAAGAGACCGCTGCTCAGCCGGATAGCCTGCAGATTACGAGGTGTTCTGTGATCGGCACGACAAATCCTCTCGGCCATTATTCTTGGTTTTCTAGACCGGGGTCGCTATCTCACTCTCAGATAGCTCCTAAATTCGTCGCCGCTGTGTCAAAACCGCAAATGTATCAATGCTCTTCATAACCATTATTTTCTCTAATACTGGCCACGTCTCCCTGCCTACTATTGATATGCAGCCCGTCAGAACAATTCCTGTTGTGTTCATTTTCCTATGCGGGTGTGTAGAGGAAAATTAACCTTATTGTTGGAATGCATGTTTGGGTTACATATTTATCCGCTCCTAGAGTATGATGTATTTAAGGTTCATATTCCTATACGCTTCAGCATAGGAAAATGACCAGTCTTAAGGGTTTTGACACAGCAGCGAGGAATTGTAATCACGTAGGCTGAGTTGACCTCTAACCAGCTCTCAGATCCAGGTTAAAATTCCGGGCCTGGCCGGAAATCGAACCTGTAGCCTCCGGGTAAGAGGCAGGCACGCTACCCTTGGAACGCGGGGCCGGCTACAAAATCGATACACGTAGTAAAATAATTGGATCTTTTATGTAGTTGTAAATACATTTTTTTTGCTATTTGCTTTACGTCGCACCGACACAGATATGTCTTATGGCGACGATGGGATAGGAAAGGCCTAGAAAGTGGAAGGAAGCGACCGTGGCCTTAATTAAGGTACAGCCTCGGCATTTGCCTGGTGTGAAAATGGGAAACCACGGACAACTATTTTCAGGGCTGCCGACAGTTTGGCTCGAACCCACTATCTCCCGATTACTGGATACTGGCCGCACTTAAGAGACTGCAGCTATCGAGCTCGGTAAATAAATTTTCTTACTCTAAACCAATGCTGAAACTTTTCTTCTTCTTCTTCTTCTTCTTCTTCTTCTTCTCATTATCATCATCATTACTGGTTTGAAGTCCTAAGACTGATATGTTGCTGTAAATCATTTCCACATTTCCGGTTATTTGCTATTTTCTTCATCGATACATTATTTTGTGCCTGGATGTTATTCGTATGATGTTTAAGGAAACTATTTCTAGGCCTTCCTTGTGGACGTTTTCCTTTAATAAAGCCTTTTGCGGCGCTTCTCATTAAATTAGAGTGGCGCTTTGTGTAGCCCCACCATGTAAGACGACGGCAATGGATTGTGCGAAGGATTGATCTCTGTTGGTTCACAGTGTCTAGAACCTTGACGTTAGACGTCTCATTACATTCATCACCTCAAGATAACACCAGATCTCGAAGGCTTATAGACGATTCTTTTTATTTAGTGTCAACATTTTAGAGGCATACAGTACAAATACCCATACAAATGGATGTAGCATTCTCAATCGGGCGGAAATACTAAGTTGACTGGCACACAATAATTTCTTCTTTTACATAACAGTTGTTTAGGATTTTGGGATACGACATTTAACTTCAATGGTGCACATTCATCATCATCACCACCATTTATGTTTTTCCCTAGGGCAGGTCTTTACATGGCAACTCTCCATACAATCTTGTCACCTGCTACCCTCTTCGTTTTTTCATGATTGGCATCTATCCTTATACTATCAACCATCTGGTATCTTCTCCTTCCATAGCATCCATCAGTAAACAATATCTTCTTATCTAATTCCAAGCCAACTGAATCGGTTATTGTTAAATCCCCGCGAGCCACGAAATGTATACTTGTGGGAAAATAGAAAAAACTGACTCTTGAATAAACCTGAAAATATTTGTTAACTTTTTTGTTTCTGAGGATTAATACTTATAGACAGACATCATGGAAGTTGGATGCAAAGTTTTATTATTTATTAACTTTGCCTCTAGATCAGTTTAAAACTCTGTGACTTGGATTTTGGGATTTTGATGCTTGTTGTTTTAAGGGGCCTAACATCGAAGGTCATCGGCCCCACGGGATTTTGAAATAAAATGAACAGCAGTGTATTAATAACTCAAAGAGACAAAGAACAATTCATACTAATATGATTTACTGATATGCATATCTGATTTATTCATGCATAAAAAGCTATAAACATTTACAGTACGAATAAATTTCGCTCAAATTGTTCAAGAAAATATATTCTATTATACATTTTTTAATACATAATGATACATGGAACATGCTTCTTAAATGAAAATGAAAATTCCCCATCACTCCTTTGTTAGTGGTGCTCCAGTATCCCAGAAGACGAATTAGAACGGTTGAAAAAGTGATTTTCTATTAAATTATGCATCATTATTCATTAGCAAGCAAATATTAGGCGATATATCAAACTACTTGGAAGGTACATTAGTATTTCGTGAATACATTTCTTTGTCACTGTAGCCTATACATGAGGCTTGTTTCACTCTTGCTGTTTATATATTGTTACACTTGTATAAATGCGTATTTCTAATTCCTTTTTTCTTTTTGACACTAACAATATTTTTGTCTGAAGAAGACATGCTTGCAAAACAATCAGAAAAGCTTCCCACGATTAGTGAAATTCGTATTACCAACAGCTGATGCTGACAGCACACTCTAGCTGTATTGTGTTTCGTCCTCCTGATTACCTTTAATTTTTCTCTCTCTTCACCCACTCTTCTCAGCATATCCCCATTTCTCACATTCAATACCCATTTTACCCGTCCATCCTCCTCGAAATCCACATCTCAAATGCTTCCAGTCTTCCTCTTTCCTCAGGTCCCTGTCCGACAATTACGATACGAGTTTTTACCTCCTGATTTCATGTTCATTATTAAACTGTTCATTGTGCAACACTCACAGTAAATGCGAAACTAAAGCACTACCACTTTGAAACTTCACAACAGTCTCACAGGGGACGGAACAGATGTGTATTGTCAGGCCTTGAGACTTGAGACTGACGCATGCGCAGCAGCTATGCTTATACATTGCACCCCTCACCCCGCATCCACGCGATTTATCGTCAGATGGCCACATACAGTCGAATTTCGATATCTCCATTACTCGAGTTTTCAGTATCTCGAAGTACCTAAACTTTCCTGGCCGATAGTCCTTTTCTTCATGTATACTTATTTTTCTATTACTCGAAATGTTTTCCCTTGAAGAAAAAAATACTCTGTAACTCGAATTTTGTGCAATTGACTGTGCAATACGGCATTTGTGGTTTGTAAGTAGAGAAAGGTTTACAATGGTGCTGGGAACTAATATGATGGGAACAGAAAACTAAATCTTCTAATGATCGGAAAATCGGTGAAACCTCGCTGTTTCTCGGATAGGAATTAACTACCGGACACGTACGAAAGCAACCCCCGAAGTTGCGGATGACAAGCTCCATTCACGAATCTCGGCTGTGTGGTGTTGACGAAAAGTTTCAAAGCTGGAGGGAGGAAAGCTTAACAATAATAAAAATTGAGAGACTAACGGATTTTTTTCCAAAGGTATGTTTCCTGTTTCACTACTGTATTCTGTCCGCTATAAAGTTACTATAATTAAAGTGACGTCACAAAATAGATTTTGTATATTTTTAAATACTGTTAAAATAATGTATTCAACTCGAAATAAAATTTAACCCCCGAGTAGATTCCAGATATCGAGTTTTCCACTATGCTTGTTCTGTACCTTCCTTTTGTCCTTACGTTTCTTGCAGTTATCACCATACATTTTGTCCTTTCCTTATTGTTTCCTATTCCCTCTTCTGTCATTCCAAGCATAGTTCTTTCACTCTCTGCCAATAACACCATATCATCAGCAAATCGGATACATTCTATCCTCCTACCACCAACCAACAATCTTCTTTCTCACTCTGTACACTTCTGAATAATATGCTGCAAATACATGTTAAACAGTGTTGGAGAGAGGCAGCAGACTTGCCTTACTCACCTAACAATTGTGCTTTTATGTGTCATTTCATTCCCACTTTGCACTCGTAGTTTCTTTACTCTATACATTTCAGTCCCAGGTAAGTGAAAGGCTTGACTTGTTCTATATCTAAGTCATCATTCTTTAAAAGATGAGTGTTTGCGAATTTCGAGACTATTCTGTTTTTGTGGTACGTATTTTTGCACTGTTGATGTAATTCTTGACAGCATTGCCTGCTAGGTAGATGGGCTTTCATCAACAATGGCCTAATAATCTCCAATATTCTTGAGAATTCCATTGGTTTTTACTCCTAGTCTTGTGTATTCTAGAGCTCTCACCATCATCAACTCACTAAAAGCAATGCACAGAATTTGGGATAGAGGACATCGTTGTCTTACTATTTCTCTGGCAGGATCTGGATTAGTAAGACCTTCTCTTGCATTCTGAAAGCTAGGGTCTACAAATTATTGAACTGTTTTGAAGCTGTTATATATAAATTATGTTACTAGTTCTACGTTCTTCTGACTACCTTCATGGTTTACACCGAAGTACCAGATATTTGACCCGATGAGGTGTTCAATCAATCACCACTGATCTGCATTTAGGGCAGTCACCCAGGTGGCAGATTTCCTACCAGTTGTTTACCTGGTCCTTCCCTAAATAATTGCAAAGACTTTGTGGAAATTTATTGAACATATCCTGTGGTAAATTATTCCAATCGATAACTCCCCTTACTACAACCGAATATTTGTCCCAATTTGTCCTCTTGAATTCCAACCTTATCTTCGTATTGTGATCTTTCCTGCTTTTAAAGACACCACTCAAACGTATTCGTCTACTAATGTCATTCAACGCCATCTCTCGACTGACAGCTAGGAACATACTACTTAGTCGAGCAGCTCGTCTCCTTTCTCTCAGGTCTTCCCTTCCCAAAATTGACAACATTTTCGTAACCGTACTCCTTTGTCGAAAATCACCCAGAGCAATTCGAGCTGCATTTATTTGACTTTTTCCTGTTCTCAATTCAAGTCATCCTGGTGAGGGTCCTATACACTGGAACCATACTCCAGTTGGAGTCTTTCCAGAGACTAATATGCCGTCTCCTTTACTTCTTTACTACAACCCACAGGTTGTATAACCATGCGCAGAGATCTGCAGCCTTTATTTTCAATACTGTTCATGTGATTACTCCAATGAGTATTTTTCCTTATCTTAACACCTAGGTACTTGCAGTGATCTTCATAAGGAATTTTCCTTCATAAACTCATTAATTAAAACTGAAAGAACTTTTCCTATTTGTGAAACTCACAACCTGACTTTTAACCCCGTTTATCAACATACCATTGCCTGCTGTCCATATCACAACATTGTCGAGGTCTTTTTGTAGTTGCGCAAATTTTGTAACTTAGTTATTACTCTATACGGTATAACAGGATGCCCTTCCTGATGCCAACCTGATCAGAGGAGCTAATGAGATGAAATGAATTACGTGATTTATGATAATCGGGAGGAAGAGGATGAAACCGTGTACCAGCACATAGCCTACTCCTGTCAAGTAGCGCCGAGGGGTTCGGTCAAGGCTTAACGCCTCCATCCGATAATGTAAAAGAAAGGAAATATAGATTGAAGAAAGTCCCGATGACAATGGATAGATGGACGTAGTTAAGAGCAACATAAGGCAATGTCACCTGGATTGGGATGTGGTGATGAAAGAAGAGTGAAGAAGAAACTAGAGAAAATTGAGGAGAAACCATATTTGCCCTTGTGTTGATATTGTGAAATTGATTTGCGTTAATACAGCATATTAGCTGAAAGACTACACCAGATCACGGAAGTACAGCAACAATGGTGGTAGGTGTGCACGAAATGTCGCCTGCCACCTTCCAGTATATAACTACAGTACTTTATGAAGATATCACACACATGTCTCTCGAGAAATCACGAGATGTAATGTTTCACCTGTGACATATTTATCGATTGAGATCGGAGTATTAAATCACATACAGTAAGGCACTTTGTGAAGGAATATGGGTACAGTTTAGACTAACAGGAAATATCCCTCAGAACAATCATGAGAAGCTGAAATGCTACCAGAGAGAGTATAGTGCAAGCGTCGAATTTCAGGACAGACTACACTGTAATAATAATAATAATAATAATAATAATAATAATAATAATAATAATAATAATAATAATAATAATAATAATAATAATAACAAAAATAACAGCGCACAAAACATAAGAGTGCGGCAGGTACTGTTTAATTTGGGGACTTCTGGGCTATGTCCGAATGTAAAATTTTAATCCTTCCAAATGTTCTTATTCAAAAAATGAAAACATGGGATAACGATATAAAGGACGGCAGCTGGTATATTTAACCGTATATTGCCCACTTCCGTAGCGTAACGATTAGTGTTATTAGCTTTCGTCCTCAGGGGCCCAGATTCGATTCCATGTACTGCCAGAAATTTAAGAAGGGCTGGTATATGGTTGAAATGGTACATGCAGTCACCTCCATTGGGAGTGTGCCTGAAAAGAGCTGCACCACCTCGAGTTTACTTTACTTTACCATATACTGTTCTTAATAATAAATATAATTGTTACAGTAGTATGGGATCTCCCTAGTTGTAGGAAAACCTTCTAACGCCTGAAAGTGGTGATGTCCCATGGTGACAAGCTGAACTTGACCATCTCTACTTTGTTTACTGATTTATTACAAGATGTCACTGCTGTTGAGTTTACTTGGTTTAGATTTGTTTCTGTATATGGTGGTCCATACTGGGCGAGTTTCTCTTGTTTCCAAGTTGCCACTACTGTCTTTTGATGTTATTATCAACTAATCAGCTTACAGCCTGTATATGTCATTATCAACTAATCAGCCTACTACCTATTTAAATCATTTTCTACCAATAAGCACCAAGCCCGTCCCTTTCTATACACTGAGACATACCTTAACACCCTAATCACCTTCCTAACACTATGGATATTGCTTTAACGCAAGACATCGAAGACGATATACATCTGACCATGATTTGGGCCACGGACTCAGACCACAACCCTGTCCTATTGGAAATGCAGGATGACTCTGTCACACCAACCTTGGCTAATAAAACAAATATCATACCTACTAAAAATATTAACTGGGATAAATTTAAAGACTTTATGGAGACCTACACTGAACACCCACTCCAAGAGCTAAACACCCCTGAAGACATCGATGCAGCGGTGCAAAACCTCACTGCATCCATAAGAACAGCAGCAAAGGCATCCAGCTCACCGATCAGCACAATAGAGACCTCAGGATTACCGGAAAGGATAAAATTCCTAATCAAACTTAAAAACACCGCCAGAAGAAGGTGGCAAAACTCCAGGAATCAACAGCACAAAAGCACTTACTACAACTTTCTCAAAAGAAAATGCTCAACAGAAATACTAGAGTACAGTAATGAACAATGGAACAATACCCTCCATCAGCTGTCAACCAAGGATAACAGCATCTGGCGAATGAATTCTCATTCTCAAAACCAGTAACATTACAGCAATCACCAACTCTGAAAAAGCTGAACTATATGCCACTTCTCTCGAAGAACAATTTACATAAAACGATGAACCACAATACACCAATCTCACCAAAGAAATAGAAGAAGAAATCGCCAACATCCGACAAATGCAAACTGGACATGCAGATGAATACCCAATCATCACAGTTACTGAAGTCAAAAACCTGATCCGAAAATTACCAAATAACAGGACACCAGGTCCAGATGGAATAGGTAACAGAATATTAAAGCAGCTGCCTCGCACAACGCTAGAACACTTAACAAAAATTTACAACGCCATCCATCGCATTGGTCACTTTCCCACTAAATGGAAACTTGCCAGAATCATCACCCTTCACAAACCGGGAAAGCCAAAACCAGACCCCAAAAGCTACAGACCAATAAGCTTACTGGACGGACTTGGCAAAGTCATGGAAAGACTACTCTACCGACGACTTTTAAATAACACCACACTAAATGACTTTCTTCCCCCGCAGCAATTCGGATTTCGGAAAGGACACTCAACGGTCCAACAACTTATAAGAATGGTAAACAACATCACGAAGACCTTAAACACCAAAATAGGACTTGGCATCCTATTTCTCGATGTTGCGCAGGCATTTGACCGAGTATGGCATGAAGGCCTACTCTACAAACTTCATCTTAAAGGACAACAAAAAGTATACTGGAACCTCATCGCCAACTATCATACTAACCGACAGTTCTATGTCGAAATACTAGGCGAAAAATCAGGACTAGAAACAGTGAAAGCTGGTGTACCTCAAGGATCCACCATAGGGCCGTATCTGTATCTGCTCTACTGCTCTGATATACACCAAAAACAAAACTAGCACTATATGCCGACGACACTGCACTAATGGCAGAATACTTCCAGCCGAAAATTTTCATAAGAGATTTACAGGACGCCATAGCACACCTGGAAATCTGGTGCCGCATGTGGAGGATTAAGTTCAACCCTGCCAAATCCACTGCAGTATACTATACCGTCAGATATGAAAGAAAACCCCAAACGAATCTTCGATTTAATGGAGAAGAAGTTCAGTGGACTACCGAGGCCAAATACCTAGGAGTGATACTGGATCGTACGCTCCAATACAAGTTACACATTAACTACATCCTTGATAAGTCTCAGAAGGCATACAAATCTATCGAATGCCTCCTTCGCAAAAGATCTAAGATCGATATAATGAACAAGCTCCTTATATACAAAACACTCCTTCGGACTGTGACACTATACGCATCCACAGTATGGGGCAAAGCCAAGGAGTGCTACATTAAGAAACTGCAACGATTTCAAAACAAAATCTTGCAACTGATTGTAAACGCACCCTACTATCTAAGAAACACAGAAATTCATCAGCAACTCAAGATTACCTCCATCAAGGACGAAATAAAAAATGCCGCAAAGCACTTCTACCGCCCGGATCAAGAACATGCAAACCCACTAATACAGCAACTTCATGAACTTGACGCCGGAGTGTACTACAGATATAAACATCCAAAAACTCTAATTAATGATTAAAATACCCCTCACCATATACACCAATTCGACCCAGCAAATAATAACTGCGCAGTAGAAACCAAACACTAAATCATATCCCATGTAAATACTGTATATATTTATATTTCGTGTGGCTATTACTAGCCGAGTGCAGCCCTTGTGAGGCAGACCCTCCGATGAGGGTGGGCGGCATCTGCCATGTGTAGGTAACTGCGTGTTATTGTGGTGGAGGATAGTGTTATGTGTGGTGTGTGAGTTGCAGGGATGTTGGGGACAGAACAAACACCCAGCCCCCGGGCCATTGGAATTAACCAATGAAGGTTAAAATCCCCGACCCGGCCGGGAATCGAACCCGGGACCCTCTGAACCGAAGGCCAGTACGCTGACCATTCAGCCAACGAGTCGGACATGTAAATACTGTAAACACCGTAGATAGTCAGAAAACCAGGTCCATGAAAAATCCATGTAAATATAGTAAATATTGTAAATAGCTGTAAATACCACAAACCACAGCAGCAATGTACATAAACAACTCTACAGTAACATTTCCTCCACTATCTTCAAAACATTTTAAAAAAATACTGCATGTCCAGCCGAGACCCTTCCCGCAAACACTCAATAGCAAATTTGTAAATATTTTACCAGTGGACACTTCAATTCACACATATAAATAAACACAATTGCACCAAATTATACCAAAAGTCCAGGCTCTAAGAGCCCCAAATCAAAGTGAGATAAAAGACCCAATGAGGTCGGCGATCTCAATCAAATCCACAGCTGCCGTTCTTCGAGGCTCAGGCTAGTAAGGCTGCGATAGCTCTGCACTCCGTCCTGCCAACCGAGCAGAAGAGGTCCTACCACGGCCCTACCGTTGTTCAACGTCTCTGTATTAGTGAGACGGAGAGGGATGGTTCCCACCGTCGGCTGTCCTGTGATTGATTTTCCGTGGTTTCCCATTCTGCTGCACTAAGGCGAATGCTGCGACTGTTCATAGTATAGGCCACTGGTGCCAACCCTCGCATCTTCTCTGCATATCTCCTTCTCCGATACAAATCTCCTTCCTGAGAGATGGCATCACCGTTTAGGAGGCCCGCCTACCCCTTCAGGCGAGGAACGAAAACATTTAGTACTAGTACCTAATAGGACTGTGATGGTCTGATCTTGGAGAGTGTAACATAAAGTGAGGCCTCCTCTCGGGAGACGACGGACGAGGCTGGGGTAGCGGCAGCGATAAAGTACTCAGCAATCTAATTTGTCTACGTGTGGTGAAGATACCAGCGTTTCCCTCTAGCATACCACAGTTAGGACGTGCTGCGATTACTTTTAATTTTAATGTAGGGTTCTTAGTTTGTTCACATAGTAACCAAAGGATTTTCAACCTCATTATCCTTTTCAGCCGTTCTTCCGCCAAGGTGTTCCGCGGTTTGGTAGGTTTTTCATTGAATCATCCCTCAACCCCGCAAATTTCTTCCAAAAGATGGTCCTCTCTATTATTATTATACTTTAAATATTCGTTTCGGCCTTCTATGGACTACTTTTGACAGTCTGTGCGTCTTTTTAGCTTTCTCTGACTTTCTCCTACTTTCTTCTTCTGCTCTTCTGTATAGGACCGTCTTTTTCCCACCAGCGTGTCCCCAGTCTCCTGGAAACCCCGGAACGTTTTGACGAGTTGTCTAAATTCACTTCTCCCCATTATATAATCTTCCGGAACCCGCATGTCGTCAAGTCTAACCTCACTTCTCGAAACCCTTTCAGTCCCTCTTCCTGAAGAATTCCAAGATTCTGTTCGTTAGTCTATTATTGTCCCTCCTCAACACGTGTCCATAAGACTGTAACTTTGTATTTATCATCAGTTCAACCACTCCTTCTGCTCTTTGATACAATTCTTTCTTCGATTTGAATCTCCTCTCCCCATTCTTTAGATATGGGTCCAGAATTTTTCTTTCTCTCTTCCTGATATCTTCAAGTCCACCTTTTCTAGTTATGTCCAATGTTTCCGCCACATACAGGCACTCCGGTTTAACAACGGTGTCAAGATGCCTCAATTTATCCCCTGAAGATAAAAGCGTTTTGTTATAGGTGTTCCTTGTCAGTTGAAATATAATTTATTATTATTGTTATTATGACAACGATTATTGTAATTCTTCCTTTCTTAATCCGTTTATCCCCCAGGGTTGGCTTTTCCCTCGGGCACAGCGAGGGATCCCACCTCTACTGACTCAATGGCAGTGTCCTCAAGTGTGATACTTTGGGTCAGGGGATACAACTGGGAAGGATGACCAGTACCTCGCCCAGGCGGCCTCACCTGCTATGCTGCTCAGGGCCCTTGTGGGGATGGGAAGATTTATGATAGGCAAGGAAGAGGGAAGGAACCGGCTGTTAGGTACCATCTCGGAATTTGCCTGGAGGAAAACTGGGAAACCACGGAAAACCATTTCAGTTGACCACCAGAGACTGAGTGAACCCAGTTCCAGCTCTCGTACCACTTTTCGAATTTCGTGGCAGAGCCGGGAATCGAACCCGGGCCTCCGGGAGTTACAGATAATCACGCTAACCACTACACGACAGAGACATACATCATTATTATTATTATTATTATTATTATTATTATTATTATTATTATTATTATTATTATTATTACAATAATCTTCCTCGTTACCAGCTTCACTCCCCATTTCGTCCCTGTGTTTATATTGTCCTGGACAGTTGTCCTCACGTAAGCGATCCCTGACTTTACTACTCTATTAGATTAAATTGGCATTGTAAAAGTGCCTTTGTCTCGATGAAGCGTGTTCCAAGAAGCACGTAATGTCACGTCTGCCCCAACAAGTGAGTTATGGTGCAATAACGCTGGGAATGCAATTTAAGTCTAATGTCTTGTATCATCGTACTTAACGCTACACGCTCACCGAGGATAAATCCTTGTATTTTTTCAGTCTATGAGTTAGAGCGTGGGGTCAGGATAATGGTGTTACTCAACACTAGCGCGGAGTTGAGACGCGCTGTAGGTGTTGTCTTGTTCTTGGAATACAGCAACCTCATCATATTCATTGCACTCGGAGCTCAGGTCATTGTTTTCATTCTTCACCTTTCTTATGCTCTAGCAGAGCTCTTCCTCCTGTTACTTCTTGTAAGAAGATTGATGTTCTTCCACTTTCAACAAACAGTGCCAACACGCAGGTATCCGCTTCTGATTTAACACTGGTCGTTATCTTTCTCGTGACGAGGTGAGTGGCTCAGACGTTTGAGGAGCTGGCCTTCTGACTCCAACTTGACAGGTTCGACCCTGGTTATGTCCGGTGGTATTTGAAGCTGCTCAAATACGTCAGCCTTGTGTCGGCAGATTTACTGGCACGCAAAAGAACTTCCGACACCTCGGTGTCTCCAAAAACCCGTAATTTTTTAAATGCGATTTAAGGTCAATAGCGTTATTATTATTACTATTATTATTATTATTATTCTTATTATTAATCAAATTAGAAAACGTAGAATTTGTGAAATAATTTTCATTTACCACTTCCAAACGTTCATAAATAACAGAATCGAAAGTTTTGAAGATATGATCAATGGATAACTGCAACTGAAAGTTAATTTTGAAGTACGATATTCAGTAGATGTGAAAGACAGGAAAAAAAAGACATAAAGGACTTTCTGTAAGTTTAGTATGAAGGAGTTGAAAATTGACACAGGTGACTTAGAGCAAGTACAACAGATTTGGTCTATGTGATGTAATTTTCATGAGGGCCCTCAATATTTTGAAGAACAGTGGCGAACCCACGAATCTGATAAAAGAGATCGCAGAAAACGAGAGAAAACGTAGAAAATGAGAAAATAAGAGAAGAGTTGTCGTCCAGTTTCTACAAAAACAAAAAAGCTTTGGTATATTTGCTGCACCAGCATTGTCACAGACATTGGCCTACTCAGCCACTTAATAGCATATAGTCGGCAATATTATACTCTCGGGAGGTATAATAGTTATACTCGCGAGCAAATGAACGAATTAATGGATGAATGAATCGATGGATGTTGTAGTATTAACTGTTGTTGTTGATGTTACAAATATCGCAATAAGACGTGAAAATTTATACATGTCAGAAAGGCATTAATGACTACTTGTCATTCAAGAGCGCGCTGCTGTGAGCCCATTTAGTGGGTTCGGAAAATCTCTGTTGCCAGTCCTCAAGATGGTTTTCCGAGTTTTTCTATTTTTACTGTAGGCAAATACTAAGGCTCTTCCTTCCCACTCCTTGCACTTTCCTAACCCACCGTTGCCGTAAGACCTATCTGTGTCGGTGCGACGTAAAGTAAAAAAAGAAAGACCTTGTTACTTAAAATTTAATAATGTCTATCAAGTGTCTCAAAGTTGCACGGCTCCTTGTGGATGAATGGCCAGTGTACAGTCATCTGTTCAGAAGACCTCAGGTTCGATTCCCGGCAAGGGCTAGGATTTTTAACTGCGTACGATTAATTCCTCTGTTTTGGGGACTAAGATTTTGTGTGCATTTTAACGAACCTCTCGTCATTTACTTACAGCACACAACAACAGACTACTAAACACCACAGAAACACACCAGACTGGACATATCCCTCCGTATATGGTTCGCGTTTGGAAGGCTATTCAGCTGTAAAACTGTCCTAATCGGTATCAAGTACCGACCCCAATAAGAGTAGGAAAATGACCAGGAATAATAAAAATAATAATAATAGATTTAATTACTCAGGAGAAAAATTACAAGAGAATGGGTCGGAAAAGATTGCCATTAAAGTGCGGGCGAGAAAAATGGAAATTGCACTTCAGCTGACAAAGAACACCTACAAAAAAGGTTTTACCTTTCTTTCATAATCCTTTTACCTTTCAGGGTTGTTTTTTTCCTCGGAATCAGCGAGGGATCCCACCTCTAGCGCCTCAAGGGCAGTGTCCTGGAGCGTGAGACTTTGGGTTTGCGGATACAATTGGGGAGGAGAGCCAATACCTCATCTGCTATATTGAACAGAGACCTTGTTGGGGGATGAGAAGATTGGAAGGGCTAGACAAGCAAGAAACTGACCGTGGCTTTAAGTTAGGTTAGGTTAGGTTAGGTACTACCGTCCCGGCATTTGTCTGGAGGAGCAGTGGGAAACCCCTTCGAGGATGGTTGAGGAGGGAATCGAACCGCCTTATACTCACTTGACCTTCCGAGGCTGAGTGAACCCCGTTCCAGCCTTCGTAGCACTTTTCAAATTTCGTGGCAGAGCCGAGAATCGAACCCGAGCTTCCGGGGGTGGCAGCTAATCACACTAACCACTACACCATAGAGGCGGAAGAGATAAATTCATGATTAAGAAAATGGAACATTAAAACAGTGTGCTAAATTTCATTGGTCTATCAATACTGGTTACTGAGATATTGGACTTAATTCTTTTTACGTTGTTATGCTTTCCTGTAAACGTAGAGCATTGCTTTTAATATGTCTGTAACCAATAATAACAAACAAATGAAATTCGTCAACTTTTTTTAACGTGGATCATGAATATAGCTCTTTATTTATGAAAATAAGGGCAACGAAATTTTCGACAAAGATTACAAAAAATTGTATAATAATATTTGAACTTTTCCGGCAAAAATATTTTACCAAATATTATGTTTGTAGTCCATTTATTACTTAAATGCTGTGAGTAGTAGCTGTAAAAATATCATTCATATCATATGAGTAGTTTCCGAGTTCATCGTACCGACAGCTTGGAGTGAATTTGCAGTCATGAAAAGCATTGCAAGGAATAATCTGTCATAAAAATTCACAATGAAATTTAACCAGTAACTAATAAGGTAATAACAATCTACACTCATTGCACATGATATTTTTTGTCCGCTTAGAATAAGTATTTCTGTCCAAATTATGATTACAAAGGCATAGTGATTTTCCACAAATGTTTCTATGCAAGGTAAAATTGTGTTGAATGATGAAACGTGGACAGGATTCGTGCTTTCAAGATGAACGTTTCATTGTTCGAAAAAAAAAAAATAAATTACAGGATGATTTTGAAGAATTCTCATCTTTAATAACGTGTGACTGTAACACTGATAGTCACTATGAAGCCTTTAAACAATTCAAGAGTAGCATACAAATAACGAAGAAATGTCGCCTTCTGTTGCCATTTTTTTTGTTCACCTGTCACATGGCACAATCCAGTGCAAAATGTAGCTTCCACCGAAGTCTCAGACTTATCCATCCAATATGGAAGCTGCTGGGGTATGGGTGGTGCTGAGTAATGCCATTCAGAGCACGGCCAGTGCGTCTCAGTGTTATGAAAGATGTTGCTCATAGGGTTAGTCGTGTTGCAATAGCAGTTTCTGGACAAGTGATGAAAGCAATGGCAAACTACCTCACTCCTCAATAGGCCCAGTATGCCTTATTATAGCGCAACTACCGGTTGTTAAGGTTTTACTATAACCTTTGGTGGTGCCATATGAGGACCCAATCAGACTTCCGGCTGATGACGTGAAAGGTACCGATCTGGCACTACTGCCATCACACTGTAGTTTGCGTGCAAGTCGCCCGTTGTGGGTTGGCCACTTTTGTTCTATACATAACACGTACTGTATGTAATAGTTTGAAAGTAGATTTCGATTACAATGTGGTCGTGAAAATTCAATATTCATTGACATGGCCCACAATGGGTGACTTACGCACTCTTACTCAGTGATGGCAGTAGTGCCAGAGCTGTAGTTTAGATCCCTTCCAGCAGAACAAATATGGCCTAGGCCAGCACAGCTCAATGGTGGACCAACCGACGTGAATCTGGAGGTTGTGGGTTCGGATCCTCCTGGTGTCCGGTTAGCCAGTTTTGTTCTGTACTTAGCATCTCTTCAACATGTACCATGTGTACGTAACACGACCTAATATACTGAGAGTCAATTTCGATTGTATTGATGATGTATGTCTGATATTACTTTTATGATTACCAAAAATTCGTCCGGCTCCATGGCTAAATGGTTAGCGTGCTGGCCTTTGGTCACAGGGGTCCCGGGTTCGATTCCCGGCAGGGTCGAGAATTTTAAAAATCATTGGTTAATTTCGCTGGCACGGGGGCTCATCACGACGCGCAGGTCACCTACGGGATTCAAATCAAAAGACCTGCACCTGGTGAGCCGGACATGTCCTCGGACACTCCCGGCACTATAAGCCATACGCCATTTCATTGATCAAAATCATGTTTAAAAAACTTTCTTAATCCGTTTGCCCTTCAGGGTTGGTTTCTCGCTCGCATTCCGCGAGGAACCCCACTTCTACCGCCTCAAGGGCAGTGTCCTGGAACGTGAGACTTTGGGTCGGGAGTTATCAACTGGGAAGGTGGACCATTATGTCGCCCAGGCGGCCTTATCTGCTATACTAAACAGGGGGGGGGGGGAATTGGGAAAATTGGAAGGGTAGAAAAGGACGAGGAAAGGAAGCGGCCGTGGCCTCAATTTAGGTACCATAACGGCATTTGTCTGGAGGATACGTGGGAAACCATGGAAAACCACTTCGTGGATGGCTGAGGTGGGTATCGAACTCGGGCGTCTTTGGGTGTCAGCTAACCATAATAAAGACTGCAGCACATAGAGGGACTTGTGCTTTTAAATCTGGATCTACGTTATGGAATTTTGAATTATTTTTCGTCCTACTTTAAAATTAGGAAAGCGCGTGCAATATGTACTACTAATGGAAACACTTTTCTACGGAAGAACAATAGAAATTTTCCCTTTGAGCAGCAGGAAGAACATCTACCACTGAAGAGAAGGTGATCTATGGGAGTTTGGATTAAATTTTAGGAAATAGTTTTGGTCTGGGCGGACATGTAACTTTCACCATGGGCATGGACCGAGGAACGAATCACTGCTCTGATCGCTAAGCACAGTACACTCTCTCCTAAAACTCCTTCAGTGTGGCAATATCGAAGACTCATTTGCACAGTGTTGTGACTCAGTAGTTTCACATCTTTAAAACTTAAGCACATCTAATATTACCTTGATTATCAATGGATAAGGGGCTCCGTAGCCGAGGTGGAAAAGGCGGGCTCGGTTCACCTGGAGGGACGTAAGTTCGACTTCCCGTCAAAAGTCGAAAACATTAAGAAACGAGATATCTCCTTCTGAACGGCACTAGGCACGCAGCCTGGACGAAAAATGAGTACCGGTTTAATTAACGGCGGCGAACGTGACTGGGTATGGAGCTAACAACTCTGTCCCACTTAATGCCGAGGTTATGTAAGGTGGAAGCCTTCCAGTCCTCCAAGGGACTTCATGGACTGTACAGAAATGGTTTTGCTTTTTTCAGTGGATAACAATAGCAGGCAGCCAATAATAGAACAACTAATTGTAATAAGAACTAGCAGCCAACCTCTGTTTTCCATCGGAGCAATATTGAATTATTATTATTATTATTATTATTATTATTATTATTATTATTATTATTATTATTGTTATTATTATATTCCACCTGGTGTCCATGATCGTTAAGGCACTGATGTCTAAACTGTCTGACATCGTGGTTAGCCGGTTCGAGTCCCATTGGACGAAAAATTTGCCACCAACAGAATCTTGGCCGGCAGGGTAGGGGAGGTGGTTTTATATAATTTCTAGTCACTAGAATACGTGCTAAAAGCCTGGATTAAATTCCAAATCTCTCCGCAGTGCTCATACGGAGTGAGGGCATATGACGCTGTTGATAGTGATTAGTCCGTCGGATGAAGACGTTAAGCCTTGAGCAGACCCCTTGGTGCTATTCGACAGGAGTAGGCTATGTGCCGGCACAGGGTTCCACCCTCTCCCTTCCTACTGTCATATATCACGCCATGCATTTCACCTCATTAACTCTTCTGATGAGGTTGACGTTAGGAAGGGCATTCGGTCATAAAAACCGCCACGGCAGATTTATCTCACCTCATACCTGACCCCGTAGGGAAACGGGATAAGGGTCTGAATGGTAGTTAGTTCTCTTAATTATGATGGCATTATTATTATTATTATTATTATTATTATTATTATTATTATTATTATTATTATTATTATTATTATTATTATTATGTTCTGCTAGATACTTCGCTACCTGTAGCATCCACAGCGATCCAGTGGCTTTACGTTTGGTGGTTACTTTGAAGATCTTATGGGACAACCTGTGGGAATCCATTCCGTACAGGTGTCCGTAGAAAGTCAGCCGTTTTCTTCTGATGACAACTCTGAGGTTACCTTGGTGCTGGTAGAGTTCACGGTTTGGTTTGTACAATCGCCTTCCATCTGATAGGATTCTTGGGTCTACTATCCTTCTCAAGAACTTCCTTTCTTGTACTCGGAGGGCTCTTAATGGGATCTTCTTAGTTACAGATAGGCACTCTGCTGCGTAGAAGACTATTGCATTTCAGTGTTTTAGTTTGACATTCATCGATAGGTCTTTTGAGGCGCACAGTTTCCTGCTGACATGGTATGCCTTGTCTAGTTTGATTCTCCTCTGTTGGAGAGCAACCATTTCTGAAATCCACTCTCTAAGGTACCGTACTTTATAATTTTTTATCTCTTGATATGCCTGCTGTCACTGACACTTGTTTATTTGTGTGTGTGCTATTTGCTTTACGTCGCACCGACACAGATAAGTCTCATGGCGACGATGGGATAGGAAAGGGCTAGGAAGTAGCCGTGGCGGAAAACCATCTCCAGGGCTGCCAACAGCGGCAATCGAACCCGCTATCGTTCCAATGCAATCTCACTGACACCCATTGTTTTAGCGGCGTCTTTGATATTGGGTAATTAACTCGGATTTTCCTATGTTGATCAGGAGTCCAGTTTTAGCCGCCATTGAGTGTTGTATTTGGAGTTGCATGTGAGCCTCTTGCATGTAGTTTGCTAATAAGGCAATCAGCAAAGGCCAGGCATGGGATCTTTAGGTTGTCTGCTTTGATCCCCATTCTTAGTCCGGTGTTGACTGGTAGGGATTATTATTATTATTATTATTATTATTATTATTATTATTATTATTATTATTATTATTATTATTGTTATTGTCTGGCTCCATGGCTAAATGGTTAGAGTTCTGGCCTTTGAGGAAAATGATGTTGGTAAAATTACGCTTGAGAAAGTGGAAAGGATGGTAAATAAACTCCATTGTCATAAAGAAGCAGGAATAGATGAAATTAGACCTGAAATGGTGAAGTACAGTGGGAAGGCAGGGATGAAATGGCTTCATAGAGTAGTAAGATTAGCATGGAACATGGAGTGTTGGACAAAAGCAGTAATTGCACCTATCTATAAGCAAGGGAACAGGAAGGATTGCAACAACTATCGGGGTATCTCATTGATTAGTATACCAGGCAAAGTATTCACTGGCATCTTGGAAGGGAGGGTGCGATCAGTCGTTGAGAGGAAGTTGGATGAGAAACAGTGTGGTTTCAGACCACAGAGAGGCTGTCAGGATCAGATTTTCAGTATGCGCCAGGTAATTGAAAAATGTTATGAGAGGAATAGGCAGTTGTGTTTATGTTCCGTAGATCTAGAGAAAGCATATGACAGGGTATCGAGGGAAAATATGTTCGCTATACTGGGGGACTATGGAATTAAAGGTAGATTATTAAAATCAATCAAAGGCATTTATGTTGACAATTGGGCTTCAGTGAGAATTGATGATATAATGAGTTCTTGGTTCAGGGTACTTACAGGTGTTAGACAAGGCTGTAATATTTCACCTTTGCTGTTCGTAGTTTACATGGATCATCTGCTGAAAGGTGTAAAATGGCAGAGAGGGATTCAGTTAGGTGGAAATGTAATAAGCAGTTTAGCCTATGCTGACGACTTGGTCTTAATGGCAGATTGTGTCGGAAGCCTGCAGTGTAATATCTTGGAACTTGAAAATATGTGCAATGGGTATGGTATGAAAATTAGCCTCTCGAAGACTAAATCGATGTCAGTAGGTAAGAAATTCAACAGAATTGAATGTCAGATTGGTGATACAAAGCTAGAAAAGGTCGATAATTTCAAGTATTTAGGTTGTGTGTTCTCCCAGGATGGTAATATAGTAAGTGAGATTGAATCAAGGTGTTGTAAAATTTTACATCGGTCTGTTTTCAGACCAACTTTGCTTTACGGGAGCGAAATCTGGGTGGACTCAGGATATTTTATTCATAAGTTAGAAGTAACAGACATGAAAGTAGCAAGAATGATTGCTGGTACAAACAGGTGGGAACAATGACAGGAGGGTACTCGGAATAAGGAGATAAAGGCTAATTTAGTAATGAATTCGATGGATGAAGCTGTACGCATAAACCGGCTTCGGTGGTGGGGTCATGTGAGGTGAATGGAGGAGGATAGGTTACCTAGGAGAATAACGGACTCTGTTATAGAGGGTAAGAGAAGTAGAGGTAGACCAAGACGACCATGGTTAGACTCAGTTTCTAACGATTTAAAGATAAGATAACTAAATGAGGCCACAACACTAGTTGCAAATCGAGGATTGTGGCGACGTTTAGTAAATTCACAGAGGCTTGCAGACTGAACGCTGAAAGGCATAACTGTCTACAATGATAATGTATGTATGTTATTAAAATGATAAAGCGAACTATAGGCTTAGAGTACGCAACCTATCTGTCTTTCCTCTTTCTCAGGCTTACATATTTTTCTTTACTCTTTCGCCAGAGGTTTTCCCCCCTTTGACTCCTCTGTCTTTTCCGTGGTTTATCGGGTTTATCAGAATTTACCCTAAATCTGCAACTTTTTCTCTAGAAAGTTTCCTGTCGATTCAAGTGACGTTATGCTTCTATCCTGCACCTCTCTCAGCCACCGCGAACAGATTGTCCATTTCTGCCGAAGCGAAGTGTCTTATATACTAATAGTTCCAGGTTCATCCTCTTCAAATGCCAGTAAAATATCAACCTCCCCTTTCGTACCATGGTTTTCTGTGTTACAACTCTCTGCTGGACCTCACATGTAACCTAAGCGCTACTGACAATTTCTTGGACCTTAATATTCTCATGAGAAACTTGCTTTCCTTTTTCTCAATCAGGAAATCTATTTTGGCCAGGGTCTCTTCGGTGTATCTCTCTTTGGTGTGACAACAGTAGAACAGTGTTTTAATTTTGTCTTAAACGGAATGGATCTGGATTTTAGATTTTTTTTTACAATTTGCTTTACGTCGCACCGACACAGATAGATCTGATGGCGACGATGAGACAGGAAACGGTTAGGAGTGCTAAGGAAGCGTCCGTGGCCCTAACTAAAATACACCCTAGCATTTGCCTAGTGTGAAAATTGGAAACCACGAAAAATCACCTTCAGTGTTGCCAATAATGGAGTTCGAACCCACTATTTCCCGAATGCAATCTGACGTTTGTACTTATTTCATAGTTTAAATACTTAAATTACCATCTTTCTCCCAGAGCTTGCTTGATCTCTATATTTTTCAGTTCTCCGAACAGTTCCATACGTTGTAACTATAGCTTGGGCTGATTCCGTCTCCTCTGAGTCCATATATTCCATCTTTTCAGAGGAAATATTTCCCGATAATTTTGTTTGTTTGCAGTATTTTGATTTGCTTCTCTGATGTTTGGAGATTTCATAACGTTTTGTCCAACAATCGACTGGGAAACGTGCAAACACCTGGTTGGGTATTTCATAAGTTCTTGAACTCTGACACCACCACCATGAGGATGGAGTATCGTTTGAAGCACCTACAAGAAAACTGTCAGATTAATATCAGGGATATCAATACGATGTTAAAATAACCAGGCTCGTAGGAAAAGGCTACATCGTGGCGGAATTACTCAGCTATGCTGGAGAAAACGTGGTGAAACAATTGGAAAGACTCTTCACCCATATCTGGAGATGCATTAAACAAAACCTGATGCACCGTATCGCGATGGCATACTAGTGGACAAGGATTTATGTCGAGCGCTACTCTAATATGAATTTATCTCACATGAAGTGTAGTTACTGTAGATTCGTACAACTTCTGATACCGTATTCTAAATGGACTGATGCGCAAGACATTGGCTTTTGATACATACGTATCATACCCATATAGTTGTTAGCTAGTTGCTTTACGTCGCACCGACACAGATAGGTCTTACTGCAACGATGGGACAGGAAAGGGCTAGGAGTGGGAAGGAAACGGCCGTGGCCTTAATTAAGGTACAGACCCAGCATTTGCCTGGTGTGAAAATGGGAAACCACGGAAAACCATCTTCAGGGCTGCCGATAGTGGGGTTCGAACCTACTATCTCCCGAATACTGGATACTGGCCGCACATAAGCGACTGCAGCTATCGAGCTCGGTTCCATATAGTTGGTCCGTTATTGGACATTATAAATTTTGCAGCTAACTCATTCTTGGATGCCAGCGTTTCGCCCCAGTGTGGGTAAGTTGGGCTCATCAGTTGGTAAATAGCACACCTGCGAATACGCTTTTTACAAAAAGATGAGCCCAACTTAGCACACTGGGGAGAAACGCTGGCAAACAAGAATGAGTTAGCTGCAAAATTTATAATCTCCAATAACGGAACAACTATATTGGTATTATACATTTACTCACTCGAGACAAATATTTCAGGTACCCTACGGGAATCAACATCTATATCACATGCGGATAATGCTATTGAACCCTTGAACTTAGTAGAATTATTGGTTCACTATAGAAAGGGTTCCTTAGTCGTTATTAGTATTTATTTTGGAGGCCTGGTGCAGTTATTTCGAGTTGACGCCGTGGTAGGCGACCTGTGGTTCTGTGAGGATGGGGCTGTACGTATGACGGTTTCTAATGGCGCACACACCCAGCCTCCGAGCCATCCGAATTAAGCAATGAAGGTTAAAATCGCTGATGCGGACAGGAATCGAACCCGGGGCCCCCTGGGCCAAAAGCCTGCACGATTCGCCATGGAGCCGGACATTTAGACACTTATCTACACGATCACACAGTGGCTGAATCACTAAAGTTGAAGAATCCAGAACAGCAAATCAGAATAAATCTGAAATCTGCATCAGATCTTATGTTGAAACTCAGGAGGATGAACCGAAGTTAGCGCACTCGGACGTCACAGCGCGACTCCTCACATGGCAGCAATAAAAGAATGTCTCCCACAAAAGATCGTCCTGCGAGTCTATCCGGGAGAAAAGGGACGTTGAAAAGTTGCAATCTGGCAACACTGTAACCACATGTGGGGTAACTACCTCTGTCAGCACATATCAGTCGCGCTTTACAGTTTGTGCAGTGGGTAGCGTTTTCGGTTAGAATGCAGGAGGTCGAAGGGTCGATCCTGGGTTGAGGCGTATGTTATCTTCTTCTTCCTCTTAACCTCTTAATCTGTTTACCTTCCAGGGTCGGTTTTTCCCTCGGAGTCAGCGAGGGATCCCACCTCTACCGCCTCAAGGGCAGTGTCCTGAATCTTCAAACTCTGGGTCAGGGATACAACTGGGGAGGATGACCAGTACATCGGCCAGGCGGCCTCACCTGCTATGTTGAACAGGGGCCTTCCGGGGGGGGGGGGTGTAGGAAGATTAGAAGGGGTTGACAAGGAAGAGGAAAGGAAGCGGCCGTGGCCTTAAGTTAGGTACCATCCCGGCATTTGCCTGGAGGAGAAGAGGGAAACCACGAAAAAACACTTCCAGGATGGCTGAGATGGGGATCGAACCCACCTATACTCAGTTGACCTCCCGAGGCTGAGTGAACCTCGTTCCAGCCCTCGTGCCACTTTTCAAATTTCGTAGCAGAGCCAGGAATCGAACCCCGGCATCTGGGGTGGTAGCTAATCACACTAACCACTACACCACAGATGTCGACCGTACGTTTTTTATTTCGTAAATGTAGTCGAGGTGGTATGGTAGCTGGCATCTTAATCGTCAACTGCGAATAAATTCACGCCCACGACGTGGAAAGGGCGTCTTTCAAAGCTGACTAATGAAAAAGATAGTTCGTCTATTTCTAGGATCGTAGTATGTAAGTGCAAATGGTTTCTAGAGGACCCGCTGCAATCTCTGTTGACGATTAAGAGGCCAGATACCATTCCACCTGGACTACATTTACGAAATACAAAACATACCCGTCAATCCAGAATCGACCCCTCGACTTCCTGCATGCTAACCCAAAACTCTATCCACTGCACCAACTATACTGCACGACTAATATCTGCTGACAGTGGTAGTTACCCTACATGTGGTTACAGTGTTGCCAGATTGCCACTCTTCAACGTCCTTTGTCTGCCGGATATACTCGCAGGACGAACTTTTGTGAGATACATTTTTTTATTGCTGGCATGTAAGGAGTCGCGCTGCGACGCCCGAGTGCACGAATTTCGGTTCATCCTGTGTATGCATTAGCTTTGATTGAGTAGAAGGGACGAAACCACTGAACGAGACTTCTAGATGAATGAGAGTAAGATTCCAATCCAATTCTCAGCTGAGGTCAAACTACGTAGCCTAGTTGGTTGAGGAACTCGCCTTCTGTGGTCAAGGTTGTTATATGGAATTCTGGTTATGATTACCTTCAACGTCAGAATACCCAATTTTGGGGCAAAATTCCAGCAGTCTAGTGTGACTTAAAGACTATTAAACAAAAAAGGGAGGTAAAACGAACAAGATCGTCATTCTCAATTATGTTCCAAGCTACATCAGATAAGGAAGATTAAGATGACGTCTTTCTTTCTTTCTTTCTTAATCTGTTTACCCTCCAGGGTGGCTTTTCCCTCGGATTCAGAGAGGGATCCCACCTCTACCGCCTCAAGGGCAGTGTCCTGGAGCTTCAGACTCTGACTCGGAGGATACAACTGGGGAGAATGTCCAGTAACTCGCCCAGCCGGCCTCACCTGCTATGATGAACAGGGGCCTTGTGGGGGATGGAAAGATTGGAAGGGATAGACCAGGAAGAGAGAAGGAAGCGGCCGTGGCCTTAAGTTAGGTACCATCCCGGCATTTGCCTGGAGGAGAAGTGGGAAACAACGGAAAACCACTTCCAGGATGGCTGAGGTGGGAATCGAACTCACCTCTACTAATCTGACCTCCCGAGGCTGAGTAGACCCCGTTCCAGCCCTCGTACCACTTTTCAAATTTCGTGGCAGAGCCGGGAATCGAACCCGGGCCTCCGGAGGTGGCAGCTAATCACACTAACCACTACACCACAGAAGAGGACTTAAGATGACGTGCTCCTCATAAATAAGAGAAAACAATGTGAGACTCAGCTAGCAGATCCATAGTCCCTGAACCACGCTTCTAAGGGAGTAAATCTCTTGTTTATTTGTGTGTGTAATTCCATACAATTTCTATTTTATTTTATAACGGATAGGTTCTTCGGTCTTCTGAAACTAATTTTATATAAATACCTTTATAAATTACCTGGAAAAGAAAACATCTGGTAACAGAATTACACCTGATAAAGAAAATGACAATGACAATTCTCAGCCTGCTTGCAGTCATTCGACCGGAACAGAAATGGAATTAATGAAGCGCCCATCCAGCGGCGAGGATAGGAATTATGCCGGCTGCCGAAGCCTCTCGCACTCCTCTGGGGTAATGATTAATGACTGACAAATGCAATAAAATGATAGTGGAGAGTGTCGCTGGAACGAAAAATGCAGGAAAAACCGGAGTACCCGGAGAAAAACCTGCCCCATCTCCGAGTTGTTCAGCATAAATCTAACATGGAGTGATCGGGATTTGAACCACGGAACCAAACAGTGAGAGGCTGCCACCTGATCCACGGAGGCTCACCTAATAAATACCTTATATTCAACTATATTCCTAAGAAATAGAACTCTGAGAATTAGAGTAGCCGAAGCTTTATCTCACCCTGTAATAATTAAGAGGGGAATTCCTCAACGCAGTATTTTTGGACGTTTATATTTTCTTATTATGATATGAGTAAAGAAGTGGAATCAGGTATAAGGCTTTTTGCAGATAATGTTATTCTGTGTAGAGTAATACATAAGTTACAATATTGTGAGAAACTGCAAAATGACCTCGATAGTGTTGTGAGATGGACAGTAGGCAATGGTATGATGATAAACGAGGTTAACAGTCAGGTTCTGAGTTTCGCAAATAGGAAAAAGGCCTCTTAGTTTTAATTACTGCGTTTATTGGGTTAAAGTTCCTTACGTGAATCATTGTAAGTACCTAGGTGTTAATATAAGGAAAAATCCTCACTGGGGGTAATCACATAAATGGGATTGTCAATAAAGGGTCAGATCTATGCACATGGTTATGACAGTGTTTAAGGGTTGTAGTAAGGATGTAAAGGAGAGGGTAATAATTCTCTCGTAAGACCCCGACAAAGTATAGTTACAGTGTATGGGGTCCTCACGAGGATTACTTGATTCAAGAACACACACATAAAGCCACAGAAATGCAGATCGATTCGTTCTGGGTGTTTCAAACAAAAGGCCCGTTTACATGGCAAAATTGTTAGCGTGCAGTCCTTTGTTCACTGGAGTCCCGGGTTCGATTCCCGGCAGCGTCGGGAATTTTAACCATCATTGGTTCGTTTCGCAGGCACGGGGGCTGGAAGTATGTGTCGTCTTCATCATCATTTCATCCTCATCACGACGCGCAGGTCGCCTATGGATGTCAAATCTAAAACCTGCACCTGGTGAGCCGAATTAAAAGCTACACGCCATTTCATTTTACAACAAAAGAACAGCGTTACAAATATGTTGCAAAATTTGGGCTGTTAAGACTTGGGAGAAAGGAGACGAGCTGCTCGTCTAAGTGGTATGTTCCATGCTGTCAGTGGAGAGATGGCGTGGAATGACATTAGTTGACGAGTAAGTTTGAGTGCTGTCCTTAAAAGTAGGAAAGATCACAATATGAAGATGAATTTGGAATTCAAGAGGACAAACTGGGGTATATATTCGTTTATAGGAAGGGGAGTTCGGGATTGGAATAACTTGCCAAGGAAGATGTTCAATAAATTTCCAATATCTTTGCAATCACTTACGAAAAGGCTAGGAAAACAACAGATAGGGTATCTGCCACCTGGGCGACAGCCCTCAGTGCACATTAGTAGTGATTGATTGATCTTAAAGTAGGACCAACACCTTTGACCGACCAAACGTGCGATTTTTCAATTTATTTTTCATCTAAAATTTACCCTTTCTCTTTATAACAATGCAAAATGTTTGTTAATATATCCAATACTTTTGAAGTTAGGACCGAAAACGTGAAGTCTTTTCACCCAAGGAAGCCCTTTATCGGTATGTTTGTTGCTCGCTTCCCGTAACTTTTGTTTTTCAGAGCCATTTCCCTGATAACTCTGAAATATTTACGATATTAGGATAAAATTTTTCATGCATGTATAATTCATATATAAGAAGAAGATATACTATAATTATTGAGCTGGCTTCGTTGGTTATGTTAAAAATAATCAAATGAACATGAATGAAGAATTGACTACTTGAAAATAAATGAAAAACTGATTTTTATTTGATTGACTTCACTGAATCTAGTATATGTTGTAGCTATGACCTTACTAACATTAATAAAAAGAAATCATAGAAAAATATTTATGTGTTTTTTGAATTATCATGGAAACGATAAAATCTATATAAATAAAATTGTTTCTGTTTGTCTGTTTGTCTGTCTGTTTGTCTGTTCCACCATCACGTCGAAACGGCTGGATAGATCTCAACCAAACTTCATATTTAGAGTATACTGACCCCGGGGAAGGTTTCGATATGCATATCATTTTAAAATCTTTGAAAAGACGGGGGTTTTATAGGAAAAACGGTTTTCCTCCATTTTCTCTTATACTATTATAGGCAAAATATCGAATTTGTCGTATAAGGACGAGACAAAGCTCAATTTAATCCTCTTGACGCAAAGAACAAAACTCGGTAAGCCCTACGGGCCCGAAAACCATGTTTTAAGGCCCTAAAACCAACCGTTACGGAGATATTGGCACCACACTACCCCTGCTCTAGGAATCGGATAAAGAAATGAACTGCCGTAACCATGGCAACGTCAGCTCCAGGATTCTAGAGCAGTGAGATTATGCATGTACGTTTGGGCATAGCTGTCAACCAAAATAGGTACAAATAAGACTTAATATCTGGGAAAAAAATATACTGTTGTGTAAGGCACTCATAGGACTCCTTTGGGCGGGGATGGAAAGGGGGTGAAGAACGAGTGTAAAAATCTATATAAATAAAATTGTTTCTGTTTGTCTGTCTGTTTGTCTGTTCCACCATCACGTCGAAACGGCTGGATAGATCTCAACCAAACTTCATATTTAGGGTATACTCATCCCGGAGAAGGTTTTGATATGCATATCATTTTAAAATCCTTGAATAGACAGGGGGTTTATAGGAAAACCAGAATGGTTTTTCCACCATCACGTCGAAACGGCTGGATAGATCTCAACCAAACTTCATATTTAGAGGATACTCATCGCGGGGAAGTTTTCCATATGCATATCATTTTAAAATATTTGAATATATGGGGGGTTTATAGGAAAATCAGAATGGTTTTTCCACCATCACGTCGAAACGGCTGGATGGATCTCAACCAAACATTGTATTTAGAGTATACTAATCCCGGGGAAGGTTTAGATATGCATATCATTTTAAAATCCTTGAATAGACGGGGGGTTTATAGGAAAACCAGAGTGGTTTTCCCACCATCACGTCGAAACGGCTGGATAGATCTCAGCCAAACTTCATATTTAGAGTATACTCATCCCAGGAAAGGTTCCGATATGCATATAATTTTAAAATCTTTGAATAGACGGGGTGTTTATAGGAAAACCACAGTGGTTTTCCTCTATTTTCTCTTATACTATTGATTTTCTGTAAACTTCGTTTACCGTACGTGAAACGTCTCTTCATTATAAACAACTTTCGTTATGTTCATAATTTACCTTACTCTTCACATGACGGAGAAATTTACAATTTTCTGCTGGTATCATGCTCTGCATTTAGTGACCGACAGACCGACAACGAACCTACAGGTTACCATGGCAACGTCTCTGACTGCATGCCAGTAGGGAAGTAACGTGTTGCCATTTTCCTCATCATGCTTTTAAATTCGTGGTTGTTCCTTGGGTAGATGGCAAGAGAGGCATCAATCGGCTCATCTGCGGGATATTGGCGGAATATCGTTGGAGGTTATAACCGCCCTCGAATAGATTAAGTAATAACACCATTAGTCATCTTCATATTTGTTTACCTAAGAATCACTGAACCTAAATTTCTCCTCTGTTAGCGCTTTATTATATCCATAACTCACGGCATTTATTTATTTGTCGTTATCCGGCTGTCCTCAGTTATAATCCATTTTCTATTAGTTTCAACATTCTTAACTGTATTATTTTCTTCCTTAATTACGCCGTATGTACGTGAATGCTAGAAACTACTGGATGCATTTCCACCAAGATTCGTATTTAGAATACACCTGTCCTTGATAGGTTTCAGGGCAAATATTGTTTCTAAATCCCTGAACTAACTGGGGGTTTATACGAAACCGAAACAGTGATTTTGCACTTCCAAAAAATATACACAACAAAAGTTTATGGAAGTCTACCTACCTTGGTAGAAATTAATGTCTAAACCTTTTTTTCTCATGTGCATCATTTCGATACGAGGATCAATAAGGGAGATATCATTAAAGGACCGTTTTTCTGTACAAGTCCCATCGGACTTAACTCACGAGCGGGTGCGTGTAAAGCGTATTCCTTACAACTTGAAAACTACTGAAGACATTCGAAACAAAATTTATATTTAGCATCCACCTGTCCAAAGGTAGGTTTTAAACGTAAATAACATTTCATGTTCCGGAATGGACTGGCGGTTTATAAGGAACCGAAATGGTGATTTTACTCTTCCACAATATATACAGAACAAGACCAACCTGACTGGAAATCGACCAAACCTGATGGAATTCCACCTCTAAACCTTTTTTTTCATGTGCATTTTTTCGTCAGGAGGATTAATAAGGGAGATATCATGAATGGTCACTTTTGCAGGTTAAGTCCAGCGGACATAGCCCAAAAGGTGTTTTACATGGAGCAGATTCCTTATCTATATAAATCAAATCGTAACGACTGTGTACCTCTACACTGACTATTTTGGCGAAATTTTCGTACAGCTTTCCGTTTAAGGGGTAATAATAACAATCTCCATAATTTTTGATTTCCTGAAAGTCCTAATTTTTACCCGCCTCGCCCAAAATCCACATTGTGGCATAATCTGCCAGAAGAATAAGAAGATAATTGAAATTTGACAAAATTATACGTTTTAGCCCGTAACGAATGAAAAATCCTATATCATTAAATTTTTCATTTTTTATCCCCGAAGAATATCGAAATATGCAGGCAATTTTAATGATGGTGCAGACCTTCGGAAATTCCTATCACGTAACGGATTGCACAATCTCCGTTCAATTTGGAATGATCTACAACCTTGGTCTTATGACTTTATGCCGTATCTGTATCCCTTTTACGTTTGATTTTTCTCTATTAATCGATGTTAAGTCAATTTGGAATTTTCACATGCATTATTCATACTTTCAATTACTTATATGAAATACAGAATCATCAAACTCTTCACGAAAATTGGCCCACTCAGTAGCCATATGTGAGCCAAATGCTACGTATGTAGCTGTCACATTATTATCCGAAAAGTAATGTAATGTGAGATGATCTTACAAAACCTTTACCCTGTTCCACGTTTCTAAATCTGACCCAAGAATAGATGACATATCATTGGACTAGCCATTTAGGCCACTAAATCCGGCGTGTCTTATGGTATAATCCTTTGTCGATATGACGTACGTTTAGTAGCAGTTAATCTGTAAATGAAGGTCTTCAATATTGTAAACACGCATATACTTTCGTATGTCGATCTATATATATTCACTGATGTCGATTTAGCGATCGAGAAAGGGTCGGTCTGCTATTGTAATCAGTACTCCCCACACCGACTTTGACTGGCAGTAGGAAAGGGTTCCTTCTCCAACTCCTGTGTAACTGTCATTAGTAAGGAAGGCCTACAATTGTAATGAATAGTTCCCTTCTCGATTTGACTTGCAGAAGGTAAGTGAGCATGCAGTTTTGTTTAAAACTCCCCTACCCGATTGTGTTTGGCAGTAGGCAAGGGTGCCCGCCATTATAAAGAAATGTACTCATCTAAAATGTGACTGGCATTAGGCATAGTGGCCTGCTATTTTGATGGAAACTCACCAACTTGGTGTGACTGGCAGTACGCTGGCTGGCAGTAGGAAAAGGGGCCTGTCATTATAATGATAACTGCACAACTCAATTTCGAGTGATAGTAGGGTAATTGCCTGTCATTATAATGATAACTGCACAACTCAATTTCGAGTGATAGTAGGGTAATTGCCTGCCATTATAATAAAAACTGTAATCTGTCTGGAGGTAGGAAAGGGGGGCTGCCATTTTAACGAAAACTCCCCAAATCGATTCTGTCCGCATAGTAGGCAATGGGGCCTGCAATTATAATGTAAACTTCCCAACCTGATTGTGAATGCCAGTAGGCAAGTGAGCCTGCCGTTATATCACAAATCCGTAACAAACACTTTACATTGGAAACGTACGGGGACCTCCCCATGCTCTTTCTCGGATAACGCTAAGAGACATGCAATTTTAAAACTATCTTATTTACTGCATGTACACTATTTACTTCGATATTCGAATACAATGTAGAATACCGTAGCGAAGCACGGGTACATTCGCTAGTAGTATATACGAGTATAATGCCATAGGTTTATCTATCTATCTATATAAATAAAATTGTTTCTGTTTGTCTGTTTGTCTGTCTGTTTGTCTGTTCCACCATCACGTCGAAACGGCTGGATAGATCTCAACCAAACTTCATATTTAGAGTATACTGACCCCGGGGAAGGTTTCGATATGCATATCATTTTAAAATCTTTGAAAAGACGGTGGTTTTATAGGAAAAACGGTTTTCCTCCATTTTCTCTTATACTATTATAGGCAAAATATCGAATTTGTCGTATAAGGACGAGACAAAGCTCAATTTAATCCTCTTGACGCAAAGAACAAAACTCGGTAAGCCCTACGGGCCCGAAAACCATGTTTTAAGGCCCTAAAACCAACCGTTACGGAGATATTGGCACCACACTACCCCTGCTCTAGGAATCGGATAAAGAAATGAACTGCCGTAACCATGGCAACGTCAGCTCCAGGATTCTAGAGCAGTGAGATTATGCATGTACGTTTGGGCATAGCTGTCAACCAAAATAGGTACAAATAAGACTTAATATCTGGGAAAAAAATATACTGTTGTGTAAGGCACTCATAGGACTCCTTTGGGCGGGGATGGAAAGGGGGTGAAGAACGAGTGTAAAAATCTATATAAATAAAATTGTTTCTGTTTGTCTGTCTGTTTGTCTGTTCCACCATCACGTCGAAACGGCTGGATAGATCTCAACCAAACTTCATATTTAGGGTATACTCATCCCGGAGAAGGTTTTGATATGCATATCATTTTAAAATCCTTGAATAGACAGGGGGTTTATAGGAAAACCAGAATGGTTTTTCCACCATCACGTCGAAACGGCTGGATAGATCTCAACCAAACTTCATATTTAGAGGATACTCATCGCGGGGAAGTTTTCCATATGCATATCATTTTAAAATATTTGAATATATGGGGGGTTTATAGGAAAATCAGAATGGTTTTTCCACCATCACGTCGAAACGGCTGGATGGATCTCAACCAAACATTGTATTTAGAGTATACTAATCCCGGGGAAGGTTTAGATATGCATATCATTTTAAAATCCTTGAATAGACGGGGGGTTTATAGGAAAACCAGAGTGGTTTTCCCACCATCACGTCGAAACGGCTGGATAGATCTCAGCCAAACTTCATATTTAGAGTATACTCATCCCAGGAAAGGTTCCGATATGCATATAATTTTAAAATCTTTGAATAGACGGGGTGTTTATAGGAAAACCACAGTGGTTTTCCTCTATTTTCTCTTATACTATTGATTTTCTGTAAACTTCGTTTACCGTACGTGAAACGTCTCTTCATTATAAACAACTTTCGTTATGTTCATAATTTACCTTACTCTTCACATGACGGAGAAATTTACAATTTTCTGCTGGTATCATGCTCTGCATTTAGTGACCGACAGACCGACAACGAACCTACAGGTTACCATGGCAACGTCTCTGACTGCATGCCAGTAGGGAAGTAACGTATTGCCATTTTCCTCATCATGCTTTTAAATTCGTGGTTGTTCCTTGGGTAGATGGCAAGAGAGGCATCAATCGGCTCATCTGCGGGATATTGGCGGAATATCGTTGGAGGTTATAACCGCCCTCGAATAGATTAAGTAATAACACCATTAGTCATCTTCATATTTGTTTACCTAAGAATCACTGAACCTAAATTTCTCCTCTGTTAGCGCTTTATTATATCCATAACTCACGGCATTTATTTATTTGTCGTTATCCGGCTGTCCTCAGTTATAATCCATTTTCTATTAGTTTCAACATTCTTAACTGTATTATTTTCTTCCTTAATTACGCCGTATGTACGTGAATGCTAGAAACTACTGGATGCATTTCCACCAAGATTCGTATTTAGAATACACCTGTCCTTGATAGGTTTCAGGGCAAATATTGTTTCTAAATCCCTGAACTAACTGGGGGTTTATACGAAACCGAAACAGTGATTTTGCACTTCCAAAAAATATACACAACAAAAGTTTATGGAAGTCTACCTACCTTGGTAGAAATTAATGTCTAAACCTTTTTTTCTCATGTGCATCATTTCGATACGAGGATCAATAAGGGAGATATCATTAAAGGACCGTTTTTCTGTACAAGTCCCATCGGACTTAACTCACGAGCGGGTGCGTGTAAAGCGTATTCCTTACAACTTGAAAACTACTGAAGACATTCGAAACAAAATTTATATTTAGCATCCACCTGTCCAAAGGTAGGTTTTAAACGTAAATAACATTTCATGTTCCGGAATGGACTGGGGGTTTATAAGGAACCGAAATGGTGATTTTACTCTTCCACAATATATACAGAACAAGACCAACCTGACTGGAAATCGACCAAACCTGATGGAATTCCACCTCTAAACCTTTTTTTTCATGTGCATTTTTTCGTCAGGAGGATTAATAAGGGAGATATCATGAATGGTCACTTTTGCAGGTTAAGTCCAGCGGACATAGCCCAAAAGGTGTTTTACATGGAGCAGATTCCTTATCTATATAAATCAAATCGTAACGACTGTGTACCTCTACACTGACTATTTTGGCGAAATTTTCGTACAGCTTTCCGTTTAAGGGGTAATAATAACAATCTCCATAATTTTTGATTTCCTGAAAGTCCTAATTTTTACCCGCCTCGCCCAAAATCCACATTGTGGCATAATCTGCCAGAAGAATAAGAAGATAATTGAAATTTGACAAAATTATACGTTTTAGCCTGTAACGAATGAAAAATCCTATATCATTAAATTTTTCATTTTTTATCCCCGAAGAATATCGAAATATGCAGGCAATTTTAATGATGGTGCAGACCTTCGGAAATTCCTATCACGTAACGGATTGCACAATCTCCGTTCAATTTGGAATGATCTACAACCTTGGTCTTATGACTTTATGCCGTATCTGTATCCCTTTTACGTTTGATTTTTCTCTATTAATCGATGTTAAGTCAATTTGGAATTTTCACATGCATTATTCATACTTTCAATTACTTATATGAAATACAGAATCATCAAACTCTTCACGAAAATTGGCCCACTCAGTAGCCATATGTGAGCCAAATGCTACGTATGTAGCTGTCACATTATTATCCGAAAAGTAATGTAATGTGAGATGATCTTACAAAACCTTTACCCTGTTCCACGTTTCTAAATCTGACCCAAAAATAGATGACATATCATTGGACCAGCCATTTAGGCCACTAAATCCGGCGTGTCTTATGGTATAATCCTTTGTCGATATGACGTACGTTTAGTAGCAGTTAATCTGTAAATGAAGGTCTTCAATATTGTAAACACGCATATACTTTCGTATGTCGATCTATATATATTCACTGATGTCGATTTAGCGATCGAGAAAGGGTCGGTCTGCTATTGTAATCAGTACTCCCCACACCGACTTTGACTGGCAGTAGGAAAGGGTTCCTTCTCCAACTCCTGTGTAACTGTCATTAGTAAGGAAGGCCTACAATTGTAATGAATAGTTCCCTTCTCGATTTGACTTGCGGAAGGTAAGTGAGCATGCAGTTTTGTTTAAAACTCCCCTACCCGATTGTGTTTGGCAGTAGGCAAGGGTGCCCGCCATTATAAAGAAATGTACTCATCTAAAATGTGACTGGCATTAGGCATAGTGGCCTGCTATTTTGATGGAAACTCACCAACTTGGTGTGACTGGCAGTACGCTGGCTGGCAGTAGGAAAAGGGGCCTGTCATTATAATGATAACTGCACAACTCAATTTCGAGTGATAGTAGGGTAATTGCCTGCCATTATAATAAAAACTGTAATCTGTCTGGAGGTAGGAAAGGGGGGCTGCCATTTTAACGAAAACTCCCCAAATCGATTCTGTCCGCATAGTAGGCAATGGGGCCTGCAATTATAATGTAAACTTCCCAACCTGATTGTGAATGCCAGTAGGCAAGTGAGCCTGCCGTTATATCACAAATCCGTAACAAACACTTTACATTGGAAACGTACGGGGACCTCCCCATGCTCTTTCTCGGATAACGCTAAGAGACATGCAATTTTAAAACTATCTTATTTACTGCATGTACACTATTTACTTCGATATTCGAATACAATGTAGAATACCGTAGCGAAGCACGGGTACATTCGCTAGTATGATTTCTAAATATGTAGGTATATTATCAGCTGTTCGACTCGTTGGCTGAACGGTCAGCGTACTGGCCTTCGGTTTAGAGGGTCCCGGGTTCGATTCCCAGCCGGGTCGGGGATTTTAACCTTAATTGGTTAATTCCAATGGCACGGGGGCTGGGTGTATGTGTTGTCTTCATCATCATTTCATCGTCATCACGACGCGCAGGTCGCCTACGGGAGTCAAATAGAAAGACCTGCACCTGGCGAGCCGAACCCGTCCTGGGATATCCCGGCACTAAAAGCCATACGACATTTCATTTCATTTTATCAGCTAATAATGCGTTTGTAAGGTATCAAATAGACTTCATTATGATTAGGCAGAGATTCAGAAACCAGGTGTTGGATTGCAAAACTTTCCCAGGAGCAGACGTGGACTCTGACCACAACTTGTTGGTCATGAAATGCCATCTGAAGTTGAAGAAATTGAAGAAAGGAAAGAATGCAAAAAGATGGGATCTAGACAAGTTGAAAGAAAAGAGTGTGAGGGATTGTTTCAAGGAACATGTTGCACAAGGACTAAATGAAAAGGCTGAAGGAAACACTATAGAGGAAGAGTGGAGAGTCATGAAAAATGAAGTCAGTAGGGCTGCATTTTTTTTTGCTACGGGCTTTACGTCGCACCGACACAGATAGGTCTTATGGCGACGATGGGATAGGAAGGGCCTAGGAGATGGAAGGAAGCGGCCGTGGCCTTAATTAAGGTACAGCCCCAGCATTTGCCTGGTGTGAAAATGGGAAACCACGGAAAACCATCTTCAGGGCTGCCGACAGTGGGATTCGAACCCACGATCTCCCGGATGCAAGCTCACAGCCGCACGCCTCTACGCGCACGGCCAACTCGCCCGGTAGTAGGGCTGCTGAAGAAATGTTAGGAAGGAAGAAAAGATCAACTAAGAATCAGTGGATAACTCAGGAGATACTAGACCTGATTGATGAACGACGAAAATACAAGAATGCTAGAAATGAAGAGGGCAGAAAAGAATACAGGCGATTAAAGAATGAAGTGGATAGAAAGTGCAAGGCAACTAAGGAAGAATGGCTGAAGGAGAAATGCAAGGATGTCGAAGGCTGTATGGTCCTGGGAAAGGTAGATGCTGCATACAGGAAAATCAAGGAAACCTTTGGAGAAAGGAAATCTAGGTGTATGAATATTAAGAGCTCAGATGGAAAACCACTTCTAGGGAAAGAAGACAAAGCAGAAAGATGGCAGGAGCATATCCAACAGTTGTATCAAGGTAATGATGTAGATAATTTGGTTCTGGAACATGAAGAGGCTGTTGATGTTGATGAAAAGGGAGACCCAATTTTGAGGTCAGAGTTTGACAGAGCTGTGAGTGACCTCAATAGGAACAAGGCACCTGGAATTGATGACATTCCCTCTGAATTACTGACTGCCTTAGGAGAAACCAGCATGGCAAAGTTATTTCATTTAGTCTGCAAGATGTATGAGACAGGAGAAGTCCCATCCGATTTTCAGCAGAATGTGGTTATACCTATTCCCAAGAAAGCCGATACTGACAGGTGTGAAAACTACCGCACCATTAGTTTAGTATCTCATGCCTGCAAAATTTTAACACGTATTATTTACAGAAGAATGGAAAAACAAGTTGAAGCTGAGTTGGGAGAAGATCAATTTGGCTTCAGAAGAAATGTAGGAACACGTGAAGCTATCCTGACTTTACGTCTGATCTTAGAGGATCGAATCAAGGAGGACAAGATATAGAAAAGGCATTCGATGATGTTGATTGGACCAAGCTATTTATGATTTTGAAGATGATAGGGATCAGATACCGAGAACGAAGAATTATCTACAATCTGTATAAAAATCAGTCTGCAGTGATAAGAATCGAGGGCTTTGAAAAAGAAGCAGCAATCCAGAAAGGAGTGAGGCAAGGCTGCAGTTTGTCCCCTCTCCTTTTCAATGTTTACATAGAACAGGCAGTAAAGGAAATCAAAGAGAAATTTGGAAAGGGAATCACAGTCCAAGGAGAGGAAATCAAAACCTTGAGATTTGCCGATGATATTGTTATTTTATCTGAGACTGCAGAAGATCTCGAGAAGTTGCTGAATGGTATGGATGAAGTCTTGGGTAAGGAGTACAAGATGAAAATAAATAAGTCCAAAACAAAAGTAATGGAGTGCAGTCGAACGAAGGCAGGTGATGCAGGAAATATTAGATTAGGAAATTAAGTCTTAAAGGAAGTAGATGAATATTGTTACTTGGGTAGTAAAATAACTAACGATGGCAGAAGTAAGGAGGACATAAAGTGCAGACTAGCACAAGCAAGGAAGAGATTTCTTAAGAAAAGACATTTGCTCACTTCAAACATTGATATCGGAATTAGAAAGATGTTTTTGAAGACTTTCGTGTGGAGCGTGGCATTGTATGGAAGTGAAACATGGACGATAACTAGCTCAGAAAGAAAGAGAATAGAAGCTTTTGAAATGTGGTGTTACAGAAGAATGCTGAAGGTGAGATGGATAGATCGAATCACGAATGAAGAGATACTGAATCGAATTGGTGAGAGGAGATCGATTTGGCTAAATTTGACGAGAAGAAGAGATAGAATGATAGGACACATCTTAAGACACCCAGGACTTGTTCAGTTGGTTTTTGAAGGAAGTGTAGGGGGTAAGAACGGTAGGGGTAGACCAAGATATGAATATGACAAGCAGATTAGAGCAGATGTAGGATGCAATAGTTACGTAGAAATGAAAAGGTTAGCACAGGATAGGGTGGCATGTAGTGCTGCATCAAACCAGTCTATGGACTGATGACTCAAACAACAACAATGCGTTTGTCATACTAAATTTCCTTTTAGTATTCATTTCAATTGCTGCGGGGTGAAACAGTTTAGCACACCCCATTTTTCTATGTTCAAAGGTATTTTTCAGGCATTATTCTGTTACAATGTGTTTTCTTCTTCAGGCAGTTTGTAACTTTTCAACATCGTTACAGCCTCATTGGACCAAGTTTATTTAGGTTTCCAACCATGTTTACGTATCCTTGCCCACATATCCTTCATTCTCTTAATAAGAGCGCTTCTTCTGTTCTCTGACCAGGGAAGTCCATTCACTGGTTTGACCTCATCTTCTGGTATCCTCCAATCCTGTTTTTTTGTTTAAATATGCATCACCGAGCTCGATAGCTGTAGTCGCTTAACTGCGGCCAGTATCTAATAATCGGGAGATAGTGGGTTGGAGCCCCACTTTCGGCAGCTCTGAAGATTGTTTTCCGTGGTTTCCCATTTTCACACGGGGAAAATGCCGGAGCTGCACTTTAATTAAGGCCAAGGCCGCTTCCTTCCACTTCCTAGACCTTTCCTCCCCCATCGTCGCCATAAGCAAAAATAAAGATGCATCTTCTAGGACATATTGTTCCGTTATCCTGCTCAGCTTCAAATCATCAGCCACCCCTTGGTGCAATCTGGATTTACCTTTGAGATTCAAAACTTGTGTTAGGATCTGTTTCGTCAGTCTGCTCTTAGGCATACGGAACACATGACCGAAGGAATTCAGCCTCCTTTTCCTGATGACGTCCGATACTTTGCTCACCTTCTTCATTGTTTCTGAGCTTCCATGTTTAAGTGGGTTCTAAGTTCCTTTCCCCTATCCTTCGTTATAGTTTATCCAGTTCTTGTTTTGAGGTTTTATTATTATAGCTCAGTGTTCCTGATGCATATAAAATTTCTGGCCTTACAACTGTCTGGTAGTGTCTGATTTTAGCTACCCGTCATAATGACTCTTCTCGTATATCTCAAGAGCCTCCATATTCATTAATTTTGCTTCCACACCCCGCTTTCCATTGTTTATAAATGTATTAGTCAAAATTAGTTTAGGGAGACTGGAGAACATGATAGTTATGGATTAATTGATTCGAAACTAAAAAGAGATGGCTTCAGATATTATAAAAAATAATTCCATACTGGCTATAAACCAGTTTACGGTTTCATTTTATAAAAATCTTAGAGGACACTCTTTCTGAAACAAGAAACAAGTGATTCATTTTAATCCGTGATACACGACGTGTGGGGTGGAAGACAGAAAAGGGTTTCTGTTTTCGCAGTCCGCACACGTATTCTTGTGTGGGAGCCCGCACTATATTTCAACTAACAATGTATGGAATGGTTCATGGGAGAAGCCACGCACGTAACAGACATCAAACAGATAATAGACTGGGGCATGCCGTGAAGAAATACTTCAGAGAAATTGATGTACATTGGTCTCTAGCTGTTGTGGACGAGATAATGTACGTGGAGAAGATGTTTATGTGATTCTATCCGGGCTCATAAGGGTTTACATGAATCAGTGGTGGAGTGTCTGCCTCTGGATTCCAAGATTACGGGTTCAGAACCGGAAGGGATAGTCGGAATTTTGACGGGTAGAAAAGGTCTATTCGGCACTGTATGTCGTACGATGTTAGTATGTAAACTATCTTTACTGACACATTAAATGTTTCACCCCAAAATTAATTACAAATCAGCTGTAGGTCGCCCTAAACAAATCCCATCCTCTGTCATCTGATAAGGTAAAAAACGTCGAAATTGCCTCGCTGGAAGTCTAGATGGCAGAAAAAATACTTGCAAATGATGTTGTTGTTGTTTGAGTCATCAGTCCATAGACTGGTTTGATGCAACCCTCCATGCCACCCTATCCTGTGCTAACCTTTTCATTTTTACGTAACTATTGCATCCAACATCTGCTCTAATCTGCCTGTCATATTCATACCTTGGTCTACCTCTACCATTCTTACCACCTACACTTCCTTCAGAAACCAACTGAACAAGTCCTGGGTGTCTTAAGATGTGTCCTGCCATTCTATCTCTTCTTCTCGTCAAATTTAGCCAAATCGATCTCCTCTCGCCAATTCAATTCAGTATCTCTTCATTCGTGATCCGATCTATCTATCTCACCTTCAGCATTCTTCTGTAACACCACATTTCAAAAGCTTCTATTCTCTTTCTTTCTGAGCTAGTTATCGCGCATGTTTCACTTCCATACAATGCCAGGCTCCACAGAAAAGTCTTCAAAAACATCTTTCTAATTCCTATATCAATGTTTGAAGTGAGAAAATTTCTTTTCTTAAGAAAGCTCTTCCTTGCTTGTGCTAATCTGCATTTTATGTCCTCCTTACTTCTGCCATCGTTAGTTATTTTACTACCCAAGTAACAATATTCATCTTCCTTAATGAATTCATTTCCTATTCTAATATTTCCTGCATCACCTGCCTTCCTTCGACTGCACTCCATTACTTTTGTTTTGGACTTATTTATTTTCATCTTGTACTCCTTACCCAAGACTTTGTCCATACCATTCAGCAGCTTCTCAAGATCTTCTGCAGTCTCAGATAAAATAACAATATCATCGGCAAATCTCAAGGTTTTAATTTCCTCTCCTTCGACTCTGATTCCCTTTTCAAATTCCTCTTTGATTTCCTTTACTGCCTGTTCTATGTAAACATTAAAAAGTAGGGGGACGAACTACAGCCTTGTCTTACTCCTTTCTGGATTGCTGCTTCTTTTTCAAAGCCCTCGATTCTTATCACAGCAGACTGAGTTTTATACAGATTGTAGATAATTCTTCGTTCTCGGTATCTGATCCCTATCATCTTAAGAATCTTAAATAGCTTGGTCCAATCAACATTATCGAATGCCTTTTCTAGATCTACGAATGCCATGTACGTGGGCTTGTCCTTCTTGATTCGATCCTCTAAGATCAGACGTAAAGTCAGGATTGCTTCACGTGTTCCTACATTTCTTCTGAAGCCAAATTGATCTTCCAACTCTGCTTCAACTTGTTTTTCCATTCTTGCACATGATAGCTGAGTATATTGGAGTTTTTAAAAAGTGTTGAAAACATTTCTTAGCAGACAAAGTAGCGGTCTCCATTCTAAGAAAAACGTAAAATTCCACAATTGTGCCAAAAGTTGAAGGACTAAAGGGCCCGGAAAAGATTTCAAATTGTCAGTCTTGGATAGCTACTGTATATTCAAAAAAAAAAGAAACAAATTTCGAAAAATCACTCACTTCCTAAATACAGTTCCGGAAATACAGCCTAAAATCGCTCGTATCTTTACTCTTTCTCGATTCAAATCCTAGTCAAATTTACTTATTTAAATAATTTGTTCAGTAATGTATTCCTTAGTTCAATGCCCTCAGGCAATTTTTGATTTTTTTTGAAAAATGTCCACTCCAAATGTTCAGGGCTTAACTGAAACTCTGCTTTGACTCATATTAGCGCTTGTAGTGGTAGAAAAAGACAAACTGCTAATCTATCGACGGGATAACGATGATTAAGAAAAGGATTGTAATTTTTAGATGTAATTAAAGAATATATTCTCATACTCTAATATATTCTTTAACCTAAAACTCGTGGCTCATATCCCTAGGATGTTTTCAACATTCAGTTGTTTGCCTGAAGGGCTAGAACTGTGGATGTTCACCTACAATTTGCTGTACGTCGCAACGACACAGATAGGTCTTATAGTGATGATGGAATAGGAATGGGCTAGGATTGGGAATGATGCGACCGTGGCCTTAATTAAGATACAGCCCCAGATTTTTCCGGTTTGAATATGGGAAACCACGGAAAACCATCTTCAATGCTGCCGACATTTGCGTTCGATCCCACTATCTCTCGAATGCAAGCTGAAACCTTCGTGACTCAAACCGCGCGGTCACTTGCTACGTATTATTATTATTACGTTGAAGTAAATTGCTCAACGATATTTCTATCATCTCTATAAATTCTGGGATGAATAAACTAGCGCTAACAGTGTGTTTTGCTCCATCTAAAGGTCGCAATAAAATGCCTTTCTAAAGTTGTCGATGAGGTTATTGATTACATTGCACTTTAATCAAAGCGTTCGCATAGTAATCAAAACTTTAACCGGGAAGTAAACAGATGGTCCTTAAATGCATCGATGGATCTCTGATGGAGGCCACAGACTGTCATAGGATTGATCGAGTTTCGTGTACGATTATTCTGATTCTGATTATTTCGATCAGCTGATAGATTTAAAGTTGCGTGTTGCATGTAATATCGAACACGAGATAGTAAACAATGCCGGTACAGTATTTTGTAAAAACAGTCCTTTTATTATTATAAATGGTTTAGTCTACGTAATTGTGCATAAGTTATTCCATTTTTTCGCCAGAAACGAACACATTCTAGGTTTTGGGCGACAAAAGGATGATGAAAATCTAGGGTTGGGAAGGCAGCGTCAGTGGAATTAATTAGGACACGGCCCCAGAATTTGTGTGGTGTGTAAATGGGAAACCACGGAAACCATCTTCAAGGCGGCCGACGGTGGGATTCGAAGCCACCATCTCTCGAATGCAAGCTCGCAGCTGCGCGACCCTAACCGCACGGCCATTTCGCTTGGCAAACTTCTTTTGAAGGTGAAACCGATGACATTATTTTGTTTCATGCATCGAAGAAGTGAAAGGTGCGTACTCATAGTCTTTATGTAAATTATGTGATTTTGTTATTTATTTGATGAATAATTTTTGCTTAAAAGAAGAAAAAACAAAAATGAAGTTTTTCAAATACTTTGGAGTTTACGGAATACGTAATCGGCATATTTTCAAATTATAATCGAAATGACTTCAAACAAGTTATCAGGTTATCAAGAGTTGACTATCAAATTATAAATCATCGTATATGTAAATTACCCCATGCCATATTGAAGGATACAAATCTAAGGGCAAGATAACAGCAAAGTCATCTCCGTACAGGCCATGAAGGCTCTTGGAGGAATGGAAGGCAAGGGCTTACACTGTCCGTAACCTCGGCCCTTGGTGTAGTACAGACGTTAGCTTTACGCCCGACCGCCTTTGCGCCCAGGAATTAACCTGATACTCATTTTAGATGTAGGCTCAGGGCCACATGCACCTCCGAATGTGAAAATATCGTTTCTTAAATTTGTCGACTTACTGACGGGGAATCGAAACCACGTCCTTCCGGGTGAACCGAGCTCGCTTTTACTTCCTCGGCTAGGCATCCAACGAACTGTTTCCTTATTCCGAAAATGTAACTTTGAAGCTTTTCTGTTCACAAACAACAGCTGAACTTGAATGAGCAAAATTATATATTATGACTACAGACAGAAATGTTGTACATAATAGAATATGAAGTATAATCTTGTTCGCGTGATGACTTTTTTTAATTAAATTTCCATAAATATTTGGGATTCGAGGTCCTACAATTGCCTACTATTTATGCTACTTTCCTTACACCACTGTATTACAGGGGGGAGAATACTTAACAAACCCGATTGCATTTTAACCTATTACAGGATGAAATTCCTGTCCGCCTGCTTGGCTGAATGGTTAGCGTATTGGACTTAGGTTCAGAAGGCCCGGATTCTGTTTCCGGTCGCTCGGAGATTTTAACTGCGTATGGTTACATCCTCTAGCTCGTGGAATGTGCAGTTGTGTTAGTCATACGTGCCTTCATCTACATCTACACACTTCCGAACATCACAAACATCGAATACATCCCTCCAAACAGTGTTAGGATACAGTCGGGAAGGGCACCCGGCCGTAAAACTGGTCAATTCGCCACAAAGTTCCTACCCGAAGGAATGGGAGAAATGTCAAGGAGAGGAAGAATTGATGACATTTGTGACCTTGCTTATAAGAAAAAAGTGCCTTATCCGAGCCGCGACGGTAACCTTTTCATTTCCTCCAGTTAGATCAGAGGCCTGAGCTAGAGTTTATTTGCGGTAGGGTGGTCAGTTATTTTCGGTCAAGAATAACGGACGAGAGGGTTCGTCGTGCTGACCACACGACACCTCGTAATCTGCAGGCATTCGGTCTGAGCAGCGGTTGCTTGGTAAGCCGAGGCTCATCAAGGGCTGTAGTGCCATGGGGTTTGGTTTGGTTTGGTCCGTTATTTTTTATTCCTCCTCTGGCAACCCTTCCGAACGGTGACCACACCCAGAGTTGCTTAATTTTGGAGATTTCATGAGATCAGGTGTTTCCAACATGGCTACTCCGCTGGTCTACCTACTTGTAACAAAAGAACCAGTGTCTCCTACTACCCATGAGGAGTTTTAGCCTGCTAAGACGACTGATACCCAGCCAGATGACCTGCAGATAATAGAGTGTAACGTGGTCAGCGTAGGGACATTCTGAGACGTTTGAGCCGGGTGCACTGCTTCTCATATTAGACAGTTCATGAGGCGGAGTGAACCCCGTACTTGATGCATGTCCACGATTAACATTCCTGGTCTAGTCAGGAATCAATCCAGGGCTTCTGGATACGAGCAAGACACATTAGTCATGCACCTCAACGCTGGCAAGAAGATACTATGGAATATTATCTTCTGTCTTTTAAGTCTTCCCTTTGTTTTTGTATGGAAGTTTCCTCGTAAAGCTTACACGTCTGGAGTTCATCAATATATCAGATCTGAAACAAACTTGTTCTTCTCCCCTCTTTCCTCCCTTTGAGCATGGCTAAAGAAGACTTCATTTATCGCCATATTAAGAGTAAACATCCTGGATTATTGATGCATTCTCTTAAAGTGCTCCGCATTTCCTCTAGAAACTTCGCCACTATAAAGAGTACTTTGCTTTTATACCGCCGAAAGCTTTGATAAGATTATCGATTGGTTTGAAAAATTTATGACTACCAAGACATCGAAGTTTACATGCCATCGTCGAGATGGTTATTGGTTTGTGAACAATTGAAATTTCAGCTTTTATCCGGAGAGAATTAAGACATGTTATGATAATTAGCTGGCTGGTCTAAGGTAAATCGTAAAGATTCATTTTAGCAATTCAAAGTGCCACCCTTTCCAGGTTCTTCCACACTCCTTCCATGAAGAATATGATGTATTGAAGTCCTGGATCAACTCTTCCCTTCCGAGTCCTAAATACGTAGTATGCCGGGCTGAGTAGCTCAGACGGTTAAGGCGCTGGCTATCTAAGGCCAAATTGGCAAGTTCGATCCTAGCTCAGTCCGGTGGAATTTAAGGTGCTAAAATACACCAGTCCTGTGTCGGTAGATTTACTGGCACGTAAGAGAACTCGCGTGGAACTAAACTCCGGTACCACGACGTCTTCGAAAACCGTAAAAATGGTTAGTGGGACGTACAAACAATAATATTATTAGCGAAATACAACCAACGCATTTCTACTTTGTAATTTAAAATAAATAAATAAATAAATAAATAAATAAATAAATAAATAAATAAATAAATAAATAAATAAATAAGCAAACACACATTACAACAACATTTTTGAAATGAAAAGTCACGTCCCTGTGGTTTGGATTCCACGTAAACCTGGAGGTTCCGTGGCTATGAACGCGGCATCATCAGTGAACTTTAGCGTTAAGAAGAATATATAAGGTAGCTTCAAAAAAATTTAACAAGAGCTCAAATGGAGACATTTTATTTAACAGGCAGATATAAGGATGCGCAGTATTAGGGTACTGATACGCATTACTATTCAACATAGTCATCATTATTGTCCAAACACTTGTTCGAATAGTTGACCAAGGCGTAGATACCAGGATGGAAGATATCTGCGCCCAGTCCCGGAAGCTACGTCATGATGGCGTGCTGAACGCCCATATCGTCGTCGAACCGTTTACCACCTAGGTGTTTCTTCAACGGTCCGAAGAGATGGAAATCACCGGATGCCAGGTTAGGGTTGTAGGGAGAATGGTCCAGTACTTCCCACTGGAAACTCTGTAACAATTCACGCTGCGTATGGCCTAGCGTTGTCGCGCAGCGATACGACACCTGCTGAGGGAAGTCCAGGACGTTTTCTGCGAATTGCAACTCGCGTATACTCTAGTGTGTCACGGTAACCGCTGTATTTATTGTCGCTATTGTGGTGGGAGAATCAACTAACTGGACTTCTTCGGACTGTTGAAGAAGCATCTGGGTGTTAAGCGATTCGAGACTATACGGCTGTTTATCGCACCATCATGGCTTCAGGGACTGAACGCAGATTCCTTCCATGCTGGTATCGGCATCTTGGTGCGCCATCCAACAAGTGCTTGGACGTACACGATTTTGTAACCTTATATTTTGAATCTCCTTTGTATATTGAAAATTGACGAGGTACATGAACATAGCTATTGGGATGTTAAACACGTATTACAAGTACTTTTACCGTCCTATGTATCATGTGTCTTCTTCTTCTTCTTTTTCTTCAGTTTTAGTCCCTTCTTTTGGAGTAGTCACCTGTATGGATTCGTTGTCTCCATTTGGTTCTGTCGTAGGTCATGTTGGGGTGGAGATTGACACTCTTCAGATATTTGTGATGGCTATCGGCCCATGGCTGTTTTGGCCACCATTTTGGACTACTACCGGCGACTTCTAACATGCAACCCGTCTGCGCGATTATGTCGGATCCTGTCTTGTACTTGTTCAAACTATCGTAGAGACTCTCGCGCATTTTGTCTTGAATCGATGCAACGCCAAATCTCTCCCTGATGGATTCATTGGAGATACGATCCAGTTTAGTGACGCCAACTGTCCACCTCAGCATCTTAGTCTCCATGACGTCTCTGTGTCAGTCATAGTCGGCCAAAATTCGCAACCATACAGTGCGAGTGCGACAGGTTGGATGACAGTACGATATATTTTTGATTTGAGATTACCTTTCATCCTCCGACCACAAATGACGGCGGTTGCTGTTCGCCATTTAATCCAGGCTGCGGATATCCTTACATGACAAGTCGGCCATCATCACTGATCGTGTTTAAGGACGAAAATTTAATATTATTAGATTTTATTTTTGTCGTAGAAGTTTTATTGATGGAACTGCGGGTTTATGAAATAGGTATTACATAACGAGGGTGGTATTCCAAGAATTAAGATTTTTTTTGAAGGCCTTTGGGTATAACTTTTTATCCAACTGAGGCAGGGTAACTTGGAAACTCAGGTGAGGGGAATTTCAACCTGCAGCACTATGTGTAATTTTTCATTGTAACTTGTACAGAGTGAGCTCACTGAGCGGTTCGGGCCGTATGGCTGTTAAATTGCATTCCGAAGACGGTGCGTTTGAATACCTTTCTTGGCAGCCTTGACCCCCTGTGGGTGGGGGAGGCAGACGAAGAATTCACCCACGGTATCCCCTGCCTGTCGTAAGAGGCGACTGAAAGGGGCGACCAAGGGATGAATGAATTAAAACCATGAAACTACTCTTGATTCGTGCCATCATGCGGGGAACACCATGGGTTGCATGTACTTGCGAGTAGTATCACTAACTTGGTACGAAATAGGTTTCTGATTAGTTGCAGTAACAAGCCTGGCCTGGTGGATTCCAATACCCGTGCGTTGTACCCATGTGGGCAACACCGCGGGTCTGAACGTAGCCTGTGAGTTGTACCACTATATGAGCGACACCGTGGGTCTGCGTTGCCTGTGATTAGTACTCACTATGTGAGGAACACCACGGGGCCCTTGGGACCGGCACCCGTGACTAGTACACCTAGGTGAGGAAACTCATCGGTTTGCGTTGGCTGTAAGTGGCGCCATTGTGTGCGAAACACCATAGGTCTGCGTTACCTGTACGAAGTACAATACTTGTGAGTAGTACCATCTTGTGTGGAACGCCGTGAGTCTTCGCTACTTTTGATTAGTACCCCAAAATGACAAATACCATGGTTCTACTTTACTCGCGTCATGTACCATTCTGTGGGGCCTTAGTCGTGGATTTTGCACCCCTATTGACATCAAGCATCATTGTGCTTTATAAGTGGTCATTTGGTCAGTAATACTATTATTCACGATATTTTTTTGTGTCTGATCCACTGTTTTTGTTTGTTTGTTTGTTTGTTTGTTTGTTGTTGGGTTCATGTCCATCTATTCATTCTTCATGACATTTTTTATTTCATTTTGGTCAGTGGATGCGTTTGAAATTTTTGTTATTTCATTTCGTACCAATAGGGGCCGATGACCTTCGATGTTAGGCCCCTTAAAACAACAAGCATCATCATTGGCAGCCTTGAAGACGGTTTTCTATTGTTTCCCGAATTCACGCGACGCAAATGCTGGGACTCTACCTTAAATAGGGCCACACTCGCTTCCTTTACAATATTCACATCCCTCCACAAGGCTCCTGTTCAGCACAGCAGGTGAGGCCGCTTGGGTGTGGTATTTCTCCTTATACACAGTTGTATTCCCCGACTTAAAGCCTTACACTCCAGGACACTGCGCTTGAGGTGGCAGGCGTGGAATACTACCCTGAGTCCGAGGGAAAACCAACTCAGGATGGTAAACGGATTAAGAAGAAGAAGAAGCCGATGTCTCTACATCTTTCGGAATCACCTATCTTGTCTGTTTCTTGCTGACGTAGAATTATATTATAATGGGATTAGCTATTGTATAACTGGGTGATCTCCGCTTAGGTTTCCTCGTTACTGGGGTCCCACTCTATAAATTCGGCTGTGGTCTGCATTTATATTACAAGTATTACGTATCGAGATATGTGCCATGCTTGTCCTCATGCCTATGGGCGATAATGCCCCATTAACTGTTTATCTATTTGCTCTCAAAACCGGTCTGAGTGTCTCGGACGTTAGAACGCTGGTCTTCTGAACCAACTTGGAGTTTCGGGCTCAGAACGTTGGTATTCGAAGATGTTCAACTTCGCCAACCGCGTGTCAATATATTTACTTGCACGTAAATGAACACTCCTACAGGACTAAATTCCGTTACTTTGGCGGCTCCGAAACATAAAAGTAGTTAGTGAATATAAAACTATAATAATAATAATAATAATAATAATAATAATAATAATAATAATAATAATAATAATAATAATAATAATAGGTATAATTTTGCAGAATTCTGGAACCGTCACCTCCACACGCCTCACGGAATGTGCTCACTAAGAGTGCATGCTTAACCTCACATGATCTCGCTTGAAAAGTTGGGTGGTTGGCTAAGAGTGCGCCTTTAACTTACATGACGTTACGCTAGTTACGTGTGCAAGTCTAACCTCACAGACCCTGGGTTCGACTCTAGACCTAAGGGCGTTAATCTTACAGACACAAGTTCGATGCCCAATAGTGCAAGCTTAACCTAACAGCCAACGTGATCATGGGTAGGTGTGCAAGCTTAATCTAACAGGCAGGACGTGTACAGGATTCACCTCAGAGATCCCGGGATCGACCCCAGGCTTATCCTTACGGACCCAACGAAGTTTGATGCCAAAAAGTGCAAGCTTAACCTGACTGTCAGCGTGATTATGGCCACGAGTGCAAGCTTAACCTAACAGGCACGGATTCGACTCGAGGCTTAACTTCACAGGCTCTAGATTTGGCCTAGGCTTAGCGCATTTGACGCCAGGCTTAACCTTACAACGGCGTTATAGACTCAAGTTTGAGATTCGATCTCAGGCATCTTGCTCCCTGTTCCCTGAGGTTGCCTTCCAATGTTACACCCTATAATATCTTGTTCAAGATTCCAAGTTCAGCTCCACGATCCTGTGGGTGCCTTTCAACGTATGCCCCTATACATAAAGCATATGTATTAAGTATTACAACATCTCCCTAGTCTTATTAGTACAATGCGTAGTCGCTAAGCTCGTGTGGGAAGGGTAGCCGGTTAGATTAACGCTTGGTCAGCGCGAGGTTAAATCTATACAATTAGCTAGGTTGCTGGTGTATGAAAGGACAGTCGGCTAAAGTTCAATCTTATGCATACTTTTTCACACGCAGATTGGGGCGATGAGATGTACGAGCTAAATGCATAAAAAGCTACATTCGCAAATTTTTGCAATGTTAGTAACCCTAGCTGCTTGTAGAAACAATTTTTCTGAGACGTGACATTGTTCGCTTCATAATACTTCTCCAGTATTCCTTTTTCTGTAGCGGATTGAGCTGTTAGGTTGCACTAGTCTTCGGTCCAAGAAAAATCTAGTATTCGATTTCCTGGTTATGTTGAGCTTCAGTCTAAGAGAGTTCCAAGTTCGATGCCCGTTCTTCTTCTGTTCAAGGGATTCCTAGATTCGATCTCTGTGTAGGTTATATATTTTGACTAATTTTACTTTTGTCCAAGGGGGTCCCAGACTCGATGTCTGTTTGGGACAAATAGTATAATGATATTGTCTTTACGTCTTACTAACTACGTTTGAGAGACGCCGAAATTCCGGAGTTTAGTCCCACAGTAGTTCTTTTTTGGTTCAAAGGAGTCCCAAACTGGATCTCCGTTAGGGTCAAAATCCAAGTTCCAGACACTAAAAGAACGAACAGCGCGTTACGCGTCAGCACAGACACCATCTTGTTCCAAGTTCAGCTCCAAGCTTCATTAAGTCACTGTCCAATGTTACGCCCCCTGTGAATAAGCATATGTATGAAGCCTTACACTATCTCCCTAGTCCCGTGCCACCATTTTGTTCCAAGTTCAGCTCCAAGCCCCTGAGTTTGCCTTGCAATGTTACACTTCTATGAATAAAGCACATGTATTAAGACTTACACCATTTCCCTAGTCCCATGTGTAGTCGCCATCTTATTCCGAGTACAGTTCTCAACGTTACGCTCCTATGAATAAAGCAAACGTATTAAGCCTTACGCCATCTCCCTAGTCTCATGTGTAGCCGCCATCTTGTTTCAAGTTCAACTTTCACCAATCTCAGCATCAAAGCCCCTGGACCATGTCTCATCTTGTCTAGTTAGGTTAAGCCTGGGATTGAACCTCAAACTTGAGTCTGTGACGCCCTTGAAGGTTAAGCCTAGCGTCAGATGCCTGCCTGTTAGGTTAAGCTAGCACTCTTGTCCATAATCACGTTGGCAGTAAGGTTAAGCAATCGCCTTTGCAAGGTTAAGCCTAGGGTCGAATTCAGGGCCTGCGAGGTTAAGCCTCGAATCGAATCCGTGCCTGTTAGGTTAAGCTTGCACTCTTGGCCATAATCACGTTGGCAGTTAGGTTCAGCTTACACACTTGGGTATCGAACTTGGGTCTGTAAGGTATATGGTCGAATCCAGTGTTTGTAAGGTTAGGCTTGTACGCGTAGCTAGCGTAACGTCATGTAAGGTTAAATGCGCACGCTTAGCCAACCGCCCTACTTATCAAGCGAGGTCATGTGAGGTTAAGCATGCACACTTAAGTCAGCACATTCCGTGAGGCGGAGGCCTTTCCAGGGGCGTGTGGAGGTGACGGTTCCAGACTCTCCAAAATTATACTTCCTTAATAATAATAATAATAATAATAATAATAATAATAATAATAATAATAATAATAATAATAATAATACCGAGCGAGTTGGCCATGCGGTTAGAGGCGCACAACTGTGAGCATGCATTCGGGAGATAGTGGGTTCTAACTCCATTGTCGGCAACACTGACGATGGTTTTCCGTGGTATCCCATCTCCACACCAGGTAAATGCTGGGTCTGTACCTTAATTAAGGTCACGGCCAATTCCTTCCTACTCCCAGCCGTTCCCCGTTCCATCGTCGCAATAAGACCTTCCTGTGTTGGTGCGACGTAAAGCAATTTATTTTAAAAATAAGCAGAGGTTTAAAAGAGTAAGAAACAACGCCCGGTGAGATGTAAGTTATGACAAAGCCTTGATGGGTCTCTACATACCTGGAAAATGTATTACGCGTCCAAAAGAGAGGAAGAAATGAACATCGACAATACTCTGCGAGCACAGACGGCGAAGATAATACTAAGTGAGAAACGCAAGTAAGAAAAGGAAGAAATGAACAAGATTGAATGAAACTTCCAGTGAAGTGAGTCCCGAGAATATTACAGGATTTTAATAATAAGAGGCAACGGTACAAGTCTTCCTTCCTCTGCTTTCAAAGGAAAGACAGAACTTCAGCTACATCAAAAGAAGAAATCTGTGAGGTCCTTGCATAATACTTCGACAACGTTCTAAATTGCGAGAAACCAGTTAACGCAATCGGAATAAAAAATTAAACATGGAAACACCTGACTCCTTCTCCGTCCCCCGACCGTGATGAGATCAAACGCCACCTAGAGAGACTGAGAAACAGCTGAAGACTATGATAGTGGAAGAAGCGGTAAACGTCTTGCACAAGACGATCATTGTCATATGGGAGAAAGAACAACTACCAGAGGACTGGAAGGTAGCTCTAATCCGTGCTTTATATAAGAAAGTAAATATCAGAGATGTAAATAACTATCGTAGTATCACATTACTCCCAGTAGCGAAAGCGATTCTATCGTAATCAATCCTAGAACAGCAAGTTGAACTCTCACTTGCAGAATACCAAGGAGATTTTCGGAAAGGCCTATCAGCAGAAGAGCTACTCCACAATTTTAAAACGATAATAATATACAATATGTTGGGAGGTCGAAAATATATGTGTATATTGATAGACTTCAGATAGGTATACGTCCCCATTAACCGCGATGTGTTGCTTCAAATAATTGCTGATATGGGAGTAGAAGAAAACCTGCTAAAAACCTAATACGGGCAACCGTGACTAATAACAAATCCACAGTAAAATTCCAAAGATATTTGTCTGAAAATTTTGAGATTTAAACAGGAGTGAGGCAGGAAAATGGACTCCCGTCACGCTTGTTCAGCGGCATGCTGGAAAAATTATCACAGGAATTTTCTTTTTCTGGTCAAATCTCGCCAAATAGATCTGCTGTAATTCACTTCAGTATTTACCCTCTTTGTGGTCCGATCTACCTATCACACCTTCAATATTCGTCCGTAACACCACATTTCAAAGTTCTCTCTTCCTCTTATTTATGCAACATATCGATGGCGTAGGACACAAAAAGCAAATTTTTCAGGAGAGAGAGAAAAATACCAGTTTTCACCTGACTAGAGGCATTGATCTTTCTTAATTGTTGTTGTTTATTTAAATGCTGTAATATGTAAAGGATTGTAGTCTACTGGAATATGTGGTGTGGGGTCATACAGTTCCTTGAAATTATTTTTTAACGTGAATTTGAAGGTTACGTCATTTCACTGGGATTGGTACAACTTTCTTTTTTGCTAATGGCTTTACGTCGCACCTACACAGATAAATCTTATGGCGACGAAGGGATAGGAAAGGGCTAGGAGTTGGAAGGAAGCGGCCGTGGTCTCAATTAAGGTACAGCCCGAGCATTTGCCTGGTGTGAAAATGGGAAACCACGGAAAACCATATTCAGTGGGATTCGAACGCACTATCTCCCTGATGCAAGCTCACAGCTGCGCGCTCCGAACCGCACGGCCAACTCGCCTGGTGATACAACTTCAATGTTGGTTAGAACAATGTATATTTTGGGTTACACTAATAATGATAATAATAATAATAATAATCGTAAGTTGTATATAATGTGAAATAATGTTAATTAATTGTAAGAAAACTATTATAAAACACACATTTTCTATCCTGATTTATTTAAATAAATTACCCTCATAGAAGTAACACTCAAATTCACAACGACACTGAATTAGCACCTTTAGGCTTCCAATAAGTAGTCTTCCTCTGCGGTGTAGTGGTTAGCATGATTAGTTGCCACCCCCGGAGGCCCGGGTTCGATTCCCGGCTCTGGCACGAAATTTGAAAAGTGGTACGAGGGCTGGTACGGGGTCCACTCAGCCTCGGGAGGTCAACTCAATAGAGCGGATGGTTCGATTCCCAACTCAGCCATTCTTGAAGTGGTTTCCCACTTCTCCAGGCCCTGTTCAGCATAGCAGGTGAGGCTGCCTGGGTGAGGTACTGGTCCCACTCCAAAGTTGTATCCCCGACCCAAAGTGTCACGCTCCAGGGCACTGCACTTGTGGCGACCCTGTAGGGTAAACAGATTAAGAAAGAAAGTAATAAGTATTTATATACCGTATGACAAAAGTACTATTACTGAATTATGTAATTTATTTTAGTGACAACTAAGTCAGAAAGACTCATAAAAACAACGACAAACACTGTGTTACGCCAGCTGGCTTGTGCAGGCTTGTGAGATCGAGAGACTTAGCTGTCGAATGTATAGTGACTTACGCCAATTCACTGGTACAACCTACCGTTAACTGTGGGTTATGCCAAGTGGCTTGCTTGATCTTGCCATGTTTGGGATTACGCCATCAAGATTCTTCTATTTCTTTACATTGAAGGAAGGTGTTGAGTGTTACGCCAATGTGCGTTACAGTGTTAACTACTTGATTCACATATAACATCAATTTGGAATTTCGGGAGGGATACGCCAACTGACCTGTACGCCATCGACATATTTTTAAAAATGTTTAACTTTTATATTCGGCCCTGGGTTTTAGAGGGGGTATTGAACATGCCTCTCTCGCGGAAGCCCCGGGTTTGATTACTCCTCAGGTCAGGGATTTTTACTTAGGCGTACGTGAGAACAACTAAGGAGGCGGCGAGATTGCATCCTCGGTATAGAATGTCAAGAATAACGGCCGAGAGGATTCGTCACGCTGACTACCCTTTACTTCGTTATCTGCAGTCCTTCGGGCTGAGCACGGTCTCACAAGACTCGTCAGGGTTGTAGTATCATGAGGTTTATGGAATGTTATTACTTGTAATATGCATGTCTATGGTTGACATCTCACTAGGTACCTCCTTTACGACATTCCAAGATGCTGGGGTGTCAGAATTTAGCCTACCAGGTGTTCTTTTATTTGCTGGTATATCTACTGATATGCCGTTGGCGTTTCTCAGCACCTTAAAACACCACCGGACCGAGTCGGAATCGAACCCGCTAGTTTAGGATCAGAATGCCAATGCTTCTACCGTCTGAGCCCATCAGCCCTGCATTCTGGTGACCGAATTTATTTTATTAAATATTGCAGACTTTCTCAGCCTCTTTTCTGCTGACATAATTATTTATTCCACTTCTTCCTGTTCCTTATCCCTTGTTGGGAGTTGTGTGCCATGATCATTCTCTTCCATCTTCTCCTATCCGTTGTATCTTATTTGGTAAGTCCTTTCCTCAGGAAGCCATTTTGTACAACTTTGTCCTCCTCTAGATCTTGTACCATGAAATACTTCATACCATTACATGGTCGTACCACCTCACTCTGTATTGACTCAGAATTTCACTTATTTTCTCCAGTCCTGCCGCTTTCTGATATCGTCCTTTCTTTTTCTTTCCTTGCCCACAGTAAAATTATAATTTTTGTCTTATTCAACAACTCCTCCTTCTTCCTCAGAGTCCATCTTTTTGTCCCCCTACACAAATAATAATAATAATAATAATAATAATAATAATAATAATAATAATAATATATATATATATATATATTCGTTTACGGCCATTAGAGACCACGTTAGATAACAATTACATGTTTCTGGAAGCCTTCCTCACAGCCCAGAACTTCAGCATCCTCTCTCTGGCAGCCTGTCTTCTTTCGTCCGTCCACCCACGGTTAAGTTTTGGTTCGTCATGGAATCCCTGAAATCTGTCGATCACTGACCTAAACTTTGTTCGGTTTGAGATGTCTTCCGAATTTAGTCCTACCTGTCTGAGATCCTTTCTCACCTCCCTGAACCATTTGTCCGACACTTTAGGTCTGCTGTCTAGTATTGTGAAAATCCTTTTCGTTAGTCTCTTCTCATCCATTCTAAATAAATGCCCATAGAATTTAAGTCTCCGTTTTCTCATGCACTCAGTTAGCCTTTCATTGTCTCGGTAAAGTTCTTCCCTTCCTCGCAGCCTATACTGTCCATCCACAATCTTTGGACCCATTATTTTGCGAAGGATCTTTCTTTCAAATTTCTCAGCTTCTCTCAGTCCCGCTTTTCCTGTCATTTGGAGGCACTCACTAGCATACAGACATTCCGTTTTAATCACTGTATTGTAGTGCCTTAGTTTAGCTCGTCTGGAGATGGTTTTCTTCTTGTATATAGGATATGTCCTACGAAAAGCCGCAGCCATTTTCTCCCGTCTGGTGTTGTTTGCTTCTCTTTCATTTGTTTTCAATTGCACTATTTCACCCAAATACTTAAAGCTATCAACTCTTTCTATTTTACCGTGTTCTGTCTTCAGGTACCGAGGGGCTGTTTTGATGTTTGTTATATATTTAGTTTTTTCGAAAGAAATCTGTAGTCCTGCTTTTTCTGCTTGTAGTTTTAGTACATTCAGCTGTTCTATTGCTGTGTCAGTATTCCTAGATAGCATCGCAACGTCATCAGCAAAGGCAAGGCAATTAATCATGACACCACTTTTTGACCCTCCAATGTATACTTGGTTAAGTAATCCTTTTCTGTCCAGTTCTTTTTCCCACTCCCGGATAATCTTCTCCAACACACAGTTGAAAAGAATTGGTGACAATCCATCACCCTGCCTGACTCCTGTTTTAATTTCGAACTGTTTGGAGTTCTCTCCCATGAACTTAACTTTCGAATGTGTCCCAGTTAAAGTCTGCTTAATAATTGCTGTTGTTTTGGCGTCAATTCCAAATTCCACTAATATATTGAATAGCACTTCCCTGTCGACTGAATCATACGCCTTTTTAAAGTCTACAAAAACGACTACCAGATCCTTTGAGAGATGATTCTCTAGTACACGTTTCAGACTCCAGATTTGATCAACGCACGATCTTCCCTTCCTAAATCCCGCTTGATACTCGCCTAGTTGATGATCCACTTGTTCCACAAGTCTCCTCTGTAGTGCTTTAGAGAGTGTCTTATAAGTTACAGATGTGATGGAAATGCCGCGGTAGTTGTTAGGATCTGCTCTATCTCCTTTTTTGTGTAGAGGATGAATGATAGCATTTTTCCAATCTTCAGGGATTACCTCCATTTCCCATATTTTTTCAATAATAATAATAATAATAATAATAATAATAATAATAATAATAATAATATTAGACATCTGTCCCTTCAAAATTTCATTTTCTTCATTCGACTACATTTATCTTCGATACATAAACACAATTCTTGTATGCCTACTCCTTTCCCAAGCTCACAGGGCGGTATCCCCTGCCTGTCGTAAGAGGCGAAATAGTGGAAACAGGCGCTTTCAACTTGGGAGAGAGTGGTTTAGCGACCAATGTTCCCCTAGCTGAGCCTGGCGCTGCGTTCACTTACTTTTATCAATCTCCTCTTCTCCTCTCCAAACTCATTTTTCAACTCTTGTTTTCTTTAAGGTATTAGCTTTACAAACTCTAGGGAGTATTTTTCCTTCACGACCTTCGCGACCCTTCCATTTCGTTAGTCGATACCTTCATTCTTTGAACTGTTGGACCTCTTCAATTTTTCTTCTGATTAGTGTTATGGTTATACAGTTGTACTTCTTCTTACAATAATTACCACCACCTCCTTCCCCAAACGTGTTCGAAAAATTCTCTCCCGTATGCAGTGGAAATCATGACTTCAGATTTCTGAGACACTTTCTCTCTGATGTGCGTTAAGTTGTTCATTTCCCTCTTTTATAATGACAGTGTCATGTTGTTATTTAAATTACTTGAACTGTACTTCAGTGAGCCTCCTTTGAGTGCTCCAGTCACAGATCAATAACTGTTCTCCTTCATAGTTCGCTTCAGGGCATAGGTCATGGATTAAACACACTGAATGGCCTTACATTAGAGCTTTCAACACTTCTTTCTTCTTTCTTAATCTGCTTACCCTCCAGGGTTGGTTTTTCCCTCAGACTCAGCCAGGGATCCCACCTCTACCACCTCACGGGCAGTGTCTTGGAGCGTGAGACATTGGGTCAGGGGATACAACTGGGGAGAATGACCAGTACCTCGCCGGGCGACCTCACCTACCATGCTGAACAGTGGCCTTGGTGGGAGATGGGAAGATTGGAAAGGATAGGCAAAGAAGAGGGAAGGAAGCGGCCGTGGCCTTAAGTTAGGTACCATCCCGGCATTTTCCTGGAGGAGAAGTGGAAAATCACGGAAAACCACTTCCAGGATGGCTGAGGTGGGAATCGAACCTACCTCTACTCAGCTGGCCTCCTGAGGCTGAGTGGACCTAGTTCTAGCACTCGTACTACTTTTCAAATTTCGTGGCAAAGCCGGGAATCGAGCCCGGGCCTCCAGGGGTGGCAGCTAATCACACTAACCACTAAACCACAGAGGCGGATACAATCGTTCGTAATTTACCATAATAATTATTTTCGTAACCATTTCGATTCAGGTGAGGTCTCCTAGCAAGGCTTATAAACTTCAGCGTCAGTTCTTCACACATCGTGAGCTTGAATTAGTTACCACCTAACTCCAACTGTGTGGTATTGCTTCCACTTTCAGTGATTGTATCAGACTCTCACGTCCATCTCTACTGTATGATTTTCAATGGTCAGCTTTTATTCTCTTTGGACCTCGACAGTGTTGGGATATTGTGGTCTAATATATGTATGTATGGTACCAACAACAGCTGTCATAAAAAGCCTGGGCAAAAATATTGCAAACTTTGTACTGGGAAGAGTTGGGAGGAAGGTGTCGAGCTGCTCGACTAAGTGGTATGTTCCGAGCTGTCAGTGGAGAGTTGGCGTGGGACGACTTTAGTATACGAATATGTTTATGTGGTGTATTAAAAAGTAGGAAAGATCACAATATGATGGAATTCATGAGGACAAATTGATGCAAATATTCGTTTATAGGACGAGGAGTTAGGGATAGGAATAATTTACCAAGGGAGATGTTCAATAAATTTCCATATTCATGGAAAATATTTAAGAAAAGCTAGATTAACAACAGATAGCGAATCCACCACCTGGACGATTGCCCTAAATGCGGATCAGTGATGATCGACTAATTGACTGACTGAAGAGGGATATTTGGGAAACGAGGAGCGTGATAGTTTCCCGCTGCTTTCCTCATTGAGCCACACATCTGGAAAGCCCACTGAAATATAAACATCAACCGATCCCACGACCGAGGCAATCATGGCACTCATCACAGAGACTGTATGAGGATTGGTGTTACTAGCATCGCTCATAACTCAGTTTCTTTAACCAAATATAAAACTGAGACAAGCCATTGGAAACGACAAATTTGTTGTAGCTCGTATCAGTAAACACTCTAAACACTAAGGCTCGTATTCACCAGCAACATTATCTCGGATAAACTCTGTTTAAAATATTACCAGAGATAGGTTGGCCGCTAAAACAGGAAATCTAAGAAAATAGCCGTTCAGGATGACAGTTTGTAGACTGCTCGAATATTTAATTGAAAGAGAAAATCACAGTGACGAGGAATATAACCAAGGTTGTGCAATGAAATGTATTAGGTAGATAAAATAACGTGCTCCATACTTTGAAGTCTACGATGACACTGACTTTCAAAGACACTTTAGATTATCTAAAGCTTCCACATTGTCAGTGTTATCCATGTCTTGTACGGTACACCCATGGATGACTTTTTAAGGAAGAATTACTGAATAGTTTCTTATTTCAGAGCGGAATAAAATGCAAAGTATTGGCTAAAATTTGTTTCCGTATTCTCGATGATATTAATGCTTTCTGCCACGAAATTCAACAATTCATTCTTCTGGAACGTCATAATAGGCTTCCTTCTTAGTTTCTAGTCAATAGTGGACATAATTTATCATACATTATTGGCAAAGCCAGAATGGAATCAACAACTTGTTTATATTTCGATAGTGGCTGAAGCACGTGGTCGTTTGTTTTCCGTACTTTAGTATAAACAATTTAAGGTTCAAATTCATATTGAAACCGCAACGTAGTTTTGGTAAGCCGAGCTAAAGAATTGAGCGGTGAATACAGAAATGAGTGTTATCCGAGTTGGAAATCAGGAGAAAGAACTTATTAGTGAAAACGGGCCTTAGTTTCACCACAAATGAATCTGGGCTTGTGGTATCTGGAGAGTCCACTGCCATCCACTGTCTTTCACTTTCTTCAGCCGATAACCTTATTTTTTCAAAGAATATGATTTCCTCTGCCACCTCCCCACTTTTGTTCGTATACGGACCATTGAGGCTTTCGATTTTTTTTCCATTTGTTTTACGTCGCACCGACACTGATACGTCTTATGGCGACGATGGGATAGTAAAGGCCTAGGAATGGGAAGGAAGCGACCGTGGACTTAATTAAGGTACAGCCCCAGAATTTCACTGGTATGAAAATAAGAAACCACGGAACACCATCTTCAGGGCTGCCGACAGTGGGGTTCGAAACCACTATCTCTCGGATGCAAGCTCACGGCTGCGCGCCCCGAACCGCGCGGCCAACTCTCCCGGTACTTTAGAAATTAATAACCAACAAGATCTGATACACTTTCTCCATCTTTCTTCTTCGACTTCTTCTTGTCATTCACCTCGCGGGATTGAGAGTGCTAGCTGCATCTGTCGACTTGGTCCTGTTTCATGGTTCATCCCAACGCCAACTTTACATTGACGGATGTGTTCACTGTTGCATATTTCTGCAGCGGTTGAGTATGTGGTGTTTTGCGTGTGAAACAAACAAACCAAAGCCTATGGCTCAAGAGCCTCGAAGGTCCATGGCTGATCAAGCGACCGCTGCTCAGCCCGAAGGTCTGCAAGTTATTAATTGTCGTATGGTAAGCACGACGAATCCTCTTGTTGTATACAAGGTACTCGATATACAAAGCACAACGTAAAAGTTTATTATTTGTAAATCTTTACACAGTGTTTACAAAAAAGGAACGAAAACTGACTTGATGCTTGAAGCGCTGCACACGTTAAATAATGACATAAACTAGTAGACTGATGGTCTGAGAAACAGGTACAATCTTATACATTAATATTTATAGGTACAATGCTGTCTATCTTGATAAGATAGGACGCTTGAAGGAACGAATGTCCGTGATAGCTGATGACTATCTGTAGTTTGTAGAATTATACAGGGAACTTGGATTAAAGTTCGTGGTAGCAGAATGCTAGGACAGGACGCATGTCGGTGATACGGGAGGCAGGATACTTGAGGCGGAGATGTCCTGAGGGGAGACCTCCTGACCAGAATTAGTCCACCTGTTCAGAACACTTTTTTAAGACGGTACCTCCGTGTCTGACATACGGTGTAGTCTGATCGCTAGACACTGTGGGAGTGCCTGCAGTGGAGAAGACGTCGCCCAATTTATATCCGCTGACTGACGTCACACACGATTACGTCAGCGCGCAGCAGTCTACACCTCGTGGTATCTAGAAGCGTCGATGCTGGGCGGGTTGCGGAGCTTGCAGGCGGCGGAGGACACACACAACACCTCTCGGCCTTTTTTTGGTTTTCTAAACTGGGGCCGCCATACCACCGTCTGATAGCTCCTCAATTGTGCCCCTCAACGCAGGTTAAAGTCCTTGACCTGGCTGGGAATCGAACCCGGTGCTTCCGGGTAAGAGACAAGACCTCTACCCCTACACCGCCATGCCGGTCTATGTGTGTATGAAGAGGTCCCTGAGCAGAGGAGTTAGTCACACGCTGCTAAAAGTCCCGGCCTTACCGGGAGTCGATCCAGGTCCCTCTGAATCTCACTCTGAGAGTAGTAAAACAGCTTGATGCAGTAAATCAGTAAATGAGAAGTTGCTATTTTCTTTTGCTATTTGATACACGTCGCACCGACACAGATAGGTCTTATGGCGACGATGGGACAGGAAAGGCCTAGGAATGGGAATGAAGCGGCCGTGGCCTTACTTAAGGTACAACCCCAGCATTTGCCTGGTGTGAAAATGGGAAACCACGGAAAACCATCTTCAGGGCTGCCGACAGTGGGATTGGAACCCACTATCTCCCGGATGCGAGCTCACAGCTGCGCGCCCTCTAACCGCACGGCCAACTCGCCCGGTGAAATGAGAAGTTGGATATTTGGATGATTGGAATCGGTGTGGTAGGAAGCAAGTAAGAGGAGAAGAAGAATAAGGGAGGAGAGAAATATAATTCAGAGATAGCGATATTTAAATGTGGGAAAGCTTTTAGTAATGAGAAAGTAAAATAAAGGAGAATTCGATATTATATATCGGAATCGCCGGGCTGAGTAGCTCAGACTGTAGAGCACTGGTCTTCTGAAGTCATCTGGCTCAGTCCGGTGATATTTAAAGGTGCTCAAATACGCCAGCCTTGTGTTGGTACGTAAAAGAGCTCCTGTGGGACAAAATTCCGGCATCTGAGTGTCTCTGAAAATCCTAAAGGAGTAGTTGTTGGGATGTAAAAACCAATAACATAAAGATAAGTATGGGAATCAAGTTGGGAGGAAACAGGTATATTCAACGAAAATGTAGAAAAATCTATGTGTAAAATGTCGAAAGAATGAAGAAATAATAATTTCGTATGGCGATTTCTAGCCTGGTGCAGAGCTTGTAAGTCAGACCGTCCGGCGAGTGTGGGCGGGTGTATGAGAGTTTGCGTTTGCTGTTCTGGAGGTCAGTCACAAGAGAATTATTTTTCCCCGACATATATAGCCGAGTCCAGTGAAAACATTAGTGGCCTATTTCATTCTCACTCAGTTTCTCTCCGGCCATGGAAAGATTAAGTGCTACATTGAACGCTTAAAAATTAATATTGCAGGTGGTTACTTGTGCTTTTGTGAATCTTGACAAACGGTGGAACAGTTTCTGTTCAACTCGGCCATGTTTGGAAGGACAAGATTCCCTCTTGTGTGTCACCTAAACCGTTGTAATGTGGAACTTGCAAAGCCATTCTACCATCTGTTTAGAACATTCTCCTGCTACAAACAGTTCCTTAAGTTCATTCCCCACATCTTCAATAATTCAAAAACTAATCAAATCTATATCCCTAACATAGTAATGTACAATAGGGTTCAAACCGTTAGGATATTAAATAAATAAAAATAACTAACTAACTAACTAACTAACTAACTAACTAACTAACTAACTAACTAACTAACTAACTAACTAACTAACTAACTAACTAACTAACTAACTAACTAACTAACTAACTAACTAACTAACTAACTAACTAACTAACTAACTAACTAACTAACTAAATAAATAAATAAATAAATACAGTCCGACTCCTTGGCTGAATGGTCAGCGTACTGGCTTTTGCTTCGGAGGGTCCCGGGTTCGATTCCCGTCCGGGTTGGGGATTTTGATCGCTTCTGATTCATTCTTCTGGCTCGGGGACTGGGTTTTGTGCCCGTCCCAACACTCTCCTTTTCATATTCAGACAATACACCACACTACCAACCACCACAGAAACACGCAATAGTGATTACTTCCCTCCATATAGGGTTGGCGTCAGGAAGGACATCCGGCTGTAAAACAGGAGCAAATACACATGTGCACTGAGCTCGATAGCTTCAGTCGTTTAAGTGCGGCCAGTATCCAGTATTCGGAAGATAGTGTGTTCGAACCCCACTGTGGGCCTCCCTGAAGATGGTTTTCCGTGGTTTCCCGTTTTCACACCAGGCAAATACTGTGGCTATACCTTAATTAAGGCCACGGCCACTTCCTTCCCAGTCCTAGCCCTTTCCTGTCCCATTATCGCCGAAGGACGAATCTGTGTCGGTGCGACGTAAAGCCAACAGAAAAAACCCACACGTGCGACATAGTTCGCACCCGCGACCCCACATCTGTGGGGAATGCGGTGGAATATTATTATTATTATATTATTATTATTATTATTATTATTATTATTATTATATTTATTATTAATTTTTGTAATTTGCTTTGCGTCGCACCGACTCTGATAGGTCTTTTGGGGACGGTGGAATAAGAAAGGGCTAGGTGTGGGAACTGTGCGACCGTGGATTTAATTAATGTTCAACCGCAACATTTGCCTGGTGTGAGTGAGCATGGTTGCCCAGTTGTACTTCGTCTTGAGACAATAATCACCATCAGCACCATCATCTTTGCCTGGTGTGAAAATCGGAAACCACGGAAAACCATTTTCATGACTGCCGACAGTGGGGTTCGAACCCACTACATCCCGAATGCAGGCTGACAGCTACGTGCCCCTAAACGAACAGCCAGTCGCTCGGTATTATTATTATTATTATTATTATTATTATTATTATTATTATTATTATTATTATTGTGACTGAGTGGTGTTGATTACAGGACCCAAGGTGGAGGGTTCGATCATAGATCAGTCCCTGGTATTTGACGGTAGTAATATACTCCCGATTTCTGTCGGTAGATTTACCACCAAAATGCTATTATATTTCCCTTGATTAAATCAAATGATCATAAATATTATGTCTTTTAGTAAAATGTTTGATGCGATGTGCGGACTGTGATGTGAAGTACTGATGGATGGCCATGCTCTCAAGGTACTGATGCTAGGTAACAGCGCGTCACACATCCTGTTACATTTCGTTGCACACGTTTTCGGATTGCAGGTATTCGAAAACTGTAACATTAATTTGCGAGGCGTTAACACCACTAATATTATAATTTATTATTACTCCCTCACAGTCCGACTCGTTGGCTGAATGGTCAGCGTACTGGCCTTCGGTTCAGAGGGTCCCGGGTTCGATTCCCGGCCGGGTCGGGGATTTTAATCTCTTCTGATTAATTCTTCTGGCTCGGGGACTGGGTGTATATGTCCGTCCCAACACTCTCCTCATCATATTCACACAACATACTACACTACCAACCACCACAGAAACACGCAATAGTGCTTACATCCCTCCATAGAGGGTTGGCGTCAGGAAGGGCATCCGGCCGTAAAAACAGGACCAAATCCACATGTGCGACGCAGTTCGCACCCGCGACCCACAGGTGTGGGAAAAGCGGCAGGAAAAGAAGAAGAAGAAGAAGATTATTACTCCCTCACAGTACTCTTAAATAGCTAATAATGGTATCGGAACCAGGCCAGCCGATGAGAAAGCAAATGCAGAACTAGTTCACGCCGGCGGACTGATTGTCGTATTTCATCAGCCTATTAATTCCTGCCGTGTGGGTTGCATAGTCAGCCAGCGCACGCTTATTCCCCAGACTGCACCAGACGCCCAGACGGTTCGTACAGCTCAATGCTGAATATCCTGACCCTGGCGTCTAGCAACCCCGCGACGCTTTGTGCGTAGCCCATGCGTATTTTACGCACAGCCAGATCAATATGTTGTAACATACTGTCTACTCTTTCGGCGGGCGTGGTTCCATGCAATTCACTCCTTTTACTAGAGACTAACTTCTCGTTCTGAATCTAATATCCTTTGCTTTTGTGTCGCATGGAGGGGACAAACTGCAGGAAAATTCAGTCTCGCAAAGAGTTCCTTGGAAGTGAATTGCTATCACCACTGTTCTAATAATTCTAATGACCTACAAACAATTTTATAAAATAATGATTATTTGGAGCCTCCGTAAGTCAGCCGGCCTCTCACCGCTGGGTTCCAGGGTTCAAATCCCGGTCACTCCATGTGAGATTTGTGCTGGACAAAGCGGAGGTGGGACAGGTTTTTCTCCGTGTACTCCAGTTTTCCCTGTCATGTTTCCTTCCAGCAACACTCTCCAATATCATTTAATTTCATCTGTTAATCATTAATCATTGCCCCAGAGGAGTGTGACAGGCTTCGGCAGCCGGCACAATTGCTATCCTTGCCGCTAGATGGGGCTTCATTCATTCCATTCCCGTCCCAGTCGAATGACTGGAAATAATATTTAAAAATCATTTTAGAAATTCGTGTCATAATTACAAAACAATTTAAAAGCGATTTAAAGGTAATTTTAGAAATACTTCTTACTATATTTATTTAAGGAATAATAATTTTTAATAACTGTTATTTTTATCATTACTTGTCTTATGTTGTTGAACCGAAAAATCCAAATGAAAATGACAAATTAAAAATGCCATTACGTTTATGGAAAAATGCTAATGAAATAAGTAAAAGTACTTGAATTATTCTGACTGTGTAACGGCGGTTTTACAAGTAATCGACCCATCATACTTTGTCTTTCCTCCATCGAGTTCTTAACACATCTTTCCCATCTTACCTTTCTTCGCGTTTCCATTACTTCTCAAATGTTCGTGACAGACATACTAGGGCTCAAACATCCAACCTGCTCGTCATCCCACACCATCGAATTGCCGCATATTACAGCTCATTCTCGGTGTTTGCCGCACGAGAATGGAATCGTTTACCGGACGACGTCAGAGGAATACCAACTACAGTGTCATTTAAAATAGCGTTAAGAGGTACAGTAGGATACGGATGAACTGTGCATTTCTGGTCTTCATTGATAGTTTTACTACAATATAATTACTAGCTATTATTATTATTATTATTATTATTATTATTATTATTATTATTATTATTATTATTATTGTTACGGAGTTCTCCGTGGAAGGCAGAGGTGAAAGAAGGTGCGGGCTGGAATGGGTCTAACTACAAGTATTAAAGATGAAATTAAAATTTAAATAAAGGTTATATTTTCAACAGATAACAACATTTAACAATTTTCACAAAGTGAAATTACAATGAAAATTCAGGTACAATAATGATTTTACAAACGAAAACAAGAGTTTCGGGTATTAAAAAGTTCTGGGCTTCGTGCCCCAAGTTACAATTCCTGAGCCCTCAGCTCATGACCACAAATTACCAAAGGGCAGAAAACCCTTAATTACATGGAGCATTTGCTCCCATCTCGTAATGTCAAGCCTCCTAGAGGCACTTTTCAAAATACCAGAAAGAGCTGACCCGCTCTCAATCTTCCAAGCCTATTAAAGGCAATAACAGCTTATTACACTTAACTGCCATTAAAACACCACTTATAATGGCACAGGGGTACCTCGTACCCAATCTACTGGGCCTTCTCAGGATGGAAAACAAAAACGAGTTAAGTTAATGGCCCAAAATACAAGATTGAATGGAGGCGAGTACTTGCACTCCTAAATACACCTTTTAAAACCTAAGAGGCACTAGGCCTATTGCACAGGGTCTAATCCCAATCTATGGAGGTGACATGTATACAAAATCCATTTAACACATTAAGAAGGAAGAGAAAAGAGGTTACGAAAATAGTCACCTCAAATTCAAAAATGAATGGGAGCTCGAGAGGGTAAAGCACTCTCTATCCCCGATTTACAGTTGAAGAAATTTGTAGTTTTACATAGACTGAAAAGGAATTTACATTTTAAAGAGATGGGTTACATATTAAAGGTTTCGAACCTTCCCCGCGAGTTAAACTGCTGAGCTAGCAAGAAAATATGTTAGATGGCCATTACCTTGTTGAAGAGCTGCTGCCCGAAGAAAGAGGCGCTACCCGCCCCTGCTATGCTTCTATACACTAAGCAAGATGTTGTTGAAGTGGCCCGGATACAAGAAAATCAGCAGTTTTTATACCCTCGCGGAAAATTCGAGACCCTTCATGAATGATTAAGACCCGCCCACAAAAGTTTATTGGCTAACGGCAAAGGATACACACAAATCGATGAAGAAACACCTTATTGGCGGGAAATTAATTACATAAATTTAGGATTGGTCAAATTCAAAACAGGCGGAAAGGAAGCTTAATATTGCCAACCCTCAAATGCAAGAACAAACTTTTGTAAAGACAAAACTTATGAATACAAAATTTCTCCAAGAAAGTTCATTCCTTCGCACCAGAGTGCATAATCATAGTTTTTAGTTCAGACATCTGTCATGGAAGGTCCACACATCTTGGTCAACCAAAAAAAACAAAACAAAACAAAACAAAACAAAACAAAAACAAATCGAAATACACACAGTGGCATCTTCTGGGGAACTATTGAATTAATTCAGTTGTTAAAGTTCAGAGTTTCTCCAGTAGAAGTAATTTAAGGCGGAACATTCAAATATGCGGCGTATAGGTGTACCAACCGGTACAATTATTATTATTATTATTACTTATTTTTATAAGCGAATGGACCACTAAGTATCACGCTACAACCTTGTTGAAAATTGAAATAATGACTGATCATCCCAAACTGGCAAGAAATAAAAAATGATGCAAAATAAAAACATGCTACTATTGTTTGTTATATCGCAGAATGAATTTGTATTCTACTGAGCAACGTCCTAATGCAAAGGGGAAAATGATGACATTTCGAAATACCCGCCACCTTCTTACTAGTAAATATGTACAAACATTTTCACAATTTAATCTATCTATTGGAAGTATAATTTTTCATATGATTTAAATGCTTATTTTATGCATAATTTACAGATAATTCTAATTATTAGAAATAAAACTTGAAAATAATTTCACCGATAAAATAAATTATTAGAAATAATGACTTACAGGTAATTTTACCTATAATTGTAATTTTTTTTTGCTACTTGCTTTACGTCGCACCGACACAGATAGGTCTTATGGCGACGATGGGATAGGAAAGGCCTAGGAGTTGGAAGGAAGCGGCCGTGGCCTTAATTAAGGTACAGCCCCAGCATTGGCCTGGTGTGAAAATGGGAAACCACGGAAAACCATTTTCAGGGCTGCCGATAGTGGGATTCGAACCTACTATCTCCCGGATGCAAGCTCACAGCCGCGCGCCTCTACACGCACGGCCAACTCGCCCGGTAATTGTAATTATTAGAAACAATAACGTACACATAACTCTACAAACAATCCTAATATTTAGCAAAACAACTGATATACTTTTACAAATACCGAATGAGTTGACCTTGTAGGAGATAGCTGGTTTGAACCCCATGGACGGCGGCAGCTCTGAAGATGATTTTCCGTGGTTTCCCATTTTCACACCAGTCAAATCCTGGAGCTGTTCCTTAATGAAAGCTACGACCGCTTCCTTTCCACTCCAAGGCCTTTCCTATCTCATTGTCGCCATAAGACCTGTGTCGGTGCGACGTACAACAACCTTCTGATCCCAACTTGGCAGGTTCGATCCTGGCTCAGTCCGGTGGTATTTAAAGTTGCTGAAATACGTCAGCATCGTTCCGGTAGATTTACTGGCACGTAAGAGAACTCCTGTGGGACTATATTTCGGCACCTTGGCGTCTCCGAAATCGTAAAGTAGTTAGTGGGGCGTAAAGCCAATAAAAAAATGAACTCGTATCCTCCTCCCAATGTGTTGTAGCCCTTTTCAAGCCAACCCCCCAGTGGAAGTGAGCTGCATGTACCATTTCAACCACATACCAGCCCTCGTGCCATTCTTAAATTTCTGCCATTACCGGGAATCGAACTAGGGCTCCCTAGGACGGCAGCTAATAACACTAACCGTTACGTTACAGAGGCGGACAAGCCAATAACCTTTATTATGCTATTTCGTAAATCTACTTGAAAATATATAAAATATCGAATTATTGGAATTTATAATTAGTTTTAGTTACAGAAATTATGATTTAACAAAAAATTAAGAAATTCAATTACAAATAGTAATTTACTAATAATCTTACAATTGATTATAATAGTTCTCAAAAATGAGAATTTTCAGATAATTTTGCAAATTCTAATTATGGCATGTTCCTCTGGTTAGTGGAAGCGTGCTGTGTTGTGTTCGAATGGAGAGGTGTGTATTGAGATAAATGCCAAGTTCCCTAGCTGGGGGAATCATATACACGCTGTAATCAAACCCAGGAGTCCGGCTGATTATCAAAATGGTCAGCGTGGAGGCCTTCGATTGATTCCTGGTCGGTTCGGGGATTTTAATCGCGTATGATTCTTCTGGCTCGGGCACTGGGTGTTGTGTTTGTTCCATCACTCCCTTCCTCATGTTCAGACAACGCACTACATTACCAACCACCACGGAAACGCCAAATAGTGATTACATCCCTCCATATAGTGTTAGCGTCAGGTAGGACATCCGCCGTAAAACAGGGCCAAATCCACCTGTGCCACACAGTTCGTACCCGTGACCCTACGGATGTGGGAAAGGCGGAGTAATAATAATAATAATAATAATAATAATAATAATAATAATAACAACTGAACAAGGAAACCTCTCTATCAAAGACAGTGACGCTGTTCATTCAGCTGAGGAGCTGGACTCGTGCCTCTATTTGTCAAAAGTGAAGATTCACTTTTTGTCTACTGTACCAAAATTTTAGAATTTTAGAATTTCAACAATCAGTCCTGAATGAAGATAATAGCATCCCGTTACTAAATTATACATTCTACAAAGGATAATGCAAAATTCACATTTCTCCAACTTTTAAGGCGCCCCGCGGCAAAAGAGGAATAAATAAATAAATAAATAAATAAATAAATAAATAAATAAATAAATAAATAAATAAATAAATAAATAAATAAATAAATAAATAAATAAATAAATAAATAAATAAATAAATCACCATTGATTTGCATTTAGGGATGTCAACCAGGCGGCAGATTCCCTATCAGTTGTTTACCTAGTCTTTTTGTAAATGTTGGATATTTATCAGACCTCTCCCTCGATTCCTCTTCCTATAAAGAGTATTTGCCTCTGTTATTTTCTTTTGAATTCCCTCAGTTTATGAGGTTTCCTACTTTTAACATTTTCACTCAATCTTATACATCTGCTAATGTCTCCGGTGCCATTGTCAATCAGCTAGGACACCATGGTTTAAGTTGACCTAAAAGCTCAGGAAAGATTTTCAGAAGTTCCTCCCGGAACGATATAATCAGAAGATATCTGACTTCTGTTGGCTTTCAAGAGTTTTGGATCCTATTAAAATCAGCCATGGCAAACGTCCTGAATGATTGTCATCATACCTTTGAAGAAATGAAAATCCTTAATAGGGGATGCAACTTGCGAGGATACGCTTGTAGTTACACATTTACCTACCACTTTGAAGGTAGCTGGGTCAGCAGCAGAGGCAGCCAGGTTTTTGAAAGAGGAATACATATCGATGCATTGTCGATAATTACATTTTAGTTTGGTGTTCAGAAGCAAATGACCTCGTTTCGGAAACTGGGAAACTGCTGGAGAACCCCACGGAATTTCTTAGGTAGTGCATCGCAATTTTGCCCATTCAGCCAAGAAGTCAGACTTTGTGCAATAAAATTGAAAAACTGCGATATGTAGCTGATTTCTCGAATGGGGTTTCTAATATGCTTGGAACGAGGTTAAATTAACGGCTCTGTCATTTTATCTCGGAGCGTGACTAGTCGATTACTGGAACTCATTAGCGCCTGAGTGGCGCCGCGGAACACTTGTGTTGAGGGGGTTGCAGCTCCATCGCGCCACAGGAACCCAGTTTTTATCGGTTTTTATTTACAATATTGGCTTAACGTCACACTAACACAGATAAGTTTTACGGCGACGATAGGATAGGAGAGGGATAGGAGTGGGTAGGAAATGGCCGTGGCCTTAACTAAGGTACAGACCCAGCATTTGCCTGGTGTGAAAATGGGAAACGGAAAACCGACTATCTCCCGAATACTGTATACTGGCCGCACTTTAGCGACTGCAGATATCGAGCTCGGTAGTACAAGTGGATCTGACGCTTTCACTGGGGTGGCTGAGTAGATAAATGTACATAAGTTATAATAATAATAATAATAATAATAATAATAATAATAATAATAATAATAAAGAAACATCCCCAAGAAAATCTTGGGATCAAAATGCGAAAATGGAATTTGTATGAAAAAGAAATCACATGAAATCTATCAAGTTACAGGAAAATTCACAGATATCATCAGGAAACTGCGATTACAATTTTATGTACACTCATACAGGATGGATAATAACAGGCTCACGAAGAACCTGTTAAATTTAGCCGTATCAATGAAAAATCACAATAATTGGCTAAAAGAAATCAGTGAGGACCTAAATGAAATTGGCATTAATGAAGAAACCTATCAAGATAGAATAAAATTCAGAAATTTAATTCACAAACACACATTTTCTGTAAAGCCCACTCGACTAAATACAGGGTGGACCAAGCAACGTACACAGCGTGACGATGAAGAGATATTGGGAAGAGAAGAAAACCCAAAAAGTGACTATAAGTACATACGTGCTCTTTCGTTGGGCGTAACGAAGAATAAAAATATCCCTACTTAGTAGAAAATAAATTCTTTTATGCTATCCAGCTCTCTCTCTCCTCTCTCTCTATCTGTCTATCTATCCACCTATCTATCTATCTATCTATCTATCTATCTATCTATCTATCTATCTATCTATCTATCTATCTATCTATCTATCCATCTGTCTGTCTGTCTGTCTGTCTTTCTGTCTGTCTGTGACGGCCAATCCCAAGAACCAATGGATGGATTTTGATGCAGTTTTCAGCATTCTCTTAAGAATTTTTGAAAAAGGTTTATATAGAGATACATTCATCTATGGCCAATTGAAGCCGAGCAGTAACAATTTCAGTGAAGCGAATCGAACACACAACGGCCGTTCGTGCGCCTTTTTCTCTTACTCTGGCTAAACCGTTAAAGATACATCTATAGTACGAGTGCAGGAATTGTTCACCATAATAAGATCTACAAAAATTTTCGCGAAAGCATGTACTGTATCTATCTATAACACATAGCCCGCTATAAATATTTTTATCTTACCCAAACCCCACGGTGCAACAGCCTCGAAGGGTCTGGCCTATAAGGCGACCGCTTCTCAGCCTGAAGGCCTGCAGATTTCAAGGTGTCGTGTGGTCAGCACGACGGATCCTCTCGGTTGTTACTCTTGGTATTCAAGTCCGGGACCGCCATATAACCGTGAGATAGCTGCTCAATTGTAATCAGGTAGGCTGAGTAGACCTCTAACCAGCCCACAGATGCAGGTAAAATTTCTGACCTGGCCGGGATTCGAACCCGGGACCTCCGCGTAAGGAGCAGGCACGCTAGTCTTTATGTTACAGTAACGATTTAAATCAAGCAAGTCGAAGGAAGAAAAAGGTCGCCCGTGTATCTATTTATCTTACGCTTGCTAAACCGTTTAATGTACATCTATATTAAAACGCATCTGCACTACGATGGTAAGAATTGTTCAGCATAATATACATACATATATTATCATTATAGACTGTTATGCCTTTCAGCGTTCAGTCTGCAAGCCTCTGAGAATTTACTAAACGTCGCCACAATCCTCGATGTGCAACAAGTGTTGTGGCCTCATTTAGTTCTATACCTCTTATCTTTAAATCGTTAGAAACTGAGTCTAACCATCGTCGCCTTGGTCTCCCTCTGCTTCTCTTACCCTCCATAACAGAGTCCATTATTCTCCTAGGTAACCTATCCTCATCCATTCGCCTCACATGACCCCACCACCGAAGCCGGTTTATGCGTACAGCTTCATCCATCGAGTTCATTCCTAAATTAGCCTTTATCTCCTCATTCCGAGTACCCTCCTGCCATTGTTCCCACCTGTTTGTACCAACAATCATTCTTGCTACTTTCATGTCCGTTACTTCTAACTTATGAATAAGATATCTTGAGTCCACCCAGCTTTCGCTCCCGTAAAGCAAAGTTGGTCTGAAAACAGACCGATGTAAAGATAGTTTCGTCTGGGAGCTGACTTCCTTCTTACAGAATACTGTTGATCGCAACTGCGAGCTTACTGCATTAGCTTTACTACACCTTGATTCAATCTCACTTACTATATTACCATCCTGGGAGAACACACAACCTAAATACTTGAAATTATCGACCTGTTCTAGCTTTGTATCACCAATCTGACATTCAATTCTGTTGAATTTCTTACCTACTGACATCAATTTAATCTTCGAGAAGTTAATTTTCATACCATACTCATTGCACCTGTTTTCAAGTTCCAAGATATTAGACTGCAGGCTTTCGGCACAGTCTGCCATTAAGACCAAGTCGTCAGCATAGGCCAAACTGCTTACTACATTTCCACCTAACTGAATCCCTCCCTGCCATTTTATACCTTTCAGCAGATGATTCATTTAAACTACGAACAGCAAAGGTGAAAGATTACAGCCTTGTCTAACTCCTGTAAGTACCCTGAACCAAGAACTCATTCTACCATCAATTCTCACTGAAGCCCAATTCTCAACATAAATGCCTTTGATTGATTTTAGTAATCTACTTTTAATTCCATAGTCCCCCAGTATGGCGAACATCTTTTCCCTTGGTACCCTGTCATATGCTTTCTCTAGATCTACGAAACATAAACACAACTGCCTATTCCTCTCGTAGCATTTTTTAATTACCTGGCGCATACTGAAAATCTGATCCTGACAGCCTCTCTGTGGCTCGAAACTACACTGGTTTTCATCCAACTTCCTCTCAACGACTGACCGCACCCTCCATTCCAAGATGCCAGTGAATACTTTGCCTGGTATACTAATCAATAAGATACCTCGATAGTTGTTGCAATCCTTCCTGTTCCCTTGCTTATAGATAGGTGCAATTACTGCTTTTGTCCAATCTGAAGGTACCTTACCAACACCCCGCGCTAATTTTACTACTCTATGAAGCCATTTCATCCCTGCCTTCCCACTATACTTCACCATTTCAGGTCTAATTTCATCTATTCCTGCTGCCTTATGATAATGGAGTTTATTTACTATCCTTTCCACTTCCTCAAGCATAATTTCACCAACATCATTTTCCACCTCCCCATGAGCTTGGCTGTTTGCAACATCACAATTATGATTTCCTTTTACATTGAGAAGATTTTCAAAATATTCCCTCCACCTCTCCAGTGATTCCCTGGGATCCATTATGAGTTCACCTGAATTACTCAAAACACTGTTCATTTCCTTTTCCCCTCCCTTCCTAAGATTCTTTATTACTGTCCAGAAAGGTTTCCCTGCTGCTTGACCTAGCCTTTCCAGGTTATTACCAAAATCTTCCCATGGCTTCTTTTTGGATTCAACAACTACTTGTTTCGCTCTGTTTCTTTCATCTACATACAACTTCCTGTCTGCCTCGGCCCTTGTTTGGAGCCATTTCTGATAAGCCTTCTTTTTACGTTTGCAGGCTGCTCTCACTTCATCATTCCACCAAGATGTTCGCCTTTTCCTATCTTTACACGCAGTTGTTCCTAGGCATTCCCTTGCTGTTTCTACTACAGCATCCATGTATGCCACCCATTCACTTTCTATATCCTGAACCTGCTTACTGTCTACTGTCCGAAACTTCTCACTAATCATATGCATGTACTTCTGTCTAATTTCCTCGTCCTGGAGATTTTCTACCCTTATTCGTTTGCAGACAGATTTCACTTTCTCTACCCTAGGTCTAGAGATACTTAGTTCACTACAGATCAGATAGTGGTTTGTATCATCGAAAAATCCGCGAAAAACTCGTACATTCCTAACGGATTTCCTGAATTCAAAGTCTGTTAAGATATAGTCTATTATGGATCTGGTACTCCTAGCCTCCCATGTGTAGCGGTGAATAGCCTTATGCTTGAAGAATGTATTTGTGACAACTAAACCCATACTAGCACAGAAGTCCAGCAAAAGCTTCCCATTCCCATTAGCTTCCATATCTTCCCCACATTTACCAATCACCCTTTCGTATCCTTCAGTTCTATTCCCAACTCTCGCATTGAAATCGCCCATTAGCACTATTCTATCCTGGCTGCTGTTCCTGACCACGATGTCACTCAATGCTTCATAAAACTTGTCAACTTCATCCTCATCTGCACCCTCACATGGTGAATACACGGACACAATTCTTGTCCTAATTCCTGCAACTGACACATCTACCCACATCATTCGCTCATTTACGTGCCTAACAGAAACTATGTTGCGTGCAATGGTATTCCTGATAAAGAGCCCTACCCCAGACTCTGCCCTTCCCTTTCTAACACCCGTCAAGTACACTTTATAATCTCCTATCTCTTCCTCATTATCTCCCCTTACCCGCATATCACTTACTCCTAGCACATCCAGATGCATCCTCTTTGCTGACTCAGCCAGTTCTACCTTCTTTCTTCCATAAGCCCCATTAATATTGATAGCTCCTCATCGAATTACATTTCGTTCGCCAAGTTGTTTCCAAGGAGTCCCTCGCCTGTCAAATGGGAGTGGGACTCCATTACTCCCATAGGTCCGAGGCTTGCTTAAAGTGTTCTGAGCTCGGTAAATTCATGAAGCAGGATGCTGCCCTACTTGCACATAGTCCAAGTGAGGATCTCTCCTCTAATGGGTTATGGACCACCGGTGAATTGTATAGTCCTAGCCGCCTGAGCACAGGGAGGGCCATGACTCAGAATATGTCCGAGATGCCCACTCCCATTCCATAGCAACTGGTATCCCGACTCTCAGGACCACTTACTAGGCCACTCAGCCGTTGCCCATGGTTCACGAACTAGGACGTGACTACAGTAACCTACAAACATGAACCATCCACAAACATGAACCATAATATGTTCTACAAAATTTCCGGACCAGCATATATCTACCTTTAAAACATAACACACTATAACAGCTATTATGTTAAATTTTGCAATTAAAACGTCAAGTTTCAAAACAAATGTCTAAATTAATTAATTACTCCTTAATAAAAATAAATTGCTTATGCCCATCACGTAACTAATGCACTTTAAAATGTAATTTTAAGAATGGTTTTTTCATGGATACTTTCGGAGATATCGTTGTTTAGATTTTTTCATGTAATCATTCTGAAATATGCAAATGTAAATGGCCAGCTCCAGGGCGACTATACAGATTGCGAGCTGGGGTGCGAGCTATCGATGAACACGCTACTGTGTTGATGGGGGTGAAAGTTCCTTATGGGGATCACTGTAAGTACCTAGGTGTTAATATAAGGAAAGGTCTGCATTGGGGTAATCACATAAACGGTATATGAATAAAGGGTACAGATCCCTGCATTTGGTTATGAGGGTATTTAGGGGCTGTAGTAAGGATGTAAAGGAGAGGGCATATAAGTCCCTGGTAATACCCCAACTAGAGTACGGTTCCAGTGTACGGGACCTTCACCAGGATTACTTAATTCGAGAACCGGAAAAAACCAAAGGGAAGAAGCTCGATTGATTCTGTTCCACTAAATGGTATGTTCCGAGCTGTCATTTGAGAGATAGCGTGTAATGGCATTAGTAGGCGAGTAAGTCTGAGTGGTATTTTGAAAAGTAGGAAAGATCAAAATGTGATTAAGTTGGAATTCAAGAGAACAAATTGGGGCAAATATGCCTTTATAGGAAGAAGCGTTAGGGATTGATATAATTTACGAAGGGAGATGTTCAATAAATTTCCAAATTCTTTGCAATTATTTAAGAAAAGCTAGGTAAAAAGCTGCCCTAAATGCAGATCAGTGGTGACTGATTGAATAAAAGGCTAAGCTTGGAAATTTTAGTTCCGTTAGTCTTACAAGGGGAAAGTCTGACATTCGCCTCAACGAATTTAATAACATTTTGCATTGACGTTCTATATTGAAAGTAAAAAGACACGTGTTTCAGCGTTTTGCTAGACACTCCCTAGTTTTTGTAAAAATCGAGGTCAAATTTGATGACGGAATATCGTATTTTCAATGCCACACATCTAATGGTCTTCTAAAACATATTTTATTTATATCATACTAGCCTGTACTCACGGCTTCAACCGAGTTTATTCTCACAGCTGAAGGCCGTTACGCTGGTTACTCAGTCATGAACTGCCTATCTCTACGGTATTATTGAGTCGTATATACATTTACTATTATTTAATATGTTTTGCATTCTTCAGCCTTGATTATTTCTCTTGTATTGTTACCACTCAAAGCGACCTTTATTGACATGCATCGCGAATCGCCTTATTTATTTCATTTTCTTTATGTAATTTATTTATCATCATTTATGCATCTTTTCGCCTTGTACGCCTTCAATCATGTTCCAGTGCACAGCAACTTCCCCAGATCTTGTCTACAATAGAGTCAGAGGAAATAAGCGTTTGCTTATCTAAATTTTCCATGTCGTTGTGAAAACATATCTTTAGATCTCTGTGTTCCGTGGATTTGGCCGCGCATCCCACATATACAGATAAACACTTTCGTTATCATGGACTGAGTGAAGATGGCTCCTCGTGTCTGGGACTGAAAATTGCTTCCTACACCATGGTTTTAAAATGGCTCCATGACTTGTATTATACATAAAAATCGAAATGCATAAAAATCTTATGTACGTTGCCTAGCGACAGTCAATTTATGCATTTAATTCTGCTGACAGCACTTTGGATTGTTATTACCCAATACTCGTTTTCCAATGATTTTTCGTTCGTAACTTACCAACGAAAGAGGAAATGAAAAATCTGGCTTCGAGGTGCATTCGGACCCACTTCCGTCTACCGACTGTATGTTCCAAATATGAGATCTCTGCGTGCCGTACTCTTGGCTAGGTATCGCGCACACACAGACAGACAAACACGTCCTTTAATTATTATAGGTTGTATCGAAAGTTAAAAACATTAGAGTTATTAACGTTCATGTGTTTTCGATAAAATCATCTCATGAAGAGTTACACAAAAGGCATATCACAAAAGTATTGAACATTACATGAAAATTGTTAATCACATCTCCCTATGTTTTAGTTAAAAATGTTCTGATTATCACAATATTATCAGATTTACCGGAAAAAAGTATTGAATTTAAACAAAAAAACCATGTCCAAAAATCGTACATGGACCAGCTGTTTGGTAGTCTAACATCAAACTCGCTCTGCTAGAGCATGAAACCACAAAATCTGGGTCAACAGATTTACGTGTGATTCTTACATATTAAAAATTGTACTTGCACTTACTAGCACTCAAATCAACCGACTTTGATAAGGTTGTAGGGAAGATGTAACTCGGACATCACTACTCGATGTGAAGCAGCAACAGCAACAATAACACAACAACAGGGTCTGTTAGCAGACTCCGTGTAGGGGGAAGGTTATGTTTGCTGAAATATTACTAACCACACTGATCGTTACCGAGAGGAAGGCACAGTGTACACTGGAAATTCTCAACACTTGTTTACCCATGGCAAGTAAACAGTTTGTTTATGTGTTCTAGCTAATGTGCTCTTTGAGGAGTCGTGCTCAAAGTGTTTCTCAGTGGGGAACTTTGAGATCGTGTAGCACGTGCCATCGATTCGAACGCCTCGCGTGGCGGTTGTGCGTGAGACCCACAATCAATAGTGTAATTCATTTGCATAGCCAGCGCACCCTCACAACTCTCATCGGGGTATTCCCTTAATAGTTTTAGGACCATTATCCTGTTGAGAGTTTCAGAATTAAGGAAATTGCACCTTTGGAGACCAATATTATGTTTAAAATTATAAATATGGGCAGAACTTAAAAATATTCATTTTCGTATTAAGGGACTGAAACTTCCATGATCATCATTCCCTATTACATACATGTATAGGAACTGCGTCCTTGTGAGGCCTGTAATAATGGGCCTTTGTGACATTTGTTCTTCATGGCTTTGCAGTCGTCTTCTCGGGACATGATATGAGGTTTCATCTTATTTTTTCCTGAATATTAGAATGGGAAGGGCCGAGCAAAATAACATCTGTGTCAGAGTCAGAATTTGTTTGTTGGAATATATTTTGAATAATATCTCAACTCATATATTTTAGTCTCGAAATACTGCTCTCAATACACGTCATTAAGATGACAAGTAGAGTCGTGTGTGACAAGAGTATGAAGAACGTGGATATAATCTGACGCCACGGTCTATCGGCAAGCCACCAAACGTTTCTGCGATGCGGTGCTGTATACTACAGCCAAGTATAAAATACTGGGTGGTTCACCAGCCCCTTATTTTTCGGAGATAGGCAAGCCAAATAACGCGTGTAACCTACGGATCGTATAACCTACAGATCATTTTAATTTAGTTTTATTGTGGTCGATAAGGCTCTCCCCTACCCGTGTGTCATCACTGTAAATATCGATCCATGGCCCTAGCAAAGGAAAAACTGATATGCACTAATTCCGCGCCAAATACTAAGGACCATTCTGAAAACATGTGATTTATTGCGCCTTGAAATAATATAGGTACCCGCAATGCGATCAAATCAGACGATTATGCCACGTGCTCCGTGATGTAAAAAAGTTAAATGAGCACTGTAAAACATCATCGAAGATTTTGACTCGGAAATTAACTTTCGAGGTGGAACGGGCATACTTAATTACTAAACCTCTAGCAAGCATAATATATTTTGACTTCTTGGATGAATCGTTTGAGGGTTGGAACAAAAGATGCATGAGTATCGGCAACGTAGTGGTTCGAATCCAGTACGTTGCAAATTTTTGCTCCATTTCACCAGGAATACAATAATAATCTTTTTTTTTTTTGCTATTGGTTTTAAGGGGTGCGCTCTGATTTGGCACCTTTCCCCCAAGGTTGAGAGGGGGAGGATCATGAATGAAATACGCCTTGGTCTTTTATTATGGTATCGTCCCGGCATTTGCCTGATAGTGAAAACGGTAAATCGAAGATAACCATTTACAGGACGGCCAGCATGAGATTCGAATCCCAAACCTCCCGAATAATACTCACCTTCTAGGTCACATCACAGCACTTATTATTTTCCTTTGGGCCGATGACCTTAGATGTTAGGCCCCGTTAAACAAGCATCAGCATGAAGCATGAATGATTACTTCACGATGTATTCCTATGAAAAGTACGTTGAACTGTTGTTAATTTATGGAGAAAGTATGGCTGAATTAATATGTGTGCTACGTGCTCCGTAATGGTAAAATTTTCAAAAATCTTACATTAGCAAGTCGGGATTCGGTTCACGGTCTTTTTGGTGATATATCTGTCAGGATGCCAATCGGCAATCTTGTCCCACAATTTTCAAGAGCCATCGCTACTAGCTAAGACAATCTTCTTCTTGTACCGCTTTTCTCACACTTGCAGGGTCGTGGGAGCGAACTATGTCGCGTATACGGTTTCGGACAAGTTTTACGGTTGGATGGCCTTCCTGACGCCAAACTATATCAGTGGATGTAATCACTATTGCGTGTTTCTGTGGTGTTTGGTAGTGTAGTCTGGGGTCTGAATATGAGGAGGAGAGTGTTAGGACAAACACAAACACCCAGTCTCCGAGACAGAAGAATTAATCAGACGCGATTAAAATCTACGACCCGGCCAGGAATCGATCCCGGGACCCTCTAAACCAAAAGCCTCAACGCTAACCATTCAGCCAAGAAGTCGGGCAGCTAAGAGAATATATGGATGTTAATAATGTTCAGATTTGTACAGATCGATTATTTTCTTTTTCTTCTTTCTTAATCTGTTTACCCTCCAGGGTTGGTTTACCCTCGGGCTCAGCGAGGAATCCACCTCTATCGCCTCAAGGCCAGTGTCCTGGAACGTGACACACTGGGTCGGGGGATACAACTAAGGAGGTGAATTGGTAACTCGCCCAGATGGCCTCACCTGCTATACCGAACATGGGCCTTGCAGGGGGGGGGGGGATGGAGAGATTGGAAGGGATAGACAAAGAAGAGGGAAGGAAGCGGCTATGGCATTAATTTAGGTACCGTCCCAGCTTTTACCTGGAGGAGGATTGGGAAACCACGGAAAACCATTTAGGGATGGCTGAGGTGGGATTCGAAACCCCTCTACTCAATTGACCTCACGAGGCTGAGCGAACCCCGTTCCAGACCTTGTACCACTTTTCAAATTTCATGGCAGAGCCGGGAGTCGAACTCGGTCCTCCTTGGGTGGCACTTAATTACACTAACCACTACACCACAGAGGCTGCCATAGATCGATTATATCTCCCAGAATAATCGCGCTTTCCTCCGTGGATCTTCTCAGTTTATGCCAGGAGTTCAGTGTTCTTTATTCTCACTTATTCATTCCGCGTATTAAACGCGGATTATTACAGATCTTTGTTTTAAAGGAGGAGAGAAATATAAATACACGAAATTAACTGACAGTAAATTGTGCACCTGCTTTTAGCTGTGTTAGTGGCTGTCCCCTGCTTGCAGACTATAGACGTAATTACTCCAGCTCTTGGTCTTGGTCCCTCCGGGGCGATGGCTCTATGTATCTGCCAAAGGTTAGCGCCCCACTTGGCTGTCACCCTGACATTTGGCTTCCAATTTCCATAGCGCACACATCAGCAACTAGTTCCTATACTTACTAAGGCTAATTATCTAATTGTTATGTGCCATGAAGCAACACTCACTAATGAATACATGTGACTTTATTCTAGGAATCAGTAACATTTATGCTCTTCACCCCGTAGCGGCTTCTTACTGTGCATTAGAAAACTGTTTGACACTGGACATTTTTGGTTTACGTGTTGTTTTTCTGTGACCTTCCGATAATCTTCCCTTTTTACAACAACAACAACAACAACTACGAGGACATCAAGAACAATAACAACAACAACAACAACAATAATAATAATAATAATAATAATAATAATAATAATAATGTTGGTCTTAAAGCCCCAGTAACTACAGTATTTTTAGGGTCTTCGGACACGCCGAGTTGCTGGAATTTAGTGCCGCCGGATTTTTTCATGTGCCAGTAAATCTACCGACATGAAGCTGACTTACTTGAGCACCTTCAAATACAACCGGACTGAGCCAGGATCAATCAATCAATCAATCAATCAATCAATCAATCAATCAATCAATCAATCAATCAATCAATCAATCAATCAATCAATCAATCAATCAATCAATCAATCAATCAATCAATCAATCAATCAATCAATCAATCAATCAATCAATCAATCAATCAATCAATCAATCAATCAATCAATCAATCAATCAATCAATCAATCAATCAATCAATCAATCAATCAATCAATCAATCAATCAATCAATCAATCAATCAATCAATCAATCAATCAAACTTTTCTGTTGGCATTTCGATTACTACACTTGTATGTGCGATCTATTTCACATTGTTCACATCCTTCATCTCCCAGACAACCAAAATTCTTGTCACCGTCTTCCATTTCAGCAATGACAAATATACAAATTCAATTACCGTGAAAATTTCCTTATTACAGTAACTATTATTTAGTTATTGGTAATGGGGTAGAGCCCTAATGTTGGGGCGTTAATAGGTTAGACTGCAAACTTTTTCAATGTGCTATTTGTTCGGGGCGTTGACCTATAGAGATCTTTTGTCCCTACTTGCATCATATGATAGGAACCTGCGTGTAACTAAAATTGCAGACGTGTAGAGTGTTGCATGTGAGGAAAGGAACGTTATGGACGACACAAACACCCCGTCCCCAGGCCAGGGATATTAATAATTTACAATGAAAAACACCTGACCCAGGCGGGAATCGAACCCGGGGCCACCGGGTGAGAGGAGGACGCGTTGCCCCCTACACCGCGGGATCGGGCGGACTGCAAACTGACTGGTGAGTGTAACAGCTAAGTTTTATTCCGACCCGGTTAACAATGGTGTTATGAGGCTTGCATAAATGTTAGGTGCTTGGCCTGGTGGAAGCCGCTGACAGATATGTTACTCTCGTTACATTTGGGAAGAACGGGCTAGACGACACCTCCTACTCAACAAATTGGTTTGAATTTTAAACATTCGGGCTCTAATAATGAGCAAACTATACAGGGTATATAATAATTAATAGCGCAAATTGAAACAGCTGTAAGTACACGATACTAGAACAAAACATGTCTTAGTAAATATGGGTCCACTAACGAGTGGTTAAAAATAGCCACCAATGACTTGATTGTGTCTAAACGTCATCCTAGGTAGTTAACCGTACCAATACAACTTTACGAAAAGTTATTAGTGCAGTTGACTTAAATGAACAAGAAAACAGTGCCTGAGTCACGTTTCTCAGTCGGTGTGTGGTTAGGGGTTCTAGGTGATCGACTTATTGGGCCGTACATTTTACCAAACAAACTCAATGGGCGTAATTACGTTCTGTTTCTGCAACATCATCTTCTAGGTTTGCTTTCATCCGCGTACAAGGACGACACTTTAAACACTTCCTTTAACTACGAGTAAACACATAACTCTCCGGCTCCATGGCTAAATGCTTATCATGCTGGTGTTTGGTCACAGGGGGCCCGGGTTCAATTCTCGGCAGGGTCGCGTATTTTAACCATCATTGGTTAATTTCGCTGGCACTGAGGCTGGGTGTATATGTCGTCTTCATCACCATTTCATCTTCATCATGACGCGTATGTGGGAGAAGATCGATTTGGCTTCAGAAGAAATGTAGGAACACCTGAAGCAAAAAAACTCTTGGTAAACATGGGTCCGCAAGCGATCCGTTTGCGAGGTAATTTAGAATTTGTGGTTACAAGCTACCACTGACTGATTGTGTGGATACGGCGTCCTAGTTAGGAAACGGTACTAAATCCAATATTATGAAAAGTTATTAGATGAAATGGCGTACGGTTTTTTGTGCCAGTAGTGTGCAAGGATATGTTCGGCTCGCCAGGTGCAGGACACGTCTTAGAGGATCTAACTAAGAAGGACAAACCCACATATGCATGCGTTCGTAGATCTTGAAAGGGCATTCGATAATGCTGATTGAACCAAGCTATTTGAGATTCTGAAGGTGATCGGGATCAGATACCGAGAACAAATTATTATTTACAATCTGCATAAAAATCAGTGATAAGAATCGAGGGCTTTGAAACGAAGCAGCAATCAAGAAAGGAGTGAGACAAGGTTGCAGTTTGTCATCCCTACTTTTCAGTGTTTATATAGAACAGGTTTTAAAGGAATTCAAAGAGGAATTTTGGAAGGGAATCACAATCCAAGGAGAGAAAATCAAAACCCTGAGATTTGCTGAAAATATTGTTATTTTATCTGAGACTGCAGATCTGGAGAAATTGCTGCATGGTATAGACGGAGTCTTGGGTAAGGAGTACAAAATGAAAATAAATAAGTTTTTGATTGTGTTTGCTTTAGCCTTAGTGCTGTTTTCGTAGAATTCGACATTTTTCTTTTTAAGTCTGTCTGGATTCATTATTTTAATATATTCATAGGATCGTAACCTGCGTTTTCTAATGTCATTCGGAATATTTTTGTATTGTTCGATTTCCTGTCTGCCCCTGAGCCGGTATCGTCCATCGCATCGATGAGTTTTGGGTCTAGAATTTTTCTAATGATTTTAAGTTCCTTTGTTTTAACTGTCTGCTTTTATGTGCAAAATTAGCTGTTCCTATCCATAATGACATTCTGGTTTAATGGCTGTATTGTAATGTCTCACTTTTGTCTGCTTGGAGATACATTTTTGTTATAGATATTTTGGGTTAGCCGGTATGCAGTTTCCATCTTTTGGCATCTAATTTCATTGGCTTGTGCTTCCAGTCCATTTTTCTGTATTGTTTTACCAAGATACTTAAATTGTGATGCTCATTTAATTTTTCCATATTTTGTCTCCAAGTGTTTTGTTTGTTGCAGGTCGTGTATTCTGTCTTTTCCAAAGATATCTAAATACCAGATTTTCACGCAATTCTTTTAAGGTATTTAATCTGATTTTGGGCTGTTGAAATGTCTCGGGTTAAGATTTCTGGGTGGTCTGCAAATGCTACGCAATCTTTCGCTTATTTTCCTCTGCTTGATGTGATTTGTTGGTAAATTTTGTTGACTAATGTTTGTCTGCGCCTTTTCTTGTTTCATCTATTCAAGTGCGGAGTTGAAAAGTGAAGGAGAAGGTCCATCTTCTTGTCTTACTCCGGTGTTTATTTGAAAGGGATCTGGGATTCCCGCATGAATTAAACCTTTTGCTTCGTGTTTATCAGTGTCTATTTAAGGATTTAATGTTTCCATGTCCAAACCTTGTTCTTTCAATATTTGGAAGAATGATTCGTGTTCAACCGAATCAAAGACCTTTTTGAAACAAACAAATGTACGGACTAAATTTTTGCTACAGATTCTCTGATGTCTTAGGATTAGCTGTAGGTTCAAGATTTGCTCTGGACACGATCGACCTGGTCTGGGCCCGCCTGATATTCTCTGATTTGTCGTTCTGTTCGTTGTTTTGCTCTATCGAGGAGACAATGGTGTGGAATTTTGTATGAAACTGATACTTGTGAGATTCCTTTGAAGTTGTTTACATCTGTTCAGTTCCTCTTCTTGGGTAGAGGGTGAATTAATACATTTTTACAGTCTTTTGGGATTTATTCTGTTTGCCAAATGTCTTGCATGGTTTAGGTGATTTCTTTTATGGTGACTGGGCCTGCTGATTTGAAGACTTCCCTTATGATTCCATCTTCATCTGGTGCTTTATTATTCTAAGTCTTTTCATCTGTCTTGCGATTTATTATTCATCTGGTGTTAATACATTTTGATTAGTATTTGTAGGTTCTTATGATTAAATATATTTGTGTTGGTTCCGGACAGCTCAGTAGTTATTTTTAAATACCTGGCGAGTTCCTCGCAGTTTTCTTAGTTGTTTAGTGCCAATTGTCCGTTTTCTTTCTTGAAGCAGAGACTTTGTTGTTGATATCCTGTAAGCTTAGTTTTGAATTTCTTATAGAAATTTAGTGTATTGTTTCCTCAAAAACTTTCTTGATTTAAAGTCGTTGATATTTTTCGAATTTTCTTTTGGTCTTTCTGATCAATTCAGCCCTTTCTTTACTCACAGCAAGGAATGTTTTGTAGTTATTCTCTGTTTTGTTCTTGTTCTAATTGTCGTGTGTCTTCTGTCGGGATTAGATTTCTTGTTCAAATTCCTCATTGTACCATTCTTCCTTTTCTACAGTGGAATTAGTATTTGTGCTGTTGTAATAAGTTTGTTTTTGAGTATTGCCAATTTTTGCCTCCTCTATCTCTAATTATTCTTCGACGAGAAATGATCGGATCCTAGTGGTGTCAAATTTGGCGTCAAATTTTGGGGTTGATAGCTTCTTTTTTTTGATAAATGTCTGAGGTTTCAGCTGTAGTTTGATTCTTGTCAGGTAATGGTCTGAGTCTATGTTTGCCCCCTTGTGATATGAACTTACAAAATTTCTCTATGGTTTGGATAAGGGATTGCTGTATGGTGAATTTGGAATTCCCCGATGATTGTGTTCGGTGATCTCATTGCCATTTTTGAAAATTGTTTCTTTTTGAAGTGTATTGAAATGATTTTAAGGTTGAATGTCTTGCGGATGTCGAATAATCACTGTCCATTTATGTGCTGGAAATTTTTCAGTTGTTTTTTCTGTGTTATCTTTCTTTGCCTGGTTGTGAATGAGATTCAACTAGTAGGATTCTGACGTAGTTTTCAGGAATTTTGGATACTATTTCTTCTAGTGTTTCCCAGGAATTGTCTACATTTTTGCGGTCTGTTTTATTGTCATCATTGATTGGCATATGTGCATTAATTAGTGTGTATGTTTACGGCGATAGTCATTAGTCCATCGTTTACAGGCTTCACATTTGTTATTGCGTAGAGTACGTTTTTCTTGATTTCAAATGCGACTTCTAAAAGTGGTATATTATTCATATTCTTCTTCTTATTATTATTATGACGATACTACTTACTTTCGTGTGGCTATTTCTAGCCGAGTGCAGCCCTTGTAAGGCAGACCCTTCGATGAGGGTGGGCGGCATATGCCATGTATAGGTAACTGCATGTCATTGTGGTGGAGGGTAGTGTTATGTGCGGTGTGTGAGTTCCAGGGATGTTGGGGACAGCACAGACACCCAGCCCCCGGGACATTGGAATGAACCAATGAAGGTTAAAATCCCCGTCCCGACCGGGAATCGAACCCGGGACCCTATGAACCGAAGGCCAGTACGCTGACCATTCAGCCAACGAGTCGGACATTATGACAATTAATATTATTAACAAGTTTATTTACGTTGCACCGACACAGACATGTCTCTTGGAGGCGATGGGTGAGGAAAGGCTAGAAGTTGGAAGAAAGCGGCCCTGGACTTAATTAAGGCACAGGCACAGTATTTGCTATTTGAAAATGGGAGACCGCGGAAAGCCATTTTCAGGGTTGCCTGCAGTGGGGTTCGAACTCACTATCTCCCAAATGCATGCCAAAAGAAGCGTGACCTAAATCACTCGGCCACTTTCTCGGTATGATGATGATAATAGTAATTATTATTAATATATAATAATAATAATAATAATAATAATAATAATAATAATAATAATAATAATAATAATAATAATCCCGTGGATTTTTTTGCCTGTTTCCCTATCGGGCGCGTCCCAGGTGGCGGATCGTGGGGCTCGCCGGACTTGTCCGGAGGACTTGAGGGAAATAAAATACCTCTCGCGGACCAAAAAACAGGCACAGCCAGAAAAGATCTTGAGGCAACCTCTGAGGCTCAATACCTTAGTTATAACTATGAGATTGACAAAGATCAATCTCCCCATTATCTTCAACTTACTAGCATGATGGCAACATCAGTTAATGATACTACTACCCCAGGCCCTAGTATTCATACTAGGTTTTCTCGGTCATTGGATTCTGGGGGACCGAGAACAACATGCGGGAATGTATCGGAACTTCCCAAATCTCTTCGCCCAAAGGAAAAACATTTTATTGGCACTTTAAACATCAACGCGCTTCGCAAAATTGGAAAGTTGAAGCACTTAACAGACACATTAGACCAACTCAACATCCAAATTCTGGCACTCCAAGAAACTAGGAACAGTGACGAAAATCATTTTGAATCAAGAAACTATAGAATTTATAAAGGTAAACGAGCTACCCTCCTCCCTAACAAAATATTACAATTTGGCACTGGTTTTGCAGTGAGAAATAATATCATAAATTCGGTATTATACTTTACATCACCTTCTGAAAGAATTTCGCTAATGACAATCAAATCAGGAAACAAAGCTTATAGACTCATCAATGCACATACACCTACAAACAATTACAGTCAAAAAGACCCACAGAAGGTAGATGACTTCTGGGAATTACTAGAAGAAACTACAGCCCAAATTCCAAAACATCATGTCAAAATTATGCCGGGGGACTTCAATGCACAAATTGGCAAAGAGAAGAAATTTAGGACCACTGTAGGACTTTACCCTGCTCACAAAAGAACCAATAAAAATGGAGAACGTTTAATTGGCTTCTGCGAGAATTTCGATCTAAAATTGATGTCAACCCTTTTCCTGGCACTTCCACAAAAGAAAATGACATGGAGATCTCCGAACATGCATTTAGGAGAATTTCAACTAGACCATGTGGCTATTTCCAAGAAAAACCAAAAAGAAATTATGAACGTTAAAGTTAAAAAGGGAATTATTGACTCTGATCACCACCTATCTCTTGTTAAAGTAAAGTTTCAACCCAACAGGAAGAAAACCAAAACAATCAGACACCCAAGAATCGACCTTGAGTTTCTGAGACAGAACTCAGACAATTTCCTTGCAAATATCTCCAACGGTGCTCCTTCAAACTGGCTAGAATTCAAGGACACACTCTTGAAAGCTTCACAAAACATCAGCAACCCCCAAGGAAACGTAAACACAGGTGGTGGAATGACACCTGTGACAAGGCCTTAAAAGTCAGAATTTGGTCCTGGCTAAACTGGAGTTACCATAAAACTGATCAAATTCGTGATGAATTCTTCAAAACACAGAAACAAACCTCAAAAATCATCAGATCAGAAAAACGAAAATATGATAAAAACAGACTGGCAGAAATCGAAGAAGATTTCAATAAAAACAATACACGGAACTTCTACAGAACATTCAGAGAAGAATTATCCAATTACCAGGCACCTAGTATCTGTTTCAAACGTACAGATGGGACTTTGGAAACAAGTAAGAAGGGAAATTGTGAACTCCTAGCAAACCATTTCATGGACCTTTTAAACTGTGAATCTCTGAAAGAACAATTCACCTATGAAAAACCAACACCTAATCCAGATTCAGAACCCCCACATTACAATAAGTCAAACAAATAATCAGAGATTTAAAAGACAACAAAACACCAGGAGAAGATGGAATAATCGCTGAAATGTTGAAAATTGGTGGTGACAAACTGGCCCAGAGTATTCAAAAAATCTTTACAGGACATCTGGTTTTCTGAAGAAATTCCGGAGGATTGGAAATATGAATGGATTCATCCACTTCACAAGATAGGAGACAAATCAGATATTGATAACTAAAGAGGAATTTATCTCCTCTCACTCGTATATAAAATCTTCTCTAAAGCTCTACTTAATAGATTAGAGAAACAAACAGACCACCTGATCGGAGATTATCAGGCTGGATTTCGAAAAGGGAGATCCTGCGCAGAACAAATCCTAAACCTAAAAACCATACTACAGATTCGCAAAACCAAACAAACAGTAATCACCTTTGTTGACTTCAAAAAGGCGTATGATTCCATAGATCGGCAGACCCTGTTCAACATACTAGAGGAATATTTGAAGTCGACAGGAAAACGAGGGAATTGATTAAATAAACTCTGACCAATACAACATCAAAAGTTAAGTTCTTGGGAGAAATTTCTGAACCGTTCGAAATCAGAACTGGTGTCCGAAGGGGAGGTGGACTTTCCCCACTACTATTCAATTTAGTTTTGGAAAAAGTGATTCGTGAATGGAGAAAAGGAACTAAAGGTGTAAACATTGTCAGACTTCTTAAAGACAACATTCACCTTGATTGCTTAGCTTTCGCAGATGACCTTGCGATCCTTTCGAACAACAGACAAGATGCAATCCACTCCATAGAAAAATTGCATGAATTAGCCGCAAAAACCGGACTTCAAATTTCATTTGAAAAGACGCAGTTTATGGAAGAGACTAAATCGAAATTCGACAATCAACCGTTAATCACCAAATGTGGTAATTTCCCAAGTAGACAAATTCAAGTATCTAGGTGAAATTATTCTGCCAGCAGGGTTAAATCAGGAAGCTAACAAAGAAAGAAATGCTAAACTGCAAAGGGCTTACAAAATCACATGGAACAGATACAATAAAAGATGCATCTGGAACACTGATCATTGGCGGCAGGTCACAAATGAGAAGCATTGAGAAACAAGAGAGGAAAATTCTCAGAAAATTCCTGCGACCAAAGTTCGAAAATGGAATTTGGATGAAAAAGAAACCACACGAAATTTTTCAATTCACAGAAAAAATCACAGATACCATCAGAAAGAGACGACTAAAATTCCACGGACACGTACTCAGAATGGATAACAACAGGCTGACAAAGAAAATTCTAAATATAGCTCTAACCCTGAAAATCCGCAACAGTTGGTTAGCAGAAAAAAGTCACGAAGATCTACAAGGAATGGGTATTTAGGACGCAACCATGCAATATAGAATTAAATTTAGAACCTTAGTAAACAAACATAAATTTGCACAGAAACCAACAAGAAAAAATACAGTCTGGACAGAAACACGTAGGAAGGAACACAGTGAAAAAATGTGGAGATTTTGGGAAGAAAAGAAGAAGAAACATTGTGCAAAATAAGTTCAAACGCGCTCCACAGTTGGGCACAACGAATCAAAAAAATAATATATGCATATATCTAATATATTATTATTATTATTATTATTATTATTATTATTATTATTAATTATTATTATATATAATTCGCTGGGGCCATCAAGGACCAGGTTAAGTCTTGTTGCATTTGACACTGAACTTGGCTTTTTTTAGAGCCAAAATTTCCCTCATTCTTTGTGAGTGGGCCTGCTTACGCTCCTCTGTCCAAGGGGCACCGTGTCTTCTCTTCGGTTGCTCGTCTCGGTTTAGCCCGTTCGTCAATATTTTCTTGCGGAAGAGATCTCTGTTAAGGGCGTCTTCAGCTGAGATATGTAGCATTTGCAGGTCTTCTTTGGTATTTCTAAACCAGGGAATTGTGGTTTTGGGGTTTGAATAAAAAAAGTGAAAGATTTCCTTAGTTAACTTTCTTCCGTCCATTCTTTTCAGATGACCGTAAAATCGTGCCCGTCTTTTTCTGATTGTGTCGGTAATTTTCTCTATTTTGCTGTAGACTTCCTTGTTGGATCTCTTTTGATGGATTCCATTTCTGTACTTTGATCCGAAGATTCCTCTCACAATTTTGCGTTCTCTTTTCTCCAGTTCTTCAAGGAGTCCTTTGTTGGCATTTAGAGACAGGGTTTCGGCTGCATATAGAACTACTGGCTTAAGAACTATTTCATAGTGACGCATCTTGGTGTTTTGGGAAAGGCATTTTTTGTTGTAGATTGTGCGGGATGTTTGGTAAGCTATTTCCAGTTTGCGTACTCGCTCCTGAAGTGCTTCTTTGTCCAGTCCATTTTTCATGATGATCTCACCCAGGTATTTGAATTTGTCTACTCGGGTGATGTCCCCGTATTTTGTATGGATCTTTGGTGGAGCTTCTTTGATGTTAGTCATTACTTCTGTTTTCTCAAACGATATCTGAAAACCAGTTTGTTCGGCAATTTCCTTTAAAATTTCAACTTGAGCTCTAGCGGTTTCTATGTCGTTTGAGAGAACAGCAATATCATCGGCAAATGCTAAACAGTCTGTTGCGATCCCCTTGGATTTGGTTCCTATTCTCAATGGACTGTAGTTGGTTTCCTGTAATCTCACCCGCCAGGTTCTGATGATCTTTTCAAGAACACAGTTGAAGAGTATCGGGGATAGCCCATCACCTTGTCGGACTCCTGTTTTGATGTCAAAGGGATGCGAGAGACATCCGTCGAACTTCACCTTGGATTTTGTATCGGTCAGGGTGGCTCTAATTAATGCCAGCAGTTTCAAATCAACTCCAAATTCATTTAAGATGTTTAGCAGGACTTCCCGGTCAATGGAGTCGTACGCTTTCTTAAAGTCCACAAAGACAAACACATACTGCTTGGACCTTAGTGTACAATATCTGATGATCGTTTTGAGATTTTGGATCTGTTCAGCTGTTGAGCGACCTTTCCTGAACCCTCCTTGGTATTCACCTATTTGATGATCGACTTGTGCTTCCAAACGCTCCAGGATGGCAAGTGATAGAATTTTGTAAGTCACGGGTAGCAAAGATATTCCTCTGTAGTTGTTGATGTTATTCATGCTGCCTTTTATGTGTAATGGATGGATCAAAGCTATTTTCCAATCTTCGGGTAGGGTCTCCTTGTTCCAAATTTCCTCTATTTGCTTTTGCAAGATATCAAGTGATTCCTCTGGGGCATATTTCCATAGTTCTGCTACTACTGAGTCTTCCCCCGGCGCTTTGTTATTTTTGAGACGGGCAATGTGGCGCTTGATTTAATCTCTGTCGGGTGGTCTGGAATCTGGGTACCTGAGTAGGGGTTCCTTAGTCTCAATGGCGATTTGCGGTTTAGAGGAATTAAGTAAATTCTTGAAGTAATCTGCCAGAATGCTGCAATTTTCTTCATTTGCCGTCGCCAGTGTGCCGTCCTTTCGCTCAAAGCATAGAGATGGTGGTTTATAGCCAGTGAGTTTGCGTTTGAAGGCTCTGTAGTACTCTCTGCTTTCATTCTTCCTAAAGTTTTGTTCTATCTTTTCAATGAGAGATTTTTCGTATTTACGTTTCTCAGTTCTGAACACCCTAGCTGCTTGGGCACGTTGGGTTTTGTAGGTTTCCCAATCATTTTCTGATTTCGTAGAGTTGTACTGTTTCCACGCATTGAGTCTCTCTTGGAGGACTGATTCGCAGGTACTATTCCACCAGGCATGCTTTTTGCTTCTCCTGATTTCTGCAACGTCTTTGGCGGCCTCAACAAGGAGACTTTTGGCGTTGTTAAAGTCACAGTCATTTGGTATAGCCTTCTCCTGGAACTCCTCGGCCCTTTGCCGAAGTTTATCATTGTCGAAGCGTGTGACCTGTTTGGTTGTCTTCCTTGTGTTTGCGGGAATTGGTTTGAATTTGATAAGAGACATATAATGATCTGAGGCCACATTGATGCCTTTCTTTACCTTGACATTCATAATCTCAGGGCTGTTTCTCCTGGAGATTGCAACATGATCGATTTGGAACTCTCCGAGAGCTTGGACGGGAGAACGCCAAGTCATTTGCCTTCTGGGTAGATGGCGAAAGTGGGTCGACATGACTTGCAGGTTGTGATTTTCGCAAATGGACACCAGTCTTTTGCCGTTGGAATTGGTTCTTCTGTGAGCAGTGTAATTTCCTATAACTTTCATGTACTTCTGTTCACGACCTAGTTGGGCATTGAAGTCGCCCAAAAGAAGCTTGACATGGTGTTTGTGGATTTTGTTTAATTTTTCATCCAGTAGGTCCCAGAAATTATCAACTTCGTCTGGATCAGACTTGTTCTTATCGTTTGTAGGAGCATGTGCGTTAACTAGGGCGTAGGTTTTGTTCGCGCATTTAATTGTGAGTATAGACAATCTGTCATTCACAGGTTCGAAATTTGCAACCGATTTAATGATCTTGGTTCTAACAGCAAACGCGGTTCCAAGCATCACAGCTCCATTGAGGATTCCTCTTTGCGCTTTGCTCTTGAAAAATCGGTAGCCTTCGAATTCAAAAATCTCTTCATCTGGGTACTTTGTTTCCTGTAGGGCCATTATGGATATCTGATTTTCGTGAAGGGCTTTGGTGAGGGTTTTCTGCTTGCCAGTTTGTGTAAGTGAATTTATGTTGAAAGTTGCTAGAAAGGTTTTAGATTTTGGCCTGAGTTTTTGACTCTTCGGGGTACACCGAGACGCTCCGACTCGTCTCTTGCATGATGTCGAGTCTCCCCCAGAATCCGAACGAGACTCGTGCGCCGTGGCGTTCACGACGAGGGATTTATCCGAAGATTTACCCCCTGGGGTATGTTTCTTGAAATGTTGTGCCATCATGCTTTTTGACTTGACTTTGCTTTGGACGGGTACCCATCCTTTTAAAACTAGGGTTGTTTGCCCTAGAGGTTGCCTCAAGATGTTTTCTGGCTTCTGGTCCTTTACCAGTCTTCGCCGTAACCCGGGCAAGGGACCAGTTTGTTTTTCACGGTGGTATTTTATTTCCCTACTACCCTCTGACTCTGCTGGCGGAAGAGCCAGCGAGATTCCCCAATTCCAATGGGACACGCCCGATAGAGGTAACCGGTAAATCCCCACACGGGTATTATTATTATTATTATTATTATTATTATTATTATTATTATTATTATTATTATTATTATTATTATTATTATTATTATTATTATTATTATTATTATTATTATTATTATTATTATTCGATCATTCAATCAATTGTCGTCTCGTTGACCATTGATCGTAAGCATACAGGTACTTGATCATGGTTGAGAAATATTCCTTGTGACTGATAGGCGTGTTTACAATGTGGTCGCTTCTGCACGGATATTTTGGCTAAAGCTTCCACAGGCTAATTGTATGAAATTCCTCTGTGTGTGTGTGTGTGTGTGTGAGCGTATACAGATAAGGATTACGCAGGATCTACTTCTTTGGAGTTCGTCCATTTTTGAGAAGATGATGATGGAATGGGTTACTATAATATGACGGATGCATTTAGTTACGATAAGAACTCGATCACATCGTGGCTCGATGAATCTGTGAGAATTGTAATATTTTTACCGATAAATCATGGGGTATTTGTGAAGTCATTAGTGATTAGCAACTTGTTCCATACTTATTAAATATGATTTTTGGATTATACCCGATTATATATATTAACAAGAGTTTAGCAAAACCCCGAGCTTTGAGCCAAGTTTCCTTGGCTTCCCTCAGGGCAAATCAAATGAAGGTCTGCAGCTGACATTAATCGGAGAAATGCTTCAAAGTGCGCGGAAGTCAGTTGTGCGAATCACGACCACATTATTCACTGCACACTACTGTCTGGATAAATGATAATGAGCCACGACAACCTTCGTTGATTAATTTTTCCTTTTCTTTCTTTCTTTCTTTCTTTCTTTCTTTCTTACTTAATCCGTTTACCCTCCAGGGTTGGTTTCTCCCTCGGACTCGGACTCGGCGAGGGATGCCATCTCTACCACCTTAAGGGCAGTGTCCTCAATCGTGAAACTTTGAGTCGGGAGTACAACTGGGAAGGGGGACCAGAATCTTTCCCATGCGGCCTCACCTGGTAACCTGAACAGTGGCCTTGTGGGGGGATACGAAGATTTGAAAGGATAACCAGGAAGAGGGAAGGAACCGGCCGTGACCTTAAGTTACGTACCATCTTTTTATTTTCCCGGAGGAGAAGTTGGAAACCTCGAAAAACCACCTCAGGATGGCTGAAGGGGAAATCAAGCCCCTCTACTTAATTGACCTCCGGAGGCTGAGTGGACCCCGTTCCAGTCTTCGTACCATTTTCAAATTTCCTGGCAGCGCCACGAATCGAAGCCGAGCCTAGCTAATCACACCAGATAGGCGTACAAGTTTTCATTGCTTCCTTGTTATTCGTTCTGTAATGTATTTACAGAAGATGTATTTATAAGAGCTCTGTCATGGAATGGGAAAAATGATTAGAGGAGTGATACTATTGTTACCTATATTTAACCTGTCATTGTAATCTGACTGGCAATCGAGCTTCGAGCTGTCACAACTTCCTTTACTAATGCTATACGAATTCTCTTAGCTCAGTGAGAAAATGTAGATAGTCACTCTGATACGAGACATAAGAACGGAGTCATCGTCCCCTATTAGTAGCATTACTTAAAGGAATAATAATAATAATAATAATAATAATAATAATAATAATAATAATAATAATAATAATAATAATAATAATGTCGTCTTGTTATGTAGCATAGTTGGTCACTTTATTTGCTTAGCATTTCCCGTGATGTGAGCTTAACAGTCCTTAAGAAAATGCTTAGGAAATAAGGACTACTTAACGCCCCGTGGTATAGGGCTATCATGCCTGCTTCTTACTCGGGGGCCCGGGGTTCGATTCCCGAACAGGTCAGGGATTTTTACCTGGATCTGAGGGGTGGTTCGAGGTCCACTCAGCCTACGTGATTACAACTGAGGAGCCATCTGATGGTGAGATAGCGGCCCCGGTCTAGAAAGCCAAGTGTAACGGTCGAGAGAATTCGTAGTGCTGACCACACGGTACCTCGTAATCTGCAGGCCTTCGGAATCAGCAGCAGTCGATTTGTAGCCCACGGCCCTTCGGGTGTATTGCACCGTGGGGTTTGGGTTTTAACGAAATGTAACTTATAAAAATATTGGCAATCGATCTGTTAGACCATGCATAGCTTTTATTAAAACTAAATATTAATTGTGAAATGACGTGATGATTTTAAAGTATACACACGAGACGAATACAACACCCAGTTTGCAAGTCAGAGAATTTAATCACACACAGTTGTGGCCCGGCCGGGAATAGAACCCGGGTTCGTCTAAACCGAAGGGAACCGTCGCACTTGCACTGAGGTTGTCTGTCGAAGTAACAATCTTGTGTTTTGTACTGATTTATGTATTTGGAAATATTTTTGGGAAGGGAAGGTCCCTTGATTATGTGTTAAGCATATATGTATTAAGGGACTGCCTGGTCGAGGCGGTAAACGCGTGCTCGGTTCACCCGGAAGGACGTGGGATCGATTCCCCGTCAGGAAGTCGAAACATTTAAGAAACGTGATTTCCACTTCCGGAGGTGCATATGGTCCTGAGGTTCACTCAGCCTACACCAAAAATGAGTAGCAGGTTAATTCCTGAGGGCAAAGGCGGCCGGGCATGGAGCTAACCACTCTACCCCATGAAGTGCCGAGGTTACGAATAGTAGAAGTCGTTACATTCCACCCCTCCAAGGGTCTTCATGGCCTGTACGGAGATAACTGCTTTACTTTTCTATGTCGGTATTAGCATGCAGCATACGTAGTAAATTGCTATAAACCTCACCTCCAGAGTCTTAAAAAATAATAAAGTAACATTCACAGTTCTGTCCCTTGAGGCAAGCGACTCAGTGTTCAAAACATCCTAGGGATATGATGAACTACGAATTTTAGGTAAATAAAATGTACTAAAATTTGAGGATGTATTTATCTATTTTAAAAATAACAATTTCTTACTTAATCATCGTTATCCGGTCGATTAGATTAGCAGTTTGCCTTTTTCTACGACTACGAGTGCTAATGTTAGTCAATGCATTGTTTCACTTAATTCCTTATAACTACACTCCGTATTGACATTTTTCAAAAATTAAAAACCCATCTGAGGGTATTGAACTAGGGAACATATTAATGGAAGAAAGATGTAAGTAAGTTAATTTTGCTATGATTTGAATAAAAAAGGAAACGAGCAAAGAAACAAGCGATTTTAATCTTTTCTCCGGAACTGTGTTTAGGCTAGAAGTGATTTTCGATTTTTTTTGAGTTCGATAGAACTATCCATGACTCACAACTTGAAACATTTCTGGGCCCTTTAGTCGTTCAAATTTCGGCACAATTGAGGAAATTACTTAATTTTACGTTTTTCGTAGCACTTTGTCTGCTAAGAGACAAATGCACACGTGACTGTTTCCTCTCCTGCCTGAATGCAAGAGTTTTATTTTCGCCATTTCATCGAATTTAGTGCCAATTTTAACGTAAAGTTCTTGCAATAGGCCAAGTCACGTATTATGGTATGTTCAGAGCTCATAATACCGTTTCCGAGAACAGTATGCAGATAAAGTATTATACCCATCCCGGGCATATCTGGGCAACAATTACATAATTCGGCTTCAAAAACAAATACATAAATGGAATTCCTGGATGAGAACCTTCGGAAATCACTTCCCGCGGCTCGAAGTCTCGTCCTCCCTACTTTCATTGCGTCAACGGCTAAAGCTCAGAAGCATACGGCAATGGAATCTTCGTAAAAGAAAAATAGGCACTACATTTAATATAACGAAAGTAGGGTTCTCTATAATGTAAGAGGAATACATTAATATTATTATATGAGAAGAATCTTTGTTAGGAACATCTACTAAACATTTTATTAAACTGACAGAACCATACGATAAATACATGAGATAATGCCATATTATTACACAAACAAAATAATCAATAGTAAAGCAATCATTTGTATACAGTATGCCTCAATGTCTTTGTCAGTTCATACACTATTGTGGTTATCGCTTGGTGTACTTTAAATCACTTTATTAACGCGCACTAATACTATATACACATTTCACGTACGCAAACTTATTTATCTCTAAGTAGTGATACTCGATGGTATCTATTATTTGAACGGACTGACCAGAAGTCAGGATGGCACTCTCTCATTAAATCATATTATTAGTTAGCCGTCATGGTTGTGGAATTTATGCGTATTGATTGATACATTATTTTTTCACGCACGAGATTGCAAAGCCGTATATCAAACACATCGTCTGTTTGACCACATAAATTATATATTATACTGAACACATACACGTATCCTGGGTTTACCTGACCCTATTATATTCGATGCGAATCAACCAACGCTGGTATTCTACCCATCACCATAAACACTTGAGAATAATGAAATACATAAATACATTACATATAGAAATATTAAACGTATGGCAAACAATATACCTTGAAGATATGGCCTAGTCAAGCCATATAGTATCGGGTTAAATACATCGTTCTGACGCTGGTCGAACCCACGTTCTCCAGCTTCCGAGGTACAAAATATGAAACTCCTATCACGAGTTAAGTTGATACATAAAAATGGGGAGGAATACGTCCTTCTCAGAACCATAAAATTGTCAACGCTCTCATAATGTATCAATGCATTAGTGAATGAAGGAAACTTACAAAAGCAAATGTTTGAGAACACTTGGAGACAACTCGGTCCCCCTCGGACGAGACAAATTCTTACGCCATAAATCTGTCTTTCTCTGGTAATGGCCAGTGTCCTACCTTTCGGCCACAAATACACTTTCTATTTCTTTCCTTCTTTCTTTCTTTCATTCTTTCTTTTTCCTTTCTTTTTCTTTCTTCTTATATTGGCTCGTTTCCAAGTAAACATTTATTTAAGGGCCGCCAATTCTTATTTCTTATTATTCCGGCCATATACAGCCTAATTCAATACGTCGCGACAACCATCATTATTCTAATTACTTGTAATTCCAACATCTCAAACATTTCACAAGTTTCATCTTTCCCATTGTCACGCTAGTGCATCTCAAATCAATTTTATTCATGTATATAGAAGATTCTATTCTCACGAGTCATTTAACTAATTATATTTCACTCGCGTATCTATATAATTCACAAATTACACCTCGGCTTGAACATCTTCAATGATCATATATTTATTATATGGGATAAAATACCTGAATCACCCTGTGAAGCGAACACATAATCTACATTCAAATTATTATGAAGATCCTTACCAGTTTGTAACACTAGGGAGAAATTCTACATTTAGCTAAAGTGCCTTTCTCCCTTAAAATAGTGCTTCACACGCACTAAAAATTTATGGGATCTATGTACTAATTCATGCAAATAAGCCCACTGAAACATTAGTGGTTATCCTTAAATCACAGAAGAAATCCTAATTAAATTAACAAAATCTTTCCCAGTCACACGCGTATAGTGTTCCCGACATTAAATTAAATTAATGACAACATTATTATTTACAAATAAAAGTTGCTACTAGCATGCAAATCTCGTGGTTTAATATATTAAAAAACGTACTTATCAAATATTGCACGTGGTTTGCTGCCATCTCGAGGGTACATCTGAGATTTTTGGCCTTCATGACGACAGCTCCACTCTTAAATAGTACTTGGTTCCTCTTCTTTTCTATATCGTCCTTGTGCGAATTGTGGTCTTCTGTTGTTGGAATCTCTAGACGTTCCCTGAAGAGATGAATGCTGGCACGTAGGCACGATTATCGTTGATTCCAATTCTTGGGTTCGACGATCACTCACGAAAAATGGGAAAATTAGTTAATAAACACTCTTTATGTGTTTTCAAAGAACCTACTGGTGATTAAATCCATTTATAAATTCAAATGGACTAACCCAAATAGTGGTAAGTTTGTATAGATCACTATTCATTTCCCTTTTAATAACCCAGTATGACTAATTTTTACCACGAGTGTCCATGGAGTAAGCACACGTTCTTCCTATCACGAACTCCGTTTTTTAATTTTACTGAGTGTCACTCACTGTTTAAATGCTTTTAAATCGGCCACAATTAATTACTGAATGTAATAGGCTATCTCCCTACTTCTAAACAACCTGATGCGTTTACCCGTTCTCTGATAAGCAGACACTAAAAACACTAATATTTAAAGGATTAAATATTGAAATAACACCTCTATTAATCACTAATGTACTTTATCTCGTACCACAAGGCTTATTTCGCGATATTTACTTTTTTTTTGCTAGGGACTTTACGTCGCACCGACACAGATAGGTCTTATGGCGACGAAAACGATATTTACTAATCACTGATATGTTTTTACTCGACACAGCACTTCATACACTGATATCCATAGTTCATTACTGACACGTAAGTACTGCGGCTACACAAATTACACTTGAATCCTGCATGTAGGTCCGGGTTCTATTTATAGTGTTTGGGCTGAGTGGCCGGAGAGGTGGCAAACCACGCCCCTAATCGAGATTTAGCTCCGGTAAATGGAATCTTTCAGCGACGTAAAAGTAATCAAATTATAGCTCGTGACCAATGTTTTATACTGATCCAATTTTAAATTTATCCAAACAGCGGGTCGTTCACAGTCTCAAAAGGTTCTTTTATAAATTCACGAGTCATGGCTCATTTCCTAAGTACTCCCACTTTTTTCCTCACGTTGCCAGATCTTAGCACTCAGCTTCAGTCTGCGCACCACCACATGACATGCGTCATTACCGATCCACTATTAAAGTATTGCACTTATATGCATCAACAATTTCCATTAAATACGTTGGTTCGAATGGGACCTGACTTATAAATTTCCATAGATTATCTCAGACAAAGGTGTTCTTCTTTACCTTCTTTTTAGTTAAATATGGTGAATTGGCACCAATGAATATGGTGTTGAATCAGTAAGGATTTTTATTTCCTGGGAGTTAACACACCTTAATTTACCCCACTCTCTGACAACATACATTTCCATGAGTAGCGTCATCTCTCCTACTCTCTCGCACGGAGTGTGAGCGCAATTTCAAGGTTCCGCGGTAATACGCCATCCTTTTCTCGATACAGCGCAGAAGACTGCTCCCTTCGGGCCTGCGTATCGCAACTCATATCCCGGTTCATCACGTAAACTGCTAATTACGACATTATATGTCGCAGAATGTTGCGGAAAACGGGATACATGACTGACTAAACCTCCTAACATGCCTATGGAATAGTGATGAACGGTTACGGTATAATGCCGAGAACATTGTGCTAAAAACGATTACTTTTAATATGACGTCATTTGGATGACTCTCGTATGAGTTTCGAAGGCCATTTCTTGCAATGGTTCGTCTTACTCTATTCACTTCCGTCATCACTCATTGCAGCACAGTCTAGAACTATATATAAATGAATGAGAATGCAGTTGAAGTTTACTCGTTAGGTGACTGGTGTCGCCACTGGCTTTTCACCAAGTTAGACACGGGTCGAGTACAGGGTAATATAATATGGTATTTTTGAAATACAAAGTCACTGGGTTTCGTATTCCTTATAAAACTGTAAAACATTGGTATGCCGTGCTGAGTGTCTCAGATGGTTGAGGCGATGGCCTTCTGACTCCAACTTGGCAGGTTCGATCCTGGCTCAGTTCGGTGGTATTTGAAGGTGCTCACATACGTCAGCCTGGTGATGGTAGATTTACTGGCACATGAAATAACTCCAGCGGGACTAAAGTCCAGCATCTTGGCGTCTCTGAAAACCGTAAACGTAGTTAGCGGGACGTAAGGCTAATAAACTTATTATTGAAACTTGTGTCCTCGAGGGTATAATCAGGATATCAAAATTTACCCAAATCTGGAAGGTTGTTGACTTTTGCTCAATGCAATACCTTACATTCGAGGCCATTTGTGTGAGTTTTCGTGAACAGTGTTTTAGAACATGCAGACATGGAGTGCCATGAAGTTTTTGGTTTCCTAAAATAAACCGAACTAACTCATTATTGAACACACGATCTTGATTAACCCGTAACCTACTCGATCTCCGTCACCGCAATGCTGATAAAAATAACAGACTGTATTTCTCAATGGATACCAACCGAAAGATTACAACTTATTATAAGATGAACGAGAAGCATTTTCTCTTGACACTGAACATGCACAATGGATGGCTGCGGTTATTGCCAGTGCTCTGGTGTGACCTGTAAAAGTGATCGGACATTTGTCGTGTGCCACCAGTGCGGTTCACAGTCTTCCCTCTGACACTCGGTATCAGAAGCGGAGATAAGGAGAAAGATAAATCTGTCGCACGTGCTAGCGCCCTCCAGGGATAACTACTGTGATATTGAACATTCCTTTCAATCCTTCTCCCTGTACGTGTCCTCTAACCGAGCGTGGTATCTAGTGGACTGGGAATATGTGTGCAACACGACTGTATCCATTCCTGCACAAACAACGTCGACCGCTAGTACACTGTTAGTAATGCCATAGGCGTAACAAGAAAAGCTTTCTTTTACTTGATCATTCCCAATCTATGCTAAAAATTGAAGCCGAGGTATAGAAATGTATTACGATGGCCTAGATTGAATACCTCGTGTCTAACAAAGTTCTTCCTATCCCTTATTTCCCTTAAGACTGGTTACGCCTCCCAGCCACACATGGATATGCAGTCCATCAGAACAATGTTCGTTGTGTTCTTTTTTCCTATGCCGATGTGTGGAGGAAAATGAACCTTACCATACCGTACTATAGGGAAGTATGTTTGTGTGACGTATTTACTAACTCCTAGAGTATAATGTTTACAAGGTTCATTTTCCTTTACTCGTAAGCATAGAAAAATGAACCCAACGAAAATTGTTCTGATGGACTGCATACCCAAAAGTGGCTGCAAGACGTAACCAGTCTTGAGGAAAATAATGGTTAGGAAGAACTTTGTGAGATACGACGTATTCAATCTAGCCCATCGATTGAGTAAGGGATAAAAGTAAGAAAAATACAGAGTGTTCGGAAACAACGTGAAGCGGTTATATGGGCGTTATAGTGTTGATTATACTGATAAATAATTTGAAAGTCGATATTTCGAAGCGTTGTCATTTTATCAGCAGCTGAAGTATGATGATAAACAGGGTTAGAATTCAAGTTGTGAGTTTCACTTCTAGGAAAAGTCCTCTCAAGTTTAATTACTGCGTTGATGGAGTAAAAGTTATTTTTGGGGGTCGTTGTGAGTACCTAGGTGTTAATGTAAGGAATGATCTTAATTGGGGTAATCACACAAATGGGATTGTAAATAAAGTATACAGATCTCTGCACATGGTTAAGAGGGTATTTAGGGGCTGTAGTAAAGATGTAAAGGACAGACTATACACGTCTCTCGTAAGACCCCAGTGTATTGGACCCTCACCAGGATTACATGATTCAAGAACGGGAAAAACCCAATGAATTTCCGACAAAAGGGCAGCGTTACAAAAATGTTGCAATGTTTTGGCTGGGAAGACTTGGGAGAAAGGAGACGAGCTGATCGACTAAGTGGTATGTCCCGAGCTTCCATTGGAGGAATGGCGTAGAATGACATTAGTAGGCGAATAAGTGTGAGTGGTGTCTCTAAAAATAGGAAAGATCACAATAAGAAGATCAAGGTGGAATTCAAGAGAGGCAAATATTCATTTGTTGGAAGGGGATTTAGAGATGGGAATAACTTACCAAGTGAAATGTTCAATAAATTTCTTTGCAACCATTTAAGAAGAGGCTAGGAAAACAAGAGATAAGGAGTCTGTCACCTGGGCGAGTGAGCTGAATGCAGATCGGTAGTGACTGATTGATTGATTGCCAATCAGGCACCTCGCGGGCGAATTGACATGAAACTGTTGGTAAATCTGTACGTGGTTTAAGAACGCCATGAGAGCACCAGTCGAGGAATGAAAATTCGCAAGGGAAGGGGTCTGAATAGAGACCGCCGAGCTGACAGGATCGAGCCAAAGCAACGCAACGTGACACTGACTGAAGCCAACCGTGCGTTTGTGTGTGATGCTGATTTCTCGGCATGGCTCTCAAGCCATTATTAAGTCACATGCAGATTCAGCAACAGTGCCGCTCAAAGCCCACTTGAAATTCGCCCTCGAAGTGATCCGATTGGCTAAATTCAGCAGCTGATAAAACGGCAACGGTGCGAGATATCGAACTGTTTCTTTCAAATTTGTTTCAGGATGACCAACCCTGTAACGCTCATAAACCCAGTTCACGTTGTTTCCGACCTCCGTATATATGAATTAATGAGGCACTTGCAGGCAGATTAGAAAATTTTAGAACTGAGGGAACCATGTACCTCCACAATACCTTCAAAGGAAATTTCTAAATATGGCAAGGAAAAGCTGGGTGATTCGAAATTTTGCATAAGAAGCATAACAGAGTACTGTATGTACGTCTCACCAAGCGGAAAGCATTTCTTTCAAAGCGAGGACTTAAAATTTTTATGGCAAAGTTTCCTTAGATGTCGAGATTATAAATATAAATCTCTCTGAATGTGTAAGAAAGGAGATTTTTGAGATATTAGATTTACAAATTTGCTTTATGTCGTACGGAGACAGATAGGTATTATGGAGACGATGGGACAGGAAAGGGCTAGGAGAGGGAAGGAAGCAGCCGTGGCCTTAGTTAAGCCCCATTTGCCTGGTGTGAAAATGGGAAACCGCGGAAACCTTTTTCGGGGCTACCGACAGTGGGGTTCGCACCCATCATCTCCCGAATGAAAGCTGACAGGTACGTGATTAGAAATATAACCGGAAAAGTTGTGTTATCTAAGGTTCAGCATTGCATGAACTATATCAATCAATGTTCCTTCTAAGTGATACTTGTACTGCGGGTCAGTATTTCAACCCTCAACATTGTTACGTAATGGTATTTCGAGGAGCAACGACGATGTACTGACTTTAGTAAAAGGCGACGTTCAAATAAATAAATAAATAAATAAATAAATAAATAAATAAATAAATAAATAAATAAATAAATAAATAAATAAATAAATAAATGATTAAATAAAAAATAAAAATATATATAAATAATAAATACACCCTCATTGCAAACGGTTATGCGTTTTAGTGTTGAGTCTGCAAGCCTATAATAACATATTAAACTCCGCCTCAAACCTCTATTTGTAACTAGTGCTATGGCCTCATTTAGTTCTATACCTCTCATCTTTAAATCGTTAGAAACTGAGTCTAACCATCGTCGTATTGATCTCCCTCTACTTCTCTTACCCTCCACAAGGGAGTCTATTATTCAGCTAGATAACCTATCCTCCTCCATTCGCCTCACATGATACCACCACCGAAGCTTCATTCATCGATATTATTCCTAACTTAGCTTTCATCTTCTCATTTCTGATTCTACCAGCAATCATTCTCGCTACCTTAATATCTGTTACTTCTAACTTGTGAATGAGGTATCCTGAGTCCACCCAGCTTTCACTCCCGTAAAGCAAAGTTGTTCTAAAAACGGACTGATGTAAGGATAGTTTCGTCCGCGAACTGACTTTCCTCTTATTGAACACTGCTAATCGCAACTGCTAGCCCACTGCGTTAGCTTTACAGCACCTTTATTCAATCTCACTTGCTATACTACCATCCTATAAGAACACACATCCTAAATCTAGAAATTATCTACCTATTCCAGTTTTGTATCCCCAATCTGGCATTCAGTTCTCTTGGATTTCTTACTTACTGACATCAATTTGATCTTCGAAAGGCTGATTTTCGTACTATACTCATTGCACTTATTTTCATGTACCAAGACTGCAAGATTTCGCATTTTCTGCCATTAAGTCCAAGTCGTCAGCATAGGCCACACTGCTCAATACGTTTCCATCTAACTGAGTCAAGACTGCAAGATTTCGCATTTTCTGCCATTAAGACCAAGTCGTCAGCATAGGCCACACTGCTCAATACGTTTCCATCTAACTGAGTCCCTCCCTGTCCCTTAATACATTTCAACAGATGTTCCCAGTAAACTATGATTAACAAAGGTGAAAGATTACAGCCTTGTCTAACACCTGTAAGTACCTTGGACCAAGAACTCATTTTTACTGTCAATTTTCACAGCAGCCCAATTGTCGTAACAATAAATAAATAAATAAATAAATAAATAAATAAATAAATAAATAAATAAATAAATAAATAAATAAATAAATAAATAAATAAATAAATAAATAAATAAATAGAATCTTTCGCAACTGTTTTAACCTAAGGTGTTAAAAGAGAAGGATCGATAAGTTTGGCACAAGCCAGCTGCAAGTGCAGCGCAACTGTAGTTGCATTTTGTAGCTCTGTCTGTGGGAAATACCTCCCCACGTCAGGTAAACTTTGCTGGGGAAGGCTAGACACGAAGAACCCCAGTTACTGTGAAATTAGGTCTGCAGCAACTCAGAAATAGAAACGGACTGTCGTCACGCAATTGATAATGAAACAGTGCAAGTTATAAACAGTGCGGCCATGCTGCAGGTTGCTGTGTCCCTCGAACTACCTCCCGCTAGACTGCTTAGAGTTGTTAATTCATACACATTCGCGTTCGTCAATAGGACTAGGGTTTATTGTTGTCCATGTGCTCCCGAGATAGCGAGTTCGAACCTGGCTGAGCTCAGTGCAGTGTGAGAGTGTTTGATTCTCTCTGATCTGTTTTAAATGTAAAATCTGTTCCATTCTCCCAGGATGGTAGTATTATGACATCGAGTCAGAGTGTAGCAAGGTTAATGTACGGTGAGATCGCAGTTGCGGTCAACAGGATTTTGTAAGAATGAAGTGAAATCTAGGACGAAATTATCTTTCACAGAACGTCTTTGCTGCACGGGAGTTTAAGATGAGTGGGATCAGGTTACCTTGTTTAGAAGATAAAATTAACAGACATGAAGGCAGTGAAAATGACTAATAAAAATTATAGAGTCTCTGTGGCGTGGTGGTTAGTGAGATTAGCTGCAACCCCCGGTGGCCCGTGTTTGATTCCCGGTTCTGCCACGAAATTTGAAATGTGCTACGAGGGCTGTAACGGGGTCCACTCAGCCTCAAAGGTCAGGGGTTAACTGAGTAGTGAGGGTTTCGATTCCCACCTCAGCCATCCTCGAAGTAGTTTTCCGTGGTTTCCCAACTCTCCTCCAGGCAAATGTTGGGATGGTATCTAACTTAGGTCACGGTCGCTTTCCTCGTCCTTGTCTATTCCTTCCGATATTCCCAGCATCTTTCTCCTGCTCAGCACAGGAGTTGAGGCAGCCCGGGCGAGGTTCTGAACCTCCTTCCCGGTTGTATCCCAACACCCAAAGTCTCACGCTCCAGGACACTGCCCTTGAGGTGGTAGAGGCGGGATCCCCTCGCTACGTTCTTTTTAATTGTCTATACACCTCCATATGTGCCCCATCAATGGCGCGACAGACGTCGAAACAGTATTCCACCTATGTCCATGTGTTTTGTTGCATTGCAGATGTAGCATTTGTGATAGTTACTGGAATGTATTTAAATGTGGAAATTGCATTTAACGTGTGAATTTTTAATTAAGTAAGCCGACCTGCGAGGTAAGTGTCCCATCTGTCATTCTTTTTTGAAGGTTAGGTAGCTCAGACGACTGGGCAACACAGCACGCGTCGCGCTAGCTGTCTGTAAGGCTTGTACAACGCCGTTTTCGGCTGGAGTATCAATTACTACTAAGTGACGACATTCCCCAGGTACATATCAATCAGGTAGTGGCACAGACGCCTTCCGGAAGCTGACAGATAGCTTTTGATATCGGGCCACAAGAGGAAGCAGGCCGACGTGGGGAGAAGTGCAATACAGGTTCATCGTCTGTCGCACCACTAATGAGGCGCATATCAAGGTGTATTAGGTATGTAAAGAAATATTTTGTAATTCACTACTTGTAGAACCAAACCACCAATACTTATCTGTATTACTTAATACTGAAAACATTTCTTAGCAGTCAAAGTAGAGGTCTCTATACAACGAAAAAACGTAAAATTAAGCAATTTCCTCAATTGTGCCGAAAAGTGAAGGGCTAAAGGGCCCGGGATGGTTTCAAATCGCGAGCATGGAATGGCTCAATAAAACTTAAAAAAAATCCGAAAATCATTTCCGGCCCAAGTGCAGTTCCAGAAAAACAATCTAGAATCGCTTGTTTCTCTACTCGTTCGTTTTTTATTCGAATCCTAGCCAAATTAACTTATTTAAATAATTCTTTCTCTAATGTGTTCCTTGGTTTTTGATTTTTGAAAAATGTTCATACCGAGTGTATTTATAAGGGTATAAATGATACTCTGCATTGACTCACATTAGCACTCGTAGAGGTACAAAAAGGCAACTGATAATCTAATGTACCGGATAACCATGATTAAGAAAAGGATTGCTATTTTTGGGAATAAATAAAGATTATATTCTCATACTTTATTACATTTACTACGCCCTTCCCGCGTCCAGATTGGTGTTCGTAAGAGAATGCCAGCTTGCTTCTCAGGGTGTCAGGTTTTATTACTTATTTTACGTGGGATCCCAAGAAAGTTGATACTTCAATCACGATGCTATCTAAACTTACAGTCTACTCGGTGGACATCTCCATCCGACGCATCAGTGGTATGATACAATAATTCGAAAGCGCATTACCTTAATTCTAACGTTGCTTAAATTACTGTAAAAACTATAAATAATATCTCGAGTAACGTTTTCTTAAACTATACAGTAATTCCGTAAATTTTTCCTTAACATATTCCATTTCTTCTTTCTCGTCGACGTAAACTTTCCATTGCTTCATATACCATTTCATCTTTCATATCAACTCTATTAATTCATAAATCTGCATTTCAATACGTATCACTTCTCATTACCCACAACTCTTGCTAAGAATGATTTCCCTCGACGCATACATATTTACATCCTCGTATATATCTTAGATCGTGTCCATATCTTTTCATTTTATCGTAACCTTCGTTCTGTGAAATTACATTTAGATGCATCATAACCTATCTTGATAACTAAATAGCATATTCCCTACGTATTCTAAAAGTAAATGTCACCTGTATTCATCTGGAATTACAACTTGGAATCTTTATTATTCTTATAAGATGCTCCACTTAAAAGAACTTGGTCTTCAGCAAAGGCACCATACTGTTAGGATAGTCTTTCTCACTCTTGTTACCTTTTAACATTACACTCACAGAAGACTATCCACTCCTTGTAAATCCATCTACAGTACATAGAAGTCATTCACGAGAACCTAACATGTGAAAACGTTAATTATGCAGACTGAGAAAAGAATCACAACTACTTCTCAAATACTGCTGACTGAAGAAAATTATTTCCTAGCAACTGACATAAAATTTTTGGTTACAAGGAACTTATGGTCTAGATCTGGTCCATTCTCCTTCGCTGCTGGTGGGCGTGAACCGTCGAGTCTGGCAGTTGGTTCTGTAGTCGTCACATCTGGTCTCGGCTGATCATAGCTTTGGTTCAAGTAATCCCAGAAAGCTCCTCTCCCATCCTTTAGTGAGATATTATCATCTCTTGCATGTTCATCTGATACGCAGATACATCAGTTGATACATTGTGAAGTTTTCAAAGCCTGATAATAGTAACAATCTTTCCTTTCAATATCGAATAGTTGCTCTCTAAATATATTCCTTCTCAAGCTTTAAAATGTCTGTTCTAGATACAATATTAGGATGATGTAGGCTTTCTTTGTGTAATGACACAATGCGGACCGGTCCCGAGAAAACTCGTGTTTGCTGACCCGAGCGTTGCGGACCGGTCCCGAGTTATCTCGTGTTAGCAGCAGACCCAGCAGACTGAACTTTAGTGCTATCTTTTGAGATATACGGGAACTATTTGCAGGTAAAGAGTGATAGAACTCTGTTATGCATGGTTCTACACAATCGACAGTCGCATTTCTTTTCGAGTATTCTTCATACCATAAATTTTCTTTGAATTTCTTGACAACATGTTCACAAAGTTCGAAGAGCCATGCAAGATGGCAGCACCCAGGGATCGCGCGTGTTTAGACAAAGATGAAATTATTCGCGAATTATATACTGATACAGGCTCCGAATATCTAAGTAATGATGACTATTTAGAGTTCGATGATGAAATGTCTTCTAACGGAAATGTTTCAAGTGATGACGAGGATATAGTCTTATCTTCAAGGTGTGGAACACTCGTAGCGCAGAACGAGTCGGATAATTATGTTACGGGTGTAAATATTCTAAATATTGTAAATAATGTAGTGTTTTCTGACAACTGGGTTATGGACAACAGTGAACCTAGGCTACACGATTTTGAAGGTGCTTCTGGTATAAAGGTATGGCTTAATGAATCTAGAAACATAGGACAAGTAGCAGGACTTACGTTTTTTGAGGAGTTTTTGCAGTATGTAGCTGAACTTATACTATGAGTAGAATTCACATTCTCATAACGTATCCGCAAAAACACTAAAGTGGACTATGTCACTAGGAGGAAAATTAATAAATATTGCTCTGTGTATATTGATAGAACAGGTGAAGAAATCATGTCTGAAGGATTACTGGCCAACCGATCCCCTAATGTAAAAACCATATTTCCAAAAAAAACTATGAGCCGAAATATATTTCATGAAATACCCTGCATTTCAACAACTATTTAGGAATGTCACTAGAAAAATACACAGTAGTTCTTCAAAAGCTAGTGAAGTTCTGACAGTTTATTTGAATGCATGCGCTCCAGCTTAGAGGTAGTTGGAAAGTGGCCGGGAACAGGGTTGCGCATGGGGGTGAAGGGCACCCGGTCCGCAATGTGATAGTAACAATCTTTCCTTTAAATATCATATATTCCTTCTCAAGCTTTGAAATGTCTGTTCTAGATACAATATTAGAATGATGTAGGCTTTCTTTGTGTAATGCCAAAATATTATCTCGGTAATGTATAACCTCTCTGTTCTTGGATCTTCTTAACGTACAGGCGTCTTATGGATGATATGATGATAGAATATCGCCTAGCTTTTTGGATGAAAGTACTGCGTTCTGTTGACGTTTCTAGATTTTATTAATGAAGAAAGAGTATAATCCTCTTGCTGATATCTTATTATTATACATTTCTCTTCTTTTCTTGAAATTCTTCTTAATTAATTGCAACTCTTGCAAGCGATACCTATATCTACTCAAGGTGTCGGTCATTTTGCCAGTGATGGTTCTCATCCAACAATCCAAATCTCATGTCTTTTTTTTAACACTGTCATTATGATAATACTTTTTTCCAATACTGTGTCACTCTGACTCTGTGTGGTGAACTATGAAGTTGTTTATCCTATTTAACTCTGCTCTAAGTAATTGCATTTGCTCTGATCTGATCGGAATCTCACTTTTGAAATAGTGCAATGGTACATTACCCAAAATTGGTAGCTCATATCCCTAGGATGTTTCTAACATTGATTTTCTTACCCGAAGTGCTAGAACTATGGATTTTTATTTTTATTTTATTATACATTCAAGCCGGAAACGCTGTATATCACTTTTAAGATATTGAAAGCGCATAATATCATCTATTAGCTAGTAAGTTTAAATTCTATCGCTGACTTCTTCCTGAATCTCCTTCTCAGAAGCACCAATGAACCCAAATATATACAAGTACTTACTTATCAAATTTGCATTCCTCCTGCAACAAGTAAATGCAAACAAAGACAGACTCAGTTAAGAACTGATTGGTTGTTACTCTGCACCAGTTAGTTCGAAGCACCAGGTGGGCAGTTTCCAGCAATGATAAATAATAAGCCACATGTACTTTTTTCTTACAAAGAGCATATTTGTCCCTAGAATTTTGAAAGCAATATTATCGTCCTGCCATTTCATTTGTATTATCGCCGAAGCTGTGAGTGCTGTGAACAGCTCATGACGTGCAATATATCGTCGATCTGTGTGGCGTTCTTGTGTCGCACGAAACGGAGTTCTTTTTATTTACAGAGGATATCCGGAAGTATCGATCATCGTAATGGTGGACGGTCATTACTGTGAAGTAAGCATATTCGTGTTATACATGGTTTTTGTTTACGAAATCTAGAGTCTTATCATGAGTGTATTTGCATAGAATTCCTTCAAGTAATGTCGCTGGTCTCATTCACTGAATGGTTCTTAGTTCAGGTTCTTGTACCCTCGACTGCAGGTTCAATCCATAGTAGATCATGTCATTTATATCAGTCTGTAGAACATACATACATACATACATACATACATACATACATACATACTGAACCCTTTGGTCCACTATGAAGATTACCTAACATTCCTTACCTATCAGAAAATTTTCATGAGCTCTGTCTCTTGGTCGTATCGGGTTCTTCGTCACTTGCTGAGGGAAAAGGTAGGGTTCAGTAATTCTAATCTATCTACTGAAATGAAAGGTCTATTTAAAAATATTCCTATTTATTCAAGTAATCTCCGAATGATTAATAATTTATCATCGGTATCATTGGGATCCAATCGTGTCCACTGGACACCACAATCATTTTAAACAGAGGGTCAGAACACTGGTGTTAGCCTTTGACATAACTGCCTGATGGGCATCATTACTAGAAACCGTTGTCTCAATTATTACTTAAAGAAAAGAAAGTCTGGAAATCCTTAAATTCGGCTACCATGTGCGACTACATGTACCATCATAGTGATTCTTTATGGTCGAGTCCTCGTAACACGAACTCTGGACTCTGGGTATAATTAAGGCAGTCCAATCGGTGTGTGCCACACAGTGGTTATACGGCATGGACCCTTAATTGAATCGATGTGACCTGCGACTATGTCATGGACCGACATCTAAACTTCTAAGTTACTTTAAAGTCATTGTGGATGATGACCGCAAGGAAAATGATGCTACGGTGGCATATGGCCCTACTCTAAGTCACTGAGGTTGATGACCCCCTGACCATCCAAGTTTCTAACCTGAAGGCTAAACACAATTATGTTACATCGGTTGATGACCAAAGTTTCCACTTTACTAACCCCAGCACATTTACTTCCCCATCAATGAAAGTCAAATAATGCAACAACGACAATTCTCACAATACTGTGTGGCAGTAAAATCCATTACCTTCGGATATGTCCCCTTAATCGTTACGTTAACATTTACATATTTCCCAGAAAAATAAACTAAGATTTCCAGAATGCATCTTCAAATTATTCGCTTGATTTAAAGTTATTTCAAAATAAGTTTCCACTGACTTTAATAATTAAATAAATTTAAATGATTTAATGAAATCTTAATGAACAACAAATTCCATCTCCGCGGACGAATGGTTTCTTTCACAAGTCCCTACACAAGTCTTGACGTAATTCATTTTTAATCATGTTGGATGTATATCGTCGGCTGTTCATTACTGTAGCTGGAAAAATTACATCATTTATTTGCAGTATTTATCTTGTTTCGTGACATCACACTTTAATTTAATCTAATACTAACCATTATTACTACTTGGATAACCCTGATAATTAAGTACAAAACCATGAGTAACTCGCCGTACAATGTAAACCGATTACGATGTCATATCTTGTCATAACATTTCCGTGAAGCTTTGTGCACCCCTCATAAACAAAACAATCATCATTACCATCACTCTATATTTTGGACAACCCTGAAATTGGCTACCCTCGCTCATTATAGTCTAACGTTAGGGTTTCAAATGTACATTACAATCTCAATTAAACAAATTTACAGTATCTAATAACATGCACGTTATTCCCGGATGAAAATTTGAACTAGATTCCGTAATTATTGATATCCACTGCCAAGAAATGCGATCTCAATTCAAACACACTACCCAAATCCCGTTATTCTCGAGCGGCGAACTCCTATCAGCTGACGGCATTGAAACACGACTCCCGCTCCGCTGTGATATGAAACATCTGTTTCGTCTTGCCTGACTGGCCTCTCAGATTGAAACCTTCAACTTCGCCGACATAATTAAACAAATACAATATTTCTGACCAGCAAAATGCACATAGATTATACATCAAAATGCCCTGCAATAATTGTACACGTCGCAAATTAATACCGGCGTGGATTCTCCAGTTATATATTCCATCCCAAACATTACACAAAATCTTCCTCGGGCTTATACAAATCCCGGCACATTTACAGGCTTCCAATCACCTGATTCACAAATCCTATCTCAACTCATACGACAAATCTAACTCTTGCCTCAACTCGACGGCTCTCACTGACAAAAACTGGAAAAAAAATACTTAGAATCCACGACGCATAATACGCACAAATATATTAATAATGAACACTTCGCATAATGATCTCGTATTTTCCAAAACTGTATTTCACAAAATTCGACTATATTTTATTGTCAGTTAGACACAGTTTAAATGGACATAGAATAACGTTTCACTTCGTGAAAAAATTCACCACTCTACATTTCTCAACCCGACAGCGCGCTTCCACTCGACTGAAAATGGGTAACCATGGATTTCTTACATCATTTACGTCAAAATTCAAACAGAGAAATTTTACGTCAGATAAAATTATCTTAATTTGACATCACAAAGGTATAGGCAATAAATTCATGGAAATGACGTTCTACTCTGGACGTGATATCACTTCGAGACCCTCACTAATAACTTTTACATGTCACACGGCACTCGCAATATTTTAAAATTTATCCAAGCAGAAAATAAAACAAATGACCTTTCGTCATATTTCTGACATTCGCAAAAAGAACATATGGGTGACCAACTGCGTCATAAAAACCCATTTCAAATGCACATACGTTTGACATCCTTTGGCTCACCCGCGACCTTCCGTCGCTTATCTAGCCATTTTGCATTTCTGGCTGTACATCATAATATTTATTTATTTTTCGTGGAAATAAAACAAAAAAAAACCCTTCACACGTGTCTCCGTTTATTTATACAGGTCGTCCTTGAAAGTGATTGCAATATTTACTGAGGGGGCTCACGCAGCAAACGACGGAAAAATGGTCCTATAAACATTGGTCTTAACCCTAGAAGTGCCGAGTGTTTTTCCCTAAATGCCAGGCTATTTTCGCATGTATTACACATTTATGTTTTTAACAAATTTAAGCACGTTTAGTGCAGAGACTTAGGAATGCAGCACAACACATTGCTCAGAATGCTTTATTTAAGATGCTTACATAAGTATTAGATCATTTACTTGCATATCTGGTGCGTATCAGGCGATCAAAAATTTGGAAAACTAAAAAAAAGTGTTTTTCCTATTTTCAAGTTCAACATTATTAATAAATAACCACTCATTTTAAAAATGACTATACACAAAACACGCAAAATTTCTTCTAGTTTTTAAAAATATTAAGTTCCCAAAAGGAAAAATGAAATAAAATCGCAAAATGATTAAAATTTCCGAGCTGCACACAGTTCCGTCAGCCGCCGAGTCCTACTGGGAGTCATTCTCGGAGAGTTTTCTTTTCCTGTCGTCGCTCATAGACCTCCAGAAATGCTGCAATTTATGATAGCATTCACGGTGCACCCCATATTTATTAAAATGGCAATTTACTTTTTAATTTCGGAGACAGTTACATCAAACCAGGTTCATATGTGAAAAGGCCTACATTTCTCCAGAATGTCTTTTAGGTTTTTTCGCCGCATAGTCATTACTTTCTTTTACCAAGAGCTTCCAAATCAAACCCGTAAAGAACAAGTAGAAATACGTAATAGGTGGACTGTTTCGGGGCGGACAGATGAAAATGCCAGGATCCCTTACGCAGAACTTCCCGGAAACATCGAACTCCGGTTCGGGTGGATAAACCCTGCACCACTTGGGTGTTACAGAAAACAGTATCATCCAATGAAACGTCGGCAGGCCTGCTCTCGTCATCGGAATCACTTTCAATTTCAGATTCTGGAATATATTCTTCTCTGCTCTCAGAAGAATCATCAGCTAAAGAAAATATATCGCTGGAAAAGGAAGCATCCCAATCATCTTCAAGAAATTTGGGAATATCACTTGAATCACGTAGCTCATCATCCAGGATGAAAGTTTACACTTCAAAAGAAATAATTTAACAAACAACTCAATCTGTTGAAAGATAACGAAAGATAGTCACAGAAACTCACAGGAACAGCGAGCGAGCGCGAAGTCACATAGCAACTGAGACGCCAGGGAGATGAGGAAACAGTAGCTAAATTTATACCTACCCTGACCTTGACTGAGTAATTTCCGGCTAGTGAGGAATGTGTGATGGAAGACTTGAAGCTTCCTCTTCAATATCTTACTTATTAAAATAGCGTAAGTGAACGATAAGTTATGTTATGACTGGTTAAGCGAATGCATGTATTATGCCTCGCGCGTGCGACGTTGGCATTCTAGTGACACTCAATTGAGTCGCAAGCGCGACGTTTGGCAGTTCTAGGGTTAAACCAAATATCTTTGGAGTTATGGTCCACTACCGCTTTGATATACTCTTCACAACATGTGCCCGCCATCATTGCAATTCAGATTCCACCCTACGTCGTGCAGAATCATGCATTCTTTGCAACACCCCTGTCTTTTTCCGGACTGCATTACTGGCATTGAACACGCGTTCTCGCAGTGTATTCACGTCATTTATGGGGACCACATACACCATGGCCTTTACATGTCCCAAAAGCCAACAAATGAAGCATTAAGTTCAGGCGAACGAGCACGCCAACGTACTGACCCTCCCCGTCCAATCCGTCACTCATGGAAGACTCGTGTTAGCTGTAGCCCATTACTACGATGAAAATTGGGCGGTGTCATCACATTTTCAGTCGTTTACGACCAATGATTATATAGGAAAGAATTTCCGTCTTTGGGTGCATACGACCCTCCATAAATTATTGGAACATGTTGATCATTGATGGTAGTGGTAACGGACGATAACTTCGAATATATTGGGTTTGCGACCAATGTTTATAAGACCTTTTTTTCCTTCGTTTGTTCCGTCTTCCTTATCTGTAAATATCCGAACCCTTTTCAAGGGCATCTTGTATACTGCAGACTAACATCAGTTGTGCGTATAGCTAACATTTTTCGTGAATGCTTTTATTTAAGTCCGTCAAATTGCACACTACAGTGTAATGCAAAATCTTCTTGTCTCATGTTGCTTATCAGCAGTTGTCAGTAATTACTTGGTGTCGGGACTATATGAAGATTAAGCGCAGTTTAACTTTCCTGATGCCACCTCCATGCACAGTGGTATATTTGCTATTGCATGCTCCTGTGGGGATTGATACTGTGATGTGTGGCGTGTAAAGGAAGAGGATTGTTAAGACGGGAAATGCACAATCAGTTCACAAGCTGGGAGGAAAACCAGACGCGGATAAAATCCCCGACCTTTTCTGGAATCGAACACCGAGCTCTATGAACCAAAACTCACTAAGCTGACCGTTCAGCCGTGGAGGTGGTACAAGTGCAAATTATGTCAATACTATATTGTAAACATATTCTAGCACAGGATAATCATTCATTGGTTCATAAAATTCTGTACAAAGATATGAAACTAAATTTGTTATCTGCAGTCTGTCTGAGTAAATTTGATAGTCGAAGAAAGCAATCGCAAGCACATGTGTTCTGAAATACTACCTGTTACAAAACATTTCTCTTTCGTTTATTATACTGTTTTACCTGAGCAAACAGTTTACATTTCCTACGCGAAAACAATAAGCAGTTTACCCTTGCTTGAGGGAATTGATAATCCCCTAAGAATTCCATATTTATTAGATTTTAATAGTTTCATCTTCCAAAATTTTCGTAGTAGTTTGCCCTATATTACCCACGATTCATCAAGGAAATACATATATCTGCCCTCTTCACGAAAATTCTTAATCTGACCCACATGCTTTCTTTTCCACAACACTATTTCATTCTTTTCAATGATCGCCCACTGGTGATTTCGAGACACATAAGAGAACTTCATAATTTTCAAAAGTCTGCGAAGAGTTACACGTGAAATTGTAGGCAATGTGTCGTCATAATCATCTGAACATAATAGTTTGTTAAGAGTTGGTATTTCATCTCTTAAATAGAAGTCGTGCATTTTCTTTTACGGATGACTTCTTTTGTAAAACTGTCGTATTGTTTACTTAGCTTTGTCGCTTTACTTGTTTTTTAGTAATAAAAAGTTTCCTATCAACCTTGAGTCCTTTCCTAGCACGGCAAATTCTCGCATTAGAAATACCTGTTATTTCAGCCAATATACGTGTTTGTCATCCAGTGTACTTCAAGGATTTTGTTTACAACATTTGAAAGACAAATTTAACACACATCTTCTCGCCACTCGTTAGTGGTTTTTCTATTTCTTACGTTTGCACTTCCTAATGATACACGTTTTGTATTATTTTTATTCAAAATAAGGTAGGTAAGGGTTATACTGCCCGAAGGCAGGTCCGAACATCCGCAGAGGTGTTCCTGAGCCGGAGTTTACGTGCGATAGGGTGGCCAGTTCCTTTCCGCTCCTCCATTCCCTTACACCCCACCAACAGCGCGTGGCAACCCATCCAACTCCTGACCACGCCCAATGTTGCTTAACTTCGGAGATCTCACGGTATCCGGTGTTTCAACACGGCTACGGCCGTTGGCATTCAAAGCAAAAGAACAAGAAAACAAGCAAACTGGATGCATGTGCTTTGGATCAGCAACGCTGTGCAACTTGGTTCAAGGAACGTGTTTGTGAAATTAATGATCGTTTCCCGCAAACTGTTCCGTCAAGAGATTTGCCTCCCTATGTTTGGGAGATGTAACATATTTGTTACTTAAATTATTGCTTGTAATGAGAACTAGGTTTCTTACATTTCTATGAAAGCTGAGCAACGTTAATTTTTGTGCAAATGTTCATATAGGGAGTGCGTTACTAGAACCAAACCTCGCACTGATTGCATACACCGAATTTCAAACATGGTAAGACGGACTATTGGTCGGCGATTCGATACACCATGAATCTGTCATCGTAATCGTATTCTCCTCTAAGTCAAAGTAAGTGGAATTTTTGGAATGGAATGTCACGTCTATATGGTTGGTGTTCCACGTGGCTATGAACACGAAATCAACAGTCTTGTTAAAAATGTAACGTTGCGTGCTGCACTGACAGTGGTTTGTCCTATTTAAGTGCTCCTAAATCCTGGTCAAGTAGGCGAAATTCTATCACGCAACCTCGATCAGAGCATAGAGTCCATACAAAGGTACGCTACGTTGCTTATCTTGTTCTTAATGTGTTGGACTGCCACTACGTTAGGAAACTCTTATTTTGGCTTCTATCCCCCTGTGTGTGTATGGGGGTTGGGGCGGTAGAATATACCCGCTCTCTCCCTGCCCGTCGTAAGGGGTGACTGAGTGGAGTTGTCCCCACTGTGCGATCGTGGTTGGCTTCCTCGGATCCCCTCGCCGAGTCTAGCGTTGTCTTTCTTCTTTCTTAATCCGTTTACCCTCCAGTGTTAGTTTTTCCTTCAGGATCAGTGAGGGATTCCCCTTCTACCGCCTCAAGGGCAGTGTCCTGGAGCGTGAGACTTTGGGTCGAGGGATACAACTGGCGAAGAGGACCAGGCGGCCTTACCTGCTATGCTCAATAGGCCCCATGTGTTAAGCTGGGAAGATTGTAAAGGATAGACAAGGAAGAAAACGGAAGTGGCCCTGGTCTTAAGTTAGGTACCATCCCGGCATTCGCCTGGAGGAAAAGTGGGAAACCACTGAAAACCACTTCGAGGATGGCTGAAGTGGGAATTGAATCCCTCTCTACTCAACTGACCTCCCTAGGCTGAGTGGACGCCGTTCCAGCCCTCGTAGCACTTTCCAAATTTCGTGGTGGAGCCAGGAATCGAGCCCTGGCTCCCGGGGTTGGCAGCTAATCACACTAACCACTACACCACAGAGGCGGACATTGTTTCCACGTATGTCATTTTCCTAGCTCATTCATTCATTTATATCCTAAAGGCAAGCCGTTGTCGCTGCAACCACATTTCTTTCTCCTCTACTGAGCGTTTAAGGTCAATATATGTTTTCAAATTCAGCCTGTCCATCACGGAATTCAGATACTTTTTCGTCGGCCTTCCACTTCCCTTCTTGCCCATAACTTTTCCTTCCAGCAGAGTGGTGAGGAATGTGTTATGTCGAAGTATGTGGCCAAGGAATTTGGTTTTTCCTCTTTTTCTACAGTGTTGATCAATTCCCTTGTTTCATCTATTTCCTTAAGGACCCTATTATTTGACTTTTTCTCTGTCCAACTATTTTCAGCATCCTCATCCATATCCACATTTCCATTGCTTCCAGGCGTTATATATCCCTTTTCTCTAAGACCCATGTTTCGCAACCATACAGCAGAACACTCCACACAAACATTTTGGCAAATTCTTTCCTAATTTTAATGTTAATGTTCCTGCTTGTCAGGAGATGTTTCTTGTTACTGAAGGCTTGTTTAGCTAGAGCAATCCTACTTCTGATTTCTGTGGCGCACGTGTTGTCCTGAGTAATAATGCTTCCCAAGTAGCAAAACTGACTTACTTTTTGTAGAGTTTCATCACTTATATTAATGTTTATTGGTATTTCCTGTGTTGATTTCTTGACAACTAATTCTTTTGTTTCCGAAGGTGTCCAGTTTCAATTTTGATTCTTGTAGTGTTGATGTTAAAACTCGTAACATTTGACTTATTTCCCTCTCTGAATCCGAAATTAATGCAATGTCATGGGCAAACCTTACACAGTGGATTTGTTGTCCGTTAATTTTAATACCTTTGTTTGGTTACGTCGCGCATTACTATCTACGAAATGTCACTGTAAAATTTGTCACAAATGGAACATAATAATTGCTTTTACTTAAATGAAGTGAAAAATCTGCGGTAAATTAAGAAATACGTCGTTATTAGAGAAATATGAATACATACTTAAGGCCTGTAGACAGGACTACTTTATGTCGTATTCCGCTGCTGGTGCCGTCTTTTGT